>NW_022884501.1:1287668-1931502 GCF_011952205.1 Bombus bifarius | reverse complement strand
CAGAGCGAAGATGAATTACCTTCCACGGAAACTGTACAGTGGGCGGATGGATTACTTTTAGTCTATTCGATAACCGACAGGGGTTCTTTCAATTTCGTGAGAAAGGCGAAGGAAACGCTGGCGGTGGTTGATCCCGAAGCCACGATGCCTCTCGCTTTGGTCGGAAACAAAGCCGACATGGTTCATTTGCGGCAAGTTAGCACCGAAGAGGGAGAAATACTTGCGAAAGATTTTGAATGTTGGTTCAGTGAAGTGTCTGCCGCGGAACAGGTATGCTTCTAATCTTATTATTAGTTAGAAACAAAGTTTCGTACATAAATTTTATTACCGAAGTGTAATATGGTTTCTTAGGTCACACAAGTTGCTGAATCTTTCCATGAACTGTGTCGAGAAGTTCTGGCAGCTAGAAGAAGGAATAAGCAATCTTTACTGGATAGGATGCTTGGTAGCAAAGCGACGCGTGCTTATTCACGAGGTAAAAGTGACTCGGCGCTTCCAAAAGATTAATACACGTGTAAAACCAGTTCATATCTACTTATATATATATATATATATATATATATATATATATATTATAAATATATATATATATATATCGTTTTATAAAATTTATATATATGTAAATTTTATAAAAGAAATGTTTAAAAAAAATTTATAATACAATCTTACGAATCAAAACTGAATGATACATAGCTTATCTATATATGTGTACTTGTTATTGAAAGTTTAATTACCAAAGATTTATGTAACATCGTGTAATGTTTTTTGACTTATATATATTATGTAAATCATATACAATACGTAAAGTTTAGAAGTTTCATATTATAATTTTGTCAACATGTAATGTAAGCACAGTTTTTTAATATACTCCCGTGTTTTTTAATGGAAGAATTTATAGTTTTAATATCAATTAATGTATGTAAAAATTTGACGCAAGATATAAATATTTGAATCAAAATTTCACGTCCTATCTTGCTATAACATACATATGAAAATTGTATCTGTTCACTTTGTGAGGCTGATTACAAATGTAACCTACATGAGAATAGATTAGATAGATATGGAAACATGTAATATATATATAATTGATCTATATTTATTTTGTACTTACAATGAAATTATGACAATAAATATTTCTTATTTATTATATCACTGTGATATGTAACACTAACACGTTAACTCCAAAATAGACAATTTCTCTTACATAATGATCGTAAAAAGTTATGATAATAAAACATTCTTATCTCTCTTTTAACACTTAGGTCATAGATTTAGTTTCTTTACAAAATTTCAGGATCATTTCGTATTTATTTCGTATCATCGTACGTTTCTAAAACATCTGCTAAATGTTCGTTGTCTCTTGGTTTTTTGAACTGTTTTCTCTTACTAACAGGTTTCTTTCGTTTAATCGGGGCTGGTTTCTTGGGGCCATGATCCTGCATAGATCGTATTCCTTGTTTTTCTAAGTATTCATCGATTTTTTGATCATCCATTGCATCAACTGCAACAGCCCTCCACAACTTTTGAAATTCATCGTCTATTGGAAACTGTGCTGTTTTATCATTATAAAATACAATCTTTTTCTTGTCCAAGGGTCTTGTTATAAATAATATCTCATTTTGTAAACTCTAAAATTATTAAGTTCCTATTAAAATTGCTGACAAAACTGATATACTATAATCAATTATATCGGTATCATCATGCTTCTACATACCTTTAAATGCTTATCACAGTGTGGCAGACTTTCTTGTATATCTTCTAATAGTATTCCGCCAAGACCTTTTAAATCTTGTTGTTTTAATAATCTCAGTAAAGATTTTTTATCTTTAATTTTATACATAGCTTTGAATACAAATCTACCATCCGAAGTTACTTCTATCTTTGGGTTTTTAATGAGAGCTTCTGTTTGAAGCCATTGTTTTACCTAATGCAAGAATAGCATTGTATCTTTATATTTTCACAAATTGTTTAACAAGTTGACTGCCACGACACGCGTGTTCGGGTGTCAGCAAAGATTCTGGTAGGGCCATGTAACCCATATTCGGGTGTCGATTATTTGACTACTTACGAAAGATCGTCGTAGGTATTTGAAAAGATATTCCAGAGAACAAAGCTATTGAATTGTTATAGAAGTAATACGAAAATGGTTTATTAAAAAAATTATTTAGAATGTAAAACTTTAAAGCATTCTATACATAGCTGAAGTTGATTGGGACAATTTGGACAATAAGTTGTTGTTTTCTTAAAATTCTTTTGTGTCTTTGTTCGGTCCATTCAACATCTTTTATTATGCTGACTCCGTCAAAGAGAAGGATTTTTTGTATTTTCAGACAACCATAATAATTTCGTACCTAATAACTCTCCAAATATTCCAATATTTATATTCTTCCTTGTTGCAATTTTGTAAACCATCAAAGCGTTTACAACAGAAATTCCCAGAAGGAGTTGAACGCCAAGTTTTCTGTACCATTTGATTCTTTTTCTAATTATGGTGGCATAAGAAACCATTTGGTTGGAATAATCTATACCATACTTTCCTTCATTATATTCAACAACAGCTAGAGAGATCATTCTTGAGACCACCATTTAAGAGACCCGCATTATTAAAATATCGATGGGAGTACCTAGCAGAGAGCGCTTGGTACTGCTACACACATGGCTTTACGGAGATTTCATTGAAAACACGAGTGGCAGTCAACGTGTTAATGCATTATTAAACTTACCTTGGATCCAACATCCAATTGATTTGTTTCATCCAAGATTTCTTCTAACGTTAAAGGGTGATCATCTCCTTCTTGATGCCTAGCTTTCATATGCTTTACTATTTTGGCTAACACACCAAATTTATATTGCGTACTGCCAGACATGGTTTTGTAGTTAACCATGTCTAGTTTGGGTCCGCTAGACACGGAGGATAGTTTTGGCTTTTTTTTGAATGGCTCATCTCGTGTGGTATCTTTCTCCTGTTCCTTCTTTCTTTTCTCCACCCTATAAGAACAAAATTTATTGCCTACAATATTGAACCAAACAAACAAACAATATTCTATCAAACTGTATATAAGTTATGTTTGAAATTTGTATCTATCTTTTTAATATCTTTTATCGTAATTTGTAATATCTTGCAATCTGCTTCGAATAATTCGTACATTTAAATTATTGCGTGAGCTTTACGACAAAATTTACGCAAATTCAATATTTGCTTTAAACATAACATATACTTTCTACAAAAGTTGAGGTTGGAAAAGAAAATTCACAGATAATACTCACGATGGTGTTGTAAGAGCTCTTTTCTTAAAGAGCTCTCGCTCTCTAAGCAATGCTGGATCCATTGTATTATAAAATTTCAATTGCACAAATGTTAAAATCTCAAATCTCCACTTTCCTTATGAACTATCACTTCTGTCACATTCTAAACGCATAATGAGTCATCTAACCATCTCATCATTCGTTCCATGTCCATAGCGTGAAATGAAACTATACTGCACATGCGCGTATTTGCTTTCGATAAATCGCTCCATAATTTCGATTACTCGATAATTTCGTTTCAATAGTTCAAATATCGAAATATGGCCGCACGAATAAAATAAAATGTCACGGTGAAATGTGCGTGCAATCTGAAAAGTGAACAAAATAAACGAATATATTAGGGGGTCACTTGAAAAGTCTGTTCCAATTTACATTTCGATTCGATATACATTTACTGAACTATATATTAGGTGCCATATTGTCTCACAACTTTTCTCCATCTTTCACGCATCTTGAATATTCAATCCTTCCAGAACCTCTCAGGTTTTTCGGTAAAATACTTTTCAGTATGATCTTTCGTGTTGACGAAATTCCTTAAAAATCGGAACGAATTTTCCAGGCAACCCAATATATATATAAATTATGTGAATACAGTGAATTTAAGTAGACTTATCAGATCGCGGGGTTCCGAATTATTCAGTTTCGATAATAATTTCGATGGATATGATACGTATCCTTGTTCGTCTACTGTCTTCTTGAATTTTACTCGCGCTATTTTCGTCTTTATCGAGACCTAACTGAACCGTCTACAATTCGTATATCAAATTCGACATCGATCGTCATAGTGAATTATGATTTTACGATTTTTTTGCAAGTATGAACGTTTTACGTGCTATAAAGTGGACATAATTCGCCAAAGTATTTCCACGCTCTTTGACGCCTGCGACGTTTTGCGAGCGACACAGCCGGCTTCCTTCATTTCGCACTTTACGAACGTCGCGTCAAAAGGGCAAAGTAACCGCTGCTTTAAGAGCAGTTCCTTCCACGAGCTTAAAAAGAGCCGACAGAAAGAACATATTGTTCTCATTGCGAAAGGTACTAACTTTTATATGAAGCGAAAATCGACGTTTTCCTTTGTCACGTAACACCGTGTTATTTTTACGCTTGATATTTGAATCTTATAAAATATATCCTGTATAAAATCTTTCATAATATATTCTATATAAAATGCTCGATTCTTGTAGAGTAGCTATAATATATATATATTTATATATTTATTCAGATTTCATTCCGTTAGATGCGTCAGAAATTTCCCGCCAATTTTATAACCGCCATGTTTATATAAACGGGAGTAAAATTATCGGCAACGTCGAACAGCCAGCACTTATTTTTTTTTTTTTTTTTTTGTAAAAGCGTAATTTGCATTCGTACAAAGACAGTAACTATCCCAAAAGCTATCGCAATCTAGTGCAGCGTAAACATTTCGCGGGCGTGGTGCAAGAAATCACAGTTAGTCTGTGGCGTGGCTGGATCGTAGCAATTGCGCGCAAACATCGTGATCGTGAACAGCGGTCGAGAGGAGGGGGAGGGCTGGTAGGAGTGGTAGCAAAACAATTCGTTCGGTAACATAAACATCATTCCGAGCAGATTCGTAGCGTGTCACGATGTTTACATTCGATAACCCGCTCCATAACTTGTTATCACTTTCGCAGAAACGTTTGCCGTATTCCGTGTATGTCCGCACGTTCCATCTTTTTTATTCGGTTCGTACGTACCGACAGAGCAACGTTGGCTCCTGCGCATCGGTATTCGCGATAGAAAGTAACAGGAAATGCCGTACGTAGGGAACGCGCGCGGTGCGCTAGGGTCGTAACATGCGCGTTAAGCGTGCGCTCCCGGTTCTCGCAGACGAATGATAGAGAAGGAGGGAAAAAGTAGTTACGGGAGTGAGAGGGTGAAAAGAGGGCGCGAGGTAGAGAGGGTGTAGAACGGGGTTGGTTGGTGGAGATGGCACTGAGACCGGGATCTGTAGCAGGAGGAGAGCAGCAGAGGCCAGAGGAGGGAAGAAAGAGAGGGAAGACGAGGAGCGAAGGGTAGGGAAGAGAAGGGCGGTAGGGCTGGTTAAATGACGACTGGTCGTAGGCGCGGGGTGACGCGGGAGGGACACGAGAGCGTGGAAGAGAGGGATGCTGGGGCGGTTCAAGCGAGATCGAGTTCACGCCAAGTGGAGTACGGCAGTTTGTGTCAGACCACGGAGCACGGAAGATGCTCCCGGTTGTTTACGGAACGGGTGGACCACCCTCGTCGCGGCGACGACGCCGCGCCACGATTTTTCTCGGTGTCGTGTCTTCTGCGCTTGGAAACACCAGGAACGTCGTGAGTTCTTCTTCGATCATCAGGCCGGCTTCCACTGCCACCATCATGACCACCGCTTTGGGCCTTTTAATGATCTTGCTGCCAGCAGCGTATCCGGACAAGATCTCCATCGGTGAGTGTAGCTATCGAGTGTTTTCTATCGAATCGGCCGAGTATTCCGTGGGCATGAAACACGCGTACGGGCGTCGTACGGCCAACGACAGAGGCACGTTGCGCGACATCGCTGGTCGAACGTTGTGCAACTGCTCCAACGGTTATGGAGGGTTGTTGCACTCGAGTCGACCCGTACGTGTCTATTCAACGCTGGCTGGAAGTAAATACTCCGCGTTCTTGATGTGCAGTTGCTACGGTCCGCGTGAAAGCTTTTGCACATGATTCTCTTTGACGACGTGAGAGCAGGTGAAAGGGGGAAGCAAGCGATGGTCGTGTAAATAACGTGTTTTTCATGCGATGAAAACGAACGAACGATCGTCGTCGTCGTTCCTAGAATCCCCAGTGCTTCGAGTTTGATACGTTCGTTCGTTGGATAAACTAATATGTTTTCTTTTCTGTTTTTATGAAAATACGCGTAATCGCAGCGAAGTAAACAATCCAGGTAGAGTTCGAGACGGAAGCTCGTAGTTCTGTTGTTGTCCCCCGTGTTACATGCTATTTCTAGAAACAGTAAATAAAAATCAGTAGCGTTATTACAGTTTGTCGTGATTATGAAAACATTCACCGTCGAGTCTTTTCGGTTGAATTCGCAACGAAGGGAAATACGTTCCATTTGAAATGTTTATAAATCGCATGTACGAACGTTCTAGTCGTGACGACGTGCTTGTTATGCTTTATCACGTAGAATTATATTGTTATATCCATACGTACAATTGTTCGGAAAACAATAATGAAAAGAACGAATAATAAATTATGAAACGTATTAAATTCGCATTACGTATCCTTTTGTTAAGTGGCCTCATACATACGAAGTATTATTTCATCGCATGCTTTCAATTAAACATCGATTTCAGTAATACAAAGCAAAATTATTAAATAATATAAATGTTACGATTTACGTTATTACTATTTTTTTTCCGTTACGCTAAATCAGTATTTGCCTCTGTGTTTACGAGGGAATAGATTCGAGTAAACCATCTGATAGCGAAATCATGAAATGCAAACCCGTGATAGAATTGTACCGATTGATCAATCCATCATTGGTTACGTTTCTGGTTGAAATAACCACGATTAAAAAAATATTCGCTATTTATCTCAAAATCATTGGTTGAACAGAATACTGAAAAGTTTTAAAATACTGAGCACGTTTTTCGAAACCCGCGGCGTTTATCCGATGTCATAACAGGCATACAATTTGTTTCTTTAATTTCCTACGAACGAAAATCATCATAAATCTATATATATTGAAATTCAATTATCAAATAGCATACATACACAAGTATCTACATAAATCGTTTCGGTACCACCAATTAAAATAATTTTCTCGAAATCGAAATCTTTACGTCGAAGTTTCAACTTAATTAAGCTAAGTTTAAAGTTATTTCATATAACGTTATAGCAACCCTAATATTAACTCTGCCACCGAATGACGCCATCGTACATATAGACGCTTGGGAACGTAAGTTTGAACGACACGTTTGTGAGCACACAAAGTGCGCGTAATTAAACAAGGAAACGGGGAATACGTTAAAAAATATTCGCAATTGGAAATAGGGAGAAACATGATAAATCACATTTTTCGTTTTTACGGTAGAACCGTAGAGCAGTAGTATGATACTTAACGTGTTAATTAATTCGATATTATCGATACTGTGTTTTTATTTGGTTTTCCAGATTAAATATATTTGTCATTTGCTTGAAGAATATTTATTATTTATTATTATTACGAAATTATATTGTTCATTTTATGGAAGATTTCGTAGATTTAATAGTTAGTTTTAAGAGACGTGCATTTGTGGATTTATCAGGTTAGCCCTCTTTTTAATTTTTATATCGCCACACAGTGATAGTTTCAAGTATCCACCGTATTAACACTTTATCGATCAAACATTTATCGCGAACAATGAAAATTTAATAAAACATTAACGTCTATCACACGTCATATTTTGTTTCCGTTACTTTTATGAATCTTTAATAATACAATATATTTTTATTATAAACATTACTTTGAGATTTTTTTCTGTTGACCAAGCACATCGGTTACGCGTTCATTTATTTCGCAGCTAAAAATTAAATCCAGATTAATCTTAAAGCGTCGCACGTATGTGGCGCTGGTCAAGCGTACGGGTTAAAGAGGCTTTGGTTATTATTTCTACATTATTGATTTAACATAATTCAAATTACATATTACTTGAAATCCTTATGTCTTCGCAATATTCCATTATTAAAGCGTTAAAATTAGCCAGGTACCAATATCGAAATCAGAATATCAAAAAGATCAAAATACACGTGAACCAGACTCAAACTATACAAACTATTTCTCACCTATGGTCTTCGATTCTTATCTAGAGGGTATCTTCTCAAAAAGTTTCATTCCCCACAGAATTTGCCGGAAACATTCTTCCGTCTGTCCCTTACTCTACTTACTCTCTTTCCCATCTTCCTTCTTAATGCCAATAATTTCCCGGTGGGATTCAAAAATCGGTCATCAATGTCTCGCTCGTCGGAGAAGCGTGATATTCGGTTAAAAGCCTGCTAGATTACCGTCAATGCGCATCTCAGCTGCGTAACGCTAGAAGTTGTGGGAAATGACTATGGAGAGAAGGAAAGCGTGGCGGCCGCGGGTGAAAACGCCGTGGGCAAGGGTAAGACGGAGAAGAAGCGAGCGAGATGTCTCGCGCGAGGGTGGAAAGGGAACGGAGAAAGTGGACGCGAGAGTGAGACGAACAAATACAGAAACAGTGGTTGATGTAAGAGGGCGCCGAGCAAGGGGAGGAAAGAATGCGCGAGAGACAGAGAACGAGGCGGAGGAAGAGAGGAACGTTGAGCGAAGAGTGAATGATGAATGCCTATAGAAATGGCGGTGTCTTTCTTCCACTCGTGTAGGTATGTAGGTAGAGAACTACCGGCTAAGTCGACGAAAAGGCGAGGAGGAGGTCGTGGCACGAGAGGTGGTGGTGACGTTGGAGGAGGATGAGGATAGTTGGAAGGTTCGTTGCCTTGCCAAGTTATACAGCGCACGGCGGCTTTCTTTGCTACTCGAAGGGCGCTCTCTACCACTTCACCACCACTCGCTCTGTATATTTTTACGGAATTATGCGAAAGACCGCGGCGAAAATATATCAACGGAACGCGTCATCGGTACTTGACCTCGCTTATGATACCCGTCCTCGCCCCTCGTCCACCCCGATTCACCCGAGTCGCTCGTTGCAGGGAGTTTTAAGAGAGTTCTCAGCCGATTCCTGGTCGACGTCACGTCGCACGTACATTACGTATTCCGATATAAATCGCCGGATTAAAATACACTTGCGGTGGATTGTTGTCCACGCGGTCGCGCCACGCGTACTTCCACGGTACGCTGTTTCTTCCAGTCTATCGGAATACTTGGTATGTTTGCCGAAAGAGACATATAAGAGTCGTAACTTCTGAAGAAATTCAATTGAGTATGTTGAATCTTAAGATGCAGAAGTTGGTGATTGAAATGTACAATGTAAGATAAGTCGTCAATGGAAATAATTAGATTTCTTTATGACAAACACGATTTTCAAGTTTTATGCTGTACAAAATTTGTGTAAATGTAAATAATTATATTTACGATCTTTGTCATCGCGTTATACACAGTGTCTTTATAAACAAAATTGTTTGCTGGGGATCATTAGCGTTCTCTGGTATACTTTAAAATTCAGGGGAACCAGTTCGGTCGTCAAGGGAAAGCTTGACGCGTCGGAGGTTCGTTTTCACCTCGTGTAGAGTGCACTGTGGCGGAATCGCGGTCAAGGTTCAACGTATAGAAGAGTAGACTTTTTAAGCAGTAGAACTTAATTGCGAATTTTACTTACGTCGTGTACGATGCTTTTACGCTGATGAACAAAGAAGACGCGAAAAAATTCCATTACACTCACTTTTCGTGGCAACCACCTCGGCTTTTTATCTTCCATACAACTTAAAAATTTTCAGTTACAAACAGTATTTCGTTATCTTAACGTTCCGAGCTCGTCCAATTAGCGCCAGCTTTTTTCGACAGAGCTTTCCAATGAAATTAGTCGAAATTTTAACATTAAATCCTTCGTAAAACGCACGCTTTGTGAGATTTGTATTTTATTTGAAAATAAAATGCACCTTCTTCGTACTTGTCTTGTCTATCCACCAAAGACGCTTATACGGCGGACAAAGGAATCATATAGCCGTATTTCCCCATTGTACGCAAAGATCCATACTACATCAATTTGTTCGCACAAAGTAGGTACTATGAATACAAACACGGCAATAATCCTGGCAAACATCATCCATAAAGCATTAAAAATCAACGAATCCTTTTTGACATTTCATTTACTTTGATCTTTAACATTTGATTTTCATATTATACATATATATGGTACAAAGGTTACGGATGTAACACATAAATTACATTTTCTCTCTTGTATGCTACCATATACTTTAAAACTCTGTATGTTGTTAACAATTGGTGGAATTCCACGTCAGATCTATCTTCGCATTTAACTTTAGCATTAAATATTTGTTTTCGTCACCTTTCTGAATGCTTTAACGATATTAATAACTAATATCGGTTAAATTAAATTCACGTGGTAACTAAACTAATATTATTCGTTTCTTATAAGAACATCGTACGCTTATCACCAGTACCATTTTCAAGTTTATATCTTCAAATCTATCAGGTTGTTTCTTTTTTCCGCTGTATCATATTCAAATAGTTCTTCTTAGCATAAAAGTGTCATAATGATACACGTAAAATTAACAAAGATGGATTTATCATATTTTCCCGTGATCTTCATATAGTACAATAGTTTTGTGCACGGTACAAGTGCACGTTGTCTTCTATTCGAATCGATCTGCTTGACGAATGCAAGGAACTCGTACTGTACCACGCAATAAATGCGAATTTCTGCCAGTATTAAACGAAAATTCCAAAAATTTAGCACCGAAGTAGTTGCGAGACACTGGCGTGAATTATATAGCGGTTCCTTCTCGAATCACCGTGTCGACAAAATGGAATTAGAATGGCTATGGGGTGGTCGGGCGAAGTCTTTTGATTCGATGAGAACAGAAAATTTCTGTCTTCCAGCTGTGTTCATGCTGGCAACGTCTGGCAAGTAGCATCTCGAACGACGCGAGCAAAGGTACGATGCCTTTGTAGAGGAAGGTAGCGGTACCTACCACTCAAGCGACCTACCGTCCGACTAATGCGATTAATAGCACGCCCGCTATCAGACAAGAGAGACAGGGCGATGTGCTCGTAGCTTCTGTATCGTCGTGTTCATCATTGAAGAATTTCCCTCTCGCTGCTAGAACGCGCACGTTGCGACGAAATCGAATTTTACCGCGTTTCCCGGGCATTGGCTGGCGGAATGAGTGCTCGATCGAGGTGTCTGTGGAAAAAAGTATTTTGCTGCTACTTCGTCACGGTAACTCTATGCATATGTATATACCGTTATGGATTATTTTCGAGTGGCGAGATTTACCTGTGAAATGGAAGAATTTTTAACGTAATCCTTAATGAATCCTTGATGTACGCGTCTCTTCCGAGATAACTACGTATCGAAAAAAAATGATCGATTTTAGAATTGGTTTTCGACTATATCGTTTGCGATTATAATGCTTTGATCTACGTTTTAACGAAAGAAAATGCTACTTTTTATAAAGCTGAAAAGTATCATTTTTAATCGATGTAAAAGTATCACAACATAGGCTGTGTATGATGAATTTCAAATTACCGAACAAAATATTTCAACGTTACTACTTAGAAATACTAACTTACTATAGAAAATCTTTCAAATTATTATTCTTTACGTATTAATTTCTATAACGAAAAAGTAGGAATCGTGTAAGGTATATGTATACTTGTATATACGTATCTACTACTTCAATGTACCTTGCTAACTCTCCAACTCTTAAAATGAATAAATCACTGGTAGAAATATATCCACGATGTGTCACGAATTCTTTAAGCTAAAGTTAAGATCTTCTTGTATATTACTATCGAAGCTTTTCTCAAAAAGTTGCGAACGAAACTCATATTCACGAGACGATTTCTGTTGTTTCGATTCATCAGACGAGTCCTAACGGTACAAATACCGTGGACGCGATTCGATTCCATACAGTTTATGAATCGGCACGGCGTTGTACCTGACCTTTCCTCGCGAATTATACTAATTCGCGCACAGAGTAATCCGTACAAAAGGTTGGCATTCTGAACGGCGAATGTCTCGGGTACCGATAGCATCCGAATGCCAATTTATTATTCACATAATCGGGCGCAATCGGACCGCGTTATTCGGCGGCCGTGTAATGCGAGACTGGCTCGGCTGTGTTTCTATAATTGATGCATTGGCTCCTCTATTAGAATGACAAAACCGCCGGCTCGTGTATGGCCATCGACGCATATTCTACTATGCTTGAACACGACGGCCAACCACGCGAGATATCTCTCTAAAGCGTGCTTTACAATATCGTCTGTATTCCTGCGAAGTTACTCGCCATTAAAGCCACCGATCTGGAGAAATCTGCCATCCAAGTTCACGGAATTACTTACAATTCACGAGACACGTCTTTTTAATAAGATTCATTAATTGCTTCGTTGGGGTTGGTTTCATCGCGGTCATTGAAATTGTTTACAATTTCATTCAGTCGGTTACACTGCTACGACATTTGGAGATATAAAATTAATTGGATCGAGCGCGAGTCTGTATTTTATGAAATTGAAAGAAGCTTAGGCGATTATCATTTTTTCGAGGATAAAACAAAATTAGATGGCAGATTAGATTGCTTCGGAATATGTGGGTGTCGGTTCAAAGGTAAACTCAGTACACGGAAATAAAAAGAGACGTAATTTTATTCCTGTAGTTTTACACTTAAAGTCTTCGATTTGCGACATATCAACGGACAAGGACGAAGTGCTACGACAATTCAAATCACATATAATATCGAAAGGACTGAAACAACGGCGAATTCAAATAATATTTGCCAACTCTGAACAACAAGCTATTAATTAAAAACATTTATCAATACAAAGCTTAATATTTCGATCGTACGTTTCTTTGAATCTTCCTCTTATATTTATATTTTATTTGAAATTCACGTTACGCGTTCAAATTACGCGTAATATCTTCTATGAAAACAGGGGGAAATGTTAATGAGAGCATTCAGATATGTACTATCTCATGTAACACCCCAACGACCATTTACAACGTATCAACAGGAATTCCGAGCGTCGCTACGCTTATTCCAGATACGACCAACTTATTCCCGCCATCCATGAAACCTGCTCTTGTCCTCGTGCAAGAGCGTATAACAGCTTTTTCGCCTGTATCATATAATCTTCTATCTCGTATCTTTGATCAAACACGCTCTACGATATACATACATCAAGTAGACATCATTGATAAATTTCTTGTTATAAAATGTATCTCCTCCCCAGTCTCGTTGAGTAACAACTCGAAGAAGAGCGAACGTTAACGTATCTGTATGCAGAAGAGCGAAATATTTATGTGAGAGCATTTTAAACGTGTTTCGACGTTCCGCAGTGTCGTTTCTGCTGTGTGATCGTCAGTGTCAATGGAACGTATATCTGTATCGGAAAATAATGTTACCCTACCATTGCACACGAGCTTTGCCGTATCGCGGAGGCGGAATACACCTGCCATTACGAGCAACGTAGCAATAGTACGTAGAAGCATCAGACACGACCAAGAGTAATCCGATATTACCGAGCCGCTTTTCCACATAGAGATGGGTATGTCTTCGGTGGAAAGCATCCTGAGGGTTTTCAGCCGATGTCGTCTTGCTGTTACGAAAGATACGTTCAGTGATGTAGCTGTACGATAGGTCATACATACGTCTTGTCTCACGGTCACTGTTGTCTCGCAAAGTGGTATTACATTTTTTCTATCCATTTTCCGGCATAGGATACCTTTCGAGAGAGACGAGAAATTCTTCTTCTTCAATTTGATCGAGTGACGTAGTTGTGACAAATTTTTTGGAAAACGTCCTTTATACGACTTGGTAATTCAAGTTACCGTTCGTATTCGTTGTTCGTTGTTACGTCACACGAGTGTTCTTTAACGGTCTTGCAGCGGTTAACGACGCGAGATCGTTTTGTTAATTGAGACGACGAACAATTCGACGATCGACTATTTTATATTTCCACGTGCCCTGTCAAGACTCAAGACGAACGTTCGCGAAGGTGGAAGAGGTTTAAAAAATTTAAGGAAAGAGGCAAGAGGCAGAAAGATGATGGAAACAAATGGAGGGTAATTTCTTGATTTATCGAGGTGACTAGGTAGTAAATCCTTAGATGAAGCTCGAGCTGCTTCGTAGTTTTTATGTAAATTTATAGTCTTACGATATGTTCGATATACACTGCGTGTAAAAAGATTGCAAGAAGGGAGAACAATTAGAATTAAAAATACAGATGAAAACGACGAGATTGAAATAGAATTCTAACGAAAAGGGTGGAGTCGAAGGATAATTGGAATGTCCAAATGTAAGCATGTTTATCCATCGACGTTTGGTTTACGAGATGACTTTTACATTATACAATGCGGACATCAAAGCAATCCTAACGTTACACGACCGATGATTACGCCTGGCATTAATCAAATAGGATTCTCAGTAGGCAAAGTGGCATGTACGTCGCCACTGTTTCCATATTAATTCGACTAGGGAATAACGTTATCTTCGACACTGACTCGCACACCATCCGCCGATTTGTGTTTGTTTAACGCGTCGCTACTTCAGCTGTATTTCTGACGCGTTACATTGAAATCTTGTGACTCGCAATTCTGCATAAAATGTCCGTGTAACGTCGAATTAACGTTGCCCCGTTTCCTTACAACGTAAGAGCAACGCGAAGAAAGATGAAAAGAATCTAGAATTTTTCTATCTTGGATATTTATCTCGCGAAAGAGATACTTCGCTTTGATGTTTTCACCGAGAACAGCGCGGGTCGTTACGAAACTCAAGCACGCAGTTACGCGACTCTCCGAAAAAGAAACTGTTTTTAGTCGCTTTTGCGGCTACGGTGTGTACGCCCGCGAAAAATTTTTACTCGAGATAAGCGTGTCATCGTACGAGAAAAAGACGAACCGGGGGAAACAGCTAAAAAGGAAGAACAAGGCGACACAAGATAGAGAGAGAGAGAGAGAGAGAGATTTTCAGAGTGTTAAAAAAAGAAAGGTCTGCGACCTTAAGGTCTTATAATATCCATCGAAAAAAACAAAAAGCTTGTAGTCAATGTAAATCACAAGAACGATACTTTGTACGCAAAATCATTCTTATTTAAGAGCATTCGGCCTTGTAAACGAGTTTTACTTTTATTCTTCTGGCTAAGTACTATAAGCTCGTTAGACATCTTTTTTTTTCATTCTTAATTATTAATGGATGTTAATAAAATAATATTCATATAATTCTTTCGCGTACGGTACAAGCGTCATCTCGCGCTCGAGTCGATCTACTTGATGAGCGCAAACAACTCGCGTTGTATTTAACGATACGGACGAATCTGAGGGAGCATCGAACGAAAATCCGCAGGGTTCACGAAGTTGAATAATTCAACGCTACTCGCGAGACACTAGTTGAATTATATAGCGATTCCTTCTCCGATCTTCACGTAGCCTCCCTTCTTTTTAACACTTTACATGTATGTATATGAAATTCACGAGTCGAAGTAAGAGGGTGTTCTTAGAAAATGATGCTTTAAGATCGTGCGATAACATCGTGTATCGACTGTCTGCGGAGCAGAGACAGGCTGGCTGCTACGAGGCAATGAAAAAAACGTGACGAAGGGGTGAATACTGAAGTAGAGAAACGGCGAATAGACGGACATAACGAGACATGGGGAGATAGATAAGTAGATAGACGTGTCGCAGCGAGGAAAGACGGAGAAGATAGCGAAATGGAGGAGGATGGTATAGGTGTAACTATATGAAGAAGAGATGGAAAGGGATAGAGATAGATATAAGACACGTTCGAGTCTTGCGAGGCAGAGACGGTGATTCTAAGAACGAAAGAGTAACGAAAAGAAATTGGAGAAGGGCCGAACAGGGATAGATATAGGGAGATAGAAGAGACGAAGTTAGAGTAGGATACAAGCAGAGAGATCGATGCTTGACTTCGTCGAGCTCGGATACTCTTCTCTCTATTCGACTTCCACAGCCAGCAGCTACGCCGTACAGCCATTTGCCAGCTTCTTCTTGGCCTGGAGATCCGGGACGGTTATTAAAACCTGCGTGGCTGAGCCGTTCGGTAACTGCCGCTGAGAACTTTTCCTTACTTTCGATTCTTTGGAATTTAATTAAAGTCGGGATAAGAAACGCAACCGGTCGGCTTCCGTCCGAAAGATCTTCCGATTTTTATACCAACATCCATTAAAAGATGTATCCGCGTTGGGCGCGCGATGAATCCTAAATAATATAATAATAAGGTTTTGTTTGACGCGGATTAAAAGTTTCATAATTATAGACCAGGTTAATCTCAAGTTATTTTAGGTTCTTCTGACTTTTTAATGATATATGATGTTTCGCCTCTTCTCTTTTTTTTTGTGAAAATGAGGGATCTTTATATCTCGAAGGAATTAAAAAGAAGACGGGAAGAATGGAAAGAGGGTAAAAAGAGAAGGAAGGAAATGATCTACTTTTGCTCCTATTGATTCCAGAGTTCTGGAAATAAGGCTTAATATCTTTTTTAACATAAGATTATTTCTACCATCTCACTGTAAATCTATTTCGCCAGAAATTTTACAGTAATAAGATACGTAAACTATCCAACGCAATTATAAATAGTAATACGATCAATATAATACGTTACAAGGTTGGATATATTTTACGTGTACAAAATTAATACAATAATTGCGTTCTCCCAGAGGGACGCGAGCAAATTTATTATTCATCCTAATAGCATTTGACGTAGGTATGATAACAGTGGCCACAAGCAGGTAAGAATATCATCGATATTCACCGCGTCTCGCATCGAACAACTTCTCGAAATTTAAGAAAATCCAACGTCCCAGTCGTAATTCTTCGCTTTGGTGACTCTGTTACGAGTTACCTCGTGGATTCACGGAACGACCAGAATCCCACTTGGCAGACCGCTGCGGTTTAAGAACTTGACAGGGGTGTGCCGTCTAGCTTATTTCTATATAGTAGCCTTGCGTGGTTCACCCTCTTCTTCGGTTCGCGATATTCCTATTTATATGTCGGGACACGCAAGGAACCTTCTTATACGCGTTCCCTTCCCTCGAGTATTGGAGTCGTCAAAGAATACAAGTTGACTTTGCAGCTTTTTCCACTCTTCCTTTATCCATAGCCGACCGTTCGATCCGACTTTTTGTCGCGAAACCCTCAAAAGGTGTAGCTTTTTAATATTAAACGCAGAGATTATGTAAAACTTGAAGCATCTCTGTTCTTATATTCACCGGTCTTAGATTCAACGAGCAACGGTTTCAGGTTAGGTTTAGGGAATTCAGTTGGCATCGTAACTTTTGTTGGGAAATCGTGAACGAGGTGAAACTGGAATAGTGTCCATTCGGCGACCTTTACTCCAGCGAAGATTATCTAAGATAATGGATGTCGTGGAGAGTAAATTCCATGGATGGCTCGAACTCGCCACCAAGAGATATTTCCTACGGTATTTTATCGCCCACTGTGCGTGATACGATGGCCCATTAATCCTGTTCTTGTTCGTCATTTTATCTCCGACGGTCCCTGTACGAATGTCCTCAGAGCCGGAAAGATGATAACAGGATCGTAGAAATAGTTTGTTACGTCGCACTGTTACAAAGCGACGTGTAGGTGGCTGTATTAAGAGAAAATGGAATAGAATAGAGAAACATAGAGGCTCGTAGATCGCAGAACGTTTAATATTCCGTAGTCTTAATGCACCTCTCAGGACGATAAAATTCATTGTGTATGATTTCGAACAATTTCGTTCGCGAATGATGCAAAATTGTAGAATTATTTATATGTTTTCACGATTGCTTTATAGGCGTCTTTTTGCCTATGAAATCTTCCCGTTTCTTATTTATTCGCCACCTTTACCTCCGACCTCTCGTACAAGGGAAACTTCTATTCCAAGTTTACGAAGTAAATTTAGCATTTTGATTAAATTGAATAACTATTTCCTTATACGATCGTGGGAATATAAATTTCGTGCGACTAACTTTCAAATGGCAAGGATAAATTTGTAGAAAAGCAGAGTCCGAGGTTAGGAAGAAGGAAGAGTGCATCACCACTGAAGATTTTAATTATGTCGCTTACATTACGCTCGAGTTAATGGATTGGTTGTCTTGAACGACAATGTGTCTGTAAATGTTCACGTAGTTTATTTGGAGCAAATAAAAGAGAATGAGAATATGCGACAAGAGAAAGAATAAGTACACGAATATTAGAATCTATTAAATCCTTCGATATTGTGCATCGAATGGTATGAGATCTAGAATTTTGTATCTCTTCCATAAATAGTTTCATTTTACACTGCCTTTGAAGTTTATATCTTTGATACGGTAACGTACAGGTTTGCTTAACATCAAAATGAAAATTCCCCTAATGTAGATGCATTTAATGACGAAGACATTTAGCGCAAATTCTCTAGCAAGACAACATTTCAGTATTTCCATTAAATTGTAATTCTAGTCACTTTTCTGATAATGTAGACGATTCAATGTAAGGTACATAGGTTAAAAGGAACGCTAGGACGAGGATGAGGCACAAGGATGGCTAGAAAGGTTTGGGTAGGAGATGTAGAGAAAATAAAGCGATAATTATAGGGAGACGTGGGTCCGGGAGAACGATTTTGCGTATGCGCTTACACGAATGCATGCGGGCTGTTTCGTGTTTCGTGTTTCATGTTGTACGCTTCATGTTTTACGTATGTAATGGGAGGGTAACTCGCAAGTTACAGTCCCAAAGTTGACTCTGGTTTTGCCTTTAACGCCGGATTAGTGCGGCATCGCTGAGACTCATGGTGGCGTTTAATCATTTTCACTGCACACGGAATGTTGCGAATCGTGGAAATGTTGGGGATGTAGGGTAGCTGGTGACGAGAAAGCGATTCAGTATGAGAATGCAAAAGGGCGCCGAAGCTTTATCCGGCTTTTCTTTTGTACCATATGAAAATTTCATGCATTCGTTGTGTCTGCAGCCGAATTTTAACATCGTACGATCTACCTTTTTTCTCTTTCTTCGTTCTTTCATTTTTTGCTTTCGTCACGTCGTACTGTCCCCATTTCGAAAACGTTAACGTGCACTGTCGTTCTTAAACGTTTGAACACTTTGGTCTATTCGTAGAAACAATATAAGAATGTTACAAAAATGTAGGAATTGATAAATTAAGAAATATCTGCTATTGTCTGTACTTATGCAATACGATATTGATATGTAATATGTATTCATATAATACCATATAGCATATTTCATGGAATCAACAAATATTATTAATGTATCTCGCCTGAAATTTAAATTGTTTAATTACAATCCTGCCACTAGCATATTGAAATTAAATAGTAAATTCGTTGAAGCATGTTAACCGGTTTTAAATATTATTACAACTAGTCACGATAGTCTTTCCATCAATTTGGAACATCTTTTCTATCTTATCAACGGTTTAATAACTAAACGAGAAGTATAATAGATGAACAACAATTTCTGTTTTATATTATTTTATTGAATTAGGTCTGATCAATTTCGTTCTATTTCTATTACTATGTTCGTGCATAATTCAATGAACTAATATAAAACAGAAAACACTGCGCGTCTATTATTTCCTTATAAAACAAAAGAAACATTTCGGATAACCTAATCAATTCCTTGAGTAATAAGACTCATTGTTTGTAAATTTACCAATAAATTACACCATATCAAAAAAGGGCAAGTGTCCACATACACCCGCGATTAAAAATTGTTGAAGGTCATTTGATGTATAAACAGAGAAACTCGTGGATAAATTGTAAGGTAAAAAATATATTTTAATACAGAAGTGTAATTAGAAGTAAGAATACAATTTGAGCTGGTCCAGATCCGCACGCTAGCAGTGTTACCCTATAACTGAAAACCCCGAAGCCAACGTTCCCTGTTTACTGTTTATGGTCTGCCTTCGTCGCAGTCTTTTGTCTATACGCTGTCAATGGCTTCAGTGCTTGAGAAAACTAAAAAAAACCAGATGTAGAGTTTTCTTAGAAGTGGTGACCACTTCAACAAAAATATTACGAAAAATATTACGAAAAGAAAATAATTGTCAACAGTCCATTTAAGTTGAACATAAAAGAAGTTATACAGGGTGGTTGGTAACTGGTGGTAACTGGAAAATATAGAATAAAATTTTTTTTTTAATTTTTCCATCGAGGCAACGATCTACAGTGAGATCCGTTATAACGAGACGCGATAAAGTGCACGCGTACCGAGCGAAAATTCAAAGTCGATTTTCTCGAAAACAAAGCCTCAAACGAAAAATTTTTATTCTATATTTTCGACCTCATTTTTCGCGAACAATCACCCCCTTTCCGCTTGTTACCAACCACCCTGTATATGTCAATGTCAATGTGAATGGCGCATACTTAGTTCATATGTGTATTATACATTGAAGTTTTCTTAAAAGTAGGTGTTCTAAGGCTTTTGAGTGGAAATGTACTTCTGAACGATAGCATAGATTTGCCTTACTTTGAAAAAAAGATACAAAAAAAAAGTGCAAAGCAAATAGAAAAGATTAATGAATCTCGAGCTGGGATAGCCATTTCTATTTATACACATGCAAGATTTGGCGTTTAACTTGTACAAAGGCAAGAACCCGCTAACCGAACTCCGATTTCACGTTTGACGCTGGATTAGGGTGGCTTTGCGACTTGGCGTTTAATCATTTTCATTGCTCCCGCTGCTATTCAAAGAACGAAACGGAGCCACGATAAGAGGCAAAAGAGGTCGAGGCAGAATTTACTTTTAGACTTGACGCTGGTAAGTTGCATGCGAGAAAAACGAGAAAGCGCTAAACCGAATTTTAACGATCCACTGAAAAGTAAAATACTTACGTAGAAAACTACGTGCGTGCATTTAGTTAGCTTCGCACGTGAAATTTTCTTCGAGTTTCTTCGTAGATTATTAAAAATTTTAATTAGAAAATCCTGCTCGTTTCGTTTATCACTGAGATTCGAGGAATACAGAAGAGGAGCATCAGTTTCATTTTCTATAATACATCACAGGGAGGCAGTTTTTAAATTCAGTACAGTGCCAATCGATTCTATGTTATTAAAATTGACTTTTTTCCTTGGTTTTAGAATTAAATTCGTGTTTTTCCAGTCTTCGAAATTTTCGAAATATTTGTCGTCGTAATATCAAAATAGATATCGCCTTAATAATCGAAGGTTGCGAATGAAAAACGCGATAAATCGAATTTGCTCGTATTTTGGAGCAAAGAAGAATTTTCAAATTCGATACGTTTTTAATCATTTTGAATGTTTAAGAAATATCACGAAGACTAGAATTATTACAATATTCGTTTCTTACAAAACATCACGGGTCTGATGCTTACTCACAAACGATTTATATCTTCGAACATATTACGTTATTTCATATCAAAACACTTACGTACAAAAATCAGAGAATTATCAAGGATCAACTGTTCATATTCTGTGCCACGTGGTCTTCGTCAAATTGTACCTTTGACAGTGAATTAATCGGTTACGTTTAAGAATTACATCTATGGACCACCTTTTTATTTCACCGTATTAAAATCAGTCTCTTCGTGTATAAAACGCAAAGTGACATTAAAAAATAACAAAGATACACCTCTCATAGCTTTCTCTTGCGATCTCCGGTTATTTCACTTTTCTTCTTCCAACTCATTTACGTCTTCTTTTGGGAAGCGTCGTCTATTCCACAATTCGAAACCAGAGACAATTATTCTTGGAAAGTGGATCACCGGTATACGGTCGAGTGCACAATCGTGAGCGTTTATCAGATACGGTAATGCGAAGAAATTTCGACGATTATCCAAGTCGCTGTTCGAGTAATGCGAATTCATACGCGTAGTTTGCCTTATGAATCGCGAAGTAGGCCGTGTTATATTCAAAACGGGATGGGAATAACGGCGCTGCAGCCGAGCCAAGAACTGTTTTGGAATCTGTATCGAAGCAGGGCGCGTGGAAAATCGAGGCGAAGTGGAAAGAGTCGAAGTAACGTGGAAGTAGGTTCGAACGCGAGAAGGTGGCCAACTGATCGTGCCATGGAAAGGGGTACTGTGGATCCGGGAATTGTTTTGTATCGTACTAAAACCTGGGAAAGTTTCCCGTTGGCATGCATGTATGCCCCCGTTGAAAAGGGTGGAAGGCGGAAAAATCGTAAAAAGAAAAAGGACGAAACGGTGGAAGGATGTGGAAAGTATTGAGAACGGGAAGGAACGTGGGCGCCAGTTCTCGACAAATTATATTGCCGAGCTTGTTTTTGCTTCTCAAATGTTCGAAGGAACGTGTTCGACAACGTTTTACCGTAAAAATGTGTCGCGGTATAAAACTTCTCGAATCGGCCGAATAATAGTGGCAAGCAGACGAGAAAAAGGATACAACGACGTTAATCTCTGGAAGCTAGCGAAGAGAATTAGAGCTGTGATAAGTGTATAGCGGTACATGAGTTAAAGGATAATTCGAGCCACGCTGTTGTTTTGCCTCGGAGTACCAAGTCTTTTAACGACCAGTATCGAGCAATCTACGGTTCACTCTGTATTTATAATTATTTAAAAATATATTTGACGGTTTCGACATCGAGTAATCTCGTCATTTAAACTACCACACGACCAAACATCCTCCACAAGTGAAATTCATGTTGCTACATACACAGTCTTCTTCTTTCTTTCATTTTAAAAATCGAAGTTGGACAAATGCAATTGAATGTTTTTACATTTTGCTGTTGCGAAGATCAGGCAATCACTCGTGTGGTTTTAAATTCGAATCGTTTTCTGAGAATCACCGTAGGACCTTCAAATCTTTATACTTAGTTTCAGGGTCGCTAACTACTAGGTTGGAACCAGGGTTAAGGTGTTAGGTTACGAATAGGCAACCAATTTACCTTCGAATATGATTGCGTCTATCGACAATTTGCAACAAGTCCTATCAACACTAGTCATACATGTTCCTTAAAAAGTCTAACTAGCAATTATATGTTAGATTCGCTAAATATTCTTATTATACAACAACCATTATCACTATACATTTCAACAGACTATTTCAACGGAAGATTGTTTAGTAATTACTTGTTTTACCCGAAGAAACTGCGCTATAATTAATTTAAATGAAACGAATCAGTTTTCAAACGTCGAAACGGTAGAATTACGGAATGTGATAAAGGGTGTTTACGAATTGAAGAACATTGCCGACGCAAAAGGCAGGTTAGAGCGATTTCGTGGGTAAAACGAGGGAAAGAGAAAGAGGAGAACGGAGCGACGACAAATCCGAATGTTTATTTGGTCCAGAAATTTTCAGTCACGAGTCACAATGAATATTTTAATGACTTCCTGTGGATGCTCGCGCCTTGCAGCTAGTTGCAAAGTCGGCATCCGTGGAGTGGCATTGCGACTGTATGGAGGATGAGCCAGGGAGGGTTGGAAAGGAGCTGAGAAGAACAGACTGCAGCAGAAGGGAAGTCCTCGGTCTCTCCTTTCCTTGGAAATTATAATCGCGCCACTTACCGTGGCACGGCTCGTCCGTTCTACGTTTCTCTTTTCCTCCCGTCTCATCTACCCTTAGCCTTCTCTCACTCTCACCCCTTTGCTTTACAGAACGTTGATTTCATTTTACGGTAATTGTGTTTACGGAACGACACGCGAGTTACAAGCCTTTGTAACTCCGTGGAATCGTCAAACTTTAGTTGCTTTCTTCAATGGAGGTTGCGGATGGTTCTCGTTTTCAACGAGATCGCCGAATCGTTTTCGTCTCTTCACATTTTGTTCCATCATTTGATTTGTTTCGATTGGAAGGGATGGTAATTCGCGCGATGCGTCCTGTTGGTATTTGTTCGATAGTTGAAGATTGGTAAAACGAGCTACGAGAATAGGATGATCAAGCGTACGTACAAGATGTATAAAAATTGTACGTTACGACTGGCGTATTTCAATTTTACGCTGTATCGTTAGAACGAATTTCAAAGTTAAGGGTAATTTTACGTCTACTTTTTAAAATAAATCTGCAGCGGGAAAATTAACGTTGTGTGCGTTTCTTTTCTTCCGTGAAAGTAATTAACGGCTTCTGATATCCTTTTAAAGAAATGTGAACATCGCGCGACTATATGAATATAGAATATAGTTACATCGGTAGATCAATGTCTTCTCGCTTTTTATCCCGGTTATCTTGCGCCTGGATGGATATCTATGTCAATGAACGAGCTACTTACTATTTCGTTATTGAACGAAGGGAAAATGTCGTTTCTTATTTGACGTTTCTTTCTCTTTGACTTTTTATTAACGAAGGAGACACGCATCTCTCATTTTCTAAAGGAAACGATTTCGAGAGACGAGTAGAAATTTATTTCTGTGAAATGAAAGACGCACGTTCCGAACGGTTGTCGTGCACTCCCCCGCCCCCCTCTCGGTGTATTAAAAATGCTTTTAAAGCGAAAAACAGTAAAGTGCGTTATAAATTACTTTTCAAGCGTGAAAGAGTAGCTTTTACGTGAGAACATAGAAGTTCGTACTCGCTCTCGCATATTTCTATCCGACGATGTATAAATGCGTGACTCCCGTAATTTCAAACTCTTTCGATCGATAACTCATATTATATAGCGTAGATGAACGATGCCGGAAGCTATGAGTAAAGATAAGTAAATGCGACGATTCGTATTTTGCTGAGAATCTTTAATTCATAAATCATACTATCGGCTTCAGATTTGAAATCAGTGTTATTATAAAATTATAAAATCTATCGTACTTCACGGAATCTTTGTTTCTCTCTTTTCTTTCAGTTTTTTAATACGTTGAACGAAGATTCCCCTTCATATCCTATTTTCACGTAGGGGATTTAAATCTGATTTCCTCTGACAGAACGAAGCTTTATCGAAATTAGCACGAAGATCGACGTTACGTTTTAATTAACCTGAAAATGAAATATTTTTCAAGTTCTTTTGAAACACCCTCCCTTTGTGTACCTCTGGTAGTATGCTCCGCACGGTATCGTTTAAGGATCGTAGCAGAATTCTCCAGATAGATGATCTGTTACCCTAGCGTCGCGACGCCTCGTTCGGGGCTTTCCAGTTATATTGAAAACGTCTGTCGTCTGAAGTAAAGTAAATCTAATCTCGATTCAGCTACCATAAAAGCTAGTGCGACATCTCATTTTACGATACGCTGGCTACATACGTTATATTCCACGTATGAGGTATGCATTTACACGGCCAGGCCCAGTTCCACTGTAAGATATATATTAAGCGGTCGGCTTATGGGTGTAGTAATATTCCATCCCCCGTGCTACCCACACGGCAAATCCTTAATCGAGTACTTCGACGATGCTGCATCGTCGCGATGTTAAGCCGGGACCGGAAATTTCGATCTATTTCGTTTTATGAATGACGCTCGTGAAATGGAAATTTCATCGTCTACCTTTCTTATCCGTGGCAAACGGACGTATATAGAATGATTCGTTAAAATGGAAGATTAAAAGAATTCCGTGTCGTCGATAAATGTTTGTTAGAACGCAGGTTTATCGTTGAACAATAGAGCGAGGATGTGCGTCATTAAATTTATACAGCAGCATATTTAATTATCCATAGAGGAATGGAAAACTAGAATATTGAAGGTAAAAGTACATAAAATATCCGAATCAAAGTACAAATCGTTGTGGATTTCGTTGGACGAAACAAATCTCTAGTTAGATTTTATTTCTCTAGTAATATTCGTAGAGGAATAATCTGGTAATCAGTTAAAGAGAAAAATCAAGGTATAAATTAAGAAAGACTAAGAATTTTAACAAAATTGCAAAGTTAAGAAACGGTGGAAATAAGAAGAATCGATAAAAAATGAAATATATCAGCGGGAAAGAAAAAGGAAAGAAATAATTTTTCGTGCCTCCAGTTTATTCCGAAAAATTCAATTACACAAGATCGTCTATGCTCTAGGTTTAGGACATATTTTCCGTACCGTGTTGGTTAATTATCGTAGAAAACCCGATAGCACAACTCGATATCGTGGCTTTGCAGATATTAAATTCCTTTCGTGCATATTTCATCAGTTACGCAACGAGCTTGTTATACGTACACCATTACCTTGCTTCTGTTCACTTCGATTCCATGTAATCAACTTTCTAATAAGACTCACGGCGGCGTGTGATCGATCGCGATCCACGGCAAATTTAAGACAGATCTTTTTGTTTACAACAAGTTGCTTGTTACGAGAACTTTGTGATTAGATATATCGTGCTGTGCAGACCTTCATCAAGATGCGACAAGGTAGCTAGTCTGCGACATTATTGAATGATAATTTCTGATCACTCCCTTGGGAGAAATGTCTCTTGGCATCCTTGGTAACCATACAGCCCGACCTCGAAACAACGTCAGCATCCATTATGCCATGTATTCTCTTGGTTTCGTACGCGTTCTACTGTGCACGCTGCACACACTTAAATCTTTGGCGCATAGTTATGGTTTTGCACTCGAAATCGAACATATATACGTTCTGTATTCCGTATCTCTTCCAACGATAACTGTAATTTCATTTTTGCTACGGTATTTCATGAACGATCGATTCGCAGTTCTCTCTCTTTCTGTCCGTTGTACCAATGTTAATATCGATATGCTACAATGGGATATTGTACGCTCCATTACCTTTTTGTTTCACCTACTTTTTTTTATAGTACTTCTCTTAGTATCTTTTGTTATTTATGTATATTTCCTGGTAATCTTTTCCTAGGGGAACATCGAGATTATTTAATAACAGGTTCGAGTAACAGATCTTCTTTATTATTTCAAACTTCTATTCGTTTGCATGCCAGGGATAGATTCAGTTTTCTTGCGATTGGTATAACGCTAACGATATTCCGACGATAAAGCGTAGACGTGATATCGTAGAGTTAAATCCTAATTTAAAGGTAGATTCGATTTAGTGTTAAAACCGTATGCTTCATCTTGCTACTTTCGAATTGTTATATCCCGATTTCACTGTAGTTCCGCCGAACGAAAGAAATTTTAATGTTTCGAGGAAAACATTAACGTAAAATTGGAAGGAAAAATCACGCGTGTCAATAATTTGCTTAAATTTAGGAAATCTTTCAGCGATTAGGAAACGTTACTCGACTAGAAGAAAAGACATAGCTCGGTAGAAAACAGTTAAAGAGCATCGATTTGCATTTTCCGTATTCGCTATCGTTCTTTATGCTTGCTCTTGGAAAATGTATTTTCCGGTACAATTGCTGAAAGAGCTCGGCTCTTATTAGCATATAAACGAAAGGTATAGAGCCGTGCAGGGGGTTAAACATTGAACGGGTATACGTAGATGGTGCATGTACGTCGTTACTCCGAAATCTATCTGTAATGGCACCCCTGGCACGGAAATGACTCGAACGTGATATTATCGGTGATAATAGCCGGTGTTAGCGCGTTCAAAAATTAATATCCTGGTGAATTCACTAGCGTGCGCTCGTTACTGGAAAGTGAATGTAATCAACCGACCGACATAACGCAATTATCGTTCTGAGTCTTTATCATCTGATTAAAACTAGCTGCGCTGTTCTATGCAACGTTTATCTAATATCAAATTAATCGCGGAACATCGATTCCCTTAAAATAATCAATAAAGCGTGCCGATCGGTCACAAAACGAAGGGTGTATCGTATTTATTAATTACTTTTCGATAAATTCCAGCTACTCCTTGTTTCATGTTAATTCTATGCTGTTAAAACCGGCAGAATTACCAGGAAGGTAGACGTATGTGTATTATTTATTATATTATTTAATGTATGAGTAGATTCGTGTGGCTTTATATCGGAGATATAGAAGAAGCTCGAGAAAAAGAAAATATTCGGCGTAATTAGACATCGGCGTTATTCGATTTTCGACGTATTCCATGACAGAAAGATTTCAGGTACGCGATGAAAAGGGATTTTTACGTCTTTCTGTTAAATTCAGCCATTGTACGAGTATAATATCGGTATTAGCTTTTTTCTAGCGTTCACATTGTAATTACATTAAAATTACACATTGCAATTTGTATAAATCTCAAAATTAAATATAACGAATACACGAGGTTGTGCACAATTTGCACAATGGCGATCTTTCATACCTTTTTAAACTGAATCGTCAATAATGTGGCGTACGATTAAAAAATTTTGTCTTCGTTTCTATGTGCGCGATATTGGAATAAAAATTCGGAACGAATATATAAACCGTATCGTTACGTGGCAACTAAAAATAGGTAGATGGCAAACTTTTAACGCGTTTACCGAAATATTTAATTTTTTTTTTTTTTCAAAGTCGGTATTTCAAAGGATGATGCTTTTGACGAAGAACAGGGTGTCGATAAAATTTTCCAGTTCTATAGAATACTTTACCTTCGACAACCTGTGTATCAACCAGCTTTCGATCGAATATATCGAACTTGCGCTTTATCGAGCTTCCACGTTCCCTTCTGAGAATACAGATTTTGGAATGTGTGTTCGAGGAAAGTTCTTAAGAAAATACATTCCGAGCAATCGGTATCGGAGTACGAAGTCTGGTTCGAACTTTCACGACCACTCCACCATAGTCGACCGACTAAGCAATCTTCTTGAAACTCTTCCTGGTACCTCGAGAGAAACTGCTCCGCTTACAAAAGCTAAGAACACGTATGCATCTCTCGATCATATCATTCGATCAACGAACGCTAATGAAGTAACACGAAACTACGTATCAATAATCCCGTTTCGATATTTTAAGACCTAAAAAGGAATGTGTAACAAATTGTAAGCTACGGTATATACATATATTATTTTAGACTTTTGTTTAAAATATATGATTTAAAATTTACAATTTTTATCTATCTTAAATCTGTGTCTTAATATTAACGTTTCGAATAAATTCTGAATTTTCGAAGATCAAGAGAATCTTTCGAGATTTAGAAGGAATATGCAGAGCCTAGTTCGTAACACGATAAGCTATCCACAGAATAATCATTTTAAACGATAACCTAATGACTGCGCAGGCATCTCGTTTGTAGTTTAATACATTGTTTCTTGGACAAAGATGCTTGGTAGTAATTTAAGTTTTATTAAAAACATTTAGAGATGTATTTTATGGTACATTTTTGAAATAGAAACGAAATTGTTGGGAAAAAATTACATAAAAAACCATAATGAACGCAAGAGTTAAATAACGAAGTTAATTACATATTTCAAGTTTCGTACATTACGTAATAACGAAATAATATAATTCGAAGAATAATTTCTCGAAGTTTGTTTTACGATTACCCTTTTGTACGTTACAATCCTTTATATTTTCTTGATTTTAGTTCAAATCTATATTTAAATTTTCATAGTTGAGGAACTTACTATTTTCGTAAATAGCGAAAAATTCCGATTTCGACCGTACAATAAGAATATTTTCATTATCTCGTTAATATTTTCAATATTTTCATCATTTTCCATTGTGTTATACCTCTTTATACAGAGTGGCAATATTTTGTAACCTTCGCTACAATAAATCGGATTAAATGTTAATAACCCATCGCTTTTATTTACAGATGGAATTTATTTGTAAAAGAAAAAGAAGCAAGGAAACAGTACAATACGTTCGAACGTCAAATAGAATTCTCTTTGTCTTTGTCATTATTTTCCGTATTTCTGAAGTTACTGTTTGAGTGTTGATTCAATACCACTCGATAAGACAACCACGGCTGTAGATTGAAATAATAAATAAAAATCGGCCAAGTAAAGCTTCGATTGTTTCGTACATGCTGTTTTACGATCAAACTTAATGCGCCAAGTAGTCAAAGATAAACATCCTACGAATGGAAGTTGAATCTGCTACTGACCTACTTAATTAATTGCTTAACCGGATCGAATCTCGGAAAATATTTATCCTGGTGTTGATCAGAAGCAAAAGACTCCGGGCATTCAAAACAAGAAAGTAGAATTAAAGTTCGTCAAGTTGTTTATGCTTTCACGACTCTTCCAAGAGACACGGTTCTACACTTTGAAGTACGTTTTCATTTCCATGAAGATTTTTAACTCTCTTTAGTTTCTTTGTTTAAAATCCACGGTCGCTACGAGTATATTTTCAAAAATCTTTTAAATATCTGAAGAAGAAAGATACTTGTTCGCATCGCCATTTCTAAAATATTACTATCGCTATTTAACGGCTGATGGTTTTACTCCCTGCGAATTTCGTTTTAGTATTAATTTTAATATTAATTATTTCGTAACGATATCATCGCTATGTTATTATTTCTGATTACTTTAACGATAACTTTCCTATTCTACATACGACACTGAATAATATCGAACAGTAAAGCATTTAATTTCGCTTCTTTGACTTTATTGATTTTTTAATTAAAACAAAACTGTTCTGCATTGAACTTCCACGCATGTAGCCTTAATTGATTAACGTTAGAACTGCCGTAGGCTAAAATGTAAAACTTGTATCAAATAAACTGAAATGAGAGGTATGTAACAAAATACATAATACAAGAAAGAAAAACCACAAGTCTTTAATTTCCTCAAGAATCCAAATTCGCAAAAAAAACGCGTCATTGTAAATCTGCAAAATTTCAATGAAAGATCGTTTTGGCTACTTTAGTAGCTCCAATTTGAAATTTAGAAGGATTTATTCTGTTTCTCTAGAACGCTTAGATTGGTTTCCATGCAACGTCGAGTTGACAAATAGGAAAAAATTTCGTGAATACCAAAAGATCGTTAAGAGAGAATATGGTGATGAGAAGAATGGAATGAGGACGAAGGGAGGGCGGAAGGATGCAGATGACGTGAGGCCGTAGCTCTGCGAATTATAATTAAACTTAATTACGTAGCTCCGGTAGTTACCTAGAAATGCACGTGAGATTTTAAAGCAGAAATTACTCGATGTTCCTGTGAAAACTCTCGTCGCTCCGTCTTATCTCGAGCGATTCTAACGTCGACTGCCTACAAATTAAAGATAAACCGGCCCTCCTTTTGAATTTTTCTGTTTTATTTCTCGCCACACAAAAGTTTCATGTCGTTTGATTCGTTCGCGTCTTCGTAACCGTGTCGCGTTGTTTGAAAGAGGAGCGAGGTATGGCGTATCTCTTTTACGGCATAATACAATACAAAGAGAAACAAAAGCTACAAGGCTTGGTCGTAATAATTAGCGACCATAGAAAATTAATGTAGCGTGGAATGCGAGAGAACGGTAAACTTTCGAGTACTCTGGAACAACGGCATCCCGCGTTATGGTAACATACAGCCACCAACTCGTTGTCGTTACTGATCATTAATAAGGACGACGAGTCTTGTTTCTTATGTTCCCTCCTATAAACATGTGACAGGTATGCCTGGCATCGACTTACGAATTAATCCTTTAATGTCTTGTCGTTACGTCCCGTGATCGTTTATCACGCGAGACAAAAGGTAAATTCGAAACAACCAATTTCTCGGATAGCCACGCATCGACGAATATTAGCTTTATAATTCAATTCTGTTACGTTCTTCCAGATATTTTTCTACCCAAATCACAGTACATAGCTACCAGTCTTTCTATCGTTAAAAAACATTTTAAATTTAAGGATTTTTTTCTAGTGTAAATTTCGTGTTAAAGATTCCCTTAAAATATTAATTTACGAAGAGAAACATCTCTTAGTCATAGACTTCCATAGTCACGGATCTATTTCGTTTCTTGCAAATGTAAATACGATGTAATTCACTTCAGATAAAAATAGAAGGATACAATGAAAGACGAAAGATCCATAAACAGAGGAATTAAGATATCCAGGACATGGAAGATCCAAGTGACGAATTAACAGGCTAAGAATCTCTTTATTATAGTCTCTATGTCCTTATATCGTTTTAAATATTCAAAGACTACAACAAGATTAAATTCATATAGAATATGTGAATACAGTGCAAAGATACGAACGTATCTGTGTGTTTGGCAATTTTATAATAAAATTATAGTTAATATTTAGTTAATACTTAGTTAGTGAACCGGTCAGAGAACCGGACATCCTTTCAAACGAGCGTATGTACCACGACGTCTAATTACGAGGATGGCTGTCATTCGAATCTCAGGTTATTTCAGTCCCTGACTAGAGAGGATGAAAGTAATTACCTGCCGTGCGAACGATTAATTAAGTAGCTGCCGGTGGATGCGCGAATTGTAGATGGCCAGGGTAAATTGGAGGACCGTTGACGTGTCCCGTTATGTACAGGCCAGTATGTACAACGGATATTCAGACCGTGCAGCATCGTCACGGTACGATAAAACACTTCATGACGTTCCGACCGGAAAATTTCACGATGAAAATTAATTTTGAATTCTGGCCAGGTCCGATCGCGAACACACAGTATCGATCGACGCCTCGCCTCATTTTTTCATCGTCCAACTCTAAAGCGTCAAATGTGATATTACTTCTCGCTAAAAGAAACATAGAAAAAAGGAACACAAGAAAAAAAAAAAAGAAAGTAAAACTGCGAATAAAAAATATATCTCTGTGGTCCAGGATGGAAATACAATGGTCTAATAAGCGTAAGAGGCAACCCGAGGGAATAACAGGGGTACGAGTATTAAAAAATTCGTGTTAATTACGACTGTGTAAATGAAGAAGCCGGTGGTAATTACATGTTTGAAGAACGGGTCGCTTTGATACAGTCGCGTCCCGCTGTTGAATTTCTCAAAGAACATTCGCGTCGCCACCGCGACGCTTTATTACAGACCACCTTGGAAATTGTGCGTTCACGTGTGCGTGTATTTGACATAGATATGCAGGTACACGCACACTCTTCATATGCATTCGTCCGAACTGGAAGCTCGTCCACGTTGATGACACTACCGACAACGGGTTAATGTAATCATTCCTGAGTGTGCCGACGGTATACGTGTCACGGCATGCAGCTGCACCTGGTCTTTCCCCTCTCTCTCTCTCTCTCTCTCTCCGCTTTCTCTGTGATCAACGTCATCTCCTCCTTGTGCACACGATCGCAAGAGGAAAAGAGGAAAAGCGGAAGGAGGCGCGCGCTCGGAGGTGTAGCATCGTTGAAGTGGATACGTACGTACTTATGTGGGCATACGATCGTAGCTACGTGACTGACCTCATAACTACCATTGCTACTGGATACGCGTAGAGGACGAGTATCACTGGATCAATAATAAAGCGTGTTGCTAAAGGATGTAACAACAATCCGCCTCAGTGGGATCTTCTTGAACGAGGCAACTTCGCATACTCATTGAACGCGTTACGCGATCTTACGCCGTGCAATTCTCCTTCGCTTCCTTCGAGTCGTTCGAATTTATCTTGCAATCGTTCGTTTAGTGCACTCTGCTATTCTTACGTGGTGAATCGTTGATCAGGCAGGAAGGAAAAGGATAATCAGGGAAGGAAGAACGTTTTATCGAAAGATTCTTAATCCTTAGTCTTTGGCTGATCTTTTTCCTGAGTAGAAACGTCAGCGTCGACTACCTGTTATTTTACAATAGTACGTTTAAACCACAGCGTGGAAATATCGTGATTTATATTCGGTAATTTGGTCTGGAATTTAAACGCGTTCAACTGTTTGGAGTTTAATTTGAAATTAAAGACGAAGCTTGAACATTGAATCTTGATAGAAATACAAAATTCTCTTCGTTGTATCTTATCTTTAACTTGTACACGATACAATAAAACGAAAGAACGAACAGCGTATAGATTATTTTCTGATCGTCGTTCTGTCGAACGTCGTCATCTTTATTTTGATAGAACAAAATGGATCATACGTAATTCGACAAAATAATATAAAACGGAAAATATTGTGCATCCATTATTTCCTCATAAAACGAAAGAAACATTTCGGACGACCTAATAGTATGCAGTTTGTACGACATATACGCGTATATACTACTACATTCGTGGCACTGTGAAAAGGATAATCTACCTCGCAAGTACGACTAAACATAATAAAACAAGAAGTTGAAAGAATTAACTGAAACTGCTTTACTAACCAGAATATCAAAAAAAAAAGAAACACTTTAGCTAAGTGTTCTGTTAAAATCTATGTTTTCCGAGCTTGAGCAGTATTGTCTCCCAGGGAAACGGTGAATTCTGTAGCGAAAGGGGGCGGTTATTCAATGCATGGCAGTCCTCGCGATAAACGACACAGCTAGGAAAAACGTTCGCATTGTTGATGTGGATAATTATTGCGGACATGATTAAACGCGAGAATAACTTAGCGCGCAAGTGTGCACGACGGCGGAAATGCCGCAGTTTGCACAGTAAATTGCACGATTTCGATATCTCGCGCTGGCGAGAGCAACCGGAGAATTAGTTGCGGAGATTCCAACGAAACCGTTTGTATATGCTTTGACCAAACTTGCCCGGTGGAATTTCACAATCTCTGGGATTGATCGATGTTTCGCCGCCAGTAAATTTCCGCTATATTTCTCGCTTTTTACAATCTTTATAAAATGAGCTACAACATCATCTAATCTACGTAGTCAGAATAATTTAAACGAAGATGGATCGTTAACTCGATATTTCGTAAACTAAACGTGCAGTATGTCGGTATTATTTTATAGAATGTTCTAATCGGACGTGTATACGAGCTTCGCTATGTATTTATATATAATTTTAAGAAAAATCAGGATTTTCACTGAAGGTCATTTTTTCGCATAATCGAGTTAACGTTATTGATGAGATTTTACGAGCCATACATTGCAAGTTATCGGTATTAATTGGTTTTCTTGTATAACAATAACAAGTTTGGTTGTAAACAAAGATTTACAAGCGTATTTGTACAAATTTGTAAAATCGTAAAACTATAAACTTTTTGTAACTCACGTTAGTCGCGTGTAGATCGTAGACTGACAAATATATAACAAATTAGTTAGATAGTTGCTTAGGTAGTTGGTAAATTGTCATACAAAATGTTGTATACTTAATTTCGCAAGTTAATTCTAGAAATATCATGAACGTATGGTTAAACAGTTACACATTTTGGAAATAATATTTCGTTACAACCATCAAGAATCTTATCCAGTTCTCTGAAAATATTCAGGTTTGAAACGTTTTTAGAAATGAGAACCATCGCACGTGGAATCACCCTACGTTATCTCAATTGTCAAATGATAAAATGATCTTTGCCTTTTGCGCGATTTTAATTATATATGACACGAAACTCTGAAAACTACCAACGCGTTAGAGGATGAAATTCATCGGAGAGAAGGGCTTGGTCATCGCAATGCGCAACGAGAATAGTCGAGGTCAAACTTAATTGTAGTTAACGATCACAGATTAGTGTTTGGTCCCAAGGTAGCTACTAGATTATTATTAACGTGATGCTAGATACACATAATTGCCAGTGTAGTTCCAACTGCAATTGCAACTACTAATTTTGCTTGGAGGTGGATGATCTTGACGGAACATGTGTCTTAAGTCATCGCTAATGCAACGTTATGCTGTTACTGATAAGGTTAACAACACTACCTAATATATCTATATACAGCAAATTCTTCATCAGCCGAAGTCTCCGTATGGTGTTAAACTTTGCGACGTATCTATATAATACAATCTTCAGGTCTATCTTCAACTATATCGATTGTAACCTCTCTATTTCTTCATCGACTATAATACTCTCGTAGTATGCCATTTGTCAATTCTTTATCGGATAAAACTGTATGAAGCGAATCAGATATAGTTAACGACTTCGATAACCAAAATCTATTTTTTTTTCTATCAGAGATATTTTCTTCAACTTACCGTCAAATCAAGGAGAATTATTTATTTATTTTTCTGAACATTAATCACAATCAGGTATGAAAATATCAATTTCACGTTTATTCATGAATGGCTATACGATTGATATTCAACGTTTCGAAAACAAACGATCTATTTTTATGAATTCATTTCTTTCTCAATAACTGAGAATTTTAAGATAAACTTTATCATACAACGTTTATAGTCCTCGTGTTTCTCTGTATTTTAATTCGAAGTTGATTAGTAGCTTTCAAGACAATCTTAATGCCAGTTCGATGCCAGTTCTTCTACAGAATTGAATGTTATCATTGAAAGCTCGACCTCTCAACAACGTGTTATCGTAATAAAAGCTCAATACCTAGACGAATCATTCGTTGTGCAAACACACGGAAAATGATACATAAGTATTTCGTATATGCCGAAAACGCATGAAACACTCTACGGGAGAGAAAATTGCATCCTTGGCGCATAAATATCCTTCACATAAACTATCTACATATGTACGTATATTCGGTTGCAGCAGTATATGCTCTAGCTCGCAAGTATTAGGTTGTCCGAAAAGTGTCTTTCTTTAACCCCTTAACCTACGATTTACGTTCGAGAATTTTGGTCCGAAAACGTAAACAAGCTATTATATATTATATTATATATTATACTTGGCCCGATCATCGTGCTACGGGCTATGCCCGTAGTTGTAGGTTAAGGGGTTAAGTGTCTTCTTTACACGTCTTTTACAACGACGCATCTTTATACAAACGTGAAACCTAATCTGTCGAACTTTGTAATCTTTATCTTGATAGAACATGATGGATCATACGTAATTCGATAAAATAATATAAAATGCACATCCACCATTTCCTTATAAAACGAAAGAAACTAATATTAAACGGAAGAACGAAGAAACTTGGATCTTTGTTCCATTCCCGTCCTTATAGATTTCTCGATTTTTCCCATACGTGACAGACAGCATAGATAATCGGCTGCTCGACACCAGTTGCATTCGGCAGAGCTAATACACAGGCGGATAGCGTTAAACTTCCCGTTGACAGAAACGCGTCTGAAATCTTGTCGCGTGAAACGTATCGCGGCTTGTAGAACGAGCGTGTCACGGGTAAACGTGTCTCGAGTCACTGGCAGCCAAGTATCGTGTATCACGGCATGCCGCATAGGGTGAAACCTCTACGCGCAGGATGATAACGCTGACTATTATTAATCTACGTAGGACCGCGCGGCAATCAATTACCCTATCTTATGCCGCCTCTACGTGTAACCAGGGCTCCCGGGCTTTCTCTTCCCCCGCAAAATGGTAACGCCGGCAAGTCTGTGGAACAATCTACCTATATACTAACGAGTTTCCAGGCGGACGTCGTGTATATCGGGAGTTAAGTTATCGGAGCGTGGTTGTGCACGGGCCTGCTGTGTCCGTGTGTGACCACCCCTTAAGTACATACAGGTGCCGTTTACCGTTGCGCCACGTAGCTTCTGTAGTTCCATCTATGAATTCACGTACTCGCAATTCCTACACGGATATATATCTATGTATATGTATATACGTGCGTATCTGAAACACGAATGCACAGCCGAAGAACATCATTAAACCGTTCATACCGGAGCAATAATACCTTCTGAACGAGATATAAGATTGCTTCTACGTGGCTGGTACAACGCTCTACTTGTGCATTTTAGATCGATGTATTGGGTTGTCGGAAAAATGTCTTTCTTTCGCAAACGTGTTTTTTACAACAATGCACCTCATACAAACCAAGTGTGTGAAGTGTCTCGGTGTTTATCTCAACAGAACAAAACGTCTATTATTTGTTCATAAAACGAAAGAAACTTTTCGGACAACCTAATGGTAAGATGCTATGGACAGAAGTTGTATTTACGCGTGTTAATCTATCTACGAGTAACGACATAAGTATATTGACATACAGAAGTTTTAATGGTCATTTACACCGTTTTCAATCAAAAACGCTAAGATCCTTAATAGATGCACCTTGGTATGTCACCAACGAAACGATCCACCGCGACCTCAAGATACCCACAGTCAAAGAAGAAATATACAAGTTGAGAAGCAGATATAACACTAGACTCAACAACCACCACAACCGATTAGTCACCCAACTACTTGACACGACGGACCAGATCCGCAGACTAAAAGGAAAATACCCTTTAGATTAAAGCATTAGATTCAACTAGAATCAAACATACTATAAATTATTATAAACCAAGTTATCGTACCACGCCAAATGAAGTTACTTAAAATTCTCAACGAGAATTGATTGTAAATAGTCTACCAAATAAAAAAAAAAAAAAATTTACACTGCTAATGACGTTCTGGTATCTCAAAACCTTATTCGACATTTGTGATATTATATCACGAATGATATAAGTACAACGATATGTCAGGAATGCGATCTTCTTATATAATTCCGTGACACTTAGATACTTATTTCTATGTTTCTTTTAACAATTTTTACACTTCCTAGTGAAGATGTTAGAAAATCATTCCGAATTCCTATTCTTTGGATATTTTTATTGTACGAAGATTTTTCTAAAAGTTTTAAGTTTAAAGCCCCGAAGCTTACATTTATTGTAGTTAGGTAAACGCAGAATTTTGCTTGTTTGCATACGGATTAATCCTTTGCTTGTTTCAGTTCAAGCTACACGCGAACACTGTCGTTGCAAATGAATTGAGAAATTTGCTAGATTGTGAACGGAGAATTCTTATTATCGCGAGTAGCTCATTTACGAGGTGCGATATCGTGATATTACGTGTAACACGTATGTACGAATGTGTATGTACGAATGTATGTAAGAAGCGTTGTTTAGGTATATCGAGGCAGCAGAGTGGTTTACTTTATTTGATTCTCAAATGGAATACATTAATATCGCCGTTTCTCCATTTTCATGATTAATCGAGTCACTCGATCATGCGACCATGCGTAGTAATACTTGTAAACAAAGATGATCGATTTAAATGTATTCGATGTTAGGAAATGTGGTTAGAGGTTTAAGACAATGGCATGATAATCTGTCCTTCGTTATTTAAACGTTCAAGAGCTATTTTGGTTAACAGATTGTTTAAATGTAAATTTCAAAAGATTCGTCGATCCTACACAATATTCAAAATTGGCGATGTATCTTTCTTTATTCGGATGATTAAGAACTGTTGGTTAATATATCATTCAAACGAGATTCTAAAATTGTTAAATTTATGTAGAAATCTTAAGCAACAGGATAACGATATGTATGTGTTCTTCTTTATCCGAACATTTCAAAGTCGACGACTAAATTTGTTTAAATGGTACAATGTAAGGGAAACAGCACGACGTTCATAAATTTTGCAAATTGTTCAACTTATGGAAGATGGATCGAAACATCTCATCGTAGAAAATTTCTATAGAAATTTAAGCTAACTTTAAGGTAATTTAATTTAAGATGATAACGTGTTCCATTTTCTTCGAACGTCCAAGGGTTGTTACCCGATAGATCGTTTAAACAGGGATTTCACGATTCCTCTATAGATCCTGGAAATTGTCAAGCTTGTTGAAAATCTACTTAAGTGCCTCGTGATAAAGACAAAGGATAGGTCGAAACCAAGGGACCGGTTCCTCGAATCGCGGATATAGGTAAACGATCGGGCTTTCGACGAAAGCAGAGGCGATCCGGCTAATCGGTGCGGACGTAAACGACTCCCGTTATCTCTCTCTCTCAATGCTTATCGATTTAGCGAATCGCACAAGCGGAATCCGTTTTGGATGACGCTATTTGTCAACAGCAAATGAGCCGATTACATGTGGCTGCCAGATATATATATCCCTATAACTGATATTTAATTAGAAACCGATCGTCGTTGCTAAAATCGTCAGCCTGTAACCCTATGCAATCAAACGAAGAAATATTTTTAGAAAATCGAACGTTACATAATACGCAACGTTTGACCCATCGTCGAACGTCTGTCGAACTACTCTGCGAAACGAGAAAATTTCAGCTGGTTTCCTGTCGTTTCTCGCATCACAAGATGAAAAAAAACACGTATATATATATCCCTCTCTCTCTTTTCTTTTTTTTTGCCGCGAATTTATTTTTCGACCCGAAGAATGCCGCTGTCGGGAATAATAGATTATACCGTACAAAATTCTCGTGGCCACGAAGGCATGCGCGTTCGCGGCCAACAGATGCAGACGAGCATGCCAGAAAAAAAGCTGTAACAATGAGTGCCATTTTGGCGTGCTTCGTGGCGTTTAGCGCCGTGTAAAAATGTTTGTTGATGCGTTTTGAACCTGTCGTTTACAGCGACACATTCCCGCCGGTGGGTGAAAATTTTTAGACAGTTGGGGATTATAAATGGAAACGTTCTTGCGTTATTTTTATCGTCCTATCTTCGTACTAGATGCTCGTTTTGTTCGCTATGATTAATTAGTAGCTGCAATGGGCCGACGTTTGTTTCGTCGAAATGAACTGGCTCGCGTTTACTGAAAAAAGAGAAAAATACTGACTGCGATATTTCCTTTTTTTCTTTATATTTTGTCGAGGATGATTCGTATTAAATTTACGTTTGATCCTTCGGAAAGTCGAGGATAAGCAGCCTGTGGAATCGAGATGGCGATGCGCGAAGGGTGAAAACGGGGCAAGATGAATATTCCATGCTAAATCCGTGCTAGAATCACTGCAAAGAAATCCAAAGTCGAGTCGGGCAAAGGAGACGAAAATCGTAGTAACCCTTACTCGACCAGGATTTACTGCTTCTCTGGAAGTTCTGGCGATGGTTAACGTTCGTTCGAAAACGCCAATCTGTCCTTTCTATAACTTGTAATCGTCATACGTGGAAAATAATTCCACGTTATTATCGTTTATCCCATCGACGATAGATTTTTATTGAACGTAAACGGCTTACGTATTTTTAAACGCGCACATTTATGATATATAAGAATATTTAGTATAGGAAGTTGCTACGTACTGAGTCATTTAACGCTCTATGCTTGAAGTCCATTAGTTTCTATAATATAACTAAAATACTAATTTCACCATAAATGATCGTAGTATGTTCGTGTTTCATCAGCGAAGAAAGAATATGCATCTCGAACAATCCTTCAAAGCACGAGCTTCGGATGTAACTTTGAAATTGGATATCGATGAAACAAGGTTTCTTAAAGAACTTTCTCATTTTGTTGTTTATTCCTTGTTAAGCTTGGAGCGCGGGGCTGCAAATAAAACGGGGAAGAGGGAAGAATATATAATTAAAAGTAAAAAGAAAGCGAGGAATGGGGATGGCTTCACATTTTTTTCAACCGAGAAATTTCGCGGTTTCGTTTCTTTTGTAGATAATTTTAGGTCATGGAACAAGTCGGTATGCAAAGTCAGGCCAGCGACGATGCATCAGCCTACTTCCGCTCGAGTAAATACAACGTTAATTAACGCCGCGTCTGCTCGCATCTTCCTTTGCAAACCTTGCTGCATGGACTTACGACATAGTAAACGGACGTAATTCAAATGATTGTCTTACGAATGACTCGGCGAACGACTCGGAGCCACCAACTATGAAGACAGTGCATTCCTCCTCTAGGTCTCCGCTTGGAAATTAAATTTTGATTTCTCGCTCGACAAGCTTTCAACCGTTATATTATACAGCATGTTGAAAGCTTTGACGATATTCACATGGTGTGATTCTAGACATCGAGACAACGAAGAAAGTTCATGTACAAAAACGTCGTTTCAGTCTTATTTCTTAAGTTGTAAACAATTTATGGCTTGGAATGCTAGAGATACGAATTGCTTGTCATAGGTCAATGAATCAGCAGACGAATCTTCCTCTCTGTTTCTCTTACGCTTCGTGTTTCTCTCTGTTTCACTCTGACCAAACAAACGACGATAGAATTTCCACAGTTACACTTGATCTCGTTTATTTGTCTCAGAGTGAGAAACATCAGTTGTGAGCGTAATAAAACATGTAATTGCAATAAGAAGAAACATTTGTCAGTTGATTCACTGAGTTATCAGTGCACTTCTAGCTGGTTAAAAATGATATTTCCGATTATATATATATATAAAATTACATCGTATAAGTATTCTTCATTTTTCAACGTCCTCTCTATGTATACTCGTGCTCTCCCTTCTCAAAGATGCTTTCTCAATCTTCCACGGTGGAAATTTCGTCACGATCAAGATATAAGAGAAACATTCTTCGTGGAACGTAGAAATATTTAAAAAATTCAATGATCGCATCTGACCACCTAGGAGCAGTTTCTGTTTTTATGGCAAAAGGTGGACGTGTATACGTGATCCACATCTTCTTCGATCATAAAATGTGATTTTCAGAATCCGATGGTAAATAACATTTTTAAAGCCGATGCTGGAGTGTGTGCCTTCTCCTCTCTTTCTCTACTTATTCATGAGTTTTTCACTTATTCAGGAAGCGAGGGTCCGAGAAGAACGAAATTCTGGCGGCAGCGTCGGTCATACATCCACGATCGATGCGAGCGTAATATAAATCAAAAAACTAAACGGAGCTTGTATTTCAGACTTTTCTCGCGACGTACTCTCGAATACACCGTAATAGGAAAAATCGTTCACGTCGTCGTACGAGACGAGCGACGAAATATCGAAAAAAGATGAAATCTTTGGACGGTTCGAGCGAAAGTAGAGAAAAATCTTACATTGTATACTTTCTTTGGACGTTTCGAAACCGCGAAACCTTTTCGAATAGTTTTCAGAACTTTTCTTTTCTTTCGCTATACGTATGTATAAGAGTCACGCGTCGTTTCGTTTACTTTCGTGTCGGAGTCGAAAAGTTGTGTAACGTCGTCTGGTTTAATGCTCTTTAGCTTTCGAAAGGAAAGGTTGTTTCTGATCGGCCGTCAACGCTTTCCGTCCTGTGTTTTTATCCTGGCTCGCTGTCAAGTTAATACGGATCGAAAAGTACGAAGAATGTTTTAGCAAATTTCATGTTGCAGTTAGTCGTCCAAACTTCTTGAACTTTAATCTGTTTTTACGTGTCTCGCCAACTATGCACTACGCTGCGCTGCTTCAACTTTTCCCTTTCCAAGCGACCACGCTCACTATAGTTTTTTGCTATTAAATAGTTGCTAAGTTAAAAATGTTCTTATTTAGTTTCTCTCTTATCGTATAATTGTATAAGAAGTTTCATATCGGTTTTAAGCCAATGACACTTTGCCGAGTAAAAGTAACGTAACTCGTGGCATGAAACGAAAGTGGGAATTTCTCCAGGCATAAAATAACTAGGACTTTGTCTTTATTCTTGAATATACTGAAAAGAGTACAACAAACATACTAATAAATCGTGAAAATAACAAAGAATACCTATAGAAGGCGTAAATTTCATAATATTATTATCGTTCGTTCTTCTTTCTGAAGCAAGTTTTATCCAATGCAAAGTTAAATATTAATTGTTTCTGTAACATTCAACCGCACAACGGTGATCGTTCGTTAAAACATTTTTTCTACAGTATAGAAAGAAGACATTGAAAATTAGAAATATCACGTTCGATACGAAAGTTATGCTAATTTTAAAAATACCGAGCTACGTCGTATTCCAACCGTATCTTCGCCCGATTAAACAACGTACTATCGAAACATTTTCCGATATTATAATCGAAGCTAGAAAAGATTTTAGTTTATGAAACAGAAAACATAATTACTGTTTAGAATACTGAAACTCATCGTGAACAATGATAATGTTGCCGCGGTGTCAGCTGTTGGCAGATGTGCACGAGAACGTTACACGTTCGACACGGGGCATTAAATATACGGTTTGCATAGAGAACTGCGTAAAATCAACAGCTAGTAGCAATTGCTTTAAAGTACCTTAAAGTTCAGCATGGTTTAACTCGATTTCTCAAACGCAACGGTTACTTTTTCATCTGACCGGTTGTTAATTAACTAATTTGTTCGTATTAAACTTTGTTTAACATCCGCTTCCCGCCTTTAACTACATTCTCTTTATCTTTAATTTCATAATTTTCCGAATAGATTTTCGTACTCGCCAACGCGAACATATTATAGTATGTGATATTCGAGCAGGATGTCACGAAAATTTATACGATAATTATGTTGAACGCAGTGTCGTTAATTATCAATTTTAAACGATACTCCGTTTATCGTTACCTCGTTGTTAAAGGACAGCAAATATGTTATTTATTTCTGTCGATGGAGATCGCTTTATGTAAATTTCATTTGAACCTGGCGAGTGTTAATCCAATTTTAGTCTGTTCAAATATTCATTTCCTGACAGATTCATCAACTAATTCTTTTTTCGAAATAAAACGTTTCGATATAATCTCTTAACGTACTTGCGGAACGATACGACCAGGAAAGTAGAAGTAAATTTTGTTAGAAAATTGATTTGAAATAGGAAATACGTTGGGCTAGAGAATATTAATTGTTCCACCATTTAACGATACATGCAATTTTCTTTCTACAGCTTAGCTAATAGATTTCAGCTTTTGAGAGACTTTCACAAACTGTTATGCATGTGTATTATTTACTATCGTGCATCTTCTTGCCTGTTGATTTTTCTAGTAGGCCACTTTAACGATCGATTACTTGCTCATTCAACTGTGATATCCCGCCCGATGCAAAACTTCGGAACGTTACATGTGATTTGTAGCCAGAAATGTACAAAATTAAAGTTGAAACTGAACATTCATACAAATACTATTGCATCGAACTGTAATTGATTTGTAACAGACTCGTGGTACGACGTTAGAGGATAGGGTTGACACGTTTTCTTCGAATTATGACATTCAACCGTATGAAATAAAATCCTCTTCATATTCAAAATTCATTTTCGTAGATAGCCGACAACTGGAAATATTTTCCATATAACTGTTCTAGTAAACCAACGACATTAGTCGCGAACGTCTTTAACTCGAATATGGATCAGCCATAAGAGATCTATGCGAATAGAAAGATCGTTAAATTATTTTTGTTAGAGTATTCCGTAACCGAGTCGTCGTTAATACCGGCATAGTTGACACAGTAGCGAAGTTTGGGATAAAAGAATGACGACGACAACAACGACGACGACGACGACGACGACCTCCTTCCCCTGTGCAGGCCATTGCCTCTGTTTGCCATCACCTTATCACTGACTTTCTTGGAAGAAGAGTGCTCACCGCTCTCCCCTCACTCCTATGTATACTCTCATCGGATATGTCGTGCTCCTGGATAACGGGACACCGATATAACTTAAAGCCAGACACCCCCTTGGAAAAGACGAATGCCAAGCCGTCGACTGGTCTTTTGCCCGGATTAAGGGGCTCCTTTCCTTTTCTTCCTTTCTCTTTTTCTCCCTGTTAGACCTTCACAGTCGACGACTGCCCGCACGGTGTCTCGGGGCATCGCTCGTAAACAAAGCCAGGATAAATTGACATCTCTCCATCCCGTCCTATTTACCACCCTATTCGTCGGTTTTCTCTTACCACTTTATTTCGAGTTGGTTCGACAGTCTAGAAGCCCTCTTACCGTTGTGGTAACTTTCGCGGAGGGGATACGTCGAATAATCCGGCCAAGTCTAATGTTCGACCATCAAACTCGACTCTGGACTTTGGCCACGTTATCGACTGGCCAGTTAAACTCGGTTATCCATTATGCGATTCGACCTGTCACCAGAGACAATGGGAATCAGTTTATTGTACGAGGATCGAGTATTGCGTTAATTGTAATAACTAGGAATGTAGAACGTTCGTTCTACGTTCGAATTATCTGTCATCTGTTTCTACCTTGAAGACCGCAGCGAAGTGACGAGAGTCGTACTTTTTCTTTTTCACATAAAGGCCACACGGCAGAAGATAGGATAATTTAATCGTTTTATTCTCTTTCTGATTTTTACATAACTCGATAGGGTAGAAAAAATATTGTAATACGTTTTTCGAACGTTGCTTGTTTGTCGAATGGTTAGTTTTTGTTAAATCATCGGATTGTTAGAGTTTTGTCGTGTTACTTTAACTTTTTAACTTGATCGATATTAGTCTGCAAATGGAGAGGTACGTTTGACGAACGAATTGAATTCTTGTTTTATAAAAGACAGGAAACGTGACTCGCCGTTATCAAAAATTATCTTAAACACTCAAAATCTGTTGAAAAATATTGATTTCTCCGTTTTCTCGAAAACTCTCAAAAGTATTGTTTATCATATTCTAGGTATTAACCATGCCGTTAGATTTTTTTTCCAAATTCATGATCTATCGCTGAAATACTTGTTTTTGTACCGTGTAGGTTGTTTCTCTTTTTAGGTATGTTATATCGAGTCACGTCGTTTCAACCATTAGACGATATTAAAATAAAAAAGTCAACAAAATTGTACTCCTCGTATCTTTTTTCTGTAATCGTTATCTGTGGACGTTTCCATGTGATTGTTATTGCTTAGAGAATAAAAAAAGGGAACGTTTACGACTGAAAGTTTTTGACGAGAGTCGGCTGGCGATAATATTATTCACAGCCCTTCAAACGTGTATCTTAGATACGGACGACGAAATGTTTAACAGTTTTCTTGGTGGAAAGTTAAAAGAAAAGAAACGAGCGGTGGAAATGCGTTGCCTTTGTTCTCTTTTGCATTCTTGGTACTTCCTTCTAGCGTACAGCCACTTGCGAAGAGCTTATTTAAAAGAGAAAGATAGCGAAACACAATGAAGGATAACGCATTGTCCACCGACGGGGTAGTTAAAACTTGTCTCATAATTACTCTCATTTAGCACCATCTACCTCCAGCTCCAGCCACTCTTAGCTTTCTTTCGCCGCTGTCGAGCACCAACTTACTAACGCTTCTGTTTATTATTTATTTGCACGTCATATTGCGTTATAATTAAATTATGTAATTAATTACTCCTTCGTGTGATACGTTCGTCCATCTGCTCGCTAGTCACTCACTTGCGAGACTTCATTTTCTCTCTGTACAATGTGTAGTACATGTATATATATATACTTTTGTATATTATATATTATAATTTCATGATTCTTGACTTCAATCCACGCTATTATACTTTAGACGCGGTTCCTGTGACTCTGAATGATCCACGCAAAGATCCGGATCTTGGGATAAAAGAATTCCTGGATTCTAAGAAACTTTTCTGTGATTTTAGGTTCTTTAAATACAAATATTGTTCGTCCTCTACCAGTGTGTAGGTTTCGAAAAAATGTGAAAATGTGGCTGCCTGAATTTTTCGATACAAGATAGATACGTGTGTATCTACGAAGAAAGTCACTCTCCGATTACATAGATTTTATTACACTTATCTAACAACGTGCGAACGAACCTGTGATTCAACTTGATACCAATCATGCGAATATGAAAGTACTAGTTATGTTCTATTAAAAAAAAAGAATGTACACCCAAGGTAAAATGTAAAATTTGAAACAACAACAATAGAGCGACTTCCCTCTAATACTTGGCTCTAATCTAATAAAATCTTGAATTAATGCTCGTCGTATAGAGTCCTGAACAAGAAGTTGCGATCATTGAACATGTGTTCAAGATGTTCAAGGTGTTCAGATGATACAGAGTCATGGCGTCAAAGCTCGTTCAGCATTGTGGATCTTACTACGGTACATAGAGGTAGTAACAGCTGATATTGTATCAACCGAGGATGGCAATACACAAGTCAGGATCGTTCGTAGGATCCAAGTTATACACCCGAGGGATCTGGTCACAGTTAACATAAATACGGCAAAGTAAGTCGTCAGATCTCTCTCAGATACGAGAGACCAACGCTCAAACTTGGATTTAGATAGATCGAAGTTTGCTTCTGAAGTAAAACGTCTTCGCATAGTTAATATTTGCATTCGAAGGATCTAAAATCTTAGAAAACTCCGAGGTATCTAGAGTTCAGAAATTTTGTTATTCCAACTTGCAGACTCCTGCATTTAGAGTTACAGATATCACGTGTAAAGTATTATAGCGTGGAATCAGGTCTGAGGCACCATTTTTGGGCTCAGTCTCAAGAATCATCTACGGTATGATCTCCCATGGTTCAAATGGATCGCGATCTTTAGATTATTATTATATAATTTCATATTTTATTTCATATTGATCCGTGTTGCACGATTCCAGAGTGGCCACAGTCAGGATCGATTGCTTTCCTCATCGTAGAATTCTATATGATTCGATTTGTAAACGTTCCTAAGTAATAACAAAGATTTGTGTAACGTATCCTCGTGATTATGTAAGAAAGATCCTATGAATGCATTCTTTGGGAATGAAAATCAATCTATCGTGCTACTATATCCCATCCATATGTACATCCAATCAGAATTCAAACTGTTCGGATCTTTCGACTCAAAACCAGGATCCTTCGAAACTGAAGTAACGTGAATCCTCAGCCCCTGGCGATCAAAGTTTATTTAGTTGGAAATCCAGTTTCGATCAAATATTCAATTTGAAAAACGAAAGGTTCGCCACCAAAACGTAACCGAGTAAATACAAACAGAAAGCGTCGGCGAAAGAGAAATTCAGTGTGCGGCAAGACTGTTATACACTGCATACCAGACTTGTCTTCTTTTTCGTTTGATACGTTCCTGAGCCTCAAATATACCGTGAAAAAATATCAGTTTTCCACAAAGTAATCAGATTGCCGGATTTACAAACGATTGTATTCGGTGAATTCCGAAATAGAATTTACGAGAAGATTCGCCCGACGTTTTAGCTGGATAGTATTTAATACAGGAAATATTTAACACAAAAAGAGAGAGATAAGTTGCTTCACTGTGACGTGAACAGATTAAGCGACGTCGCGGCTGAATTACTCGTAAAATGAATCTCTCTGGCGGGTACCGGAGGCACGGGGGTGGTAAATAAAGTTTAGCAGCTAGCCGGTTTGACGCTGGTACGACGTTTATTCCGAAACTATTAAAGCCGAAGTTCAAACCAACTGGTTTGCGCAGCTGGTTATTGGACAGATGGCGGTATTATAATATGTGCTCGGAAATTGCTGCAAATATTGCAGCATCACATCCGAAAATTGTTAATTAATTTCCGAGAATGCTAATTGAAAGTACTATAAATAGACATCAGTAGAAGCAGGCATTATTAAACGTGTAACACATTTATCGAATATTCATTTACTGATCCATACGTTATTACGTATATATATATTATTAGTCGCAGATCAAGCAGGACCTACAATTTCTTTCAAAGGACCATTGAAATTGTCAGATATAACGACCAGAGTTTTACTTGTGAAGACTTCAAAAGAAAAGATTTAGGTAGCAGGAATTACTACACGTAAGATATGAAAGTGCAAAGACTTCGTATATAATCTAATTGTTAAAATTAGAAGAAATGTAAAGTGTAATAAGTTGAATTTTTGTATTTCAGTAATTTAGAATGAGAACTAATTTAAACATCGCCAATCTATTTCTATGCTTTATTTTATAACGTAGAACGTTTTAGTGTAATTCTTTGAACAAGCACTTACGAGCCTATGTTTATACGAAATAATTTTCTTCGTATAGGGTTGACAACTAGGGTTGTCATTAGGTGGTAATGGCAAAATCCGCAATCACTTAGTTGCCAAGCCAATAGTTCTGGAATATGATAGTATTTACGGAAAAAGTCTATGTATAGAGATCGGTCATTTGAAATTGTGGCTCGTTATAGTATCTTGTTCGTTCCTTGAATTTTCCGTGTCGAAAGAAAAAGAACGACAGACGAGAGATTCAGTTTCTTCTAAATCAACGTCGATCTAAGCTCATCTCAATTTAGTAAGTGTGCCATTGTCGCCTTATCAGGTTCACGCTGCGGAACCAATTTTATCGACGACAAAGTAACAATTTACTCCTGCTGGCAATGTTCCTGGTACCGTGGTAGACTTCCGATGACCAGGTCAGCTAGTAAACGCTTCCGTTATCAACCCGGGTTTACGTGTCATAAGTTAAACGACCAGTCCCTTGGAAATTTGCTTTCCACGGTATTCGAATTCTGAGATATAACTGATCAACGTCAATATTGATTATAACCATATTTTGGTAACAAAGAATATGGGAAAAATATATGTTTCGAGTAAATATCTTGCATTCGAAATGAAAAATTGAATAAGTTCTGATTAAAGAGATTCCTGTCATATTTTTATATAAAATTATTTATATAAATGCCGCCATATATATATGTATACATATGTATGGTATTTTACACAACATTTTATAGTTGTGTATTTTTCCGTTCTTTTTTAATTTCCAAATTTTTTCTAGAATATTAACATCCAATCGATTCGTTAGGAAAGAGACATACGTACGCATTTTAAAATGTAAAATGTGACTCTAAGAAGGCAACATTTTGTAGAATATCGTTATAGAATAGATACTGTAAAATATGATAGATAAGAATATCGTTGTTTCAACAAAACAAACAAAATTATATTATTTAATAAGCACAATTCAAAAATTGTTCCAGCTCCTGCTTTAATAACATACAATGTATACAAGCAATACTTTTCTTTTCTAACGGAGATCATTGCCTAGCACAGATTATTTCCTAAATTCTGAAAGATGAAACATTCGCTCGTCACCGATTGATCGAACGAATAATGTCCTTTTATTTGAAACTTACTTCTGAGGTATTTCTTAAACTCTTAACGACTTACTTCCTCAAAATTTCACTTTTCCCAATCATTGTCATCCTCATGTAGAAATTCTCATGTAGAATTCTCATGAAAGAAGGACGAAAAAATTGACAGCTGCTACGTTGATGATAACTGACGCGCGCAGAAGAGCAACGATAATTTATATTTCACCTCATCAACGGCTTTCTGATAAAGCCAACATCCCGGCTCTACGTCCTTCTCCATTCCATCGTTCGTATGCGATTTTTGGTTCGCGTGCACCGGCACGCGGAATTTCCTGCCGTGCACTTTTCAATGAATACACGCACCTCTATATTCGAAAGATATGCATGTGGATGTATAGTATAGGAATATAGTAGTAGGGGCGCCAGGCCCGCGGCGCTGCGAAATAGAAAATTGGCCCATCCATTTCTCGTAACACTTTTCCTGCCAAGCGGGATTGCCTGAACCGCGTTGAATAAATGCATGTATCTCGAAGGCATAGCGTATTTCAGGCTGCTTCTTCCGGATGTACGTATTCTTCTTCGGTAGCCACGTATAGAAAGAATCGAGAAACAATGAATCAGACCCACCGAGACCGAGACATCATCGATATGTATTCTTTCGTTTAATTATTCTGTCAGAGTTTTCGGTTCGTTAATCGAATGCGTGGTTTAATAAGTACGATTAAATTTAATATAACGGAGGAAGAATTTCACTGGAAGAGGAAAATTCATCATTTTTTTATCGTTGGATCGAGAGAAACGCGAGCGTTGATTCTTACGAGGCGGATGTTTCTTTTAAAAGAGATCGTGGTAATATAATAGTATCTCGGTAGATTTAGTTAGCCTACTAGGTAGGAAAAATTATTGGTTTCAAAAGGGTTGATACTAGCATTTTTGTTCAACTAATCATGGAAAGCTGATAAATTCTTTTCGTCAGTGAAATTGTTTCTGCTCGTAGTAGAGAGAAAAGTGGTACGTAGAAGGTAAAATGGTAAACGTAGAAAGCATAGTTCTTGTTTAATTAAACATTAATATGATACGTATATAAAAAGATTAATACAACATACCCATTATAATAGATCTACGAGAATGAAACGTATCTTTATTTATTTATGTAGGTTCTATTTTTTCAATTGCGCGTGAAAATATGAATTTTCATGAAAGTCTACAGCCTGGCTTACTTATTAGCCATTTGTCTGTTCGAAGTTAGGTTGTTTAAACCTAAACGACTTCAAGTTAACGAACTTAACTAATCCAAGCACAAAGTTAAAATTAAGCAATTTGACTAATCTGAACGACGAGGTGCTTTAGAATCTCTAACCAGAAGATTAATTATCTTTCTGTCTCCATTTCTCTCTGATACTCAGTTTATTGAGCTATTTGTGATCGATTGGTACATGGCGATAAGTTTCTTCGCTGTTTTCGAAGTTCGGTTATTTGGATATCGCGTTGCAAATTTATCATTCTTTATTCATTAATCACTCGGTGGTATTGTCAGGTGGATGTTGCTCGCCAGGCAAATGGAACGTCGATTATCCGGACAAGTTGACCGATAACTTGACCTAGTAACATTGATAATAATCGTATCTGTTCCATAATTCCGGCAGTAATTGTTCTTATATCTCGAGTATTAGAATTTCATGTTACGGTATGTAGACGATTAGGAATTAGGGAATCGATGTCAGGATGATCGATGTCCGAATAACCCGCGTTCCATTACCATATCTGTGTACCCGAAGACGATACGATACATGCAAGTTAGATCAATTTCTAATCATTTCTACCCTATACGTCAAAATATCGCGTGTATGTGATTGTAACGATTCGATCATTAACAAGCTACAGTGAAACTCTAACTATAAGAGTGATATAGAGATCGAAATCCAGTCGTTGAAAACACTAAATCCTGACAGATGACTGATCGAGTAGACACAGCTGACTGGAGTTGATACACTGTACAAACGACATGTTTTGTTAAACACGTTGAAAGACATTGGTCACCGGCATCAGATTGACGTCAGTGACGCCATATGGATCAGAAATGCTGGAAATAAATCATATATCTAAAGTAAAGAAACTTCATATTTTTGAAATTTCGAATAGTTCTAGTAATGCAGCAACGATACAAGATACTAAATGCAAGATAAAATATCCAAAGAATTTTATTCTTGTACCAAGGTGTACGTACCTATAATGTACATACAGTAGCGTGTGAAATATGTTAATTTTTCTAGGTTAGCGCGAGTTTGATCGAAACAGGTTTATTAAACGTCGTACCGTATTATTGAGATGCGATATTTCTACACGCGTTGACACTTTGACTGCCACGCCGAAATCACATGTTTCGCCCAGGACGCCACGGGGGTATTTTTATTATTCAGAGCATATAATTCTTCCCCAATGGACCGTTTATTTTATTGGTGGTCACGGGTGATGCTAATAGTTGATAGCGACATATTATTGTTAAGGTATTGTAGTATCGTAAATATAAAAAATTAGTTTATTAATAATAAATGGATTAAACAGAAAACAATGGTTATTTAACATGAATTGATCGTAACAACGTATTATAATTAATTGACAACTCATACTGCCGTTAATTCGTTTATGTCTCTTAGCAACCCTTTGTCTTTTGTCTTATATCTTTTATTTAAGCCCCATCATGCACACGCTCAGCAATCGCTTGTTTATAATTCGCGCGACACCCCCCTAGACCCCTCGTCCACGATACTACAGTATAGAGAGGATTTGGAAAAACAAATGGTTTAAATTTTATTTACAAATTATTCAACTCTACATATACGTTACTCTCTGAAGGAGTCGACAACCTACTCGCTGGTTTGTTTCTTTTCTTCCGATGATTCCAATCACCTCTAATGGCTTTTAATAACTTTTAACCACTTTTGTCTCAACCGAGACCTGGACGTCCTTCAACGCTCGCATACGCTTTCACACGTACAGTATAAATGTGCCATATATTTAACAATTATAACAAGGCTTCGTTTATTTCAACAAACCATTCGCATTTGTTATTTCGTGGTAAGCAAAACGTCCAGAATATATTGTTGAGACGTGTAGAAGATATTAGTAAACAGTATTTGCTCATTATATTTATTATAGTAAGGTATGTGCACACTTCTAACTTCAATTATACGATTATAAAGCAGCATTTGCGATTATTTTCTAAGGTGTGTTTATAATAATATTCAGATTACCCTTCAAAGATGTGGATGCAAACAAAGTGCACCGTTAGATCCCAGATTTGTACTCATGTTTTTTTGTTATTGATGTTCTAATAAAAATGTTTAATCGTTCAATGGGGCACTTTTTATTTCAAAGTATCTTCTATTTATCGGTTGTATTCAAAATTCCTTAACTGTCAATTTTCGTTCAATTTTTACAATCGTAGGAAGTTCGAGCGCTCCGGTCACCAATGATCACCGTGGTGTCACAGGAGAAACCGTGGCTGGTCATATGTGACCAACGTGGCAGTCAAAGTGTTAACCCACTGAGGGGTTTCTCAACGAGTTAGTCTGAAAGTTACCTCAAATATCTATCGTTGCCTGAATTCGAAAAATGTCTGACTAGTATGTACTCTTACTACTCGTGTCTCTGGTAAAACTTTCCTATACCTTTGCCGGTTCGTGATAAGAAACAGAGAGCCTTGTTCAACATTCGAGTTGTATGCGATAGAGAAGTGTTACAGGACACCGAGTTTGCAAACATCTTGGTTGCGTTCGTTCGTGGAAAATCGGAGGAAGAAGTAAGAAAGTCGGTTCCGGACGTAGAAGAAAGTTTCTCTCATTATTCGAGACTCAACAAAATCCTCATTCTTGCAGTATTCACCTATACAGTGAACGTGGTATAGATGAGTCAGACAAACTACTATTTCATAATGTCGTTAGCACGAAAACGTGTGGTAATCTCCTCGCTTCGGTTCGTCAGTTTAATCGATTTTACGTCTTACGAAATTTGTTCATTAACACAATTCTCTGAACTCTGTCTCTAATAGTTTCTCAGCTATTCCGGAATATATGTGCGCGTGCTCCAACTTTGAGGACTGTTTTCATTCTGTACATGAGAATAATTGCCGAGAGAAAAAGATCAAATATTTTTTAGATAAAACTATCTTGCCCAAAAATTTCGCAATCCATAATTAACACCTTTGTTATAAATAATTCAGTCGATACGTATTTTTTAGATTATTGTAGCGAATTGTTGTTCGAGCGTGAAACGCGAACCAAAAAACACGAAATTTTGATCAAATATTTACAGAATACATTTACAGAATAACGATACGATACAATAATAATTCACGCGTAAAGTTTAATGTTAAATGTTAATGTTAAATTATCTGTTAGCATCGTAGAAAATGAAAATCGAATGCACAGAAACTGTATTAACAGTTGCAAAATCATTCCTGATAGTACAGTCTATTAAATGATATTTTTCAAATATTTCATTCGATAGCTCTTTTGCATTACAAACCGATTTAACCTGTTAGCGTTCGTCATAGATGTGGTACAATTAATATCCCCTGAGAATGTATTTCAGGGGACGGCGATTTATAGATGAAAGCTTTCAACGTTGCTCGTTTCTACCATGCAATTGTTTCCAATTGGTTGTAAATATATCTGACAACATTGATTTTATGTATCGCGTCGTTGCTACGGTAATGCTGATTTTTCGCAGTTTCTTGCTGAACGAAAATGGTAGAAACGCTTTGAAAATAAGCAAAATTACGGTTTACAACGACCGTTATTCTCCAGCAAGAATAATCAGCGAATTTGTGAAATTGTCAATACGTGCGACACTTGAAATTATACCAATGTAACCCAAGTACCTTGCAAAAGGCTTTCGAGTGTACGCGTTTGTAACCTATTGTCGAATAATAATGATATTCGACCAAGTTTAATGGCTTTGTTACGACCGATTATATATCGACTTGCCAATTTTACTCGACAACCGCGATTACTCAAATTATCACGCGCGACACATCGAATACCATAAAATCGATATACGATTTAACGACGTAAAAACAAGAAAAAGACAAATAAAGGGAGCAGGAAATGGTCAGATTTCGGGTAACTTTTTCGACAAAAATACTCACGTAATATACATTATACATATATACACATAATATACATAACATATATTAGGTAGAAATTTTTAAATAAACCATCATTCTGTAGGCTTTAAGGAATTGTAAAAGCTGTAATTATAAGAAATTTTACAAAAAAGCAGTGAAAGTGAAAAGAGCGCACAGAGCAAAGAATTGGAAACCGATATAACTTCAAATGATCGTAAGTTTGTAACAGATGCGTGGGACGCAGGAATCCAAGCGTTATTTTGTAAATAAAAGTGGCTATTTAAATTATACGTAGAAGATAGCTTACGAAAATATTATTTTACGATCCTGGAATATATATATTTTTATAATCCCGATATATTTATTCGTAAAGCATTTTTTCATTACATCCGCGATAAATAATACGTACTTTTATAATTTCTAGTGACGTGTAAAAATAATGTCTCGTAAATACTTTTGATGCTACTCAAAATTTGCTCATTCTCTATCATCTTGCGTTATAGAAATGAAAATATCTTCAAGCAAGAAAATCGCGATGTAATGGAAACGAACCACAGAATCGGACGACCCGGTTAATTTTCCATAACGCGATATCAGCTCGAGTTTCTGATGGGTTGCGCATTATTCGGGTGCGATATACATTTGAAAATGTAGTATATCGTCGATGATGGATTCCGCGGCTTGATCAAGGGGCGACCAGGTAAATGCATATTTAATATGCCGGTGTCGAATGGATGCCTGGTCGAATAATTATTTTCTGCACGGAGCTGACTGACGTTTACCCGGTCAAATTACCGTTATTTGCGGCCGTACAGAGGTGAGGCCGATGAAATGTAGTAACCTGGACGAAAATTAGGTAATTTTAAGCGTGCCAGAACGGAGTCACGTTTGATGTATTGCATACACAACGAATTGTCAGTCGTATCAAAGGACGCAATTCGAAACCAAAATCACCAATTTCTGTGCGATTGTATCGACGTCCATTAAACTCGCAACAACGCGTCATGTTGCAAACCTATAACGACTCACGAAAGTATTTGGAAACTTAGCATACAAAACTTTTACGTATATATATTTTGCATATATATTCTATATAAATGATCGTATGTATTATATAAAATATTTGGAAATATCGTTGATACTCAGACACGACCGTCACGATTAATATCGTTAACATTTGAAAATCACAGGGCAAGTACGTAATAAATCACATTCTTCATATTTTATAGAGGGGCAATTATAAAATTTAATATATCGTCGAATTTTATATTAACAATTTTTCTTTTTCTCATTTCAGTTTGATATTAAATGTACGTACATATACGTCATTTTCTCGAACATTTCAAAAATATTAGTTGTCATAGCGATATGCCCATTGATTTGTTAAACTTGGTAGATTTCAGTTGCTCTTGAAAGGCAAGGTATCTTTCGATTTACCGCACTTTTGCTTTTCAAGTATTTCCTTCTAGCTTCTCGAAGTAGCGTCGAAATTAGAAAATCGACAAAATGAAACGTGGATATAATGTGCTTTTTCTCTGCCTGGTGCTTGTTTCAAATCAATCTCAAGATGCGTATAGAGTTTGTGTAACGATATCGTTGTGTCGAGCATTGTATATATAAAGCTATGTACTGCGGACATATATTTGATAAAAAATCAGTATACAGCGCAAATAGTCAGCTTAAACACACGATAAGTGTTTAATAAACAGTCTCGTCGAGATACGTACTCGAATTTAATACTTTGTAACTTTTACGTACATTTGCAGATTTGTTTCGAACTTTAGGAACATAATCACGATAGTCGTGTCTCGTTACAGTGCCAATGACGTTTCAGAATGTTTCGTATAACGTACATACTATATTCGTAAAAAGTTGGCGCAGAATTAAAAGTTTGTACGAATACTTTGCCGAGCTATATTGCATGTACATATCGTACCATGACATAAACCATGAGGTAAAGTCGAAACGAAAAAGGGTAAAAAGGATATGTAGCGAACGGGAAACAAAAACTTTCAACGAAGGCTCCATATATTTGTCTGCATGGAACTTTTAAAAGCTTTACCATTCGAGAGGTTGAAAGCCATTATCGACCAATACGTTATCGACACGAAAGTATAATCGGTCGATCGGAAAACTGACCCGGACTAGGCTGTAACGTGGTACTTCTTAATTCCAAATCCTTTCTCTCTTTTACTTTTCTCCTTCTTCTCTCCTCCATTTTCGTTCGTGCATCGTAGGTAGCTTCGTTGATCTTTTTCCTCCTTCTTTGTTTCTCTTTCTTTCTCGCTGGGTTCCGCTCTTATACACGCACCTAGCGTTCATCTATCGAGCGCAACCAGCACGAAAAGGCAGCTACTGGAGAACTTGTGTTCGACGAACCGGTAGCCCGTCGAGTAAAGTAGAGTGCTCGGCCACGAATTTAAGTTCGATGTTCTTCGCGGAATGCTTTCCTTCTTTCCAGATGGACTGAGAGTCTGTTGTCTTGCTACTCCTACGTTTAAGCCGTCGTTACTGTTCGCTTCGTTTAAAGCTTCCGGAAAAATTGGATATCGTATAGGACGGTTTACTTCGATAAGAACGTTGCATTCTATTCAGGAAGCGAATAATAACAGGTGTTTTGTGAAACTCTCTCTCTCTCTCTCTCTCTTTTTTTTCGACGATTCTCTGATAGAACGAAGTGCTATTGATCCTACGCGTCAGCTTTTGTACGGAGAAAGGTTTGAAAGGAGACGCGCGGACATCGTTAATCTGTTCGATTTCGGTTCGTTGATATCATGCATTGTTAAAATATCGGAAACAATCGGACGATTTCATATGCTACACGTCACTCGGTGTATTTTCTGTTTGCTTCCATAATCGTAGAAAGTTTTCGAGTGGCGATCAAAGAGGAATTTAAATCGACCTCATGAAACACCACTCGAACTGGTAAATGGTTTATTTACAATTGACATGACGCACAACAGCGGCTCTGTGTATTCTGAACGTCCTCCTTTTTTTTTTCTTTTTTTGTCTTTTGTATAGTTGTTTCGACAGCCAGCCAAACGACCAACAGGGCTTGCCGCTGTTGGCTCGTTTCAAAGGAAGCGATAAATTTCTTTTTCGTTTTCTTGTAATCGCACGATTGCTCAGTCGGTGAATTTTTACGCTGAATTTATTGCACGGCCGACTTGGACAAGTACGATCGAACAGGTAAAAAAAGCTCGTTCGCGAGCGCGGAATAATGAATTTTCAGAGGTTTGCGCGTTTCCACGAGTGGCTACTTCTCCAATGGTATCACCGATGAAAATTCATAATCGAGCAACGATCTCGCGAACGCGATACATTCGAGTTATTCTGGAAACTTGCTATTTCGTAAATAACGTGCCACTCGACCAATCTATTCTCGGTAGATGTTACGATTTCTAATTGGATCATTAGAGCATTTAGTGGCTCTGGCGAAACGAACCGGTCATTGCGGTAGGAAAATAAACGGAAACGAGGATAGCCGCGTTTTATATCGCTTTGGTCGAATTTCATGGCGGACGGCAGGTACCCGACTCACGTAGAACGTATCAGGAAGCTTTATGCACGACGTACGGTTCGATGAGAATGAAATAAAACGGAACGTTTATGCTTAAGTATAAAACAGCAATTCTACTCTTCTGGGCGCGAGCGTGATTCGTTTTCTTAAACGCGAACAAGATAAAAGCAATGCCACTGTATCGTTCAAGCCTGCAGCTATTTCTACAGTCGATTTGATTCGAAACGAAAATTGGATACCTATTTAACGCTAAAACTACCGACCAGGAACGGATGGCTAAATATATTGTATTTTGTAAATGTTTCTGATTAAACTGCTACAGTGAAAATAAATAGATACACGTGACTATGTTTTTATCTTAATAAGGGCGAAGTATATTCCCAGTAACTGGGAAAATTAAGACAATCTACATTTCATTATCCGAATAGGTTTGAATTTTCTAACGCTAAGAGCATTTTAATTACGACGCTAAATACCTTTGTATTGACTCTTATGTGGTATGGTGTAACGTCGGGGAAGGACGTGACGTGAGGGGTAATTGTTTATAAACGTTATCAGGATATGTTAATGTCGTTGTCAAGGAGTGTTGAGAGCGTTACCAAGGTTTGTTCAGGGACAAATGAGTGTGGAAAATGCTGTCAGAGTTGAATTTGTCGTGGTCGTGTGAAGTTCGTTGTGTTGTTGCGACGCAGAATTAGTGAGAAACGAATACGCGAAACGCGGTATTCTATTCGATTTCGTGCAACGATATTGTATTTATCATACTCTTTTCTATTTACTTATAATAAAGCATTCCTACACTTATTACTATTGAGTTTGCAACTGAATGAATGCCGATCTTATAATTAGATAGTATTGTAAAGATCTGCAATCATTTGGTTGCCGACCCAATACTACGCGTAGGATAGATGACAGATGCAAAAATACGTGTAATCTTATTTAAGGTAAGACGATAAGTGCTTGTTATTGCAGTACTGTTTTTAATTCTCAAACGCATAATGTTAACGTACTTATGTTTTCTAATGTCGAAGATATAAGTAAAATAGGTATATAAGGAATAGGATATGAGTAATAAAGCATTCCTACACTTATTACTATTGAGTTTGCAACTGAATGATTGCCGATCTTATAATTAGATAGTATTATAAAGAGCTGCAATCATTTAGTTAATCACCCAATACTACGCGTAGGATAGATGATAGATGCAAAAATACGTGTAATCTTATTTAAGGTAAGACGATAAGTGCTTGTTATTGCAGTACTGTTTTTAATTCTCAAACGCATAATGTTAACGTACTTATGTTTTCTAATGTCGAAGATATAAGTAAAATAGTGGACTGTCTACGCATAAGCAATTTTTTGTTTTATAATCTTTACGTGTTATAATTCTCAGAATCAGAACTATTCGTAGCTGTGACCATTTTCTTTTATTACAAAACTGTCCATGCAATCGATTTATCGTATTTATACAATAATTAGCTTTTAATTTTGTTGAGTATCTTGGATCTCAATAGCCGAAATAATGGTATAGGAATACTAAATTTACACTTAGAATTTATGTTAGAATAATTATATATTTATTTGATAAGCGATTTCAAAGTATTCATCGATACACATTTGCACGCGTCTCAGCACTTTCTCCCATACCCGACTGTTAACCGACCGAACAGTTTACATTCCTTTGTTTCCGAGACTCCGCGCACACTAACTTTCACACACTGATATTCACATACAAGTATTACTACTGCGCAGCTAACCTAGTCTAGCAATTATACATATCTCAATAAATTTATTTCTATGTTCTATACACGTTGTAATGGCATAGATTTATTGCATTAACGTCATGTATTGTCATACTGTTTTATTTACGTAACTTGACAATTCCGACGCTTGTTTAACGTTTATTTGGATAGTACATAAGGTTTAAAGAACAAGGAAGGAAGAATTCTATCGAACGAAGCACGCGAAGATTGGAAGATTGAAAAAATAGTGAGTTTTCTGGCGCAGTAACGCGAGGTACTTACGTTTCCATCGAAGTGCCAAAAAGTGTTAATTTGTATACCGAACCCACGAAACTGTCTTCTCTAGCAGCTTCGTCGCTATCTATTTTCGTTGTTACCCTCGCGTGTATGCTCGCCGTTCTTTCTACGCATTTATGGTTCAGCCGTGCATTATTACTCTATTATCGATTATGGGAAAAGAAGAATGAAAAATAGAAAAACGAGAATTACTGACAGAGAAAACGATGTTTTCGTGAAATCTTCTCCGTGCTTTCGTTCAGTTTGTCTGTTCATTGCATTCGCTGCTTCTTATATCATGTACGCGCGGAGTCACGTTGTCAGCCATGGTAATTCGAATCGGAGAAATTTCCAGATTCAGCTGGTCATTGGATTATTTCCTCGCTCCATTGCGAACCGGAGGGAAACTGCATCGATTCGTTAAATAATTCCTCGCTATGGGGACAATTAATTTCGAGACACCGAGAACCTCGGAGCTCGTCGCTTTGTTTTGTTCGCTCGAACGGAACGGAAAGGAACGACAATTGGAATGCTTTCTTTAAGGAAGTAGAAACAATTCCATCTTTTCTCTTCTACCTCCTCCGCTTGTCGCTTTTTTCTCTTTTCTTTAAATAACGACGCTGGCAACTGGCAAACAATTCATTGTAGAATTGGAGCGAAAACATTGTAAAGGCATAGAATATATTTTAGGGACGATGTCCTCTCGGTTCTTAACGTGGTTAGCTGAATTCTCGTGTTATTTTCGATCATTGTTTTTTATCGACGACTTATCAGCAACGTGTTATCTATCACAGAATATCATAATTCACGCACAAACACAAAATTACCAATATCGACACATTTTATTTGCAATCTTTTTCATTCAATTTGTATTACTGAATTATACTTCAAACATCACCATTACGAAAGAGAATTCGGAGATTTTCCTCTGAATTTTATTCATCGCCAACATTACTCCTTCTTCCATCTATTTCTTACAATTCCATGGAATTTGAAAAGATTAAATTATTTACAGCTCTGTAATATATATATAAATTACTTGTTCCAATGTCAGTTACCTTATTGTGTATTATACTTGATCGTACGTTCTTGTTACACGTTTCAAGTTTGACCGATGTCCGAACACGAGTTCTTCCAACACGGATACAGGAACAAAAATAGATGTCGCGGAAAATACAGTTGATCGGTGGCGACCTGATAAGTCGGACGAGTGTACCGTGTCCGATAATATCCATATTGAATTGAATAGGCTCGTCGGTACGTGGCGAATACAGTTCTGGCGCGTGACAGTGAACAGTGAATCCCTTTGGCGTAATTGAATGATGGCCAGTGAATGATATTAATGCACGAAGATTGGCACCAGGACACATTGCAATGGTCATGGATCTGCGGCGTGGTTCGGTGGCTTTCACAAAGCGTCCGCTCGTAATCCAGCATCCGGATTTCTCGGAAAGGGTAGAGAGTATATCATACGTACGGCGAACCAGAGAGAATTATACACGGAACTCGACGTAGACGATCCGTCATTACATCTCTACAGTCGAATACCGGCCGATGATAGATGCTCGTCTCTGCACGAAGACAGTAGCCCGTGTCAGCGAACGAATTAACCGAAGTCGGTATGCGGAGCTTGCATGCAAGATTTCCAATGTGAGCTATGACTCGCCTGTTCGAATTACACGTTTGATGGATCTCTTTCATTTCCTTCTCGAACCTCGCCGATATTAGTTTTTTCGTTGCACAGGCATAAAATTCTGTAGGGTTTATCTATGTTCTAGCGAAGAATATCATGAAACTTTTTACCAATATATTATATATTATTATTGAGATCCGTATAATTTTATGTGCTAGACTAGGTTAGCTGCGTAGTAGTAATACTTGTATGTGAATATCAGTGTGTGGAAGTATGTGTGCGCGCGGCGTCTCGAAAACAAAGGAATGTAAAAACTGTTCAGTCGGTTAACAGTCGGGTATGGAAGAAAGTGCTGAGACGCGTACAAGTGTGTATCGATGAATACTTTGAAATCGCTTATCAAATAAATATATAATTATTCTAACATAAATTCTAAGTGTAAATTTAGCGTTCCTATACCATTTTTTCGGCTATTGAGATCCAAGATCTCAACAATTATATATAATACAAAAGATTTTATGATTTCGCCAGCACCGTAACGAGACACGACAATTATGGTTATATTGATCAAATTTGAAACCAATCTAAAAATGTATATTGAAGTTACGAGATGTTTGAACAATCAACTGTCCACTATATTAACGAATCACAATATTTAACGAGACTGTCTTTAGTACTCATTGTATTAGGTTGTCGGAAAAGTGTCTTTCCTTCGCAAACATGGTTTTTGCAACAGTGCACCTTCATATAAACGTGAAACCAAGTCTGTGAAACGTCGCGGCGTCTATCTCAATAGAACAAAACGGATCGTACGTGATTCGACAAAATAATATAAAAGAAAAGACGTTGTGCGTCTATTATTTCCTCATAAAACGGAAGAAACTTTTCGGACGACCTAATATGTTCAAGACATCTACCGATACTCTCTATATATATTAATCTTTTACCAAGCGTACTCGTATAATCTTCCACTCCGGTTTTCACTCTAGATACATTGTCTGAAACTTTAAAATCCTTCCTTTCTTCGCAGTTTCGAAAGCTTTTTAACGGTTCGCGCCCTTTCTTCCATTACGTCCTCAACGCGCTATTTCCCAGAAGGGAAATAGTGTGATTTCGCTGTAGGGGTGGAACAGAGTTTGAATAATTCTATGAAAAATTTTCCAGGATTTGTCTGATCACGGGAATTATTGGACGTTCATCGTCGTAATATTGTCACTTAAAGCAACGAGGTGTACTTACGACGTTGTAATTTCCTATTGAGACGTATAAAATTGAAGGTACAAAGATACATATACTATGGAAAAATCGCACAAATACTCTTCAAGCTGCGTATCATCTAAATACTGACATGCAGGTGACGAAAGCACCGAATGTAAACTCTAAAAAGTAACTATCGTCACTGACCATGTCGTACACCTTGAACATTTAACTAGTAGAAATGCAGCATTGACAGAATCTCTACGCAAGTACTTTAGGTTTCGATGAAATCAAACGATTAAGACCTCTGTTCGTAATCCAACAGAATCTAATTTTAATCCTATAACTGTGGCCATCGAGAATCGTTGCAGCGTATTGTCCTTCAACGTTAAATCATCACGGTATTTAGCCAAATCCGTCGTTCTATTCCTTCGGCGAGACTAATACCGTAGCTGTACGTGCGCGCGTCCCATGGCATTTACGAACAGTTTAATAAGATCGGTTAGCCGCGTGGCCAAACGTGTTTCCGCACACGATACAAATTCCAGGCTGCACGTGGGATTAGAACTGATCCATCTACAGTCCGACTTAATGGTACGTGTGATTACGGGAGTATCCTGTCGGCTGATAGCTACTACCGGCAGACAGTTGCTCGCACCTACTGGTCCCGTGTATTCGATAATTGTCACCGGTAGTTTCGATGATCGGTGCCAATTATCGCGTATACGCGCTTGCAATACTGTTGGTGCGCCAACTTCGATCTCGATCGGACGAAATCGAGATTCGAGCGAGTATGATTCGAATCCGCGTCAACGACCAGCAGCGAAAAATAACTGTAGTAAAGTAAACGTTTCCATGTTGCGAGCGACGTAGCTAACTTGTTTCGATGCATAGAGGGATCGATAGAGCAATCTGCTTGATGCAGTTTGATGCTCGCGTAGATGCGTTCTCGCGTGGCCATCGAATCGACTCGATCCTGGCTTTTCGATGAAAAAAAAAAAAAAAAAACGTTCCGGAATCAACGATCGCGCACCAATGGCGGACCGTTGTTGATGACGAGCAGAAAGGTTTGGACGGGTACTGGCGTTCTTGATAGCGAAACAATTACACAGAACGCGTTTTAGTTTCGTTCGACTGTTTGGCTTTTCACGCGCATCCATATGGCTCGTTAACTCCTCTAACAGGAAAAATGCAATTTCTTTTATGTTTATCTTATTACGTTTAATCCAATTCTTGACGGAGCTTATGGTATCCAGGGTAGCGGAAAATAGGTGGATCTAGTTGAAATCTTCGTTAGACAAAAATGGTCGCTAATCTATTAAGACATTTTCCGTTGCTGAAATATGGCTACCGCTCTTCGAAAGCTGCATACTTTCTGCGAATGTTCATTTGAACAGATCGTTAGCCGTTTCGTTTGTATTCTAAAATTCTATCGAAACACATAAAATTAAAAAATACAACGGTTGCGATATTTGAATAGACGCAACGTATGCGTCAGTAGCACTTGCCGTGTTTATACCGCCGCAAGTGCTTACACCCGTACTCGTATATAGGTGCATCGATTTACTGAATCGTTCAAATTGTGCAAATTGTTATTATAGCGTTATCGAATAATGTTTGCCACATTATATTATACACGTAACATTATACACATAAACTTATTGAAATTCAATCGTTCTATTCGATAGAATCAACGTGTAACGCACAATTAGCTTTTGCATGATACGACCAGTGAACAATATGTCAATAAACAAGTTTCATCGATTTCTGTGAATATCGAGGGAAATAGGATACGCAGAAAATACGGCAACATCTCTCAAAGCTTTACGAAAAGTAATGGTAAGAGGAAATGATCCTGATTAATGAGCGTACACCTATGTACGTATCATAATATATACATGAAACCAATTTTTGATCATACACGATGAATACGTATCATAACGTTGACGGATACGCGCACGGTACTTGACCGCGTTCGAATTGGTATTGATTTTAATAGCACGTCGATGGTCTGCATGCAAATGAACCGATACGAGGCATTTGGTCTCACAGATGTGTAAGGAGCGAATACTAATGTGTGTGCTATTGGTCTATGGTATCGGTGGTCATTGAATGCTAGGTAAATATTATCAACACGAAAGGACGAGGACGGAGGTTGTCTTCGTACAATTTTTTAAATTACTCCAAGTGCTATCTCTTGTTACGTACAAATTTAACTGTAACTTATACCGTCCAGTAAAATTATACTACCTTTAACGCTAGAATTATTAAATTTATCAAAAGCTTTCTTCTACTTGTAATTATTAACAGCATCTACACAGCGGTTCACAGAAGTAGTCTAAATTTATTTTTTAAATTCCCAAGAACCTCGAACGATTGATATTTTTTACTCGTCTTCGATATTCTTATCTCTATCTAAAATATACATTGCATTAACTGTGCTTAATCCATATAGGAGATACATTTTATTTACACTGTATCTTATATACTGTATGGAATAACAAAGATTAATTCAACGTACATTATCATTGATAAGAATCTTCAGATTTATATCGTACAAAAATATCGATCGTCTAGTCTTGAAAAATTAGCGTTATTCACGCAATTATCGTTAACTCTTATCGAGTTTGAAATATGATTATACACATCATACCCACCTCGTTCTCAGCATATAATTTTAATCATAATGGTCGCTTATACGCGGTATACTTAGACCGATATTAGGAACTAATTATTCTAGCGTTAATGTCACCGTGACACGGTAGAATTTGTCGTAAGGTAAGTGAAATTCCAGCTTTTACGGTAGCAACGCTTAGTTTCACTATGATATTCAACGTTTCTGCTTTACTGTCTTACGCGTATATTAACGTATGAGTGGAATGCATCTGCGAATGCATTCTATTTACCGGATATTCCGCGCGCTACGTATAACATGGTATATGGTCAGATCGTGTGCTCGATATTGTGCTGTTGATGCTTGAAATGCAAGGAAGACGTTGCAGAGGGTTGGTGTCAGGTATCAACTGTGTTTGTCCGTGACATTGTTCAAGGTGCTTACGATTCTGGCTAACGCGTTCCCTTTTTTTTCGGTTCTTCCACGTCTGTGTAAATTTTTCCGGTCCAACATCAAAAATCGATACTATCAACCAGATCTTATCAGTTTGTTCTAAATATATCTTCATCTCGTTTCATTCTATGTAATATCTCTAATATTAATCGTTAGACCGTAAACCTTTTTAAACGTGGGTCTTTCACGTGCGATGTATCTTTCGGTAGATAATATTTGTTAGAAAAATCCAAAAAGTTTCGTATAAAATCTTCAAACATAGTAAATTAACGTTATCATAAAACCTTTGTCAAATAACTCTTTTTAGCCGGGGGAAAAATGGTTTTCCACCTATTACCTTGAGAGAAACTCAACCCGGCCGAAATATCCCGGGCATGAAATACCCGTCTTTACAGTTCAAAGTTTAGTTATAATTGGATGGACTAGGTCATCTTTATTTTAACGTTTTATTTCCCGCGAATGAAATTGCTTCTATTGTAGAAGATGATAGAATATGGAAATCGTGCGAATATACAGAATATTTATTATACGGAATAATGCAAGGCGTAATAACTAAATTTTCTCGATGTATCTTACGAGTATTATTAAGCAACAAATATTGTATAAACATATAATCTTCGAGTCTCGTTAAAAAATTATAATATAAATACGAAATGAAAGGAAATGCTTCGATCTCCAACATCGTTGTATATCAAAGAAGAAAGATATATCAAACAAGCATTAATACAATGTGGCAACAATACGTTTCTCTAAATCTTCCACAAACGTTGTAGAACTGATTCTTGCAAGACGTTCGTCACATACTCCTCTTACTACGTCGCGCATTGTGCTACTTGATCCGAACGCAATTTCGAACCTCGTTACCTTCCAAATAATCCACGCTGAACCTGCATTTCAATTTTTCTTCTTCTTCTTTGGCCTATCCGTGTACTCTTCTCTTTCTTTCTTCCATCCACGGCGTACAAGGGCTCCCAGCCGAACCGTAAAAAAATCTGGAATTGTTGTTTTGAAGTTCAGCATACAAATCCTATCTCTGCCGATGCTCCTTTTCATGGAACGCGTGTATAGAATATTTGAGAGAGACACAAGGAACAGCAGGAACACAAAAAGGGAGACAGACTCTTTCGTTGTACTTGTGGTTCTCGTGTAGAAATTTCGTTCCATGCCTTTCGACTGTGCGTCCGGTTACCGATGCGTAGCGTGTACGTGTACGGTGTATGCACACTACAATCGCACGATACACGCACAGCCTGTGCGTGGATCGACTTTGGTCGCAACGCGTTCTCGGTGTACCGCTCACCGCCCGACAACCACGCAAACGTGGAAAATAGTTGCCAGGAATCCAGTGCACCCGTTGTCCTGGCCATGTACTCTCTTATATCCAGAATTCGCTGTATTCTATAATACGTCTGCGCACAAATTCGTCTAATTTTTTCTTTTTCCGCCGCTTCCATACCTCTCTTTCCGGTCGACGAGGCGCGCGGCTCGTTGAAATAGGTTAATTATGAAAATCGTGAAAGCTCCTCTCTCTCCCTCTCCCTCCCTCCCTCTCTCTCTCTCCTCCTTCTTCTCTTCCACCCCTTAGTCACAGCCTCTACCGCTTCGCAAAAACGTGGAATTTCAAATTTTTGTTCCACCGTCTGTTTCTTCTCTTTTCGATCCTTTGAAAGCCAAAGGATGGGCAGGGGGAGACGTAATGTTTTCTTGCGCGTTTGCGTTTTACAGTCGTTACAAGTTTTGACGTCAATGCGCTTAATGTAACCTGCATTGTTCCACGGGCTGTGCCGGCAAGATTCTATTCCTCCAACGTTTGCCGCATAATCGTACATACCTACGTATGTACACGTTATGCCCACGTGTGCTTAGAGGCTTTAAGCGCGCGTGCGCCTCCTACCCTGCGTCGTATTGTGGTTGTATCGTGTTCTCGGTGGACCGCTTGGCACCTGGATGGTATGCAGACACGGAAAATAGTTACCGCGAATTCGTTGGCCCTGGCCATTCTTTGCAGCATGTTTTGGGTGCCCCGCGTTAATGCTTCGAACGAATGAAGGAATTTATATTAAAAGGGAAAGATCAATTTTATGTATATTAGGGTTGAACCATCTTAAGTAGCTAGGGGTAGTAATTGAACGAAAATTATGTGTTAATTGAACGAAGTTTTAAATTGTATTTATATGACAATCGTGATTGCGATATTTTTTTTTTTTTTAGAAATTTGTCTAATAATATATCGTTGTGAAGTAGGTTTTGCTTAAGCCTCGTTCAACGTAGTTACTTGAATATAGCGATTGATATCATTCATAAACATAAACATGTTGTTTTGTATAAATACGAATTACACGTAGCTTTGTAAATTCGTTCCATTCGTAAAGGAATAAAAACCTATATGTTGCTCGAATTGATCGAAAATTTCGATTAATCAAGTAGTTGTTGCGTCTTTCGCAAGATTCGATCGCCAAAAAGCGTGCTGGAAAGAAAATAAAGCTTCCAGATGCTTAATTATGGGAAATTGTTGTCAAAAATGGAACCTTAAACGTTTGTCGATTGACTATTCTTGTCTAGTTGATATTAGGCAAATTCACGCGTACGTGACTATTAAACTCCATTTTCTAAACGGTAACCTCCGATGTAATTTTGCTATTCTGGAAATTTTATTTTAAACCACAGAATTTTCTTGATTTCTATATTTTCACGAATTTATCTACGTATTCTATAGCTTTAGAACTACCAGTTATTTAATTCTTATTTTTATAAACATTACATTCTTCCTGTGCATAAATCACGTCCTCTTTAAACTCGAAAGAGCGTGATAATCCCATCATATCATCGATTAATTAAAATTAAATTGCTATAAAGCTCAAATCAAAACACACGACCTTTGTTATATCCAGTTCTAAACCGAATCAGCCATAAAACGAACTTACTGCAAATTCACGTTGGTCCTTCGTACTATCGTGGCTTTCAAGTGTCTGTACTAAGCAAATTAATGTCTGACCAACGAGCACCGTTGGAAACGATCAGCGGTTTCACGCGATGTGATCGTTACGCAATCCGCGTATTATTTCCGGGATATCGGGAATTTGCTGTACTCGATGCTGAACATGTCACGTCTCTTCTTGTTATGGAAACGTTGATAGTTTCTTCGATCTGGATCGGTGGTATAAACGTCACGGTGTGGCTCGTTCGTTTACTTTGGTCTGACTATTTTGGTCTCAGAAACGTATTAGGTCGTCCGAAAAGTTTGTTTCGCTTTATAAGGAAATAATGGATGCACAACATTTTCCGTTTTACATTTTATCGAATTGCGTATGATCCATTTTGTTCCATCAAGATGAAGATTACAACGTTCGACAGATTAGGTTTCATGTTTGTATAAAGATGCATCGTTGTAAAAAACGTGTCTGGGAAAGAAAGACACTTTTCGGACAACCTAATACTTAAATACGTACAAGTATACTCGTAAATTCAGTTCATAATCGTTCATAAATATTAAGATTACGTATAAAATAAGATATAACGCGATAATTAATCGAAATTGTTAAATAATTAATTGGCTACAATTTTATACCTGAAAAGGATAAGAATCTAGAATACCTGGTAAAAGGTATTTTAAATATCTCGAAATAGCAAGAATTACGAAAACTGTCCACCTCCTTTTTCTAGAAGGTTCCTAATACGTGTGAAAGAGACGCGCGTTTAAAATAAACACGATTAAAGGGAAAGGAATCGGCACAGAACCTCATTTTTAGGTCAAGATACGTCGACCTTCGAGCGATTCCTATGGCGATCATCTAAATCCGCTAACCAAGAGCTTTGCTAATTTCCAGTCAAGGCCATTGCAGAAATTCTCTTTTCCATTTACCGGTATTGTTCGTGGCAGAAATCAACAGCCGTACCCGTGAATTTTTCGCGGTATAAATCGTTGCTGCGGAAAGCCAATATTATTCGGTGAAATTATAAAGCAGCATTGATTAAATAATCGATCGGCTGAGAGCGGAGGCTGGAGGGGAGGTTTATAAATCACGCGACACTGAGTTCGCAACGATTGAATTAATAACAATCCGCATTGCATTATCCACGCTACGCCTGTTAACGAGAACGTCTACGCGGTTTATTTGCAAAAGCGAATTCCCACTCGCAATTACGTGATTTCTTAGTGCGCTTTGATTATCGCGGCGTACGAGTTTCCAAGCTACAAATATCATAAATGTTTCACAACATCTTTATCGTTGATACCACGGTAATAACAGAGGGAAGTTTCACTTGAAATTTACGTACGATATCTCTCACAGTATCGTCTTTACTTCCGTCTCCCTCTCTCTCTCTCTCTCTTTCTCTCTCTCTCTTTTTCTATTTTTCTACATTTTTCTTTCCGCTACGTTTTCCAATATCGCGTATCGAACGACAAGAATTCCTTTTAGTCGTTGTAAAATCGAAACGATGGCGCACACGTTCGAGGAACTCGAGCGCTCTTTTCATTTATTTACGTCCTTTTTGTCTCGTGCGCCGCTCCAGGGAAGCTCTAATCGAAACTATTTGCTCATTCCCCGCCTACAATGTCGTGGCGTGTTTAAAATTGTACGGGCTTAGAATTTCTAGCAACCGGATTCCCAAGTTTCTCCAATTTCAATTACGAAATAATTCTTTAGCTATGTTATCGAACGACAGTACATAAAACTGCGGTTATACATCGCGGTTTTGTCGTTTCTGTGCCTGTAACCTCAGAATTTGCGTTATACCGTGCACTTCAATCAGGCTTCTTTTATCTGGCGATGCCGATCGACGTAAGCTCGCTCGACCATGGCGTTGCATCTAATATAAAGCAATAAAATGTTCGTCATAGACGCGTATGTATGTCGTAAAAAAAGGAGACGCCTGTTGGAGAAATCGATAAGTCGCTGTTGCGGAAACGGGTTTCCTCTAGTAGTCGATGTCGTTGGAAATTCGTTCGAATGTCTGCTCCTTTATAGTTTACTTTTATGTCAATAACAAACACAGACTTTGTACCAACGTGTAATTTATGTATTTGTAAAGAATATAACGTAATAGATAATAATGTTAATAGATACTAGGATACATACTGGCCTCGTATAAAATAGTGGAATATAGTAGATTACGAGGAAAACAATTTTCTATTCGTATAATATGCATGATTTTAACAGTTGCAATAATTTCTCAGCGATTACACAGGTTTATCTAATTTTTCGTAACGATTCCACTGAACACGGCTGTACTTACATATTCACGAATTTCCATGTTCGTTTCAGATAGCCTGGATTAAATAGCTTTCCATATTTACCGCGACATTACGAGGATAAAATTACCAATTACCGCGGGATTATTCGGTGGTGTGTTATCGACAGAAAATTAGTTTGCTCTTTCGCGGAGGTGGTAACGATGGCGTGGCCGATGACGACGCAACAAAGAGTCAAGGAAACGCTTATCGCCGAAACGGTGACGCGTGCAACAATGACGACGCGTGCAACTATGCCGGCGCGTTACGATCGATCCCTCGGACCCAAGCTGAGTTGGGATAACGAAAAGTAGCAAGGAGGGGAAGGTTGCAGGATTTTCTGAATTTCCGCGGCATTTTCTCGCATTTCCTTGAAGCGTCAGCGAAGCTTTTCCTGCGCCAGCAGGTTTTCAGTCCGCGGAGCGAGCTCCATACAGGGATTCGGGTCAGCCACAGCCCAGCCGTACTATCGGTCTTTTGCTCTCTCTCTCTCTCTCTTTCGGTTCTTCCTCTCTTTGGCCGCGTTCCTTGTCTGTCTTGCTAATATTTGAACACAATTAATCCGAGCTTATGGCCGCTTGCTTTGCTCCATCCGCATTCGTTCATCCACTACATTGAAAGCACGGCTTATTACTGCAGATTTCATTGTCTAGCCCTTTTATTTTTCCTCTTTGACTTTTTGTTTCGACTTGAACAACTTCCACTGTAACCGCGTTGCTAGACGCAATTTTTTTGGTTGAAAATATTTGAAGATTACAGAGGGAGAATACGATAAGTCGTGCTTTTTACAGGGTTCAGTAGGTTATGAATCATTCCCATGTTACTAAGATCGTCCTTTTATTTGGTTTCGGAGCTTAACATACATCGTGCCGCGCTTTCCGTAATTTTTACGAAATTTTATCAACTTATCAGCTGTTTTTAAGATGTTTATATCTTTCGACTTAACAGATTATTTGCATTCTCGACTATGTCACATTGAAATACTATCTTTTAGTCACGAAATCACATCAAAATCGGAACATTAACAAAGATGCATCCGTCATATTGTTCTATCGCCATCCTCGACGAGAAATATCTCGTGCCGATTCGTCGACTGCTACATTGTGCTTGTTACGTTCGATCAAAAGATGACGTGCACGGTGGTTGGTAATTACATCGCGCTAAGTTATTCAATGTGTAACAAGTTTATTCATAGAAAGCTGCGATTAATTATGAAAGTCCATTAAATTCTATCATTCGCTAAGAGCGGTAGCCCATAGGTTGAAAGCGAATTGATGAATTTCAAATGGAATGAAAATCCTCTCCTTGGATTTAGCGATCGATGAATGCTGTTTCAGCAATGAAAATCGAAAAGTGTATTTCTTTCGTATTGAAGCCAAAGGATCGAATTAATTAATAAATCATACATTGAACGCGCGGTGATCGATAATGGAAATTTCGTCGAATGTCCATTTCCAGTACCGCTCATTTGAATATCGAGAATATTCTTCGGAGTTTGCTTAATTTCTTTAAGAGAATCGATACTATTTACCGAGTTTCATGTCGTCCTTTTCGATGATATAAAATCACGGAAGACATTGTAAGATTTCTCCGATTTTCATGACAGTACTCTGTAATGTATATTAAATTAAATTAATGCAAGTGCAAACGTTCAATACTTCGTTGTGTCTTTGCTAAAAATAAACGATCGCGTACATCTTTATCTTAATCAATTTTATGTACAATAAACATCGTTGATTAAGGAAATGAAACTTTTTCATTTTCAAGAGCGTGCGTTTATTTAAAAATATCGTCATAACTCGGTTTACTTCTCTAGATGCTAACATCTCATCGCGTATCTATCGAAACAGAAAATATTGGGTTGGCAGTGTAAGTAAGTCATTAGGTGGTATTGACAAAATCCGCAATCACTTAGTTGCCAACCCAATACAATCGGTATTTATCAACGCGTAAGTTCTTACTTCTGATTCTCGGATTAAATCCTATTGGTGATCACGGGAGAAGAACACTAAAGGTACATTTTTCTTCATCGCTATAATACCACCTTAGTACCGAAGGAAAATGTTTTAATATAAAATAGCTAAAAGATCCTATCGAGTCTAGAGATATGAAGCGTCGAAGAAGCCACAGATACAGCTATTGAGATAAACGATATTTTGGTACGTATTATGACAAGCAATATTTCCAAAGTTATGAAGAGAATGAAGAAAGACATGTTTAACTACATATCAAGTTTTTACAATCATTACAGATACATGATACAAAATCAAACGAAAGAACAATTTGGTTAATATAGAATTAACTGATGCAAGTGCACTGAATTTTAAAATTGCTGCTCTCTGCAACATAAGAAATCTCACATACCATATCTGTTACACCACGAGGCTTACTATAGGCCGTGTTCCTAACCTTCGCTCGTGGTACTACAGTGTCGCAGACAGATCGTCTTATACGATCGACGAAATATACGAGGTGGTTGGTAACTGGTGGTACAAGCGAAAAGAGGGTGATTCTACGCGAAAAAAGAAGTCGAAAATATAGAATAAAAAATTTTTTTTTTTTTAATTTTTCCATCGAGACAACGATCTACAGTGAGATCCGTTATAACGAGACGTGATAAAGTGCACGCGTACCGAGCGAAAATTCAAAGTCGATTTTCTCGAAAACAAAGCCTCGAACGAAAAATTTTTATTCTATATTTTCGACTTCTTTTTTCGCGTAGAATCACCTAACCCCAACCACTCTGTATACAACGTAGCGTCAAGCGCATAGTTGTCATCAAGCAGCAAGTTCCAGAAACGTCGATTCGCCGTCGGTCCGTTATTTTATCTGCACAAAGAAGGTGCCATACGTGATCATAGGAGCGAACGATGGCGTGACCCGAGTGTGGTAGGGGTCGTCTCCCAGAGAAGACAAAGAAAATGTCGAAGGGCGATCAGTATCGTTTGAGGATTCAAACGGAATGCATCGAGAGGTTCAGACGAATAAAATGGAAGTCGCTTGGTCTAACGAGTACATCGAGAAATGTCACAAAGTCGGGTCGAATTACCGTAACAAACTAATTGTATCATCGTTAAATCATTTGTGACGTTTTCATTATAATTGTAAATATTGTTAAACATACAAGTTTATATTAACTCTGTTAATTCAGCGTTAAAATCATTTGAACTACCTCTGTTATGCTAATCGAAACAGGAGAACGACTAATTCGCGGCGTCGATTATCAGAATCGTAGCGAGAATTGACGCCTCTCGCTGACGCGTTTTCCTCGCATCCGTGTCTCTCCGCGAACGTTCGTAACAATATCCTTCGCCTGTAATCTTCAAATAACCAAGTGTCCAAATATTTATAAGCAGCGAGGTAGAAATATTATTCGCGTGTTATAAACGACCGAGATCCTTTAATCACTTTCTCAATTTATTCCGATGGAAATCGAAACGTTTACCAGATTTCCGAGTCATCTTGGTGGCGGATACGGAAAATTCGCGAGAAACGCTAGATTCGTCGGCCGTTTTTCAACGCGAACGAAGTCGAGACGAAGCCATTGTCCGGTCGGCGGTGCGCATCCAGCCGAATCGGCGTTACCGAAAATATTTGAATGTGAATATAGCGTGGATGCATATCGCGATTCCGAAAATATAATTCAGAAACCATTTCAACAATGGGAAGGGTGCTGGTACCCGGCCGTTTTATCTGTTATGTAAATCGATGCAAAATAGTGGCGGTGTGCCGTGGTCTGACGCAGATGTGTACGCGGACTAGCCAGTCGTACGCCATTATGCTCGACATCTCGCGGCCTTTCCAGTTAAGATACGTACATCATTTTTGGTTTAACAGATCGGTTTGTTTGCAGTCGTTCCGTAGCTGTAACGAACTATCGTGTCGATTTTATGATTTCAATATTTCTAAAAGTATCAAATGTCCTTGCGTACAGATGTAATAGCGAGTTCAAAGAGCGTCTGTACGTTGATGCTTTTGTTCTGATATCGATGCTCTCATTATACGAGTCCAAGTATTAGGTTGTCCGACAAGTTCCTTTCGTTTTATGGGGAAATAATAGAAACACAATGTTTTTTCTTTTATATTATTTTGTCGAATTACGTACGATCCATTTTGTTCTGTTGAAATAAACGTCGCGACATTTCACACACTTGGTTTCGCGTTTATATGAAAGTGCATTGTTGTAAAAAACACGTTTGCGAAAGAAAGACATTGTTCGGACAATCTAATATGAAGTTTAACACAATCGAAAGATATTTCTATGCGTCTCAAAAGAAAAGAAAGATTACGCACCCATATATGATTATATTATGTAAAACCTGACGTAATTCTATATTACTCATAATTACAACCATAAACATTTGTCTACAATTTTCTTTTTTTTTCACTTTTCTATTACGTGATCACACTGAGTGATTTCATACAAACATTTTGATATTTAGAAACCTAGCTACAATATTCTGTTTCATGTTTTTAGACATAATACACAGAAGTAATATGACAATGAGAAGATTGATAAAAATATAGAATATATCTGTGTTATCTGTATAGAGTAGAATTTTATTTGTATCGTTTGTATATAATGAATAATTGTATCGACAAACATAGAACGTTTGTAAGGATCATTCGAGTAAATAGATAATCCTTGGAGACAATTTACGGAAGAGAAGAATTAAGAAGATTTATTTCTTCGCGCTTTAATGGATAATTTAGTTGTAGAATTTAAGATCTAACACCCTCCACAATGTGCATGTAATATGAATGCCTGTATAGGTTTTCCTGAAACTTGATATCAGGAGATTCGAGGCGAAGAAAAGTCTGTTTATCAAGTTTGTGTTACTATTTTCCCTACTTCCCAGCACAGTTGAAATACCTTGAATATCCATCTCTTTGTTTAACCACACACGATGACGTTCGAGTAAATAGCGCTGATACCGAGAACAATGTTTACATTTTTTGTAAGTGTAATACAAAAATTATTTATCCTTCCTTCCGTTTCGTTAGATATTTACTGACATTTGCTGACATTTACTAAAGAACCGAGTTGAACTCTAAATATTTTGTTGGAAGAAGCGTGGTCGGAAATCCGCGGTCACAAATGGATTTCACTAAAAAGAACAACGAGTGTAACAGTTTGTAGCAGAAAAAGATTACATAGCAACGTAATACAACACCTTGTTGGCACAGAGCGATCGAAATTACAGTATGGTTTGGATAGCTTTTTTGAAATTTCTTCCTGAAGACAGAAAGGAATTTTTTAATTGAACATTAAACTTACACATATCCTTGCCAAAATTTTCCATGTTTAATCTATACAAGACACTGTTTAACAAGAATTAACAAATAAAAATGTACAACGAATGACTGAATTAATTTTCGAGCGATTAGATTTTGACTTACAAACGATTTCTATAAAGACACATTTATATCGCTTACTTACAGACTAATGATATCACAGAATAACAAGATCAGAATCGAACAATAATTATTTCGATTGTTATTTATTCCGGTTTCCACATCACGCTGCATTGTGAGTTTGTTACGAAGATCGTCAAATATACTCGTTTTCATCCAAGCGGTCGTATCTAACTTGTTATTGTACCTGAACTTGTTTTCCTTCCTACCTCACTCGACACAGACGCGATTTTACGAACGACGACCAGCTCGTTGGGAATATCGTATTTACCGATACTACGGTATCTCGTTAAAGAGAAAATGCGGAACTACTTTGACAATGCGTAATAACATCGAGGAGGAAACAATGGCTGCCTTTATAGCGAAACGTATCGATGGCGGATAATGCAACACTCGACAGTATTTAGAATTTAACAAACGCCATTCGACCGATCCAGCTTCTCGATATTTAACCTGGTAATTTGAACAAATAACGGCCTACGTTCGCTTGTCGGCATTGTGCTCGAACGTTTTAATGTATCGCATAATAGAGGCTTGATTTATTCGCGGTTCTGGTCGTGCAGCAAAAGTAGATCTTTTAAAATAGCTCTCGTTTCGTTTGTCGTTCGCAAGTGTTTCGCGATGAATATAGCTACAGGTGTCATGGTCCTCGATGAATTGTCAAGTCTGTTTTTGTTTCAGTTGTTTATTTAACAGATCGGTTAACTCCACAAAACGAAAGAGTAGAGAAACTTGACGAAGTCGTATAATATAAATAAGCGTCAATTAGGCGCTTCGTCAAATAAAATTTCAAAATGCGGATCACTTCGCTCTGTGAAAATGACTGGCATCAAACTTATTTTGATTCTGCAATTACTAGAAACATGTAACTGCTTTCGATTATAATTTTATTGAGATATAAACATGGTTACATATACTTTGTTATTATCGTCATATCCCTTTAATTCTGAATAAACATGTACGATATATTTACGTATATATTAAAACTGTATAGTGTTAATTGGATAATATAACGTGTAGCGATATGTAGAGTTTGGATGTAACGACCATACAGTAGTAGATCTGGAACATGATGTTAGAGTATTATTTGAAATCCCTAAATCTATACGTACTTTCATTTAATACGATAATATAATAGATAGTAATATGTACATAATTTCGATGGACATAACGATGGGTCGATCATGACTAGTGATATTTTCCATTACATTTACAATATTATATTAGAATATTACTCGAAACTCTCGAATATCTCTACCGATTTAATACGACAATACGTATTTAATCGTAATATGATTCGATTGACCACGACTATAATAATTCCCATTACATTTGAAACATTAATTAACAATCCTCGAGTCTTTCATTTAATACACTTCCCATTTAATGCAGTGATATAATAGACCGTGATACAAAGTATGGGTGCTTATAAATAATAAATTTATTGCAATATTTTGGTCGTATGTCCTATCATATTTGAAATATCATATCGAGTCTACCTCCTTATCGTCATTTATATTTAAATTAGCTTGTCCGAAAAGTTTCTTTCGTTTTATAAGATAATAGATGAACAACAATTTCTGTTTTATATTATTTTATCGAATTAGGTATCCATCTCGTTATATTTCTATTATTATGTTCGTGCATAATTCGATAAACTAATATAAAATAAAAAACATTGCGCGTCTATTATTTCCTTATAAAACGAAAGACACTTCTCGGACAACCTAATATCTTTGTTTTGAAATTTTCTAAATAAGAAACAGTTAAGCGTGACCGAACGACGAAGAAATTGAAATACAAAAGATAAAAGCTCCATCATATTCGACGCACGAAATAACTGTTAATAGTAAAGTAGGTGTCTCGGTGGTAGACGTTCGATGGCGTCTACCGTCTCTACGACTGTCCATACTTTTTCGTTTTCCCATCTTCTGCTCGAAAATCGTAGCGAACAAACGAGAGCAACCTGGGGGCTGTGGCAATCAGGAAGGTTTTTCTACGATCTCGTTGATTCTCCTTTTCTTCCCTCCTACTTCTTCCTGCATTAGCTATTTCCTTTCTTTTCTTGCAGCAGCTGCAACCACGCAATCGTACAGTCCCGCACCTCCTTGTCCCATCGCTATCTGATGGCCCGTGCTAAATCGCCCATTACCCAATTGCCATGGTGTATGTACCGTACATATGTAGATACGCGTATGTAGTACTTCTACACGCGTGTGATTTCAGATTGTGTGGGTGTACCAGATACACGGAGGCGTTCGAAACTGCACGCTTCGATCTTTTCTATATTTTTCCCTTTTTGTTGTTATCGTCTGTGTACTAGGTACGCGTGCCTTAGATTAAATTGAGGTTCGTCTATATATAGAGCGACCAATTTTAATCCATCAACTACCAATTCTACAATTTTTAAATCATTATTTTTCTATAGATTTTCTATAGAGTTTCTATGATGTTCGATGAATTTAATAAAAATTCGTGCATAATAGGCCGGCTCACGTTAAATTGCATTCTGCGTATATAATATTAATTTACTTATTGATTGCTAGTTTCTATCTCTGCGAATTTATTACATAATGCTGTAGATGTTTAATAATAAATTTAAATATAGTGGTAGTAGTGGTATAGTAGTTAAATTGAATTCTGCGTATATACTTGCGTATATAATATTAGTTTACTTATTGATTACTAGTTTCTATCTCTACGAATTTATTATATAATGTTGTAGATTTTTAATAATAAATTTAAATATAGTAGTAGTAGTACAGTAGTTAAATTGGATTCTGCGTATATACTTGTGTATATAATATTAATTTACTTATCAACTACTAGTTTCTATCTCTACGAATTTATTATATAATGCTGCAGAATTTTAGTTTGAAGTATCAGATATATATAGTTGTCAATTATAAAGATTTTTATTTTGAGATCATCGTATGAAACTTATACAAATTGTATTCTATGTAATATCTGTCTATCTCGAAAATAAGAATCGCTGGGGTTGATACGTCAATCTGTACACACGTAATATTTTTGTAAAACATATAGAATTGATATTCTTAGATTTTTTGGCAAGCATACCGAATTGAATTTCTTGAATTTCTTATGGAAAGCATACTGAATTAAGAAAGTTCGATAGAAGAGAAGTTGGAAACGTTATTAGAATTTCATGTGGATGCATGGAAAGTTGGTTGGCGGAGATGTTAAGCTTACTTTAAGATGGTCTTATTATTTTAAATAGAATCTATATTTTCCTTTTTAATGTGAGGGGAGGTAGAGGCGAAACGGGTCTAACCGTGCTTTACATATTTTATTGAGAATTTCGAAATACGTTACGTTCTGGATTCGTTTCATATTCTGACGCACCACAGAAAATATTACATTTTCTAGTTGATAGAAATTTTTCAAGTAACTTACATACATATCATACTTCACAATTGAACGCACTTGTACTCTTCCCCTCGAGAAATTATTAAAAAATATACAAATAATTTAAAAAACTCGAACGTGTTTCTATATGAATTTTTCTTTCGTGAAACATCAACAACTCTTTCAATTTTCAATCTCATTCGATCCTTATACGTTCAATCCCACTTATACGCGAATGAGTCGAAAATTATTCGAAATTTATTTCTAAAATTTATCAGTGCACTGCCGTATAAAAGGATAATATTCCAGCAAGTACTTGCAGTTCTTCGTACAATACGATTCAAAACGTAACACGGTGTATGTGTGTGATACACGGAATGACTTTTGCCTTTCGCTCTTTTCACCTTTCATTCTGCGTCTTCTTCTCTTCCTACCTTACTTTGAGCCTCTTTCAGTCTTCGTCACGCCTGGTGTTCGCGACGTCGCGGCGTGGACATTCCACCGGTTCGACCGTATCGCTCGGCTTGTACCACGATGTCGTAAATTAAACTCTTTTTCTCTTTCCTCTCCCTTTTCTACAATCCCCGCTGTTTCTTCGCCGTTTTCACGGAGAAGTAGTTGTTCGATCGTGGTATAACAAGGTTTTCGGATTACACACACGTCGCGTCGAACTCGTTTCGTTGGGAAAATCACGTAATCCATAAACCATGCACCTTTCTTCCTAATTAATTCTTAAGCTCTTCGTTTCATTACGATACGAACTAGTCGAGTAGCAGAATCTCAGTAATTTCGCGTCGGATATTTACGCCACTATTCACGAAAATATTAATTACTGTATTTAACGCACGTAGTGATCATTCTGGTGGCCGCGAATTTCCCACATATTTTTCTGCCAACGTAGATTAACCAACAGGTACACGTTAATATCGTTAGAAAATTATAGGCAAACGGGCAGAAATGAATTAGAACTTAATTAGGGTGCAACAAGAACTGAGAAAGCATCCGATAATCGTGAAAATCCTTGCCCAATCCATCAACCGGAAATCAATTTTCATATTCATTCTAACGAATATATTTAAAAATCCAGAGAATTGGTATAATGTAGAAAAATATATAAAATATTCGAGGTAGAATATTCGTCATAATTTCTTACAGACAAAATAAATTACTAAGTACAACCCATTTCTTTCAACCCAGTTCTATTCATAAAAATATGAAATCGCATTAAACTCCACAGTCTACTTGTATCAAACATTTTTGTTACATGTTGGACTCTCTTTAATGCTTGGAACAGGTATATCATACTGGAAAATGTTAAACGTATATTAATACGAAGTATAATGGTGAAAATACACGAGTGGTCGGGAAAGCGATAATTTATTTGAAAATTTTCACGCGCTCGACAGTTTGTTATCCTAAATTATGGTCACTGCGAGTCAAAATGTGGGAACAACGTTGTTTGCGAAAGTGGTTGATATTTTCTTACTGGACGATGGATTATTTCCGCGACGTTCTCACGTTACTCGATCTCCATCGGGACGAAACGTTCATTTCCAATCAAGTTATCACTGAGTAAATATTTGATGCCGTGTGTGTGGTGCACGATATTGTACTCTTGCACATTGTTCGCTGAACCGTCTGGGACTACGCTCGATTACAATGGCCCTTGGTTGTATTGGCTGTCGAAACTTTGATCGATCGTTACTTCGATGGATTTTGCGTTTCTCGGGTAATGGAGTTGCATTTCGAATGGACAGACGTACTTGAACATCGACTAGAATTATTGCGACTAAGTAACTACTTGTTCCAAAAATTTCAAAGCGTGACGCTGGCGGGTTGCATAGAGGGTTAATCCTGACGACGGAATTTCCTATGTCGATTGAATAGAGTAGAAAATGAAACGAAAAGGAAGAGATAGGAAGAAAAGTAGAAAGGAGAAGTAAACGAGAGGAAAAGAAACAGAAAGGAAGAAAAAAGATGGGGAAAAAGAAGTTACGAGATTGCAAGAATATGGTGTCATTTAGAAAGATTATTCTCAACGCGAGAAATAATTGTAATTTTAATAAATATTAAAAAAAAAATTTAGAAAGATACATATAACATAAGAATTAACAACCACCAAAATCCACTAGTTACTTAATTACTTGACACGATGGATCAGAACCGCAGGCTAAAAAGACATTACTCTCTAGATTTAAACATTAGATTCAGCTAGAATCAAACATACGATAATCATTTCTTATTCGCGTTATAGTACCACGCCAGAATAATTTATTTATAATTCTCAATGAGAATTGATTGTAAATTACTTTGAAATAAAAAAAAAATTTAGAAAGATAAGAAAAGCTTGTTTACATTAATTATTATAATTATGAATTATTATAAAACAGTTTTTGGCCAACTTTCCCATCTATTTTTTCTTATTCTGTTCTATTTCTATATACGTATTTGGCTACTGCATTTTCATATTGTATAATTTGACGAAAAAATAGTGAATGCGCGATTAAATGCTATCGCATAGGCACAAACGCGCAGTTCAAAACGCGCGCCGCTCATTCGAAAACTTTTCTCCAGATATTTATTACCGTCGATCAATTTATACGGCCGCCTTCCTGCCGTGATACGCTGCGACGAGAAAATTTTTGTCAGCCAGCAATCGGACGGAATACAGCGGCGGCGGCGGCGGTGGTGGTGGTGGTGGTGGAAACTGTATATTACTTTGAACGAACCTCGCCGTTATTAGTCTCGATGACAAATCGCTGTTTACCGGCTACTTCTACGCGAACCGTACATACGCTCATCCTTCTCAGCTATCGCCTCGATACAGAAAACGAGGCAACACGCTCATCATTTTCGCGCGAGTTTTCGTTTCTCGTCGAACGTCGTTGCTATAACGCGGTAGCGCTGATGTGGGTATACGGAAGAAATATGAGATCGTAGGAGGAATTCTTTCTGGCAATAATCTTGGTGAAAACTGTCCAAATATCTGCCTCGCGCGTGACGCAAATCGATACAGTTCTACAGCAAGATGTTCTTGCTTGAGCCAACTAGTATTAGGTCGTCCGAAAAGTTTCTTTCGTTTTAGAAGGAAATAACGAATGCACAACATTTTTCCTTTTTTTATCGAGATATGTATAATTTTGTGTGCTAGACTAGATTGGTGGTAGTGACACATAGTGGTATGTGAATGTGAGTATGTGGAAGTATGTGTATGCGCGGCGTCTCGAAAAACAGACGGAAGATGACGACAAACAGACGACAAACAGATGGAAGATGGTGAGGCAAAGAAAGTGCTGAGACGCGTATATCGACGAAGATCCTGGATCTCGTTTATTAAATAAATCTAAAACTATTTTAATATGAATTCTAAATGTAATCTTAGTGTCCCTTTACTTTTATCTCGACAATTAAGATCCACAATTCTCAATAGCTTTATATTATTTTATCGAATTACGTATGATCCATTTTGTTCTATGGAGATAAAGATTACAACGTTTGACGGATTAGGTTGAACGTTTGTATAAAGATGCGTCGCTGTAAAAGACGTGTCTGTAAAAGAAAGACACTTTTCGGACAACCTAATATTATTAGTAGAATTTCACGAGCTATGACTTTACGAGTTATCGGATACCTTTTGCACTCTATACTAATTATGTTACCAATTAAATTAATATTATTAGAGTGAAATTCTTACAACTAACGAATTACAAATTATCGATATCGGTAAGTTTCATTGTATAAGAGTAATGGTTGGTAAGAAAACAATGGAATTTTATGTAACGCAAGACGAAAAATTACAAGATTGTAAAGAAGAAGTTTATAGATAACTTATAATTATAATTTTTAATTTGCTAATATTAATTGGCAAATTATCGCGCGAGAAGACTTTCAAGTAGAATACGCGAATAAACTTGTGCATATAAGTAACTTGTTTAAGCATTGAATTTTATTAATTTACAGATCGTGTAGCACTGATGTAACGAATTTACGAAACAGGCAGAATGTGGAATTGATCAATTTCGCTTGGCTTCTGAAGGACTCATATATCGCTGTATAGAAGCATTCAAAGGTTTCCTCGTAAAGCAAGGGGAGAATACCTCGAGGAACGTTAATAACGTGGAGTCTACGTTAACGAAGAAGCCAGCAGTAGCGTAGTGGATCATTCAGAGGATGCACGAAATGAAATTAATTATAATTCTTTCCCGTTTAATTAGATTCGTAACTGGCGGAACGACGTAACTGTACAATTTCCTTCTGCTCTGTTTCGATCATTCGAAAATTTCCATTGCACGTCGTCCATGTAATAGCAAAATTGCAACGAGATAGCGGAAAAATATGATGAAGTGGCTCGATTAGGAAGCGTTCTTGGTCGATTTTGGCATTCGAAGAAAACGAGAATGAAAGATATTTGGCGAACAGATCAAAGAGCTGCGAGGTGCAAAACGTAATATTCAGCATTCCGAAAAGTTTTCAGTTGATTAAAGCCAGTTAAAGTCCCGGACCCGGTTTTAAAAGGCCGTTGGAAGTTGCACCGACCCCGGTTATATCTCGGCAAAGAGTGGTTGGCAAACTCTTCGCAAACACCACGACCCGCTCCCGGCGTTATTCGGGTCGAATTTAATATTCGCTCATTATTCAAAATTAGCCTGACTTCCCTCGAGTCTCGCTGCTGTTCTACCAGCTAGTCGTTGGATGCTGAAAATCATGATTGTTAGAGATCCCTCGGGATGGCTCGAAGATGCGACGAAACGAAAGGAAGAAAAGAAACGATTGGGGTGAAATTAGCAAATCGATACGAGACACCGAAAATTGCCGTAAGTCGATCGATTCGTTGGAAACTGTATATTGGGTTGGCAACTATGTGATTGCGGATTTTGTCAATAGATGGTATTGATAATATCCGTAATCACTTAGTTGCCAACCCAATAGTTTCATAGATTTTAACGTTGTTGGTAGGTTCATCTTGCAAATTGTTATAGATCGATTCTCTCGCAGTTATTGAGTTTTACAGATTTTATGGCAACTTGGATTCATCGTGGAAATTATTATTAGTCGATCGTAAGACGAATCGATCGATTCGTTTCAAGTTCCTGCGAGACTTTGATAATTGTTTGGATTTGACGTAGTTCGTGGATTTTATCGTAGTTGATATATGGAAAATTGTTGTTAGGTGATCGTAAGACGAGTCGATTGATTTCTTGAGTTTTACTATAAAAGTAAAAGCAGTAAACCGATATCAGAAAATGGCAATTTCGAATTATATATCATAAACCTGTGGATTCGTTTGAAATTATTGTGATTTATGCGTTGGATCGCAGTTGAGGTTTGTCTTAAGTAACGCGATTTATGATAGTGTGAAAGTTTACCTCGGATATTACATGAACGAGAAGATGACTCGTTTGGCAACTATAACGTAGCCGCTTTACAATGTACGCCGTGTTAATTGATATGTGTTTGCAAATATGTAATAAATAAAACGACAAACGGAATAGTAGCTACAGGGCATTATTTAAAGTGTGATCTATTTACACAGTTTATTCAAAATCATTTACACAGTTGCACCTTGCACGTGTAATTTTCTAGAAAGCTTTTCATTCGCGTTATATAAACGCGAGTAATTTTCTCTGTGACTAAATAGATTCTCTAAGGTAATTGAAAGCCGAGGATATGGACACCGAGTTAGAAGACACTTTAAACTAACTTAATTATTCAACCTTCATTTGACAGGCTGAAATACTGTGTCTACGTAAGGTTGGATTTTACCTTAATCAAAGAACCAAGAAGATAGACACATCTCTTGATTTACCTGTATCGTGTCAGACGAACTTACAAAAACTTTCTTTACACACGGAATCTAGAAATTCATCTGCGAATATAAGTTGAGAATAAAATAAAAATAAAATTTTGATGGTGTTGAAGCGGTCACCGCTTCTAAGAAAACTCTACATCCGGTCTTTTTAGTTTTCTAAAACTAAAGACTAAAAACTAAAATAAAAGACTGCGACGAAGGCAGACCATAAACAGTAGACAGGCGACGTTGGCTTCGGGGTTTTCAGTTATAGGGTAACACAGCTAGCGTGCGAATCTGGACCAGCTCAAATTGTGTTCTTACTTATAATTACACTTCTATTTAAATATATTTTCTACCTTACAATTTATCCACGAGTTTCTCTGTTTACACATCAAATAACCTCAACAGATAGAAATTTTTATTTAACGTGAGCGTCGCGAATGATTTAAGAGCGTTAGAAATACATATCAAGATTATAGATACACGAGACTGAATGTTTCTTCGGAATTCTGTAATTCGAATAAATTCACTGCAGATTGGATATATATACTCTAAATGAGCGAGTCAACAGAGTTTGAAATATATTCTCGTTTGGCTATAATTCAGATGGATGTACCCTGAATTGAATGAAAAATACTCTCATAGAAGATACACGTACAAGTAGCGAGTGTGTTGAATCGTTTGAATAATCATACAGATATAATCAGTAGTTGTTAATTATTCATTTTCGATAATACCGAGAACGAGAATTTTCCATCATTGAATCGCTTTATCTTCCATATTATCGAGTTATAATATTTATGTCGAACTCTACGTATGCCAATCTTATTTTAACATATTTAGTTGTAATCTTTCACAATCCTATGTTTGCATAAATAATACCTAGTATCGAATCTCTAAAACTAATTTCTACGATATTTCGATACTGCGTGATGTACGTGGTCCCAAAATTAAGCAATAAAAATCTCGCAAGAGTCCAACATTCGTAACAAAGCTTTCATAAATCAAATGAAAGTTCATTTTCTTTGCGCAGCGAACGTGAACGTGTAAAAAGAATAGAACAAAGTAGGTTATCACGGGGAAAGGACGGAAAATGGTAGAAAAGGTAGAGATTCGGTGAATATACATATAGTTAGCCCTGATCGGGGCATTAGCATGCGCGGTGGCCGTTTTAGCCGATGATACGGTGGTATAGCCGGGCGTATCGTCCGATTATTTGCCAGGGGGTGCATACCCTGCCACGCTGAGTGCGGTTGATATTGCCTATGCGGAAAACGTGCCCTCGGGGAAGGGATACAGCGAAGTTAATACGATCGCCATACGAAGTACTATGCTGGAAAACGACGGAGCCCGCTTTCGTGCTTGCACCTCGATGCTTCAGTTACGTCGAACAGAACTGCAGCTCGACGCGACGAGGTTAAAATTAAACATCGATACTATTGTACAAAATCTGTTCGATTTCTATGTCGTTCTAGCTAATCAGAAAGACGTATTTAAATACGGTGAATTCATAAATTATAAATTCCAACGAGATGAAGATTAACGTCAATTTGCTTGACTCTAAACGAAGAGTAAATCTTGTACGTTGCTTGGATATGGCTCGACTCGTTATTTATTGTTGTTTCAAATGCTGTTCTGAATCTTTGAAACTGGAGACATTTCCGTAAATATCTAAGTATTTCATAGTGTAGTATCGTGGAAATTAAGATATACATTTTTTCCCGATTATTTACAATTTATTAATAATGAATTGAATATACAGGTGTTAATTGGACAGAAGACGATGTTTGTTTAACTGAAACTAAATGCGATACTCGTATCTATCTCAAATAACTTTACAGTTATTTGGCAACTTTCGTCACAACGAATCTAACACTCTCTCTCTCTCTCTCTTTCTCTCTCACTAGCAACTCTAACAACTCTACAACACTGACAACTCGATCAACTCTAACGACTCTATTCCTAGACGACTCGATTAGCTCTCTCAACTCTACTCTTCGATGTCTCGATCAATTCTCTCAACTCTACTCTTCGATGTCTCGATCAACTCTGACTCTCGCAACACACACACTTTTCGACTCGCATACTCTGACCTCTCTAGCGTTCTTTATTGTTTTTCTCATATCTCTGCAAGAACTAGGTGACTTTAGTCACATAGGCGCTCTTAAATATAACCAAACCACAGAAGGACGACGTACACAGTTTTTTCTATTTTCAACTCTAATCAAACTCTTTTACGGTATTACAATAGATTAAAATGAATTACGGTGTAGCATGTAGAAGACGATTGAATATAGCAACGATTCTACAGATAACGCGTACGTGTGGTCTTTTAACAAATAAATACTCGCTATTGGAGGATGTACGTGTGCTGTATCGTGAAACACTCGATCTAAAACTTCTATATGCTACGAGTCCGTATGCTTCTTCCACGAGAACGTGAGATTGTATTTCCGATACAACTCTGATTAATGTGAAATTAGTTCATTTCCAAACGACTCTCACGAACGATTGACCACTTTCGGGAAGAACTGCTATCGAAACGATATATGCGTCGTCTCAAGGAAAACTCACGCTACGATACGTGATTTGCTACCGGGAAGCAGAAAAATCTCCGAATTCTCTTCGAAATCTCGGAAGGTCTTGCGATACTAAATGAACATAAACTAAATAACGCGAAGCTTAAGTGTGACGACACTTGACGACGAAACTTTCCGACGGCTTCGCGACAAAAAGCGCTATACCTTCAATGCGTAAGACAGACATGTCTAATGTATAATACCATCGATATCCCTACGGTTCTTTAGTCGAATATTCGGAAGAATGCGGCAACCGTCGCGGACATCTAACAAACGCGTGCGTAGTGGGAATATCAAGGAACAACAAAGAAAAGAATCCGTTTGGTTTCGAATAAAAGATTCATTCCGTTTCGAACAGCGAAGTGCGAAGGGTCTAGCGTAACAGCGAAGCGAACACATTCGAGAAGCGTGATCGTCAATTGTCGATCGTTGACTGTTGATTGTTGACTGTTAATTGTTTAATAAACTTTATCGTTGAACATCGAGAGTATTTCTTGGACACTTGTACTCAACACCACCTCACATACATTAAAATCTTACCTACGCAAATATATCCACGCGAGAAATAATTGCGTTCCTAGGCTGTGCGAAGATACAGCGAACGTAAAAGAGACCAGCAAAGAAGACGACAGATATCCCATTATATTTCATATCGGTTGGAAAAGGCAGAGTATGGAAGCGGAGGCGCGAGATTGCGGCAGAATCCAGCGAAATCGCATTCTGCCGCGACCGTATCGCGACTCGAGGGAGAAAAAGCCGTGCAAGCTGTAGGTGGATGGAGAAGCAGAGGACTTCTCGGCTCGGCACGTCACGGCTACTTAGGGATTAATCCGGTATCGCTGATATCTCGTTGGAAGCTTGCGAAGGGCAGGTCAGCACCATAGAGAAGGACGATAAAAAAAAGGAGAGAGAAAGAGAGAAAAAGAAAGGAGAGAAAGAAGCGGCGATGAAATTACTTTCATGGCTGAGGTTCGTGGCTGAGAGGTTATGACGCAGAGTCATGAACGGACGAGGGAGAAAATTTTATCGGCGGTCAATCGGCTATATGGGATTATCCTGCGCGGTGATGTGTGGGAGTGTGTGTACACAGCGAACCGTAATCCAGTTGGGGTCGGTAGGATAGTTTGCCGATACACCCTCCTCTGGTATATATGTGTATGCGTTCATCGTTTCTACGTAGGTCGCGTCTCTCAGTTTGGCCGCGTATAGTTGACAGGGCCAACAATGCGGAGTACAACCTGGCCGCAGCGTAAATCGCCTAAAATCCTTTCGGTCTTCCTGCCCCCACACCATTGTCTCCCTAATTCCGATGATTGTTCCGTTGGAATGGCCGTCTTGTGATTAATCGAACGCACAGGCATCTACGCGCTGTCATTTGCACGATACATCGATTCGGTCGTCGTAACGTTATTTTTGTAACGTTTGAACAGTTTGGTGCGATATGGTGAGAATTTAGGTTTGCCTATAGGAGTTTTACGTATTATACGTATGATGATGATACGAGTTTACGATAATTGTTAATTCAGAGCGTGTCAATTCTTTCGAACGACTCTCTCAGTTCTTCAATAATTTGCACAAAAGTCTCTTAAACTCTCTGAATAATATTCTCTTGGAAGATTTCACGCACCGGTTACGCAAAGTATTTGCACACCATTATGTTTATTATAATCGCCGATATGTATACTTATATTGTAATATTTATAATGCCGATTGATTAAGTTCAATAGTACATCGCATGTCGAGTCATTTAGCAGTACTTTTCATACGATTACAAAAATTCTATACTGTTCAAATGAAACGTAGAACGAAAGGTAGGGAAGTATCTTTTATTCTTCAAATTCTTCAAATCGCCTGTGACTTGGTATCGGTATAAGCACAGCATGTTGTTACGTTTGTACCACTAGCGTAAATATTCGCACTACTCTTAGCCACGTGTCATTCGCGCGAATTCTCTCTTCCGCGATATCAAAGACAATGAAGCGAAATGTGAATACCTATTGAAAGAGCAATGTTACAGCGAAACAGACAGTTGTATGGAAACTCGTATACGCCGGGGTAGAAACTAGATTCCTTGAATTATTCCTAATTCAGGTTTTTGCTGTATTTCAACGTTTGCAGATCTTGTAACTTCATTAAACCGATACAGAAAATTGGCTGAGCCGGCGAATTTTTGATCACTGCATAAACAACGTATAATCCCATCGCTGTTTCATCGTTACAGGATTTTCCAGAGAATTTTCGTTAACAAATGCTCTGTTCCTCCGCTACGAGTATTCATCGACCGCTAATTCATTCGATCGTATCGCTTCGCAACGAACAAAGAGGTGCATCGTATTAATGAAGCGGCGTCCACCGTGCTTACAATATCCGCGTAGCTCGTATATTCGCGCATTATCATTTCGCATTGTAATTTCGGAAATCGGATCGCGTTTCTTTTCGCCTGACTTGCTTTTCTAATGGAAACGCTTTTTCTGGCGCTGTGAAGATTCTCCAAGTCGACATCCCCTGGGGTATCATTAACGTTACTTCCCGCAAGCCAAGTCCACAAAGAGGGTTGCGTTATATTCGTCACAATTTAGGTCTTTCATCGCACAGATGTTCCTTCAGACGGAGAATCATTCGATCCCCTCTGATATACGTCTGATTACTTTCTTTCTGCACCTCGAAGATAGATCCAGATCCGCTTTCTTCCTTTTCCCTTGCCAGGGAACGCCGCCTATCGTTTTAACGATTACGTTCCTGTTGGAAGTCGCTGAATTCTGGCGCGAGCCACCTGGCCATTAAAGCGCGATAAATACGGAGACAAAGGTCTCGCGCGATCCACTTGCGGAGGTGCTTTGATCGACACCGGAAATATAGAACGTGGATGAAACTGCGAACGTGTTCAACGCGAATATGTAACGAACCGATTAAGCTGAGGAAACGACGATCCTGTATGTCGCGCGCGCGTAGTAGCGCGCACGTTAATTCGTGATAAGTCGTGGGATTGTTACGCGTGGTCGTTTCTCGATTTTTGGATAATTTTAGACTTGTAGCGGCGCGTGAGTCAACGGAAGATTTGAATCGGGAGAGACACGTATTACTGTGCCTTGGAATATCAACGTTGTTTGCTAGGTTCAAAGGTAAACGAACTGTTCGGGATTTGGTGTGACTGCCTGGTAATTACCGCGACGCTTTATGTGAACCAGATGCGATCCTCGGGCAGGACGACTGTCAAGGGTTTACGCTACCCTAGTGGGGACCCATCATAAACAGTGGACCTATTGTACAGTCAAGGTACTTTAGGACCCCACGGAAAAAACCACTAAGGCACGTAACTTCTTTATTTCATGGTACATCTCAGGAAGACCAGAAACGCGGGTTTTCCCCAAGTGTAAGGTTACCCGCGCACGAACCTTCATTAGGGCGGCTAACCCATCCTCATATGTACGTCTTTACCCAATGATCAGTTAGGAACGGACTCGAGACACACCCACCACGAACTTTCCTCTACGACAGCAACATTACCGAGAGTCACTCTTGCACCAGTATTCTAAGAGTCAACATATAACAGTATTCAGTCAGTGACCATTATATTTAACAGGATAGCCAGTGAACTAAAGACAGTTGTATTCAGAGTATTGAGTGGAATAAATAAGGTGAATTAAACCTCGCTCTTTACATTTATTGTAATCCTCCACCTTGGACGCTAATAACGTTCAAGGCTCGCGATACCAACCGATCAGTTGTGCCTGACTGGTCGCTAGTTACTTGGGTGTCGCAACACGAACTGCGGACAAAATATTATCCCAGTTATTTGTAATCGTCAACCGAAGTTGAACTTCTTGTTGAGAATTGTGGATCTTAATCGCCGAAATAAACGTAAAGGAACACTAAGGTTACACTTAGAATTCATATTACGGTAGTTTTAGATTTATTTAATAAACGATGTCCAGGATGTTTGTCGATTTGCACGCGTCTCGGTGTCTCACCATCTTCCATATCACATTGCCAATGGGACAGTTACATTCGTCTGTTTTTCGATACCTCGCGCACATACATACTTCCACGCATTCATATTCACATACGTGTGTCACTACTACGCGGCCAATCTTGTCTAGTACAGAAAATTATACACATCTCAATACTTCTTGTAATAACATCGGTCGATACAAATAGACGAACGTGCTCTCTAGGACAATGATTATAGCGAGTCATACAGTGGAATAGCGAGCGTAGAGTTGAACAGTAGCATTGAGCGAGAGACGATTACGACAGGCATACACTATCTCTGCACTTGTACTTAAAGTGATTTTAATATACACTGAGTATTACAATTTTATCATCCGTCTTTTTAATAAATAAACGCGTATAATAAACCACCTGAGACTCGGTGAAATATAATTATGAATGATGCGCGTTAGAAATATTAGAAATGTGACGCGAGATTAATTCACTTCTTTGGCAGGAGCGGCGCGATGTCACTCACGCGCCGCTTTGAACGAGATACTTGACGTGTTTAATTTTTAATATATAAATTTCGATATTACATTCTTTCGTGAAAAAGAAGAATGCAAACGATTTTAGTTTGAAATTTATAGCATGCGCTAGAGTTAGCATCCATTAGGTAATTTCTTTTCATTTACGTACTTGCAAGACGAAAGTGATTTTTACAAAATACTTGGCGTCTGAATGAAAAGCTACGCGCGCGAGGTACCTTCTTCGTAGCGTTGCCTGAACGACGTTGCTTAACGAAATATCTCGTCCGTAGAGGCACCCTTTAAATGCATCTTTTGCCAAGAAAAATTCCAGTTTCTCTTGGAAATGGTCTGTAAAATTGAAGCTGGCAACGAAGAAGTGACTTCCGCTACAGAGGTAGAGAAACGACAAAAAGACTTCGCAAGTTTATCGATTCGACGAGCTCTTTCCATCCGATCGGTGAACGTACGAAATTTCCTTTCATCGTGTTTAATAAAGACCCTATTTTGATTGGTCGCTGTATATAAGAACAGCTATACAGTATCATCATGCATCGGCCGTCCGAACGACAGTTTGATTAATGAGCGGCAAAACTCGGTTCGATGCGGCTTTTAATTAAATCCCGTGAAAGAGATCGTTCACTTTGCTGCTTACTTTATCAGGATCGATAAGACTGATTTAGAACAAGGCAAGGGCATAGAAGCAAGCGAAGCCAGGAAGAAAAAGGGGATGAAAAGTTAGCTCGACGATGGTTGGGGAACGCGACGAAAGCTCGTGTAGACGCGAGAACAGAGCGAGCTTCGGCACGGCGGTTGCAAAATTTGATCCAGCGCTCGTCATCCTGAAAACATAATCAAACTTCATGGATAAGGGATCGCGGCGTGGGACCAGCGTTCTTTATTTTTGCCCTCCAGCGATTTCTTTCTACGCGAACACTCTTTCATCTTCTACTTTACTCGCTCATCCCTGCTCGCAACGTGGACGAGAGTGGCGCGTGTCCGCTTGCTCTTCTTCTTCTATCACCAGGCGTAAATTGGGACGTAAAAGATGAGGTCGATGCTTGATAACGTTATCTCGCGATAGAGAAACTTTTTATTTGTCTCCCTGTGTTTCTTGCCCTCGTTATCGACCTTAACTCATCGTGCTCCAAATTGTTTCTACTTGATAATTTCGTTTTACACATCTCCTTGTCCTTGAGGGGCACGAAATATTTTTAGGGATGGAAGCAATGAAATATTTATGGAACATGATAGTAAGATTCATGCGTTTTTGGCCGTAGAGAAGTGCGAAATCTTTGTAGCGAATGTTTCTAACGATGTCGATGTCGAGATAAATGTCAGGTTGGTATGATCACTAGTTCTTACAAGCAGAGTTGGTACGACTCTTCTGTTTTCCCCTCGTTCGCCACGTTTTTTTTATCTGAGTATCCGGTGTGTGAAATGGTTGTACATAGTGGTAAGGTGAAATACAAAACTAATCTGTGTGAATCGATTAAATATCGAACCCCAAACCTATTTAATAACAATTGATTTGTCGTGTGTTATTCACTTTACAAACGTTGACGATAATAAATTCATTGCTAGTTAACAAGAACCATTTTTGTTATTTACCTTCGAAGCGGAAGAAAATTTGATAGATTTTCCGAACGCAGCGTAAAGTGTTAAAATTTGTCGATATTTCGCGCAACGTCTGCAACGTTAGAATTATCGAAGCAGTCAAAATGACCGACTCAAAATTTTGCATAGAAATTTCCATTATATTTCGTAAGTTGAGTTCCTTTTTTTTTTTTTAGTTAAGTCTCTTAGCCGCATCAGGTTCTTCGCTAAAAATTGTCCACGTTCTAACGATCAACCATCTAATATTTGCTATAAACGTACATTATACTCATATTTTACACATATCGTTCCAAACTCTAAAAAATTACGACGTACCGTTTGTTTTCTATTGCCATTTTGCGAATTGATTTATTATTCGTCTCACAGCGAAATGAAGTGGCTGACGTTTTGTGCTCGAACATTGATAAACTATTTCAAGTAGAATATTGCCATGTTGACACGGACAGAAAAATCATATTTATTTACTCGGAACAGAGAGGCAGCTTTATTTTTGCGACTTTCTTTCGCAAGCAGAAATTGAATCGCGAAAAACAGCATCAAGTCTTGCCACTGTTACGCGATAATAGTGGATCCCTCTTGTTTCTCTTCAGCGCAACGCTGTCGTTCGCGTCGTTTCCAGCGTGATGGAAAAACTCTTTCTTTTTCGTTCGTTGACGTTTTCTCTTTTCTTTCTTCTCTTTTGCCTCCCTCCGTCCCTTTTCTTCCCTTTTTTTGTTGTATTCTGGGATGACCTATATTCGCGCAAAGGTCTGAGTAGGTTTAACGGAACGCTTTCGGGTTGGGCTGGAACAAGCCAGGTGTAGCGAGCGGGATTTCTCGCCACAAATGGATGTAAATTGCGGAAATGAAAAAGCGATCGCACGTGAAGCTCCGGCTAAAGTATCGAACCAACGCTCCTCCTCTCTTGCGACATCTTCGCTACCTTAACGTGTCTCGATAACGAACCATTTTAAGCGAAATCGCGAGAAATTACCCTGTCGTCATTTTTCATAATCCCTGATACCTTTGAACTGCGTCATAAACTGGATGGAAAGTTAACGAGGTAAAAAGCAAGTAACAGGAAAATTGAAAATCCCGACCTATTCGAGTATCGTGAAATTTTTGTCAAAAGACTCGCTCGTCTTGAAAGTTGATAAATTGAAAAAAGAGAAGAAGGGTGGATGGAAAATTGAAAATTTCGATGTATTTGAACGTAGCGAAATTTCGGTCTGATGCGTTTGCAATTTTTCCTACGCTTTCGAATACCTACATCGTGACGTTCTCTGACGCAGTTGATGATTCCAGAGAAGTTCAACGACCGTGCTACAGTTCCCGCGAGAGTACCGAACACGATGTATTATTCTCGAGTGTCATACTCGAATCGTATACAGCGCCTCGTTTTTCCAACCAAACCACGTGTATAGGAGAAACGTCGACGAGGTTGCGTCGTTTGTCCGTTGTGTGATAACACACGGTGATGCTCTGTGTCATAAAGGACGACTTTTGACGAGTCACCGGAAAGGATCAGCCACGTGGATGGTTCAGGCCGAAGGATCAACTTTATTGGCCTGGAGAACCGCGATTTATTCGGGTTACCCGTGGATCTATTCACTCGGTCAAACCAGCTAAGGATCTTCGATACACAAAAGATTCGCTTCCCTATTTCGTACCCGTTGCATTTCATGCTTATTCGACCGCGAACTATTGTTCGATCGTGTCCTAGAGAGGGTGGATCGTATACCTACGGCGAGGGACTATAGTTCTCTTTTATTCGGTGGATCGACGATTCGTTTTCCAGAAAAACGATTGGCGAATTAAATCTGCAGATAGAATACCATACGATACCGGAGAAACCGTATACCTCCGATCGACTTTAACGTCACCTTTTGTACATTCGTCTTCCGTATTCTTCGATATACAGTTGGACATAAAATTTTACACATATCCATCGAATTTAGTCTATTCGACTTATCGAGAGAAATTGAAAACGTAGTTTGTTACTAAGTTATGTATATTTATGCGTTAGTATGATATCATTTATATATATATATATATGTATATATATATATATATATATATATATATATATATATATATATCGTATCTGATTATACGTCGATGATTTTGGATTTTCTCGATATTCGATATATTTTCAAAGGAAATTTAAGAAATATGAATATTTAGGTTGTACAAAAGCTTCGAGATAGAATTACAACTTTATTTATTGCAGCGAAATTTTATTTAATGATTAATCGAACCCCTGTCGATTGAATTCACTTATCTGGACATGGATATCTATTATGCGAATGAAAAATAATAAGAGGGGATCGATTTCATCGTACGAACTATTTATCCTCGACGAATGCAGATAAATGAAGTTCTATTGTATAATTCTATTGTATCAGGAATGATGAAACCTTCTATCAATTTTATTAACATCAAGAAAAAAACAGTTCGTTATTGATGTATGTGAGAAACCTATATCATATTACGTATTATGTACATAATAAAATAATAAATCAACGTGTGTATACACTTTCGTGGCATGTTTTTTCTTTTTAACAAACGTGCGATAAATCCCTTTCTTTCTTTAAAAAGACGAGTTTAAGATACAATTAACGCGAGATTCGGTATCATAAAGTTTCTGCAACTAACGTGTTTCAAATTTAAATTGTAAACTTTTGTCACTGACTGTAGTTCAGCAACCTCTGATCGAGCGTTGCTCTCGTATGAACAATAAAAGTATCACGCGTACTGGACATATATCACGCAGCAATGGAAATTCATAAATTGGTCAAAAAACTTTCATTGATGCATTGATTATCGACAGGTAGCAATGATTGATTTAAATTGGAAAAATATTGCAGAATCCAAATCAAATTATATTTATACAGTGGAAAATATTTATGCTATTAATCCCCAATGTTCTTTATTTCGCAACCCATAGATTTGTCAGACAAATGGAACAACAACGAAGAAAAAGATTCGAGGCTTTCACGGCCTGGATCATCAACGCTCAACGCTGTCGCACACAACACTGGTCCAGGCTTTCGAATAGAAACCGTGTCCAAAAAGCATTTCTTTCCGACGTTTCGCTAGCATTGCGGCATTGCACTGAGTATGTTTTTAGATCTCAAAGGATATAGCCGGAATGCTGGCGAAACGTCGGAAAGAAATTCCTTTTCGACACGGAGTTTACCCGAATGCCTCGAACGGTATTGTGCAACACAACAGTATTAAACGCGAATAGTAAAAATGAAGGAATTTCCTGCGGTTTTTAACAAATTTATAATAATACAATCGGACACCAAAACAACAGAATTTCAATAAAATCTACAAAATATTTCATTTATCGTTATATGTCATTAACGTCGAAATATACACCGTAGTATCTCGTTCAATCCTTTTTAATATTCGCTCTTATACGACATGAAAAGAATATTCTGGTTAACAATTTGAGAAAATGCATGATAAATTAGAAGAATGCATACAAGCGTTCGTATTGCGTAGAAAATAATAATAAAACATAAAAAAAATAATAATACAGCCGGACACATAAACAACAGAATTTCAATAAAATCTACAAAATATTCCATTTATCGTTATATGTCATTAACGTCGAAATATACACCGTAGTATCTCGTTCAATCCTTTTTAATATTCGCTCTTATACGACATGAAAAGAATATTCTGGTTAACAATTTGAGAAAATGCATGATAAATTAGAAGAATGCATACAAGCGTTCGTATTGCGTAGAAAATAATAACAAAACATAAAAAAATAATAATACAGCCAAACACAAAAACAACAGAATTTCAATAAAATCTACAAAATATTCCATTTATCGTTATATGTCATTAACGTCGAACTATACACCGTAGTATGTCGTTCAATCCTTTTTAATATTCGCTCTTATACGACATGAAAAGAATATTCTGGTTAACAATTTGAGAAAATGCATGATAAATTAGAAGAATGCATACAAGCGTTCGTATTGCGTAGAAAATAATAATAAAACATAAAAAAATAATAATACAGCCAGACACAAAAACAACAGAATTTCAATAAAATCTACAAAATATTCCATTTATCGTTATATGTCATTAACGTCGAACTATACACCGTAGTATGTCGTTCAATCCTTTTTAATATTCGCTCTTATACGACATGAAAAGAATATTCTGGTTAACAATTTGAGAAGATGCATGGTTTCTGCATTGCGTGAAAATCATGATAAATTAGAAGAATGCATACAAGCGTTCTTATTGCGTAGAAAAAGCGCGAGCTTTGCCTTTTTCTCCATTTGCCAGAAATATACTCGAGTCGCACACCCTATACAGCTTAATAATTATTCTTTCGAAATGATCGTGGGCCTCCTTCGATAGTTGATAGCTCTAAAAATACGCTGTTATTAGTAACAGGGTTGAAAGTTCGCAAAGGTTGATTACCCGTGTAGGTTTCTTTCATCCGTTTGAAAGAGCTCGTCAACCGGAAACTCAAAGGTGATGTGGTGAAACACGCCTTTCCTGAAGCAAGGACAAACGAAAAGCGAGAGAAGAAGCCATCGTCGCGTTTCTTTTTCTTCGCTCGACGCGACTAGTTTTGCGGTGACTTTTGACAACAACGGCGTTCATGGAAGTGTCAGCCGGAGATACATGGATCGGTCTCAACGTACACGTCGTTTCATGGATACGTCGCGATTCGCCGGTGAACACAGGCCGTCCATTTTCATAAAAGTTGACGAGGAATGGTTGTTTTTACGTGTCGGGACGTGCCAGAGTTTCCGGTCTCGCGACCACGTTCGTCTTCATCTTTGCCCGTTCATAAGATCCGCGAAAACTCCCGATTACGATCTGCTTCCGCGCGGCTGCTTCTCTGTGCCGCGCTGTGTAACTATCTTCGGTTTTACGGTTTCACGCGATGCGCTTTTGGATAGTCGAACTGAAAGGCCACTTTAGGAATGATCGTTCTCTTTCGTGACATATTGTAGACGTTTCTGACAAATGGCTGGCACCCTTTTCACGTTTCCTGTGTTGTCAATTATTCGAAGACTATAGAACTTGAAAAATCGAACATTTTTCTAAGTCGTAGATTTATGGACGTTGTTCCAACTGTTCCACTTTCCATCGATATTGTTGGGTAATAGGAGGTTAAAAAAAACTTTCCTAAAAAATTCCATAAATTTATTATGTATCGCTTCTACTGCTCTTATTTCGCTCGATATTATATCACAGACGAGCACAATAATTTGGCTTATATTGGATTCGCGTCACGCTAGGGTAGGGTAGGATGTTTCGTTTTAATTTCAATTTATATTTTACACGAAGATGGAAAATATCGCTGATGACACCTATCGCGTAAAGCACAGAATATAAACTAAAACGAGGTGCTATGGAGTTAAATGACATAATTCCAGCCACTGTAAATCGTATATGATTCGAAGGTACACTAATAGAGAGTTAAATGCGACTCACAAATAGTTGCACGTATAAATTTGCGGTATTAAACACGTTACAATTTGTCAATTCAATTAGCATATTGTACGATAGTATATTCGTTCGAATACGTTGGACATATTTGAAACTGAAACTAAGTGGAAAATATATCGTCAAAGATAGAGTATACGAAACTCTGAACGAATTAGCGTTACATAGATTAAATTTTACTTCGAATAATATCACTACAAGAATTTAGCTTATACTCTGTTATACGCGTGAAAACGCGCGTGTAAGTAATTGCGGTGAGGTTTTAAAGCAATGCGTTCATAATTGTAGCAAAGTTTTAAAATAAGTATTGAAATTTGCGAAAATTTGCAGCGGTAGGTCGGTCGAGCAATGTTAACCAAGAAAATTTACTTCTTCTGTTCCGTTGGAGGTGTGTCTGGCTGCGAATGAATTTAAGCCACGAGAACGTTTCTCGACTGAAAGCATTTTCACCCGTTGTACTCGCTCGCCAACGCTTTTCCGGATTCTTGATTTTTCGCTCGGTCAGTGGTTCACCATTAAGCAGTTGCTTTTCATCGCGCGACACTTCACGCGTAACTTTGGTTTAACTTGTGCCTGCGTTTACATTGCTAGAGGCAAAGGATGCGGAACGGAATAACAAGTCTCGGGCAATCGATCCACGAAACCGGTTTCTCCTCTTCAACTCGTGGCCCTAACTCTAAGAAACTAATTAAAGAACGAAATTGCATGCTTTTTTTTTCTTAAGAAGTTGGTAAAAGAATCTGGAAAACGCTAATTTTATTAATCTGTTACTGCTCGTTGTAGATAAGAAGCTTCCTCGCAAACAATTTGTTTCCCAAACTTTGCATCTTCTCGCAAATTTTTCGACTTTTAAATTAATCACGGAGATCCATCGTAAGTAGACGATGCGGATATCTATGCGAATTAATATTTTTATAAACGTTAAATGCAACGTAAGCGGAAACTTGTTTTATCTATCACGTGTCATTTCAAGCAACGAGTACTCTGTTTTACATATTTCATATATTTTTCCATCCTTACGTGCGTTCTACGCGTCTTTATACTTTTTAAATTCTCCACAAGTGCATAAAATTCCGCGGTATAGTCAAAGGAATTTGAGAAAGAAGAAGCGAATTATCGCGACCAAAGAAATTTTTTTCCCAGGAGTCTTGGCGCGTTGATTTTAAAATCGGAATCGACAAACTACCATCGTGAGCTTTATTTCCACACCGATGTAGAGCGTCGCGTATCGCGCATAAAAATTCCCGGCTAACGTACGATGTAAACGGGCCTTTATGTCTGTCTTTGATAAAACGGCGACGCTTAGCGAATTGCAAAGTACGTAGATACGAAGCCGTCGAGGGCGGCAGCACGCCAACTCCTTAAACAAACATAAGCTTTTAAGCGTGAGCTCGCTTAAACTTGGCGCAATAGAGTTTTGGCCCAGTTAGGACCCTGGCCGGGACTTGCAAATTACGGCTACGGAACGCAACGTACGTTCGAAATGGACCGACCAAACGTTCCCTCTCTTTCCTTCCACCCTTCGGCTCTCCGTCTCTTCCCTTCGCGCTACACTCTCCGATTCCATTTCTGTCTCTTCTCTTTCGTGGCCAACGTTCTGTCAGTTTACAGCGCCACCAGGTATACGTTGAGTACACGGACAAGACTTTAGTCCTATCGCACACAGTAGCTGGTTAAGCTAAGGCATTGTACACTTGTAATCTTGATACTATGGTTGATGATGACCGGATAGCCTTTAGAACTGTCATGATGACGTACTTGACGAATTACGCGACACGGAGTATCGGTTTTTAATTGCAATTGTTGCTCGCTAACGTCTTGCGTTCGAGATTCCTGACTTTGTACTCTCGGTTGGAACATAATCGTGGTAGATATTTGTGATTAATTCCTGATACGCAATGTCATTTCGATTTTTTGGAAGTTCCTTTTTTCTTTTTTTTTTTTTAAGACTAGTTGAGAAGAATTAGTAGAGCTACAATTATATTATAGAGAAAAAAGGAGATATCTTTACCGTACATTCCCTCGAATCGGTTGTTAAATGTATAATGGAAACGTTAAAAAGTTCGTACTTTCGCGAAGGAGTGGGAATTCAGGAAAAATTATCGGATTCGATAAAGCGGGTATAAATTATTCCCGTTAAAAGCGAAGTCATAAAACAGGAAAAGAAAGGAAACGTTTTGTTGTACACATACCCACTAAAATCGAGTAGTAAATTTATTTCCCTCTGATATTTGCCCGTTTCTTACGTCTGCGACATACATATAACTCATAACTCTCAACATTTATTTCTCTCTTGAAAGAAAAGGAAATCACATTTTCCAAACCCTAAAATATTGCCAACAAAGTGAAATGAAAATACGTACTATTAATAGCTATACTTTCATGTAAACTTAATGGCTATTTTTTAAAGAAGAAAAATAATTATTTTATAAAATTAGATGGTAGATGGGTGCTTGGATAATTTTCTTTTTTTTTTGTTATTTCTGTATTCAGAGGTAGGATTACAATAACTATTATTTTATTCTTTGGATAAATTTACCACACCCTGGAAGTCATATTTTCCGAACTCTAAAATATTACCAACAAAGTGAAATGAAAATGCGTGCTATTAATAGCTATACTTTCATGTAAACTTAATGGCTATTTTTTAAAGAAGAAAAATAATTATTTTATAAAATTAGATGGTAGATGGGTGCTTGGATAATTTTCTTTTTTTTTTGTTATTTCTGTATTCAGAGGTAGGATTACAATAACTATTATTTTATTCTTTGGATAAATTTACCACACCCTGGAAGTCATATTTTCCGAACTCTAAAATATTACCAACAAAGTGAAATGAAAATGCGTGCTATTAATAGCTATACTTTCATGTAAACTTAATGGCTATTTTTTAAAGAAGAAAAATAATTATTTTATAAAATTAGATGGTAGATGGGTGCTTGGATAATTTTCTTTTTTTTTTGTTATTTCTGTATTCAGAGGTAGGATTACAATAACTATTATTTTATTCTTTGGATAAATTTACCACACCCTGGAAGTCATATTTTCCGAACTCTAAAATATTACCAACAAAGTGAAATGAAAATGCGTGCTATTAATAGCTATACTTTCATGTAAACTTAATGGCTATTTTTTAAAGAAGAAAAATAATTATTTTATAAAATTAGATGGTAGATGGGTGCTTGGATAATTTTCTTTTTTTTTTTTTGTTATTTCTGTATTCAGAGGTAGGATTACAATAACTATTATTTTATTTTTTGGATAAATTTACTACACCGTTCTGAACCGAAAAACCTTTATAGCACTTTCTTACATAGATTAGGGATAAAAAACAAAAAAACATCTTAAACCTATCGATTAAGTCTATCGATTGTATCTAGAACTATCTTCTGTTTACTATTTACTGTCTCTAGTGCATTTGCATATGAATGGCGAGCACAAACTCACGTTGTCATTTTTAATACATTTTTTTATTCTATTTTGTTGAAGTAATTACTTCCAGAAAAGCTCTACATCTTTACTTTTGTATATCCGTGACCTGAAGACCGCTGTCACTAAGAGAATAGAATTTAGCGAAACAAAACATTCGAAATAAAGCGAGTTCCATATTATCGTGGCCTTGAATATAAATTATGTTTTGGGTAACAAAGTCTAGAAACGAAAGAGCTATAAATAGATTTCTATTGCTGTTTCTCGTAGCCTTCAGCTAGAGCTGCAAGGTTAATTTTTTGGTAATGTTCTTTGCCATAAATATATGATCGTGCTCGCTATCATAGCTTCTTCTATCGTATAGTAACACTATAAGAGAGAGAATCTGAATCAGCATAAATTATACTTATTTCAATATATTTTTCTATTACAAATTCATCCACTTGTTCTTCTATCAGTCGACCTGAAAATTATTTCAATAGCAACCTTTAAACGTTTTACGAACCAGTAAGAGAAACTAAAGAAAGCAAGTGAATAACGTGGACTTCATTTTCGCGGTGGATAAGTTCATAAGGGGATGAACTATGGTTGACGTACGAGTATTTAATGATATCGACTGCAATGCGGAAGAAGACTAGGGGGTGCAGGATAGTGTAAACGACGAATCTTCGATGGTGGTCCTTGCCGGGTCGATTTCAATGGCAGTTTTATGGCGAATCAGATAAAAGCCACGACCCTACTTCTTGGGAGTTGCTACCATGGCGAATACGTTTGACGACTAGCCGCTTGTGATCGTTTTTGCCGTTTCTTCAACGACCGATTCCACCGAATCGCTTTATCCTCGTGTCGTTTTAAAGAACGCGTTATTCCTCAATTCTTTTGATCCACCATCTTCTCGCAACTTACGCTTGAATTTTTTCGACAAATTTTTTATCCACTTTGGAAGCGTTATCTAATTTTGAAAGAAATATTTTCTTTCCAAAGCTACTATTTTCTTCTACTCGTAAAATTGTCTCTTTGGAATTCGCGATTGGAAGAATAAAAAATACCGAGAAAAATAAATTACATTTTGTTATTTACTATTTTGACCAAAATTTATACGTTTTTTTATTTGTCGTAGCTGATCGACTCGATGGTGGAAGACACGTAGAAATATCTGAAATTTTGGTACAAATAGTAGATCGGTCTAATGCGTTCCAACGGTGACTATCGATCGAAACGGATGTTAGGGGTGAACGTCGACACGAGCGATACGACTCTTTAACGACAGTAACCCGAGGGCTCGTGTCGGAGTCTGAAAACTCTCTGGGGGATCATTAGAATACCACGTAATCGCGTGTGTCTATCACCTTCTGTGAGAATCGATGACCATACGAATGGAACGTAAATCGGGCGTTGAAAGAGCGTCGAACGAAATCCAAGGAACAAAAGAATCGGAAAAGAATATCTGTCGGAAACTTCATAAATTGAACTTTATAAATTAACTTTGTAAATTGGACTTTATAAATTAACTTTATAAATTGGACTTTATGAATTAACTTTATAAATTACAAAACTTTATCAAACTTTGTAAATAGAAAGATTTCGATGCTTTCTGCCAATGTTTATACAATTTCTTATTTTTATAAACGCAAGTAAAGAAATAAGATTTGAATCGTTCGAATTTTTTACAGGAGTGGACCTTTCAAATTCAGTAGATCGTCGACCAAAACTCCGTGTCATCGCAATTGTCTTTTTTATTCGGTTTTGAAGGCTAAACGTGCATCTGTCCAAACCTTTTATAATTTCAAAAATGTTTCCTATCGTGATATTAAATTATCGAAGATATTAACACGTTGCTTCTTAATAATTATACTTTTGATATTTCTAGGAGATTTCGTTAATCTATTAACTAGCTTCGATAAATCTACATCTTTGGATCTAATCTTCTTTCCATCGTCAACTATATCGTATTATGTTTCTTTCCTTTCTCGTGTCACGTATATTCTCTACATTTTTGCACACTTTGCTCCCATAAACGCATAAACGTTAATTATTGCGATAATCATTAACAAACGCAAGATTCCTTCTCAATGTTCAAGCTTCTCCAATTTAATAACGACGTAGCATAATCGTTCTTCTTCGGTATATTACATTAAACGTGCGTTTCCATGTCGCAATGTTCTTGGAGATAAATTCCCGTAAAAGCCAAGTATGACCGAGGGAAAAGAAAAAAGAAAAAGGAGCGTGTCAGGAAGAGATATGAAACGTCGTCTTGACACGACGCCCATGCCGGAAGTCGTAGAACTAGGAGGGTGACGCGATCATAAAATCATATCGTAAAATTCGAAGTAAAAGAAAGGCGTAACGACGCCCGACAATAAAGCATCGTTTCGGGGTGTCGTGCCTTGCATGCACGATGTCTATCGCGATAAAATGTCGGTGCTACCCTTTTAATGGGGCGTGTCGCTACCGAGAGAAAATCTGGTATTACCGGTCGACGCACTTATACTCCTTTGTTGACACAGCATACCCTCGGATAGTTCTAACCGGTGACTTAAAGTTGCAGCATAAATTTCCGTGGAAAAAGACTGGAGCGTGGCGATAATGGTGGTGCGCGATGACGGCGTGACAATAACACGGCTGTTATTGAGCAAACTATCGCGATCGAAGCGTTTCTCGGAGCTGGAAGAATCGCACCGGCTCACGCAACTCTCTGATATATGGTTTTTCGACGTAAGATTGGATTTATTTGGTCCCTTAAGTATCACGTTTATTACCTGTACTGGTGGCAGGAGGTCTGCAGTTAGCGGAAGAAAATAAAGTAAAGCGCGAGCAGTTTCTCCTTTTAACGACGCGAATCCTAGATACCGTTGAATGCCTAAAATTTTTACGGCTTATGGTCGTAAGATATACCCTTGGCCGACGTTTACGAGCAGCCCTATCGATACTAATGCGACGGATTTCGCGTATTCTTGGACCAGCACTTGTTAGAACGTCTACGGTGTTCGTGGTCGTTTGGGTGATAAGTTTCTGTTGTCGCACGATAAATCGGATAAAATGGTTTGAAAACGTTAGAACGTTGCCATTGGCCAATCCACGTTCTCACGAAGGTGATGCCACTTTTGATCCGTGCGTTTCGCGAGGCTATTGATAATCTCGTACAACCGAAAGAAATGTATCCTGCCTCCTTTGACATTTGACAGCGACGACCATACAATAAACGTCGAAACTGTACTCGCCGATCACGGGTAGCTCAACTATTCTACCATAAACCTTGACTACATCTAGGTTTATGGTAGATTTAATTGCTGCTAAGCTATTCTCAAACTCATAGGTGTAAACTATCTATAAACGTGCAACATTATTACCCGATGAAACTCTCGATGAATAGTTGACGTTCGGTACATTTATCGCGACATCCTTCTTACACTATATTTACAGCAGTTACGCGATCTGACGAATGAAACATCTCAAAATCGAAATATGTACCTACATACACGCTCGTAACAATCTATACGTATAATAGTTTGACGTATTCGTTAGAACGATAGTTGATCGGAACACGCGTCCGCTGTAAGCATAACCTTAGCAGCCCTCAATATGGACGATAAACGAGCATGTAATTTCCATAGGTTATTTATGAATCAATAGGAATACTTGACGCACCAAGTATGAAATTCTTCGGAGGATGCCCGACGGCAGTCAATATTGCCTCTCTGGAAGTCGAAGGCATCTGCGGCGGCACTAGGTAGGTTTGAAGTTTCTCGGACCGGCATGGCAGCGGCAACGATTTACGAGGTCTCTGGGGTACCGACTATCTTTCCAGGAAGTAATACCTTTTTCTTGGTGCGAATACCAGATACCAGATACCAGATCCCGGATCCCGGTATATTTTCCATGCTTCTTCCGTCGTTCTATGTACCTCTACTCGCAGTTTCTCGGAGGTCTACTGACCCAAGAGGTACGAACGAACCAATCTTTCGGTACGGCGGATCCCCATAAATTCTTTCACGCAGATTCTCGCCGGAACACGCTACGAAATCATGGATTACGATGTCGGGCGTAACGCTTTCGCTTCCAGCCATCCTCTTCTCGTTCCAACGTCCCTTTTCCGCCCGCCCCCACTGACGTTTCAGGTCCGCCGAACGTCCGCGCCTCACTCCTCCACTATTGATTTCCATTCTCATTCGACGCCATTTAATACGGCCGAACAAAGAAGCCTCGACATCCGTCGATCGCATTTATTTCAAACGGTGCCCGATTTCATCTAATTCATTGTCCCGTTCCAAGTTCCGAAGGCCCTAGCTTCCATCGATATAAACCAAGCAGCTTTCTGTCTCTGCGCGTTAATCCCGTCGTCCGCGGAACCCAACTTTATCGACCAACACCCCCGCCTCGTCTCGCGGACTCTATTTTCTTGCGTCGATCCTGCCGAGTTCAAAGATTTTTTAACTTTCCCTTCAATCGACGCACGCTTTAACCCGCCCCATGGAACTTTAATATCTTCTCGAATTCTTCGACTCATTAGCCTTCTTCCTCTCTTTCCACTTTTCCCCAGAAACATTTTTCTAGACGTTGTACATCTTCGACAATGGGTTACGCTTATTCGTATTACGCGCATTCTATGTACATTTCCACCTCCAAGTTTCGCAGAAATGCACAAAAAGTCTATCTCAAGCATGAGTTTCGATAAAATAGTCGATCGGTCGTTTAACTTCCCTTGTAGCACGCACGACTAATAAATATTAACTTCGTTTTAAACTTGTCTCCACATCGAACGTATCTGTAACATCCATTTACGTCTACCCCAAACGTGCAAAGATGTAAAAAATGTGTCTGGTAGCTTACGGAGGGCAGTTCGTAGCTCTTACCGAGAAAACGTCACAAGACGATTGCAGCTACGCACGCAGATATCCATCGCGCGGGAATTGTCCGCCAATTGGTAAGAAAAAAAATTGCAACCATCGTGTACGTACACAGGTCGTAAATAGCGGAAGCATCGCGTTACTTCCGCCACGTGTACACCCGGCACACGTAAACCAAGACTGGCTTTTTAGCTTTCGGACATCTGTTCCGAGCTATACTGGCACGGTCCTCTAATAGTTTTTCTTTCGACGATATTACCTACGAGCCAACATTCTCGAGATAAGAAGTTTATCCAACGCGACGTTGCAGTTGGCTCTGCGAGACACTGTGCAAGGACACGATTCGTCAGAGAAACGAAGCAAGTGACACGAAGTAGACGCGGAAGGCAAGAGAAGAGAAAGAAAGAGGTCGAGGTCAAGATGAGAAAGAGAAGAGGCTGTCGGTTGACGAAAGAGGATATAGAGAGGAGAAAGCACGACAATGGCAGGACGACTAAACTCAATTACAAAAGTTAGAGGCTCGCAACTCTTCGAGTTTCTTTTCTCCTCTTTCAACCTATCTATCCCTTTCTTGCGCCACGATTCCTTTTCCACTCGCGCTCGCGTCCACGTTGCGCTTCGAACCTCGGCCTCTTTCTCTCTTCCAACGCAATTGCGTTTCGTCTTTATTCATCCATCGGTCTGGTCCTTTGCACGCCGGTTTGCGTGCCTCCGTCACATCGTGCGTCTTTAATATGCAAGACGCGAACCGTAGACAATATGAGAGAGAAATGGCGTGCTTTCGACGTAGCGATGGAATGGTCGCGAGTTCCGCTGGGGATCGTTGCTGCGAGACGAATAAGGACGAGGCAGAGATGACAGGAACGAAAGGGGCGACGAGAAGACGAATGGAAAATGAAAGGAACAGCCGCGAGTGGAGGTGATCGTAGTGTATACGAAACGGAGATGACAGTTCCATGCGTTTTCGGATAATGTATTTCCGGTGGATCTCGTTGTAGACGATTATTCGCAATGGCGAGATTTCTCGGTGAAAATTTCGCGGCTTTCATACAGCTTTCCCCGTATTTCATAGAGTTTCGTGTGATTTTGTCGTTACAAAGTGATCTTGTTTACGCGATACGTATAAATTATAATTATGTAAATTGTGATTTAATGTTGAAATTTGAAAGTTTCGTTATTAAATGAAAGAATGTAAGATCCTAGTTGAAAATACAATTTCTCGCGTCAATTTTGATTCCTCCAACTACTGCACGTTATCCCCGTCGTATCTCTCCATTTCTATCTGGTTCTCGCGTTATTTCCAATTTTAACTTTCGTCCTATACCGTGCGGATCAGCGAAAGACGTTATTCTTTTCGCTTTAAACGGCGAAGGACGGTTAGCGAGGACGTTCGAAACTTGGACATCTCAGAAACTGGTAATTTTCCAACAGGGATGAAATTTTACAATCTATTCGACATTTATTCCCAGGAGTTTCGTAATCGTCTTTTATATCGCGTTTACATCGCCTGATGGTTCCACATGGGCCCAGCTGTAAAAGAGAATTCAGATGGGAAATATGATAAAATATTTTGCACGGTTCCCTTGGCCTGTTTGCGTCGCAAAAGGGGCAATATAGAAGAAGCGCGCGAGAGGGTCAAATGAGAGACGAGGGTGAAAAGGATACGAGATAGAAATGGCTGCAGGTTTGTCATGTCCGGTGTGGAGATGACAGTTCCGTTCGTCTTAAAGTTTGTTGTCTTTTCTGTGTGCCAAGGGGTGGAATCGCTACGTGACGAAACTACGTTATACCGTCCCTTGTCGCGGTCGCGTTCGAAGGAAATGAGTTTCCCTCGAAGGGAACTTTCACGAAAAGCGAGCTGCGCGTGTCTGCGTCCCGCGTGATTCGGTAATATCATTATCTTTATCACGAATAAAGGAAACATTACCGTCGATCATCGTAGGCTTCTTCTATAAGTCGTAAGATCACGCAGCGTGTTCGCTCGTTCGTTTTAGTCTTGAAAATTGTCCGCACGTTTGAACATCTGGCCTCGAAATCTCAAAACAAGCTCGAACTATTTGCCCTTGCGGAACATCACCCTACGGGTAAAGATTTGCAGGTTGATTCAGTTATCGCGCGAAATTGAACGACTCCGTTTGGGTCGACCCTTTGCCACTAGCGAAATGATAGAGTGGCGTGAAACGTTCCTGGCGATGATCGGATGAAATTGTCTTCCGACTGGAGTATTTTGTTTCTGTATAAGAGAAAGTAGAGATGTTGATTTGTAAGTTGCCTGCCTTGTAACGCGTACAGTTGATAGCAAAATTTCTATCTCGACGGATTTTGTCTCTTACGTGATACGAAAGTGATAACGAAGCTGGAAATTGTTCGCTATTTCTTCGTAGAATTTCACCCGGCTGTGATAAGGTGAAGTATATGTAATTGCACGTGTTACAACACGAATGTCTTTTAAATAAAGTATGATAGTGAAAAGCTTCTATTGATATAACATTATTCATAGAATTAATATAATATGAAATATTTGTACACTTTTATACGAAAATGTTTTTAAAAAGTTCACTTGTTAACATCTTTTTGTAACTCGTTTATGTGTACGTACCTATAACGTGGTTAGATTATTATATTTCGTTTCGTATATTCCACATGGTGGCGATATTAAAAACGTTACTGCGACTAAGAAAAATGGAGAGAATTTTTATTTAAGGATTCCAAACTTATCTAATTCTCTCGTAAAGACATCGATATTTTCCTAATCAATGATTGTAAACTTGTTATTCAAACGTCGTAGAAAAAATATATCAAAATCGTGATAATTCCTCGACCGTTTGACATAGTTGCATGTTGGATCGTAAAACACGATAACGAAATGGCACATCACTGATCAAAATTCACAATATCGCCGATATTCCGTGTATTGCCTATAAATATCGTGTATCGAGAAGATTGGAAATGTCGACTGACTTTTCACGCCTCCCAGGAGACAGGGAGAGACTATTGCCTTTTATGCTTTTTCATTTAATTTTTGTTTGCCCGACTCGAGCTACAGTCGAAATCAATCCGAAAGATCACACGCGTCTGGAACGTGCAAATCGAATCTCAAACCGCAAGACGAAAACCAGCGAGTAGTTCGTAAACGGAAATGCGATTAATTTTCGTTCGAGGAGGATGTTAAGCCTCGTTCAGATTAACCAAGTTGCCGGAATTCAAGTGACTCGAATTCGATCAACTTGGAACGTCGTGCCTAACGCGAACCTGTTATTTAATTGGCTTCAAATATTTATCGAAGTTTCTACGCTCGCTTCCATTAGGTGAATTACTCGACCTCTAGTCGCCTAAATTCAAGTAATACGACACAGAGTCGCGGATTTTTACGCAAATTTATACTTTTAAGAACATAACTAAAAAAATAGAAGTTACAGAGTGATTCGTTTTGTTAATTACAATACAATTTTACAATACAATTTTAATAAATACAAACACCTACTATACATTATATATTTTATATACTTTCGTGTATTATACGCGTTTTCTGCACTTTGATATCTTTGAATTTTCCATCTACGCATAAACATTCGTGGTTTAATTAACCTAAAGGAAACTTCAGGATCGGCTATCGACTTTGTATATTGCACATCAAGTGGTGGCATTTAAAATTCTCTTATTAATTTAGAGGATCGTCCACGCGTGTGTAAACGAATTTCAAATTGGATAAAATAAGGATAGCGATGACTATCGAGCGGCTATTCATTGACACGTTCTCTGTTTTTGTGTGTTCTATCAAATTCTATCTGCAACTCTGTTATCCGTTATGCTTCTATTAAAAGGACTTTACCGTGTTCTATTTGCTATTCTATTAAGTCCTGTTTGAAAACTCCGTCGGATTCTACGTGCTGAGACTTTCTAAAAGACTTTCCATCACGCTTTCAGCGTGTTATAGTTCTGCTAGGGAAACAGAAACCTTCTGCTATGGGGGTGAACAGTCTAATGAATCCTCTACAAGATTCTTTAAGATTCAGATCTGATCATAGAAATCATTAGGCAATTGTTCATTGTGTGCACGATTCTCAAGAAATTACGATTAATCTTAGTCCTTTAGACGAAGGAAAAATGTTTGCATAATTCGTTTAGGTATAATATGGTATGATATTAGAAGACTCTGGTCTTCCTATTTTGTAGTATCTTTTTACAAACTACTCACATTAGTGAAATACGATACAGGCGAAAATATTAGGTTGTCAGAAAAGTTTCTTTCGTATTATGAGGAAATAACAGACGCACAACGTTTTTTCTTTTATATTATTTTGTCGAATTACGTGCGATCCATTTTGTTCTGTTGAGATAAACACCGCGACATTTCACAGACTTGGTTTCACGTTTGAAACTAACACAAAACTAACTAATGACTAATATAAAAGACAAAACGTACGCTACGTAAGATCCAGTAATTAATTCATTCTCAAGTTAGTGTCTCAAGTATTTGAGCGTTAGCGTCAGAATAGTAAAAAAAACCTAGATTCCAATTCTAAAAGAGAAAAATCGCCTATAAGCGTATTGTAAATCTTTCCTCAACCCGAAGCTGTAACAAAGCATTCGCTTTTATTTTTCACTCAGCTCGGAATCTTTTTCCAAATAAAATTCGAATTATTCAGGGCAAGTGCGAGAAAAACATAAACGTCCGTGCAAGCGAGGAGAGAGGAAACTGCTCGTAAGCTACGTTGGCCGTCGAGTTTCGTGAATGTCGAGGGGTAATTTGATCTAGTTGAAACGCTCTAACGTCGCCCCGAAACGCATCTACTTAGAGGCGAGATGGTTCTGCTTGTCGTACAAAGTGGTGGACACGCACGTTGCTTAGTGCTTCTCGTGGTTGTCTGCAGCATGAAGACGAGCACTACTGCGACGCGGTTAATTGTTACGTGGAGGAGGGAAAGCGACGAATGGCGGCGATATAGTTCTAGTACGCGAGCCACTGTACTCTTGGGAACGCAAACGACAGACGGTTAAACGCGCCACGAACCTGCCGTGGTATTAAAATGAAAAATTATCGCGATAATCGTTCGTCAAATTTGTCTTCCTCTTCAACTTCGATCATCGTTTCGATCGTGATGACGGGATACGTGTGTTGTATCGATTATTTCTATCTTTGTCTCGTTTGAATGTTTATCCTGTGCTATTTTCCATGCTGATAATGTCAATGATAAATGGAAAGCTGGAAGTTGCTGTTAATCTTAACTTCTTACGCAGGTTGAGATATTTATTTACAAGATTCTTATCCTCATATTTTATACATCCTTTTATCTTCTCTTGTTAAATATGCTACTCGAAACAGTTAGGAGATTGCTATTAAGAATAGATTCATCGCAGTGGAGCAAGCAAATAGAAGTAAACAAGTCTTGTAGACTCTATAGATACTCGCAGAATTTCATAATAATGATTGACTTTATGAGAATCATTGAAAAAGATATGGATAAAATTAATTGAGAATATAATAGCTAAACATAACTGTTTACATTCAGTCACTAGATCTGATATATTGGGTTGGCAAGTGATCGCGGATTTTGTCAATACCACCTAATGACAAAATCCGCAATCACTTAGTTGTCAACCCAATATGTTCAAATGGACAGTAGCGAGTGGATTTGCCCGGTGAAGTCTTATCGTCGCGAATATCTCCATTCTCTCCACTTGCAGATTTAATAAGACAGCGAACTTTCTCTATTATCCTGCAATTTCCTGTATAATTCTTCCAAAGTTCCCCACCGCTAATCGAAAATAATTTTCACGCTGTATCATCGTTCAGTAATACTTAAATCTCAGGGTGCAAATCAATCGTTACATCTCTTCCTTCGACTTTCTTTCAATCGTACTGACCAAATTTCCCTCGTAATTATTCAAACGACGACGTTATCAGTTACTCGATTCATCGTCTAGTCGATGATTGCTCTTAAACGAAACAGCCTACATAGAGATTGATGAACATAAACGCGTTTGTACCTTTGTGTCGTGAGCTTGTCCATACGGGACGACGTTTTTAATCGCGCGACGAACGGTGAGGTGGAAGCCTGAAAACCGGTCAAAGTGAATTTGCATTAATAGCTCGCACCGTCCATTAGCCTGCTAACTGAATTTTTGTTTCATTCTCCGAGCGGCGCGCGCGCGCGCGACGAACCGTCGTTTAACGAAGTCACAAAGCGAACAATGTTACGGACAGCCTCGCTTAATGGTTGATCAAGATTATATTTCACTATTACGTCGATTAATTACCGACACTAATATTCAATGATATACGTATACAATTTCGTGACGCGAATTACTCGCTGCTCTTTGATTCCATTAACAACTTAAATACATATTTACGTTTTCGAGCAAACGGTATTTCATTATGAGACCCGTGAAATATTTACCGTGTAGGGGACATAATTTGCCCTTTGATTTATTACACGGCGTTGAAAGTTTCGCGATGGATCGAACGACCCTTTGCAAGTCACGTGCTCGTAAGAGGGTGCGCGCTATTTAGGGACGCGCTTCCTTTACGAAACATTAAACGCAAACGCTCGGATTCACAAATTGTAAAGCTAATTATATTGCACGTATAATGGGTAATTTTAATAGAGTGTAACTTCGTTCGTATGAACGTAATTTATTTTATTTATTTTTATTATTTTAACAATTTTAATTATTTGTATTTTTAGCTAGTTACGTGTGTGGTACTCTTAACTCCCTATTGGCAAGCATACTACTGTTCACGCTGCACATGTGCCTTTTTTAAAGTTTATAAATAGAGTTTTAAAGAATCTGAGAACGTTCTATAATATATATCAATGTCCTTGCCACGTTACAAAAACAAGAGATCGTTAAATCAAGAGATTGAAAATTTTCCGACAGAAAAGAAAATCCAAAGGCAAAGACTGAAAGCCAAGCGTGAAATTTCTGCTTATGACGCGTTAAAAATAATTTTTTAATGATTGGCAACTAAGCGACTGCGGATTTTGTCAATAGGCGGTCTCGGTATATTCTTTCGTTTTGACAACGTGTTCAAAGCACCTAACCTATATTGTTTTCTTGTTGTTTGGACTTTCACCTTTAATTTAGTAAAAAAATTGTATCAATTAGTTATTTAGTTTTTATCCCAATTTAAAAATGGAAAAACAACACTTAGTTGCTAACCCATAGTTATTTATTTTATGATATTTGGCACTTTTTATGGATATGGCGATAAAAGACTCTTACAGAAATAAATGTTGTTTAAACGCCAACTCAGAATGATGAAAAGAATTTTGATCCGCTAACGATCCCAGGTAAGAAATGGAACGATATTTAGCGCTTTCAAAGTAAACTGAAAACTCAATCTGTTTAACCTGCAAATTAAGTAGTTGATCTTTGAATTCGCTATCGGTAGATGCGCCGCTTCTTTTCCTTCACTTTCATTTAGTTCAATGTAAAAAAAAAAGAAAAAGAAAAGGACAGGAATGCCAGTGGTGGAGAAAAGTTGGCGAAGGTGTCGTGACAATTCGCGTGCAGAGTGTCCGGTTGCAAAACTTTTCTCGATGTTGGCCGTCGGCCTTCATGCAACTCATCGAGAAGCTCGAAGCATTGTCGCCTCGACTCTGCTCTTCGTTCTCTTTTTTCAGATATTTTACACGAACACGTCGACTATCGTTGTCAATGCTTCCTCCCTTTGCGAAAGAAGCTTCTTAATTACCTCGATTCGACTTTCTCGCAACTCATTCGTCCGCTATTCCATTAATTAAAGTTCCTGCCCATTCTATTACGCGAAGCTTTGTTTCACATAATCTGTTATAATCTGTACGAACAAAGATAGCTCCTCGATTCGTGGTTTAATCTAGAAAACCATATCATAGATCCTGGCGTGCTTGAGAAACGTAGTGAATTTTGTCTCTACTGTGCGAGTAACCATTTATGCATTAAAAAATGCATTAAGGTATCAGTGCTTGGAATAGATAGAATTGATATTTGTTAGCATTTATTGGATTTATTATTTGTTGGATATTTAATAGCATAAGCCAGGAATTCAATTTTTTGGAATCACAAGTAGACAAACAGAATCTCAGCAGAGATTTATTTCTCTCACCAAATATCGCTATAACGAATATTCTACTTCAGATATTTTATACAGGGTGTTGGTAACTGGTGGTACAAGCGGTAAAGGGGGCGATTCTACGCGAAAAAAGAAGTCGAAAATATAGAATAAAAATTTTTCCTTTGAGGCTTTGTTTTCGAGAAAATCGACTTCGAATTTTCGCTCGGTACGCGTGCGGTACGTCATAACGGATCTCACTGTAGATCGTTGTAACGGATCCGTTTCGATTCAAAGTCGATTTTCTCGAAAACAAAGCCTGGAACGAAAAATTTTTATTCTATATTTTCGACTTCTTTTTTCGCGTAGAATCACCCCCTTTCCGCTTGTACCACCAGTTATCAACCACCCTGTATATTTTAGCATATTACGTAAATTCCATATATCTTTGCATCTTCAAACTTCACATAAAAATATCCACAGTCTAATAATTATCAGTTGAAACTTCTTCAGATTTAATTCAGCAAATTTTCCTACTAAACATTCAATTTCGTTTCTTTTCAGCTTCAACGAACAAAAATTTCCGCAGTTATCAAAATCGCAATTGTATCTTAGAAGAATTAAAATAAAATTCATAACATACTCATGTCAGTCATCTTGGAATTTGTTAACAATGCAGAGTGTGGTTATCGCAGAGTTTTATACGGCTACGTATTCTTCAAAGAAACACTCGAAAGGTATCGAATAAGGGACTTCCTCTCGCAATCAACGTGGCGCGTATCTTTCTTAAAGACTCCCTTAAAACAATAATGTCGCGGCGAAAGCTCACAAACTGAAAGAACTGAAGTGGCAGCGGATAGGGAATAAAACCAGTCGGCACGTCGTTTAGCTTCGTTCTTATAGTCTATGGATCCGATGTGCAGTCGAGTCGAACAGCTAATTCGAAACGTGAGACGACTGGGAATGTCGAAGCGATGTCGATTCCTCACGCGGCCATGCGAAAGAAAAGGCGTTTCGAGGGTAAAATAAAGAACGTTCTTTTGGCGGGGACTAAAATATACCAGCCACTTCTGAACTCTATTCTCGTGAAAGGGTGAATTAAACAACGGTGATATATTTCCTCGTTGAATCATTCGTGTTTTGGATCGAGCGACTGGTTGTCGTTCGATTTTGTTCGTATAAAATGTTGATTGTCTTTCAAGAAATCATTTACAGTTACCTGTTTCCTTGGTGCGATAAAGCTAGAAATTTTATATGCAAGGTAGAAACTTGTTCTGATGCATAAAATGTATTTGTTTTTTTCTCTTTGTATCATGTCGCTTAATTTGCAATTTGAAATTTGGATAAAATTCTGGCAGAATAAATGAAATAAAATTGTGACAGAGCGTGACATAGAAGAAAGGAAACGATCGTTCATTGGCCGGTATTTTGTTAATTCTTTCGTGTGATGAAATTGTTAAACCTCTTCTTCTCGGTCCAAAGAATTGCATCGTGTACAGTGTACGTCATTTGTTCTAATATATTGCTATTCGTAACATACTTTCTACATTTATAATACGAATAAATTAATATAATTACATAACAAATTACGCTTACAACTATTAAACGAAGTTGGCTGAAGCGAACGTGTTTCGACAAACGTTTTATTTAAAATTAGAAACTACTGCTGCTACATGAGTTTTACAGATATTTGATATGACCCATTATTTACCTTCCGTTAAAAAAATTTATCAAAGATAAACATTCAAGACATTTTTCCTTTACTTTCGATGTGTTTCTATTGAACACAATTTATTCCTAGTATAGCACGTATATTCAAAGAATTGGTCAACGTTTAGATTGAAAGTGCTATTCTACTTTTGGAAGTACGCATATATCTGGTGCTCTCGTGACGCCAGGAAATGAACTTCGCCAGAGAATACAGTCTGTTGATACAAAGCAGCGTTCCGTGTGATTCCTTGCATGCTGGATTTGTTGACTTTCGACCGAGAATAATTTTACCTCTGCTGGCTGGACGATGAATAGCGACGGCGTATTTTTAGCATCGGAAGGAAAATACGTGTTCCTCTGACATACGTCTAGGGAGAGAATCAAACTTTCACGGCAGGAGGATTTTGTATCGAGCAGTGGAAAGCTTGTTTTGTTGGTTAATTGCTTTTCTATGACGTTAGAATTCTCTCCAGATCATCCTTCGTATCACTTTATCAACTAACTCGATGAAGACGTTAGTCATTGTCGTAATATCCGTCTAAGTGTAGATATTGAACGAATATGTTCTGTTTAATGCAAATTTAATGAACGAAGTATGTTTAAAATTTGCAATTTCTTAGAAAATATAATAATTTCAACTATGATACTGATTGCTTTTTAGTCGAATGCTTCCATAATCGTGGGTTAACGATCAACCAGAACAAACTAATTAGTAGACCGATTTTGTTCGATTTAAATATAAAAATAATATTACCCGACTCTAACAGAAACGATACAATTCGCTAGAAGACAAAATTTTTTTTTCTTATTTATTTACATTTTACAATTTGTCCAGTAGGACATTTGGTAAAATATTATAGCTTAGTGGTATAACAATATAACATGTGGATGGCTATCCCCAGTGGGATACCATCTTCAAATTTGATTGATTTATTTCTTTAGTGTGGTGAGTGTTTGTTTCTTAGGTTATATCCTTTGTGAGATCTGTTGGGTGTTTCCTTTTTAATCTTCCCAGAAGACAAAATAAATACGAATATCATACAAATAACGAATTAACTCGCTTTTCCATTTGCATTTCCATAAATTAAGCTACTTCGGTATTTTACTTTCTTAAAAACATAATATCGCGAAGAAATAAAATTTTCTAAAAGTCAGTCGAAAGGTACACAGTGTCAGTTTATTGGCCACGTCGTCATCTGTGTAAGAGTCGTTGAGCGTAGCTCGCCGAGCTAAGAATGTGAACCAGCTACAGCTTCAATATTACACCAAGTGTGCAGTTTCTTCGGCTGACCGAGGTGGCTGGTAAATCTTAAAAGCGGCAGCAGCTGAATGTTCGCGATTGCGAGAACGCTGAAACCATATTTCATCCAGCAACTAAATAACCAAGTAAGCTACACTCCGTCGTTTGTGTCTACGTATACGAGTGAAACGTCGTCCTTACTCTCGATGCATTGTTTTTCCTTCACGCGTCGACGTGTACGCGGTAATTCTACGTACAACAGAGAAGTCACTTGATTATTGAAGTTGGAGGAACAGATGGGAATAATGAGATCGGAGAGGAATCCGAAGGAAACGAAAGGGAATTGGCGAGGAATGCGCAAATGGAAGGATGTTTATTCATCGATGTTTGCTCTGCAAGGTGGTGCCTCTTGAGATCGGCACTCGTGGATGGCACGAGCTTCGTCTATGGCAATCGTGTTATGTTACTGTGCAGCTGCAACGAATCAAGTACTTATCGATTTCATATAATCTTCTATCGAGTTTACTATGTAACATTGTACAGTTAATAATAAGGAAAACAGCGTTAACGTATTCTTATATTATATTTCCATTCTTTTCAATCAGTCTTCATCGTCAGAATTTATTTTTTCGATATTATGTCCGTGAAAGCAAATTCTATCGCTTTGATTAATATTTTCTTCGTTGCTATTTCTTCAATTTTATAAAACTCAAAAAAATCGAAGTATTTATAAGATTGTAATAGATGAAAATATTGCCTACTTCTCGATGACTTAACCAAAATATTGAAGAAAATATAAAAGAATAGTCATCGATACGCATAAATTTTTCTTCGAGACTTATATCCAAGTCGTTCTTAGAGCAACAGAGGTCTCTGCTTGTTGAAACAATAAAATGATCAATACATAAAGCGTCGAAAACTGCAATAGAGTCAATCCTTGCTACGTTCTAATTTTTTAACATCGTTATTCTAAACGCAATCATTGTAAAAGGTATCATACTAAGTGTAGCAATTGAAAATCTCCAAACGATGTTCCAACGATTTTGTGATCTTCGTTCAACGATCCAATTCGAATCTCTCAAACGAAATGGGTTATCGCTTTTTCTACAGCAAATCCTGGAGGTTTTGATTCAGCCTCTATCTCTAAACAGCTCTGCAGGAGGACAAAATCCGTTTCTTTCATAATAACCTGGTAATTTCTGCATTATACCACGCACATATGTTCGTCGAACAAGAAGAGAAGAAAAGCGAGCTCGTACGTGAATGAAGAACGATCGGGTCGAGAGCTTCGCATCGCATTTAAAGTTCGCGTTCCTCGAAATATCGCGAGCAAGACGAGGGAACTTGTTTTTCATGAACGAATGCGTTGAACAGATGACGATGGCGAGGTAATGCCGACATTTTTGTCTTTATATTGTTCTTCGTCGCAACTGAAGCGTCGCTCCCAACGTCATAAATTTCAATTTCATTTAGACTTATTAGATTTCTGCTGGATGTGCAGCCGCAAAAAGGTGGAATTATCTTAGAAACACACGGTATGTTTGGTAATATCTATGACCGATCCGTAGATCGTTTAGGCGTTAAAATGTAGAGCATTCGTGGATACGAGCGAAGGCAAGTAAATTGAATCGTTAGTTATCGTTAGACTGGGTTTTTATATGAGAAAATATATAAAATATCTAAGGTATAGTACCTGTTATAATATTTTGTGAGTGAAACAAATTCCTGACTCTTTTAGTGGTGTTCATAAAAATATGAATTTGCATAAATACCCACGGTCGAGCTACTATAGCGTTATTTTATTTTGTGACTGTCTACGATCGTCCACGAGTTTTCGCAGACCTACAAAGAGGCCATTGTTGTTAATATAAAATATGAGAAAATTTCATTACGAAAATGCATTTCACGCGAAGAATATTGAAAACTACTTTGTCATTGATTTATGTGTTAAGAAACAATTATATTGTTATATGCCATGTTATATGTATATTTCTTATTTAAATACAAATTGCCTTTCTACAAAGTGTACGAGGACTGTATATGCTTCGCGACTTACAAAGACTATTACAATCGCGTGTTTGTTAACTCGATTGAGGATACGATTGATTGTTTTCCCTGCTAGAAATTTAACGTCAAAGTTAAACGTTTTTGATTAAACGACACGCTGATTGACAATGTCCTTTCATCGTATCCTTGGCACGTCTTGAGTTACGCGGAACGAAGGCGTACTCATGTTTGCGTAAATTGAGTAAGATGTAGCAACGGGTCGGAATTTCCCTCCAGCTCAACTTTGACCATTCTAACGTTACAAGTAAATACACTCGTGGGAAACTCTTGGTTTACAGCACTCTTGTTGTTGAGAATAGGAAATGGCGAGATCTACGCGAAACATTTAATTTCTCTTTTGAAAATGTTTTCGATATTTGCAGAATACTTGATAACTCCGATATGGATAAATACAGCGGTTCACGAAAATATTTGAACAGTTAGCGTAGAAAACTTTTATATACACGTGTTATATAAAATAGTTTGAAATTTCATTAGTATCGTAATAAAACAGATTTGTCCTGACTATATTGGTAAAATTTGAAAACAGTGCATACAAATGAAAATATATGAAAAAGCTACAAAATATTTACTGCAATCGTATATTTAGTTAAAAAAATTAATACGCAGCATAGATGACGATCTAAAGCATATGATAACTGTTAAATATGATCTTATTGAATATCGAGGCTCATTAATATACCGAATAATTGATTAAATACTTTCGTAATCTCTGCGAAATACATATGTGTACTGAATATGTTGTAGTCTCTACGTATCCTTTCACATTTGTTCCAAACTTTGCCAATATAATCACGATGGTTGAATCTCTCTGCAGTGTCAATGAAATTTCTAAATATTTCGTACGGTACGCATAACGTGTTGCACATACTATAGCAAAGATTTATACGAGCGTTTGAATACCTCGCGATACACATAAATATTCGTATACCTCACAACACGCATAACATACCTGTAAAATGTTTTGATAAAAATGTTAAAGTATTGGAATACTTTCATCAGCAACTGTAGAAGCTATTCTTAAAAAGTAACATTTCTGTCCGACGATATCGTAAATTGTACGGTCGATACTTCGACGATGCCAGTTAGGATCACTCGATTCTTCGAGAAAAGTCGTCACATCCCATCTGTCTCGCGGTCACGCGGCTAACCTTAATATCGTAAGATTTAACCAGCGCGTAAGAACTAGAAGAATAAAGAAGAACTCGAAGGCGTCATGTATGCAGAATACGAGATGATGTTACGCGCGTAAAAAACGAGCTTCGCTTCGGTTGGTCGACGTCGTGACTCTCGCCGGTCTCGTTAAGGTCGTGCAAGAGTATCAGAATGATAAAGCGCGCGACCTTCCAGCGTCTATTCGACGATTTCCACGGAATTCCACCTCGTGCAATCCGGCACGCGTAATTTCCACGCGGTCACGGAAAATGTTCGCCTGTTTTTCACCGCGTTTATTTGGTCGTAAATATTCAAGCCCGTTCCCTCTTTCAATCTATGCATACAGCATGTTTCAGAAAGTTGGAACCAATCTTCAAGAACATGTAATATTTATCGAAATAAGCGAAAAAGTCTGAGTAAACGTGGGTCCAAATATCATTAGTTCTCATTTGCGAATAACACGAACAGCTTTGACTATAACGTAAGAGATTTTGTTTTCCTGAATCGCTGACACCGAACTAACAACGCGTTCAGTGCCATATATCAACGACTAAGACAGATTGCTATCGAAAGGTGGAATTTTTGAGGCTGTCAAATGATAAAATCAGTTCGTACTTTAAATGCGGAAGAAACTACTTTGCAATTGAAACACCTGACACGTACTGTCGAAGAATGGCAGTTCAGGAAGGTACTGTTATCCATGTCACCGTATCGACAATTGTGCATGATCGATCGTTGTCTCTTCATCATATGAGCCGTTGAAGGCCAAAATGGCTAACATGATTTTCTGAAATTTTAGTGTCAAAACAATCGCTTTTTATGCTTATCTCGTATAATTTTCTCCGCTCTTTGTTGCGTGAATTTAACCAATTTGGCAAATGAATGACTCGTATAATTCTATTTTCTAAACGACTAATATCTTTACTTACTTTAAATACTTCGACGAACGCGTCTTACAATATCGTAATTAATGATATTTGGACTCACGTTTGTCAAGACTTCTTTGATTCTTTTCACGAGTGTACTACGTACTCTTCAAATTTGACACCCTGTACACCATAGAACGGCCTGTGTAACTCGTAACATACACATTGAAGGAGGGAAGACTCGACGACGGTATAACAGCGTCGGAACATAAGGTCGTTGACGTTGGTATTTTAGCCGCATTTCGGGTTCTGTGCAAGAAGAGTAAGACTATCGGTACCGGGCAAAAGGTTTTTCTAGCGCCTCATAGTTCCAGAATAATCGTCGAAACAAGAACTATTCGATGTATACGCGTCCGTGCGGCAAAGTTGGTGAAAGCGGCGGAGAGACCTCGAGGAGAAACACACAGTGGCAATTCCATAGGGCAGTTACCCTGGTCAGTATGGCATTGTCCGGCCGGTAGCCGCAATGCGACGTGTACCCCGCCGCCCTTCCACCGGTTTGCCGGCGTTCCTCTCTGTCGAAGTGGAAGTTTTCGGCCGGGTCGGTTGGTTGTTAGCGAAGTAACAAAACCCGCTAGGAATTCCACCGGTCTTCCTTTAACCCAAACCTTTCTGTGTCGTCTTGGGGCTATCGTTCTTTCTTCTCGTTTGTACATCGGTTTTCACTCCTGTTCTCTGAGTTTAGTATTTTCCTCTTTTTCCCTTGTTTTGTTTCTTTTTGACATTGAAGACCTAATAGGCTATCATTGGTTTACGATGACTGGAAGAAACGAGGTTTATGAAGATATGGAACTTCAAAATCGAAATTGTATTCAGTAGAAAAAGGTATGGGTGGCATATTCAAATACACGCGAGTGTATTCTACGAATATTAATTGGCTATGAATTTATAGTAAGCCAGAAAAAGTGATATGATTTTGATCGATTCTCAGCTGGTTTTCGTTGATTTACTCGTACCATTGGAAAATGGGGCTGCTTCCCTGTTGCAGCGATCCCGTCGATTATTGGCGCGCTGATTTCATTCGTGTTTACAAACCTGCTCTTCGCACACATGTGCGCGTACAGCTAATGGCTAGGAAGCTTCGCCGAATGGACGATAATCACAGCGAAAGGAAAGAACGAAACGTGGAAACCGGGAAATAATTAACAGAGTAGAGTGAAACAAAACGGCCAATACCGTGAGATGCTCGTATTATTCTCGATGAATGGAGAAGCCATACTGCAGCGATTTGGAAATATGCAAGCGGTTACAAGTGACAAAGAAGGGCGATGAAAAGGAGGAGAAACGCGGACGGGTTCCAATCAGACGCGACAATGTGGCCGACGCGTGCGACGCGGCAAGATTCTCAATTCGTCAGAGCTGCGACGGTGTAAATGACACACGGTCGCGTACGTGTGCATGCGTGAAACGGCGTTACGTTTCAATTTTGCCGCGATGATGGATTCCTCGCGCGCCGACCGTCAGAAAGAAAAGAGTTTTGATTGGAAGCAGACGCGGCCAAGTCGCGCTCAAAGAATGCCTTTTGTTCGTTTTCGACATTGCCGGACAAATCCCCCGGAGATTTTTCCCAGCCCCCTCTTTCCTTCTCCATGTCCGTGCACTTTGCCTGGAAATTGCACAGCTGAACGAACGAACGGGATTACCATTGATATCGGTGCATATAGCGTCGAAAGGAGACTCACGACGGGGATGTCTGACGGCGTAGATCCCACCAGGATAAGAGGCTAAATGCCAGGAGACTTTTTGGTCCCGAAATCCCCCGTATACCCTGGTCTCAATAAGCGTCGTTCTCGACAGCGTGTCTCGAAACCGCGCGAGAAGAAAAACGATCCGTGGCAGGCGAGATGAAAGTCGGTTCGATTGAATCGTTGAGAGGAATGCCTGCATCGATAGCCCCCAATACCGCAACTCTCTCTTTCGCTCTCTCTGTATTCTTTGTGCTCAACGCTGAAGATCCGCCAGCCAGCTTTTATTCTTTCGACCTTTCATCTCTCGAGATCGCCTCTTCTTGCCCATCAATATTTATCAATTATCCGCACCTCGATGGTGTCTCGAGCCAGGCTAACCATCGAATTGCAATTACTTCATCGAATTTCAAATGTTATCGACTCGAACGAGATTTCGGTCCTACGGAACATTCTTCACTCGTTAGAGATCACGTTTGTATCGCGAGCAGACCAAGGAATTGGCTGGATGATGTCTTTAGCATCGTTCAAGGATACAGCGTTAGGTCGTCGATGGTATGTGAGACGGACATCTATGCAGGTTCATATGTTTGAGAGTGTAATTAAAGAAGTGGAAATTATCTTACTTTTCAAGTACTATAGAAAACGCCATGGTTTTAGTATTTTATACGTCTTTCCATATTACGCGTATTTTGTGCAATTTTACACTTTCGAATTTCCTACAAATGCGTTATAATAATGTTGCTATTGTTACACGATCATATGACGTAATATAGTAGGTACGCGTGCGTTACAATATATTACGATCGTACGTGATGCTCGTTATTCGTTGTATTTGTAATATTATACACTTATATACAGTTATATGTATATACAACTTTGCGCTGGAAATTCCTGTAAATTATCTGGATGAATGATATTTATTCTCTGTATCGTTTATACTCGACATATATGTACATAAATAGTGTGAAAATAATTGAACAAATGATGATACGTAGCAGGAATGAAATATCTAAACAACGTTAAGGCCTGGACAGTGAATAAATTCATAGTTCATTCATGGTTGCGTCAATAAAGAATATGCCTCTCGATCTCGTCTTCGTATCTCATTTATTTTCTTTAACGCGTAATACGAGATGAAAATTACAAGAGAGAAACGCGATACGCTCATTTTTCTTAATTTTCCGATTTTAGCGTCGCTTTACGATCAAAGAGAAGAGTTTTGTTATGGCATAATGGAAAGTGTCTGTCAAGTCTAAAGGCGTGTGTCTTTTAAAAATACCTGATGAGTTGATGAAAGTTTATTAAAAATAAAAAGATATAATTATGAATACAAGCAATATTATTTATAGCGATATTTCAATATCTTCGGTATTCTAATATTACGGTGAACGATATTTGGAAAATTTTGAAAAGCACGAAAGGATACAGTAGCTACAAAATCGAGTGTAGAAAATGTAATTTATAGCGTTCTTTTCCTGTAGTCTTCGTACGACTCGAGGTATAACAGTTTCGACATTAATAGAAAATCTCGTGTACGCTATCTTTATGACAGCATAAAAAAATGGACTATTACACCATGACCAATTATTATACTATCGCATTCATACTCCTTCCACTAGCCAGTTCTTCAGTTTTCCACAGTACGTTCTTAAACGTAACAGAGTAAAAATTTTTCTACAAAATTCAAGTTGTTTGACTGCCGGTGTATGAAAAAAAAAAAAAAAATGCACACGTCAGAAGTAACAAGGTTGGGACGAATGTCGGCCCAATCGAATTCTCTCGGGGAAACACATCATCCGGCCCGATACGTCGTACCATGGCGGCCGCTGTTTTCCCACAACAACATGAAAGCCACCTTACGCGTTTCCCTACCTTCTGTTCTTTTTCATCCGAACCGGCATCTTTTCTTTCTCGACTTTGCCCACCTCTTATGCCTCCAACCACCAACCCATTGCTTCCTCTCTTTCATCCTTTCTTCCGTCTGCACTCGCTGTCGTCCCAAGTTCTTACCCCCTCTAGGTCTTGTTTTATTTCTTTCTTTCTTCCGGTTTCAGTTCTTTTTTGTCTCCATGGTATCCGGCCACCGACCGACATAAAACTTCATAAAGAGAGAGAGACGCCCTCGGGGGACTGTTCGCGCTTTAACAAATATTTTCAGATTGTAACTAGAGTCAGTCGCCACGGTCGCACTGCAGGACACATTATTAAAATTTACACAGGTGCAATATGGGGCTTATCAAGTGCAACTGGGAAAAACACAACGTCGCCAAATACTCGTCGTTTAATCTCCCCCCCCCTCTTTTTCCTTTGCTTTTTCTTTCTTTTCTTATTGCCGAGGATTGCAGTCCTTTGCGACGAATCGCTATGAGAATTGTTGTTTTCTTTACCTTTGTAGTTGATGGTAGAATAGGCCTGGGCAGGATAGACATCCGTTCGCTTGCCACTGCAAACTCCAGCGTTCCTTTGCCATTATTTCTGGCAGGAAGCGTCGAAATTGTGAGTAGCTTCGAGAGAAGCGAGATTCTCGTGAGTGGAGGAATAGGAAAAGAAGATGAAAGGAAAGGTGTCTGCGAGAGCAGTGGTAAAGGAGTTTGTGGAGAAGTTTTAGGTGTGAATTGTCTCGTATTTGTATCGCAGGATCAACGAATAAATTTGCGGTTATGTATTTTATTTGTTTCATTGCTACTACGCTTTTGCGATTATTCTACTGAGACGCAGAATGTTTATGGTTACTCTGACGTTTCATAATTATTCTTCATTGGTTCCATACTCTTTAAACATTTTATGTACGTGACGTACAATTTTGCCATGTGTCACTACGCATCTAACTCTCCAGTTAGCACGATCAATTCTAGTCTCCAGGTGTATTTTTAAAATCACGTGGATACATGTAACACTCGTCAACATCCACTGCGTGTACAAGTCATTCTTTCCAGTAAAACGTGTACGACACTATATTTGCTGAAATTACAAGCGAATTTTAAACGTCATATAAAATTGTTTATACTCGTGTTATAATTAAGGACAAATAGAAAATTCTTGCTTTTGGAACTTCGCATACCGGTCGTATTTAACTTACACTTATCACACGTTAAAATATCCTAAGGAATTTAGTCTTATCCAATACTTTGAAATTCTATCCAGTTGAGGCCACTCGTATATCTACGATATCTACGATAGCGAAATTTCTTCGCTTTCAAGCTTTACTACCTTTTTCACGCATTTAAGAGTTCGGTGTTTTAATAAATAAATTTAGAATTCAATATGTGTCAGTTACATGGTCGAAGCTGTCTTCCTATTTCGTTTTCCAATTAAATGCCTGCTTTTACGAGCATCTTTCATATTTACAAATATCACTTGTTCATTTTTTCACGCATTTACCAAAACCTATCCTCTTGCTACATTTCCAAACGATCCTTCCAAGGATTACGAGCACCGCGTGGCCGAACAACGCCATTACGAAGCTTCGGTGTATTCCACGCGAGAATAGGAAGTTATTTTCGAAAGTTGCAGCCTCCGTTCCCTTTAGCTGCAGGTATTCGGTCCAGGGAATCGTTTCCAAGTGGCTTTAATTTTGTACGTGGTACTTGTTTCCGCGGGCTCGATGTCGCATCGAGTTTCGTTGTTGGCGCGAAAAACGTGAATACCATGTTTAACGGAAACGCTGGTAAGAGTGTAAAAAAATGTTTTCTTTGTCGTCAAATACACTTTACTTTTGGAACGGTGCTTGCGCTAGCCGTTTTTTCGTACCATGGAACAATAAAGCAGCGACGCGGCGTAAAACCATGCGCAGCCAGTAAACAGAAAGAAACACAAACGAAAGGAACCGTGGAGAATGGCGACGTTGCGGGAAATCTTGGAGGGTTTATCCTGCGGGCTTCCGGCGGCTGTTTCGGCGTTTCTTCGCGGTAGCCGTCGTAAGCGAGAGAATAGTGTTTATGGCAACTACTGCGACGGTTATTTCGCGAAAAAGGAATCATGAAAGCGTTTACCTTCGAGTCTTTCGGACGTTTTGGAAAATGTAGCCGACGAAAACAACGATTTTCTGTTTAAAAAAATAGTAATGTTGATATTAATGACGTTTCTATTTTGCGCGAAGAATGAATATGAATGGTGGAATACAATTATTATTATGAAATGGTATCATTTTTTCTTTCTATTTAATTAGATTTTAGAAACGCAGTTTCCTTTACAAATATATTACGTTTATCGTAATTTTCTCTTAACGGAAGAATAAAGAAATTGAACGAAAGAAAATGAACGAATGAATCGTAGTTATAGCAAGATATTTCGAAAATATATCCACTTAATCCGTGTCTAATTGCAATTTTCTTAAACTATTTATAGCTGTGTGAGAAGTATTTTTCATACATATTCAATTTCAACAGATATTTCTTCTATGGTTTGGTTTGAGTGATTTGAAAGCGAGCAATATACGAAAAAAAATCTTTTTTTATAAACACTTTTTTGGAATCTTTAAATATCGCCTATATTTTCCTGTTTGAAAGCATACACGTTTAGCTACTGTACCTTGTAGCGAGCGTTAAAACGCATTCAATCATGTCCAGAGTTTGGCCACTTTTTTGGTATCTAACGTGATATCAAGCTCATAAGTCAAGCATGATTGAATGCATTTTAACACCGCTGCGAAGAGCAATAGCAAGATAAATATACAGTTTCCAATAAAAAAGATACCGATAATTCGGAAAAATATTAGCTTTTCCGAAAAGTTTCTTTCGTTTTACAAGGAAATAATTGACGGACAATGTTTCTCGTTTTATATTAATTTATTGAATTATACACGAATATAATGATAGAATACCTAATTCAATAAAATAATATAAAATAGAAATTGTTGTTCATCTATTATCACCTTATGAGACGAAAGAAACTTTTCGGACAACCTAATATTTTAAAATAAATACTAAAAGCTTCTTAAATAATTGAAGCTTCTTTTTCAAAGTTATACACAATTACGTCATAAACTGTATCACCGTAAATAGAGAAAATACTCAAACACGTACTAAGCTTCCAACAAAGGGTTGTATCTTTTATCAGCCATAGAATGGTAACAGTAATGATAATAATTGTTCAATATCGTAACGTCATGCCGGCTGACTTGATATTGCAGTACTACGCGTCATTTGTATTTAGTGATATTCAGTTCAAAGGATTATACCTGAAATGAGAATTCATTAAGGAGTATTACATAACAAATATAATTGAATTTTTATCGAATCGGAACTATACTCGGGAAAAGGATCAGCATTTTCCCACGGATTACTCAGAAATCCCTACTTTTATCCGAATCCTCATCCGAAAACCATCAATCAGAGCAGCGACAGAAATATACCAAAACGTTTTGAACATTAAAAAGTAAACGCTACAAAAAGGCCGCGAACGACCAACGAAAAAATGTTTAATCGGTTCAACAAATCTTAGTCTCGCCCAAAATTCTGTCCAAAATTCTCCACGAAAATAATGACAAAAAATATACTAGATACCTTAAACCCTAAAAGCAAAGGAACAATTACAGGAATCATTACGTGTAAACTATAAACTAAAGGAACAAATCTTCCAAAGGGAAGAGAAAGGGAAGGTATTTAACCAAGCGACATGCAACGCTAGAAAGAGCGATAGCCAGGGGGCGTTTAGAAAGGAACAGGGACATTTTCGCAACGACGATCGGTCTCTTGGCACAGAAAATATTAAAGACGTGGAAAAAAGAAAATCGCGGTCCGCGAACGGGAAATTTGCGCTCGCTCGTGTAAACGTTTTCGTCGTGAACTCCCGGACAAGTTCGGTCAGCCGTGAAACGGACCAGCCTCCATCGGTAGTCCCGCTTTTCTTTGTAACTTTCGAAACAGTTCCCTCGTAAGCCGACAACTTTATCGCTCCCTCGTTCTAGTCGGCCGTCCTTGAGCCAGCGAACATAAAGAGCGGAGTCGTGCGTTACGCGTTTAAGGGTGGCAAAGGTCGTCGCGGGGGAAAGAATAAACGACTGAGCTACACACGGCAGGGTCGCTCGTACAGCCGACGGCTATAAAAATATAAGCACGGCCACCTAAAGCCAAGGACGACAGGAATATGCTTTTAGCTACCTTTTTGTCCGCAAGGTGAAACTTCTTCTATGCTTCACGCTCGTTCGAACGATCGTCTCTTCGAACGACATAACTCGTCTCTCCTGTTCCGTTTTCATCGTTCGATTTAGTTGCGTGTTGTTCGATGGGGTAAGCGTGTTTTCATTTTATTTACCGCCCGATTTGTCACGTGTTAGATCGTCGATAGGCTGATCAGCGTCGAAGGATATCTACTTTTGGATCGACCAGATCCGACGTGGCATCAGGGACGTTGTCAGGGACGACGGGGGAAAATAACCGGGGAAATTAGGGTCGCATTCCATTTGCGTTCGTACAAAAAATCCTTGGTTTTATCGTGCAACTGGTCGATCGTTACAACGTTACACGGTCGTGTAAAACGTTCGTACGGTCGCGCGAGCGTGAAATATGAATATCACCGAGACAGGTAGCGAGTCCAGCAAATCGCGGGCCGTAGAATTCGCGCGAGGGAATTTTATGTCAGCTACAGATCACCGGATTGTCCGTGACGACGACGACGATGACACGGCGACGACAATGTAGCTTTATGACATGGCTCGGCGACACGAACGCGCCGGTGGAAGAGCCACCGAAATGTAGAAAAATGTAGCTGGCTTACGCAGCCAGCCAGCAGCCGGAAGCTTTTGAATTATCCACTATTTTCCGTCTGCGTGTATGCATTATGAAAACGTTCGTCTTGTTTCTCGCTTTGAGATCTCGCGATAAATTCTTCATTCGTCGAGGCTGTGGGGTTACGTCGAGGAGTAGGGGAAAAGAACAGGGGTGGGGAAAAAGGGACGAAAAAAAAATCGTCGCAGAGAGATTCGCGAAAGGGAAGACAACCTGACCCGAGTCGTAGAAGTTAGGGGATGGATTTCAAGAGCGTTGTAAAAATAAATAAACGCCATTGTATTTTTACGCGTGACACGCTCGTATCGCCGTAACCATAACTCCGTCAATGTATTCCCTTGTTGCAGACCTCTATCCTCTGAATTGTCGTCCTTTCATCTTTACATCGTACACCCGTTTCCGTTTTACGGGTTTTATTGGCTTTCCATTCACCTGCACTTCAGAAGAGGATCCCTCGTTTTCCTTGTGCTCCGATTCGCCTCGTTACGCGATAGAAGCGCATCGTCGTCGAGGCGCTCCTTCTTCCGGCTCTTTCCACGGCGGCTTCGCGTTATTGTCCTTAATCGTATCCGAGACTCGCGACGCGAAACAACCTCACAGAGCTAACCAGCGCTGCGACCAGCAGCCCATTATCGTCGCGTGAACGCGTCTTCGTCGCGATTTTACTGCTAGCGAAATCATGAAAACGAGCTAGTCATGCTCGTTCGTTTTTCTTTTCTTTTTTTTTTTTTCGTTCGTTGGTAACCCATTTCCTGGCCCAGAAGCCCGATTCAATTCGCCTCACTCGTTGCGCAATTACAATCAACGTAATGGCGTTCCTCCCGGTTCACCTTGTTTCGTCTTTCCACTTGGCCCGCTCTTTTTTGCCACGCGATCGCATTATTGCCCTGATTGCCGACCTCTGATTGTACACGTCGGGGGTACATTACGACTGGGTGAAAATTAAACGTTAAAAATGCTGTTCAATCGTAGACAGCGTTTATTGGTGAACGCTGGCTGATTCGATTTTGTTATCTTTGCTCGAACTCGACGGCATCATGAGAATTGACATTGGGTTTGCGGAAGAAGATGTCGAAGACTCGGATCTTGCTGTTTCATGGCTTCTACAATCTTAAGGTTCGTGCATAATAACTCACTGGTTAGAGACTTCTGTTGCACAGTTTCTACAATGTTATTGATTTTTATAAGGGATGACGAACATCGGCAAAGCTACTATCGTTCAAGATAATTTATTAGTATTCGATAACTTGAAATTTGCGATTTGAAGACTGTCGCTACTGATGTCAATTATATCGTGTGTGATAGTCGCAAGCTTCAGAATTATCCACTCATTTTCATCGTTCTTCTTAGAATTATTAGAAATCCAACTACTAAACACTCCGCTATCTTTCACTCACACTCGACTTTCCTAAATATCGATCTTTTTCTTTTATCCACGCTGCGTCTATCAAATTTAAGATAATCTGCCTCGTTGCTTCCTAGCTGAATCATCGCAACTATACGTCTACGTATAGCGACACTATGCGTAATCATATTTGCAAACTCGTAACAATGAAACGCATCGACTAATCGCTTTTAATAACACGAATGGACAAGCTCTCGTTGACTGGATGAAATTTATTTATATCTAGCTTTAATGAAACTATAGTGGAAGATGTAATTAATTTTTCAGAATATGCATATCGCGCTTGATTCAGAAATGCGATCCATTAACAAAATCGGCCGTTTCCCCTGCGAACTGGCACGGTCGGTCTCGACCGACGAGAACACGATTTCCGTGGACGTGGAATAACGTGTTGGCGAGGGAGATCGTATTTTCGACAGTGGATTACCCTTTCGAGGGGCTGCGTATTCGCTGGCGCACGCCCGACATCCGTACTATGAGTGTCTTAGCCGTGATCGCTCCATTTCCGGCTCCATCAGCGACGCCGATTCCGCTTACCGCCGCTGTCTCGTTCATTGCTAATCCCCACCCCGCCATTAATAACAAGAACGAGACAAGATGGCCCGTTGGAACGACAGGACGAAACGCTAGCGGAAGGGAAACGCTTTTTCATTTGTTTGGCCTATCGTGAATACGCCCCCGTTTCCGTTTGACGGCCGCGTAGCAATTTGTTTTCAATGTTGCAAGAATTGTTAGGCGAAGTACTTTATGCATTTTTTTTTTTTTTTGAGGTAAATATAGCGCTTGAAATATAGTATATATAAATTTTTGTGGTCTTTTATATAAGAGTTTGGTGTTTTAATAAGTAAATTTCGAATTCAATATGTGTCAGTTACATGGTCGAAGCTGTCTTCTTATCTCGTTTTGCAATTAAATGTCTGCTTTTACGAGGATTTTTCATATCTACGAATATCAGTTGTTCTTCGATTTATCCAAAAGGTTGGTTGTACTCTAAATTTTTTATCATTTAATTTAATAGTTTCTTAGATTTTTATTCGCTTTTAAATAGATCGTTTCAACTGTATGTTATATCAGAATACTCCCTTTTAGTCAGTAAATAACATAGAGCACAAGAAACGAATTAAACTGAATATATAATCGAGTTTTCTTCTGTGGCCGTCATGATATATATTCTTATATATATAGGATCGTGTAACTGTAGAAATTGGAGCTTTTTATATTAGAATGTTACGAATATATGCTGTTAGTGACAGCATAAAATACATATTGGAACGCTGAACATTATAAAGTGATCGTGGAAACCGTGTTTAATTTTAACTGGAAATTTGTTGAGTTATATTCGTTCAAAATTCATATTGATTGGTGCAATTTATTAAAATATTTAATAACCGGCAATGAAAAGAGATATATTTACATACATAAAATCATCAAACTGTAATTAATCCATAACATTTACATAAGGATCATATATTATTTAATTTACAGGAATTATAATATACGTCCACAAGTATTACACGCACAAAGGAGCTTTTAACATTTTTCCCCGAATTAAACTAAAAGGAGAGCGCAAAAAAGTCTCACTATTATGGCCATAACTTTAAAGCTAAATTAATTACAAAATAGAACAACGAATCTTTGAGTTACAAGATAAAGTAACCCGTGAGGAAATGAATGTTCGCGTCGTAAACGAACGAGAACGGGGATTCGGTATAATTGAAGGGGAAAGGGGGATCAGTAACGTTCATTCGTGCCGGTTCTCGCATTTTTTAACGCCTTCGTTCTCAATTATATCTGACGCGTCTCATCCTCGACAGTTTCCGAGATTACGCTCTTTTCTCTTTCTCTTCCTCTCTGTCTGCCTCTTTAGCCTCTTCTTACTCCTCCGTCCTTTCTCTGTTCCTTTCAGAGGGTACGGCCGTGCTTGCTCCTCCCCGGAATTAATTTATTACGGCGCGCGGCTGGAACGTGCACCGGTGATGCTAACTCTGTTAATGGGTAACAATGTTTGCGGAACGCGCGTGGACAAAGAGAAAGAAAGAGAATAGGAAACGAGGGTACTGGTCGAACGAGTTTTTTTTTTTTTTTTTTACCCCAACTGACCCAATTAATTCGCCGAGAGTTGGTGCTGTTCGACCGTGGCAAATGCGTAAAAACTCAAAAATGTTCGCAGCTTGGCGAAACGTATCTGCCGAGGTATAGAATTGCCTTGCTTCAATCAGGTTGCTTATTCTTTCCTCTTCCAATTTTTCTCTTTGGTTTCTCGTGGAACAATTTCGTGTATGGCAAGGTATGGTTATTTCAGCCAGCTAGGTTGTATTATCTCGAAATTCAATCTTGAACTTCTCGCGGAACAATCAAATTTCTTGTACGCACGTATGTATATTATCAGATACAATTGGCTTTTGATATAATAAATATTTTATCATTTTTATATACATATACGTATCTGTATCTTCAGGTGTTTGTTTTTGTTGAGATTATTCGATGTGTAAACAGAGAAAACTCGTGGATAAATTGTAAGGTGGAAGATATATTTAAATAGAAGTGTAATTACAAATAAGAATATAATTTGAGCTGGTCCAGATCCGCACGCCAGCTGTGTTACCCAATAACTGAAAACCCCGAAGCCAACGTCGCCTGTCTACTGTTTATGGTCTGTCTTCGTCGCAGTCTTTTGTCTACACGCTGTCGATGTAGAGATGTAAAGACCAGATGTAGAGTTTTCCTAGAAGTGGTGACCACTTCAACAGTTTTAAACATTGCCAATGTATATCACGACAGTGGAGTCTGATAGAAATGTTAATGAAATTTCACAATGTTTCGTACAACGTACATAATATGTTGGTAAAATGCTTCTACGAGATTCGGGCACGAGCAACTGTACGTGATTTGTTTCACTGTTTATCATGTCACTGTGAAGCGGATAAATAGTCTGTTTTCAAGCTACGATCGTCAAAAAATTGTTCATGGCCAAGTTTCTTGGCTTCATCCAGATATCCTATTGTCACAGATGACTCTGTCAAACCCCGTTTCCCATTCTGCAGCTTCTCTCGCAAATCACGCGGCCATTTAGATAGAGATCTTCTTTCTCATCGACGCGATATGAATTCCTGTTTTACGGTGAGTTTGCAAAAACCGAGTTTCGAGAGAGTAATCGCATGCAAATTGACTTTGAAAGCTGGCACACGCTGCAAAGATTAAGGTTCGCGCGACTACACAGCATCTACTATAACTCGAGATCAAATACTTTCGATGCGTACGAGGATATTCGTCAAACAGCGCATGTTGCGCCTTTTCGTATACATTTTGCGCACCAGTGTACGCGAATTCGAGCTCGTTTACGCGGCAAAATTGTGGAATATTTTGCGGTGAATCACCGTACGGTTACTCGTCGCTGTTAGAAAGTACCATAAGAATAGGGGTTTAATAAGCGAATGGGTACGTTGCCACGGGGCTCTGTATGAAATTTAATTAAGCAAACGCAACGTGGTTCTATATTACAGCAGTATTACAGCAGGGAGGCCGGGGAACGGTGGGATTTTTAATATCAAATGCTACGAGAACGCTTTATCGAGCGCGAAACTAAGAAAACTCGTGAGGGACATAATCGTAAAAGAAAGAGGAGCTTCCCTAGGAAGGTATCGAGGTCGTTCTATGGAAATCCTCTCGTGCTTTCTTCTTTGCTGGCTAACGATAAAAAAATATCAAGATGTGCCCCTCTAGGACACGTACGTACATATGGGGTAACACGATCACCGCAAGAATCGTCCGGACTTCCTTCCATAGTTTTGAAAGGGATGAAAATCGTGACGTACAGTTCGTTCGAGTTTGCCGGTAATTCGAATCAAACCAATCGACCAGAAAACAGAGAAACGTGGGAAACGTGGATAAGTGAGAGCACCGAAGGGGTTGAAAGAGCTCACGAGAGAGAGAGAGAGAGGGAGAGGGAGAGGGAGACAGACGGTTGGTCCGAAGGGTGGAAATTTCAACGTCGTCACTGGTTTTATGTCATTCCCGCCATTCGGCGGCTTCCATTTCCAGCCTGGGCTACTAGAGCTCGTAATTCAAACACGACCCAGGAACGAACGCCGTCGTCGTCGTCGTCGTCGTCGTCGTCGTCGTCGACTTCCTCTCCCACATTCTCATCCCCTTTGGCTCGTAACTCACGCCGACTTGCTCCCTCTTTGGCGTCCGGTCTTCCTACAGACCTGTTCCCCCAACTCTTTCCTCGTCCCCCGACTCGATCCCACAGCAAACCGATAAATTCGATATTTGTTTCAACTTACGCCGCATTTCGTCGAACCTCACGCTCCCCTCTCCTCCTCCCACCGCCCCTCTACGCCTATAGACGTCCAGCGTCCCGACGTTCGGTTTCTGTTTTTCCCTAGGTTCTGGCTCGCTAGCTCACAACTCGAAGAAAATTGTTTTCCGTACAGGCAACGGAATTGGGCACGCCACACACGGCTCGCGTCAGACGCATGCCCCTTCCCGATGATGGACGCCTGCCATTACTCATTGAACGTATAAACGTAGATATATACGGTTCATATAATGCCCGGCTGTGCCGGAATTAAACGGTCGAGCTGCGCCAATACGTTCACGGCTGTAAGAAAAAATGCGTTGCCAAGAGGAAAAGAAAGAGAAGCTGGAAAAGGAGGATAAGAGACGATCGATGGCCTTTGTGTCGGATCGAGACGTGAGACGAGTATTGAGTTTGTTGGGTGATTAGTAGACTAATAGCTGGATGTCGATTGGAAAGATACTGCAAAGTGGCCTGATGGAGAGTAATTAAGGAATCGATGTCGAATAACGGTGTTGGTGTACACGAACGATACGCTTTACTTTGCAGTCGCGTTAATACAATATTTTGCTTTAGTAAAGTGTATATTTATATGATCGAGCTTATACGAGATGTAATTTCTTGTCATGCTTTTCTGATTGTTTGTGTCTAAGAGAAATAGAAATTACAGATACTAAGCTTGTATCGACTCGTGAAATCCATACGAATCTCGTCTCGAATCGTATTAAGCGTAAGAGCGTTGTGTAAGTAGAAGCGGTTCGCGTATAATCAGGCACATTTCCTTCTCAGTACAACGCGTACGTTATTTGCTTCCAATATTATGTGTTCTAAATGTACATTAGTCGAAGATTAATTAACATTAGATTAATTAATTAATTAAGAATATTTTGAGGATCTTCTCTTTTAAAAGAGTCATATACATATATCTTTCGTTTCGATATTTTCGTTGTTTCACAACATTTATAAGATCAGTGAAACAATCGACATATACAATTTACTATTTTTAATCAAATACTGTCATTAGCTATTCTACTTAAATGTTTTACTATCAGTGAGATTTTAAGAATCCTTGTAAAAGGATTTGCTATCTAATTAACATTTCTAAGATCGGTGAAACATAGAGCGTACGTAGTTGGTGAAATTTCACACAACAGAGCGGGAACAGTTCTTTGATTATGATTTTGCGAGCGTGCGTATCGCGAATACAGAGAATTCAGCCGGCTTGAAGGAGAAAAAAAAAAGTATCTTGCGTGGCATCCGCCTCTCTGTGTGCACGTACGCGGCCTGTGCACAGGTCTAGAATGGAATTATTTGTTGGTTATTCACGTCGAGTGGAGGACGAATGGTTTTGACGTGAAAAACGAGAGAGCTTTTCTACTCTTCCCGCGACGCGTGACCGTGGTATTTTTAACGGGCGTAACGTGATATTTGTCGCGCTTAGACCTTTGCCTTCGTAAACTTTCCGTTTTCATTTCGATATTCTTTTTAAATTCGCTTTTTTATTCCACTCTTGAAATATTCCTTAGAAATATTTCTATTACATTTATATTAAAACATTTATCGTATAACGCTATGGCATATGGAATGTAAATATACAATCGAATGTTAGCTATTAAGCATTTGCCAAAGTACTCGTCCTTATGAAGTAGGTAAAAGTAACGATATCAATGTAGATCGAAACATCAGCTTTTATCGCGGTAATAAAACTTTTTATTATTGCTTCCTGCCAGTAAATATACCATGAAACTTTATTCCAAGGACCGCATCAGTCTTGTCTAAAACCCGTCTCTTTATGGATGGGTACCCCTTTTCACGTGAAACTGGCGCTAAAAAGAATTATTTCTTGAAATACTTCCAACTGTCTAAGAATGCACGCTTCGCGTTTTAATATCCTCTTGTAGCTTTTAATGTTTATCAAGTTGCTGCTGAATTGTTTATTATGAAATATTATTTATTATTATTTATTATTATTATTATTATTTATTAAATTCTAAAGTACTTCCACCGTGTAATATATTATTACATTATATCAATAAATGTCAGCTACAAAATGGGAGATGGTAACAATGTTAATTACCGTAAGGTCTTTGACAATATACGCTCTGCTTGGCATTGTTCTTCGTACACTGTGTGAGCCAACCATCAAACTGGTATACTATATGACTTCTCATCAAGGCGTGCTTGTTCATTTCGCCAGAATGAACTTAAGCTCAATACGAGTTTCTAAGAAATTCTGCTTTGAACGTTTAATTATAAAATAGAAGAAATGTGAAAAGGGTATCAAATAATTTTCAAACAAATTTCTGTATCGTCAATTGTTACTATTGCAAATGGAAGAAAAATATTTTGTTATGAAACAAATCGATTCAATACATTATACATCAAAATAAATAAATTAGTGTTGTACAGATGATTAGTTTAGTTTTTCAATGGCTTATTTGAACTTCTCAATGTCTTTTATTCTCAGGTACACAGACACGTAATTGGCATTCGAGTTCTCAAGGATCAAACTTCTTCCCATGAGTTTGTTCATTAGCTGAAGATAGCACAAGTAATCGTTGTAAATTACAAGATAAAAGATCGTACGATACTTTCGCCTGTTGTTCACCAATTTATAAAACTAATCGATATCGCTGTTTAGTAACGCATACTACGCTGACACGTATAAAGTCGCTATAGACACATTGAATGAAAATCCGATAATTACGAGCAATTGCTCCGAAGTAACTGTAGTTAACAAGAATCTGTTTAGCTGTGAGCACGCGATTAACTGTATCCGTCTTCCAACCTGTCTTATACTTCATCCTCTCCTTTCGTGCTATTATAGGGCGTAGCTCTTATTGCATGAGCTTCTAAATGCTTCTAGCAACGCCCTGTTTCCAGACATGACTTCGCAATTCCGTTTCTGCTTGATGTTCCCGTCAAACGATAGGTAGGTACAAATCTTGCCAATATCCTCGGCTCATTCGCTTAAGCAGTCGATATGGCAATGGCTAATTAACTCTGGGATCTGCGGTATCGCGATATGACGCGAATTTGTCTGCAATTTGTCGGATGCCTCGTACGTGGCAAGTATGAAGATTAACGATACGATTATTCGACGGGAGAAGCTTTGATCTTCGAATTCTACGTTCGATCGCATGTTACTGTTACTGTGTTTCTAGCAAATATCAAAAATATTCAAGATTTTACCTTTTAGCCGGGCCATGTCCTCGTCAGAAACTTCCATCGATAATTTCTTCGGGGAATTTGAAATTAAAAAAATAAACGAAAGCAGTTCTAGAAAATTAATTTCAGTTTCGGTTCGTCCAAATGAATATATGATATGATTTATTTTTAACAAAAACAGAGAATTAATTTCTTTCCTTTTCGAGTACAGTAAAGCTATATTTATCGGCAGACCATTGGTATGAGATCAATGAGGTTTTAATCAGTAGATTATTAATACATTAGTACACAAATTAACCGAACTTCTGTCGATTCCATTTATTTATGTGCACATAAATTCCAATTATTTCAACGAAAAATCAGTAAACTCCTATTATATAGATTGTAAATTAATTATCTTCATTGCAATGTTTATATATCCCTTTTAATCGTTTAAAAACTCGCTTTGAGTTCGATAATAAAAGAACTTAATGCAAAATCGTACAGCACCATAAATTTCCTTATTTATGTTGCAAATAAATCCTCGTGTTATCCGATTTCACACGTGTCGACGTCCCAAGTCCTTGATTGTTAAACAGGTCGTAGGTTAGGGTGATCATGGGTATACGCACAGTAGGAAGCGATAATATTGTCCGTACATGATCTCGTGCTAGTAATTAGGTGCACGCGGTCTCGATACAGGCTTGGTTCGGCTGTTGTTTAGCGAGATTCGTGATGTTATCCCTTCGATAGCATTGAACGGCCAAACTGAAGATCAGGTTCGTTCCCTTCAGCTTGCTACATACTCATCGAACGATACGTAACCGCCAGATGTTGCCAATATCCTTGGATCGCTTGCTGGAACAGCAAACATAGTAGCTAACTGGTTCGAGGCTACGGCTCGTGGAAGCTGCAAAGGAGCAGAGAACCAAGTTTCTCAGGCGTAACCTCGTAGTAGTCGAGAGATTTGCCGTGTGTACTGGTCGTAACCGCCGCTGAATCGTCGTACAAAGGAGAAGTTCAACCGAAGCATACAGAAATTTTCTTAAAACCGTGAACATTCCTCCTTCCTTTCGTTCTCCTATAGCTGTCACGCTTGATTTCTATATAGCTACGTTGCAGTCTTCGATTATGTGGCAATTATCGTTAGCTGTTTGGCTGTATTTGAACGAATATAACGCAAAAGCATAATATCGTATATCTTTGGTTGTAATATAAAATCAACAGAAAATACGTGGAATATTAAAATCCGACTCTGGAAAACAGCAGAGAAATCTCGTTCGAGTCATAAACGTGGCGTAACTTTAATTATTCTTAACAAGGGTATAACGAGTTCCCCTCTGTTATCGTAAAAACTAACGAAAGTAATTAACAACCCATTTAATCTGAACAATAATCCAGATATCGAGAAGTTTCATCGAATTTCGTTTGTAACTACGAATGGCTCGATGTTTTCACGATAACGATCGTCGATAATCGATAACCTATAGCTGCGAACAACGGTGACTTTATCTTTGGCTCGGCGTTCTTGTCGTCCTTGTGCGGCTGGATGCTACGTATAGCTCATCGGCCATGAAACGAGCTGCGCGTATCGGGGATGTATTTATACGTCGTGTCGATCGTGCACTACGTTGAAGCTTCTTCTTTCGCGAGAACGATCGCACGACAGGGAATAATCCCTATGTACGTACATCGTGTAACACGTTGGTCGTGTTCTGTAGTCGCTTGCTACACAGCCAACGACAATATTTTGCTCGATACGCGAACGTGTGTCTAACAATTTCCCAGTTGTTATCGTACTTCGTTAAAAGCTATCCATTAAGGAATTATTATTGAACGTAGATCAAGTTCCGTTTTTATTTCCATTCGGTTCTGTTCTTTAAATCGAGTTCGAATATCTAGTAGTAAAATCCATCGTAGATCGGACATTCTATCGTTAATCATTTACAGTAGTCAAATATTTTGTATTAAATATAAGTTTATGGTTTGTCGATAGTTGATGTTAACCTTGTTCTTTATTTTCAAACTTTTCTAAATTCGATCGATTGTCTTCTATCGTAATAAAACATCAAACGATTAAGGAATTTCTGAAACGGTTAATTTATTCTCTCTAAGATTAACTTGAAATTAATACCTTCCGTCGTTGTGATCGTTACAACAATTTTTACAGTTTTAATTTTTCGTTACCGCTACAACTACAATTATCGTCGATATAGTTTGAAAAATCACCCGGTTTGTTTGAAACTCTTTTTCACTGTTCGTTCGGTACTTGTAACTAAGTTACAATTTCTCTTGACTGATGCACACAGTATACGAGATCTCTCGTACGTAGCCTCTTACAGTAGCCTCTTATACGAAATACATCTTGTAAATTTACAAATTCCATCGTGCCATCAAGTACGCAATTAATATTTCATTCTCGAGAAGCAGATAACTTGCTTCAACAAGTTCGTTTGTCCGAACAAATTGACGCAAGTAACGCTAACCTGTAAGATCAATTTCAAAAAACTAATATTTGCAATACCATTATTTTTCTCTACTTTCCAACTAACAAAGTCGATCAACGTATCATCCGAACGACTCGTATGTAGCACGAACGTTTTTGAAATACCATTGAAAGGCACGTTATCCTATCCCATACTCCGCGAGAACAACGAAGGAACTATTAACGCTGCGACATTGTATTCGCCCACGACAAAGCATCGTAGATAGCATTTCGAACGCTAATAGACTGCTTCTCTATAGCAAAGTCTGCGAGGCATCGCCTACGTCCTACAAAGACGAAACGCTCCAACGAAATTATTATTTATCTGAGAACGTTTCGCTAAATCGAGTGAAGTCAGAGGGACACATGGCTGACGAATGTTTGGTCGATCGGATCGACAAAATCGACGACAATTTTTCAGGAGAGTGTGCTCTACGTAACGTGGCGTCCGGCCTCTTCCCCTCGACGCCACTCCATGAAACATCGAAGCAGCGTCGTGGCCTGGGGTTCGGCGTACCCATCCGATATGGGTATCGAGTAGGCTGCCAGAGTTGCGCCGTAGTATCTTCGCAATCAGTAATTCGATACGCCAGAAAATCGTGTTCCGACGTCATCGTCGATCGAGCTTCACCGTTGCCCAATCTTCTTCTCTCTGGCCAAGATTTGATTTTTCGATTTTCGTTCATCCACTCGTCTCTCTTCTCCCCTACGCTCCTATCCTTCGACTTTCTTCTTTCACCGGCTCTTCCTTTTCCCTCCTTTTTCCTGGCTCATCTCTGATCATGGTAGCTCGGTCGTGCAGGCCGTAATGGGCGTACCTTCGCTTCCTGGTCGAGAGTAAGTCAGAAAAGAGAGGAAAGTTGCACAGGTTCGTCGGTTCTCCCTTCTCTTCTTTCTTCCAACCTGTCTTTTCTTTTTCCCTCCTTTCAATTGGTCCAAGTTTTCGGACGAAACGACTTATTCCAGTCGATCCAATCTGTTCTATTCTACTTTCCCCCGTGTAACCGTGCCGTTGAGAATCCTTTGTCATGGACGCTCGACGTTGGATCTCTCGGTCGGATGCTGGACGGAATGCGATTTCTAGCCAGCCGTTTCCTTTTCGGTTTAATCGATCGATCTCTGCCTCGATGAATCCAAGCCGGTAATTAAGTCTTTGGAATTTTTTTCCAACGGGAAATTTCGCCCCTCTTAAGTAAAAGATCGAAGCCAGCGCGAAGTTCGTAATATGGAACAAAAGTTTCGTAGGCTTCTTCCGTGGTCTATTTTAACTACCTCTGGAATTCTACTTTTCCATCCTGACGATTCTTCTATCGAATCGTCCAATTGAATTTACGAGTCGATATAACGAGCCCAAACTAACCTACATCAACGATATTCAAGCAAATAGCGCTTGACATAATTCTGCTTGATTTAGTAGAGAAAGCTTCGGCGGAAGCCGAACTGATCAACTTCGTTTTTCGTTGTTAGGCGATTAATGTTCCATTCTCAAGAAACAGTGACTTACTTCTATAAATTCGTTCATCGCAAGAAGATGACAGAGTTAAGTGCAAAATTCCAAGGAAATTAAAGAAGAGATGTTTGTAGTTGTCGTTCTTCCCTGCATTGTAATTTATGTTTCTTCTCTCTATTTATTACACTGTTTGCTATATTTATATTAATATTATATTATCATAAGATCAGCACAGCTTGGCTCAGTTTTTTTTTTATTATTTAATTTCTACTTTACAATTTGTCCAGCTGGACATTTGGTAAATTTTTCTAACTTAATTGCTTAATAATACGTGGATGACTACCCCCAGAGGAATACCATCTTCGAGTTTGACTATTTTATTTTTTTAGTGAGGTCAGTGGCGTGTTTTCTTTTTAGTCTTCTTTCTATGAGAGTTTTGCTCGTTTCAGCAGCCAACTGATTTGGATGTGTTGCCGTTCTTTTCTTGTATTTTTCTGCTGATTTCTTCTTTGACCATTTGTATTTTTAAGTCTTTGCGTATATTCCCGTTCTTGACATACCATGGAGCGTTGACTATTGTTCTCAGTATCTTCGATTGTAGCGACTCTAGTTTATTTATGCGGCTCATTGCTGCTGTCCCCTATAGCGGTATTCCGTACGTCCAAATTGGTTTTATTATCGTTTTGTAGATTTTTAGTCTATTTTCTATGCTGAGTTGAGTGTTTCGACTAGTTAGCCAGTACATCCGTCTTCTTTTTATCCGTATTTTGTCTATAATTGATTTAGTATGTTGTTTCCATGTAAGTCGTGTGTCTAAGTGAAGTCCTAGGTATCTAACTTGCCTTATTTGTGTTATGTGCGTGCCATTCAATTGGATATTTGGTGGTTTCCGTTTCCTTAGTGTAAATGTAATATGGTTGCTTTTACTAAGGTTTGATTTTATTTGTTTATCTTGCAGCCATTTTTCTATTTTTGTGATGTGCTCTTGTAGTAATGTGACTACTTTTTCTGCATTAGTATGCCTGACTAGTACAGCCATATCGTCCGTGAATGTGACTCGTATTTGTAAATCGTACGTTACGACAGAAAAAAGACAGAAATAGAACTTTCGATAATAAAATTCGTAGAATGTACGACTTATTTTTCTTATTTATATCGCTGTAGAAAATCGAACGAGGTCGAATCGTCCATGAAGAACCTAATTGGTCGGGTGATTCGGTTCAATCGTGATCTTGGTACGTACCTATTCCAACCTTCCTTTTACGATCCGCTGCCGATCTTAAAATCTTTCGGCTACCCTACCTAATGGACGTTTCATCTTTTCCACGACAGTCGGAACGAAGGAAGGGGAGAATAACTTCTTCCACTGTTCCCTCTTCTTGGCCATTATTCCTTTACCATTGGACAATGTCGTGGAATCGGGCCGACTTATTCCGCTCGATCCGTTCTATATAACCGCGTGTCGTTCCATCGTTGCTCGACCGTCCATCAAGGATCTCGTTTACCGGACCAGAGGAACACGTCAACCAAGATTGGATGAAGCCGTTAGCTACAGTCTTGTTCATAAGAGATGGCACACTTATCTCAAAACGAGATAAACTTGACAAATCATTAGAAACTTGGAACTTTTATCTATTATTATGTGGCTCTTCACTTTACGAATATATCGTGTGTGTTATACGAAACATTTGAAATTTTCATTAGCGTTGCAATGAGATTCTACTATCGCGATTAATTTGGTGAAGTTTGAAAATGTATTAATGAGATCACTTAAGTAATAAAAGAAAATGCTTTATCGAAGAGTTATAAGGGTACAAAGATTTCTGGGAAAGTTCTTCGAACTCGTTATACGGAATTGCAGACAGAAACAGACGCATTTACTACAATAGTATTACTACGACAAAAGCTTAAAATCTTGAAATCTCGAACATTTCTTCAAACTGCCGAAACTACTAATGCAAATGTTTGAACGCTTGCAACTCCTCGATGAGACATTCTCGAAGGTAAATTTATATGAAAATTTTTCATCTCATTGACGCGTAATCGCAGAGACCACAAAAGTATTTACATAATCAATTGTCCATTGCGTTAATAAATCCAATATTCTGCGCGCTCTACTTTGATCCAACCTCGTGTCTTAACCTTCCTTTTATTTAAACTTCGCCCCTGCTCTCCTCTACTTTGTCCAAAAATTAGGTAATCTTCGATAAATTCAGAGAAAGGCCAAGGCAACTGAAGGCAAGATATTCTCGTAAATAGTTTCCATAAACTTTCTTCGTGTATTTTGTATCATCAGGAATGCACCGTACGAATACAAAAGCTTCCATTTAATTAATAACAATCCTTTTGACCAATTAATCTGAATTGATTATTCGAACCAAACCGGTAAACGTCGTAATAGCTCTGAACAGAGATGTATATCGTGCGATTCAATATCGCGGTGGCTAGGAGGATTTATATCAGGGGAAAATTGCGTTAGCAACAGCTGGCTCGCCGTATATACCTGGCTCTTAACGGCCACGAGATCCCGTTACGGTGTAAGACGTGTTAATAAAGCGACGGGGTCTCAAACGCCACGCGAACCCATCTTGTTCGGTAACGTTAACCGTCTTTCCTAGCTTACCTCGGTTTTCCTATCGACTATTTCGCCAGTGAGCAAGGCGAAACCTCCGGGGATCACTCGAGTGCCAAATTTTCTTTCGACGTGGAAACACGAGCGTTGCACGTTGCATCGATGGTTATCGAGTTGGAGCGTGGTTGAGGGCGATGGTGGTTGTTTGTTTGGCTGACGGTGCTCGGGGAAAATTTTGACGTTAACGCACCAGGGGAAATGGGCGGTCCGGTGGAAATGATAAAGTAGTTTGGTGAAATAATATTTGCTCGTGTAAGGATACACGGCTTCTTTAACGGTTTGTACATATTGATTTTCTGCAAGCATTCGCGCATTGTGTTTTTTAAAAGTTTCTCCATACAGTTTTGTAGGTATATAATCTAAATAATCTACTAATAATATACGTATACAACTATAATGATCTGTCTGCCTTTAATAGTAATAGTGATAATAATGATAAAGGATGCACGGAATCGCGTAAAAAGTGTATTTTCTAAATGAAACGGAGTATCGAAAAACAGCGTGTATCTTGAAAAATTAACCCAAAAAAGTTTTATCCCAAAACGATAGCTTGCAGAATTTATATTATCGAAAAGTGCCTCGTATAACACGAATAATGTCTTGTTCGTAAAATATTGTTCAATAATGTAGTATATTAGGTATAATAATATAAGTAAAGCATAATGAAATATATGTAATTAGATATTAGTTTTCCATAATCCTAACAATTCAACAAACATTTTTTCAAGATTTATTGGTTTCATAAAAAAGTCATACTCTATTCTAAATTCAAAATCCATTTACCTATCGATAATAAGTTATATTACATATTCCATAAAATATATTTTATTGCAAATAAACAACAACACAACAAACAAATCACTTTTCTCCTATCATAGGAGCATTCAAAACCCCTTGTTACAATAACCTATAATAAAGAATTCAGATTAAAGCCGGAGAAAGAAACCAGCTCGAATTTGCAACCTTATCTACCGATAATCCACGTCCCCTTTCTGTTCATGAGCATATCGTATAAACAGGGTATCCAAAGAGCCTTTTAACCATGTTTTCAAAAGACGAACATAACTTTGGTAATACCCTGATCGTCTCTGGCCAAACATATCTTGCCAAAGATAGAGTGGACTCTGGGTAATCTTGAGCTTTATTTGCTCTACGATCTGATTTCGATTCACCCGGTGTGACGTTATTATTATTATAGGGTGTTTATTTTCATACTTTCCGAAGGGTAGACAGATAAGGGTATGAAGTTTCAACGTCGGAGTAAAAATATAATTAGATATATTCAAGTATAAGTATAATAATCGATTATAATTAATAATATGGGAAAGTATAGTGCTAGCAGGTTTGCTAACGGTATAATTTGTTTCAGTATCGTTGACGTCAACGCGAAATTAAGTATGTCAGTTTATATGCACGCAGTCACCATTAGTCACTCACTCCTCTCGTTACAACGGTTCCAACGCTCTTTTTTCACGCTGACCACCCTCCTCGACGACGCTGACGACACTAACTTCTCAACTAACGGCTGCCTGTTAATTCGTCTTGCTCCCTTAAGCACACCCTTTGTCTTCTCTCATAGCTCCACCACGTACGTGTTCTGCAATCATCCGCGGCCATGGTCACTATTGAGATATGTATAATTTCGTGTGCTAGACTAGATTGACCGCGTAGTAGTGATGCATATATGTGAATATGAGTGTGTGCAAGTATGTGTGTGCGTGGCGTTTCGAAAACAAAGGAATGTAAACTGCTCAGTTAACAGTGTGGTATGAAAGAAGGCGAGACAAAGAAAGTGCTGAGACGCGTGTAAATGTGTATCGATGAATATCCTTGAAATCGATTATCAAATAAATTTATAACTATTTTAATATAAATTCTAAATGTAAACTTAGTGTTTCTTTACCATTATTTCGGCTATTAAGATCCAAAATTATCAACAGTCACATAGGCCTTTTTTCCGCGTAACTATTCGACTGAAGGACCGACGACACATTGCTGGGCCGCTGGGCCTATTGAAGTTTCCAGATCCTTTTGGCCCGTTCGCGTTTAGGTTTTCTCGCAACATTGTTTATGGTTTACCCGATATTTCTTAGGCAATTTATCCACGATACTACAATAAATTTTTTTTATTATTATTTAACTTGTACTTTACAATTTGTCCAGTTGGGCATTTAGTAAATTTTTCTAATTTAATTGCTAAATAACATGTGGATGGCTACCCTCAGAGACCATCTTCGAGTTTGACTATTTTATTTCTTTAATGAGATCAATGGGGTGTTTTCTTTTTAGTCTTCTTTTTATGTGAGTTTTGCTCGCTTCAACAGCCAGCTGGTTTGGATGTGTTGCTGTTCTTTCCTTGTATTTTTCTGGGTACCTGTCGATACTACGACAATGATCAGACATTCTAGGCCACAAGGTGAAAAGCGGGGAAATGCAACTCGATATAGCTCATCGTAATTCAACATAACGCGAGATAATTTAACGTTTACCTGCGAGAAATTTTTTCTGGAGAAAATTTGCTTTGAGACAAAGATAACGCATAACGATGTAAAATAGTTAATCATTCTAATTTATTAATTTTATTTTAGAAATAACGCAGGGAATTCCAATTTATTATATATCAAGATTTAAGGTTTAAAACTTTAAACGGTCGTGCACTCTTCGTTCACACACTAATGTTGAACACTCGGTCACCAACACGCGTTTCTAGTATTTGAATCTCAGTCGTTCGCGATAAATAATCGTGCAAATTGTCCGTTTTCGCAACAGAATTTTAAATATTGACAGGCTGCACGTTTCCTTCGCGATATTTCCTCGTAGTATACCTATCCCTCTTTCATCCCGAATTTCCATAGGTTTCAGTCGCATCGCGGAAAACACGCAGCTCATCCGGGGGAAAGAAGAAAAATTAGAAACGAGATAACAAACGCGCCGTAAAGAATAAAATTTATCTAGGGCCGATATAACCGTTTAATTTCTCAACCGCGCTCTTTTTTCGGATTTCATAATAAGAGTTACGATTTCAATATTCCGGGAATACGATTTTCACGGACTCGCGGCCAGATCCGCGCTAGCAGACGCTGTACAAAAAGATTTGAATTTATGGAAATCGCATCGAGAGCAAACGAGAGAAGAAAAAGAGAACAAAAACGAGACGGAGGTTGCTGCCACCATCCTAGACGCTTCTGTATTTACGAGCATCGACGAGCGAATTCCCCGCGAATCGTTTCCAACCTCGGTTACAAATTCTCGATCCGTTAGAATCGTCGATTCTTACGTGACGGTTTCGCGAAAATTCAAGAATTCAATGTCAGCTATCTTATCGTCTATCGGCGATTAATCTGCTAAAGCGAAGTAGACGTATAAACGAAGAAAGAATCGTTGGAAGACGAGACGGAGAAAGGAGGCAGATAACCCTGGCCTTTGTGGAAAGAAACATGTTACAGAGAAAGAGAAAAGCGAAGAAAAGAGGGCAAGGTTTATCCCAACGGCAATATTTCTATTCCATCGGTGTCCTGTTAGAAGCTCGAGATTTTCACTCTCCCTTTTATTCCTGTTATTTCATATCACTCGCGCCCATCCACGTTTCTCTTTTCAACCTGAGATAGGACTGACATAATTTTCCGAGATAGGACCTTCTCCTGGCCCGAAGTCCCGCTTCCATCGTCCCCTGTCTTCCTCTCCAGAATCTGCCCTTCTTTCTCTACCATTCTCAACCTCACGGACCGTTCCAACCTCTTTTTTCTTTCCGCCCTCTTCCCCGACCATCCGTCCGCCACCCTCTTTCGCCTGGTGAAAGCAAAAGGGTCGCGTAAGTCACTCGATTCGAGGATCAACGTTCTTTCTTTCCATCTTTTATCTCCTTCTCTCCTTTTTGTTCGTTCGTTCTTCTTCCACATTTTTTTATCTCTGCCTCCGTTCTCTTCTTCCTTTTCCTCCCTTCCATCCTTCCTTCCTTTCCACCTTTTCTTTCCTATTCGGTTGCCATCACGATGGCACGGGTCAGATGATGTACGCCTTTGCGAGTTCATTATATCGTATTTGATAATCGTCGTCGTCGTCGTTGTCGTCGTCGATGAAACAGGCCTCGTTATTCCTTCATCGTGGCGCACTTTGTCATGGGCCGCGCGCAACGATTATTAAGAACGCGTTTATCGAGCCGGTGCGGTGGTTTCATGGCTGTGCCATGATATGATAATCACCCGCGTTCTTTCACCTTTAACGACGTGGATCTGCGGTTGTTAATGGACCCTCGTATTGACTTGTTGATCGGGCTGTTGATATTGATCGTGTTTACCAGATGTCCGATCAAAGCCGACCTTATTTACTGCGAAGTGTTCTTGCGACGATTTAATTCGATGCGCCTTGTTTTAATGTTAAATGTTAACCCTTCGATGTGATTTTTCTCTATGTGGGTCACTTGGAAGCCAGATTTATCAATCCTATTTTCTACAAATCTCCATTAGTGTAATAATTAGAATTTACTGTTTGAAAAATGAAAGAATTAATCTGGATAGAATCGATCGGCTCAGTTTATGTATAATTTGTGATAAAACATTTTGAAATTCTTAATTTATGTGTTGTAATATCAGAAAAGAAAAACTATTTGAAAAATCTATTTTGTATTTTGTATTTAGGAGATATAATAGTTGGTTCGACTAACGAATACATAAGTAAATTACGAAGTAATTATCGTAGAAATACAAAATGGTATAATACTTAGAAAAATTTGAAGACATTATATTTTTATACAGGGTGGTTGGTAACTGGTGGTACAAGCGGAAAGGGGGTGATTTTACGCGAAAAAGGAAGTCGAAAATATAGAACAAAAATTTTAAAATTTAAAAATTAAAAAATTTAAAAGTTTAAAAATTTAAAAATTTAAAAGTTTAAAAATTTAAAAATTTAAAAATTTAAAAATTTAAAAATTTAAAAATTTTAAAAATTAAGAAAATAACGTCCATCGAGACAACGATCTACAGTGAGATCCGTTATAACGAGACGTGATAAAGTGCACGCGTACCGAGCGAAAATTCAAAGTCGATCTTCTTGAAAACAAAGCCTGAAACGAAAAATTTTTATTCTATATTTTCGACTTCTTTTTTCGCGTAGAATCACCCCCTTTCCGCTTGTACCGCCAGTTACCAACCACCCTGTATATATAATATAATATATGCAGCGTTTCTCTTAGTAACTTTCTGCTGATTACAATGTAGATTTTCTTGAAAATCTTGCAGAATGTTTCTTTTAGAAAGGATTTCCTCGAAACACCTATTGAAATTGGGTAAATCCTCAATAAACATTAAAGCGAAACATTTTATGCTGATATTTTTAAAACATGTAGAAATTTTTTTTGTCGGTATTTTTTATCGGCTAATACCAGTTTTCTATTTAACTACGTTTGATGTCCAATTAAAAGCTGTATTTTACAGCAGTACATGATAAATGATTCTCTTCAAATTTCAAACATATAATGTGTAACATAAAACCAGCACTTATTGACAAAGCCATGAACTTGCTCCATCGCCATCGATATTCAAAATTAACACGTTGTCTGCTACCTTAGTGACAGTGACCACGTTGGTGGTCACCGGTGGCCCACGTTATTAAATCATTTGGAATGATCTGAAATAAGATAAATTTCACGGAGCAAAGAATTTTCAACAAAGTGAATAATTTGAGTAACATTGTAAGTAAAAAAGTATACAACTGCGATATAATATTTTACAAAAGTTCAATGTTATGGTACGTTTCAATCCATTTCAAAATATATACTCATACAAAACAAATAAATAAATAAAATATATAAACATACAATTATGCAATAGCAACTAACGTGTTAACAATCTAGTACGTACCATCGTAACATCAGCACCTGATCGTGTTTTCTGTGTATCGTGGCTGCAGTTAACGTTCATTAAATTAAAGAAACCTGTTTTGGTAATCAATCGGGAAAACAGGATACTAATTACCCACGGAAGAAGCAACCAAACAGCGATTAATTATCCCGGCGATTTAAATAATCGATGCACAAACAGCTACATGGTGAAATTACCTGATTCGTTACGCAATCGTTTAATTATCTCGATAAAAGCCGTTTTCGTAGCGCGAATTACAATGAAACAGGCGATCGCCAGGAACTTGGACAAGCGTTTCCATGAAATGAAAGCGAGCTTGTATACCGCAACGTAATTTCGCTAAATTTACGTTCCCAACTAACTTCCTGCCGTTCAAGAACCTATTGAATAATGAAACGTTTCTTTCTCCTTGTGAAACACACGCGAGAACCGGCTTTGTCGCTAGAATCGCAGATCGACGATGTCTGTAACAGACGAACAGGCACGTTTTCGACGTTAAGTCACCTCTCTTGGTTGCCAACGGTGACAATCGACAGTAAAATTCCACGGAGGAACTTCCTCGGCTGTGCATATGTTCTCGATCGAACTACGACAGAGGGAACTCCAGTGTCATTCCTACTTCCTTCGTTTTTCTGCATCTGTCGGATAGAGGTTGGTTGTGACATGGTTTGTTAGATGTCTACTGGTTAAGACATAATCTTTTGGAAATGCACGTACGTTGTGACTAGACGGTTCTTTCGTACAGCAGTTCTTCGTCATCGAGAATCTCTGTTTCCTTCTTCAATTTCTTCTAGTTTCTTTTGTGTTTCTCTTACAAATTTTCTGTATGCGCTTCTACAGAAATATTCAATGAACTTTGTTTACGTATGATCCTAAATAAAATATGTTTCAGTCGATCGATCGAAGGTAGTACGTATATCGACCGTGATAAATATTACGTAGGAAAAAATATGAAATATTGAGAATACTATACCGAATGAACTAAGTCCGAAACTCGGTAAAATGCTATACACGAAAGCTTATTATCAGGAACCTCGAAATAATCATAAATATTTATCTTGTTAACAGAAAGAGATTGACTTGTAACGTATATGACAATTTTTATTCGTAGTAATCTGCTAGATACAAACGATTCGCTGTACAACAGTTAAAAAAGACATCGGCACACATCCATACATCCACACATTCTCCAACGAAGCGTTTCTTCATCAGATTCTACGATTCATCTTTGAAGTATCAAATCGTTGTACCGAAATGAAGATACTAACAAACGTTACGAAATTTAATATACTTGATCCTAATTAACTAATATCTAAACACTACAATATATATAATAACGTTCCAATAGCTTGTGCAACCTTTGTATGTTTCCATTTCGACGCTGGAAACGCCGCAAGCACGTCGTGCAAATTCGCAGCGTCAGAGCAGTTAGATTTTAAAGTGTAATATTCAATTCCACCGTTGTAAATCCGCGATTTCGCCTTCTACTTTCGTCTTCCGCGTTCCACCTTTTCTTTCCCATCCTTCTTCGGACCTTAACTCTTGGTAAGAACCGAGCGAGCTGACTTTTATCGGAAAGTGATATCGCTTGAGCCGCAGGCAGCGCGTTTTGAGGAAGGAAAAAAGTAAGCCGCGTGGAGGGCGGAGGGATAGGGTCGGCTGAAAGTAGCTTAAAGAGAGTAGAAATACGCGGAACCGACGAAGCGCGATGTTACTTCGGACGAACGAGAGAAAAGAAGAAGGAAGAGTATAAAGAAAGTGGAAGAAGCAGAAGAAGAAAAAACAGGTAGGGGGGAGATGTTTGAAAAATACTTGATCGGTTTGGGACTACGCGGAGAACCTTTTAAAGCGAGGAAACCGATCGGCGTCACCCATCGGGACAGTTCCCCTTCTTGAAGGAGCCGGTGCTCGTCCTTGAGTCTTCGACGTCGCCTCCAACTCCTCCGTCTTCGTTGCTTCTATCCCATCCCTCTGGTTTCCGCTCGTATTTTCGAGCGTCGATCAGCCGTAGACCGTGGCGCTGAGTGAGACGCGATTGTGCTGCCCAGCCACTGAATTCACCGACATGGAAAAGCCATTCTTCCGTGAAAAGAACCGAACTCGTTCACGTGGCCGCGGACCTCCATAGCGTAATCCACCGTGTACCCGCATCCCAACACCAACACTTCGTGTGTTTCTTTGCCAGTGTCCGCACTTAGCGCTCCTCCTTTTTCTTTTGCTTTACTGCTGCAACGAGGACGAGGCAACTTTCTCTTAAAGTTCGTCGATAATTGACAAGTACTAGAAGAAGGTTGTTCAGTTAAGTGCGTTCTGTAATTCGATTTGTATTTTTATTCTACCACTTTATGATATTCTTCCGTGCGTATATATTTTGGTACCAACATTATGCCATTGTATCGAAGCCAAACGTTGAAATATAATATTTTTAAGAGAACGGGAAGCTTCCATACGAGACACACAGAAGGCAATCTGATCAACCGCGCTAAGAAGTTCGTAGGAAATGCGACTAGAGCTTAGAAACTAAATGATTAATACGAAAAGAGTGCGTCGGTTTTGCTATAGCCAATAACACCGTGGAAAGAACTTCTTCTTCCTGTACGTAGAGGTCGAATTTGCCGCTTAAACGTCTCCACGAACTAACAGTATTGTTAACGTTTTACTTCCGTAACAATCGATAAATAGAAACGCGCGAAGCAAGAATCGCATCGGTGCAACTTTCCTAATAAATTCACTGCACATTCCGGTACAATCGTCAGGAGCATCGAGCACCGAAGCTCGATGTGCTGCGGAAATTCCATCAGAATTTTACAGCTCAGTGCGCAAGAATGCTTCGCGAATTAATTCCATTGTAGAATATAAAAGCTCAAAAAGATGGTCGATTTTTTACGCTGATTTTACTCCCTGTTGTCCACCATCAAAGATTCTTTTCTTCTTGCATCGATCTTCCTTCAAGGGCATCTTCTTCCGGTTAAGAACCGTAAGCATTCGCGAGTACATGCGCTCTTGGAAGTCGAAGGCCGTGCTCAAGTATCGAAACGGCAAAGACCGGCAAGCAATAAAGGCTTCTTTGCCTCACAGGCTATCTTCCGTTATTACAGAATGCTTTACGAACCCTCGAGACATTCTCATCTGCGGATTTCACAGAGTTCGAGGGCAAGGAACGTTGAAATGCGACGTCCACGTGGTTTCGTTCGTATCAATTACGCGAGCACGTGTGTGTTCCCATGAATCTCTATTGCTGGCGATTTGTCGAGTTAATGGATCGATATATTCTCCTAGTTCGCTGCCGTGTGATCGGTGTAGTTTCCTTTTAACGACCGTTTGATACAATGTCCGAATGTCGCGCGATTTGTTTCGTCATATCCCTTCGTACAGCGACAGAAGATTCTTCGGAAGCGTGCAACGTAATGAAATTTGGAGAAAATTCAAATTTGTCGAACAATTGGGATTTTTGATCTTCTGTCGTATTGTTACTCAAGATTTTGATAAAAGTCTCCTAATATACACGTGGATCATGCATTTATGCATAATCGTTATACAGTTACTGTAATACATATGCTTATATAATTCATTTCTTATGTACTTAATAATTTAACAATAAGATTTATTATACATTGGAACATTTCGGATATTATTTCACTTATACTAATAATATGTGGATGTGCATTCGTTTTGTTAGTTGTAAAATTACATGCTGTTGCATAGCTTCGTTCTGAATAGAGATTTCTATTTCGTAGTGAAAAGATTAATGCAATCCAGGATATTGAGGTGCTCTGCAGATAAGAACGCGCTACGAAACCTCTGCATTTAAAAACAGAAAAGCTACAGAAAAGCATCATTTGAAATGTTAATTTCTCCGGGGATGAATATGCTGAAATCGAAAGGATATAATAAAGAATAATAATTTTTTATTTCCCAAGAAAAACGATGAAAAGAAAGAGAATCAATCGTCGTTTCAGAAGGATGATAAACGTATTTACAGTAAATAGTAACCAGAAGATAGTTCAAGATACAATCGATAGATTTAATCGATAGGTTTAAGATGTTTTTTTATTCTTATTCCTAGTCCATGTAAGAAAGTGCAATAAAGGTTTTTCGGCTGGGAACAGTGTGATAGATTTATCCAAAGAATAAAACAATAGCTAATACGACCCTACCTCTGAATACAGAAATAACAACAATACATATGTATATATAAATAGTGTATTGCCCATGAAATTAAATAAATTACGAGAACAACTACACTTTAATTTCCCATTATACATCGTACTCTGATTCCTCTTTTTCCGTATCGATTGCAAGGTTGAATGCAAAGTTGGAATGTTTCGTTTATTCCTTTTGTCGCGTCTCAAAAGAAGCAAGTATTTCAGAGTTTACGAGTTTACCGAGAGCAGTGTATTCACTGGAGGTTATTTATCTTGTTCGGGATAGGTCTGAAGCTAAAAATCAACGGGATAAGGAATTCTACTTTCGAAGTGGAAGTTTAAAGCAACCCCCATAACCCGTATAATTAATTCAACTGGAGAAAACCGACAAACGAAACTCCATTGGTTGGAAAGGAATCCCACTGAAGAGAATGCACCCCAATAAACGCCTAATTGCGTGAAACTTTCGCATAATACACCCTCGACACTCAAGTTCTCTATTTAACGTTTCACGAGACTGTTTATCGTGTTTCACGCGATCCCTCGACGTATATTCGTGGCTTTTAATCAGCGAAAACAATAGTAACCTGTCGTGCAAATGGCCATCGGCTATTTTAAATATTACCAAGGACAAATAGACAGATTGTATTGTGGCGAACGAATCTGTTGATTCGCATACATAGACATTTGCTAGCAGCGAAGGAATATGCTAATTAGGCGTGAAACTAGCTGGAATTCGGAATTTCATCATGGAAATTCCTCCGCGTCGTTCTGTTGCGTGTTCCGCACTGTTACCAGCTTTGGAAGTCTTCGTTCGAGTAATTAAATAGCTTAATTCGATACGACAGTTCTAACTGTAATAAATTTGTCGAAATATTCCACTTCTTCGTTTACAAAATGATCCTGCGAATATAAAATTGTGATATAACAATAGTACATCGATAATTACGCGAAAATGATGATAATTAAATTTGTATCTATCATGTTCGCTATTTTTCATCCGTAACAGTTGTGACAGTGATGGGATTTTATCGAGAATCAATCGTGTCGAAATTATTTCATCGAAATGGTTGTATCAAAATCATTGTCAATTTTGTAAAAAGAAAAAAAGAAAACAGAAGCAGAAGGAAATGCCTAAAGAGCTGAAAGAACGTTCGCGACTGCGTGTTTGAAATTATCGCGCGGAAGAAGAATAACAAAAATGACGCGTATGACTATCTTTCGGTAGAAAAAAAGAAGAAAAAAGAATAGAAAAAAAAGAGAGTATGTAGTGCGCATACAAGGCTAAATGACTGAGAAGAATGCATGCCTTGGTTAATTACTGAAAAGTCAGAACTAGAGTGGAATGTTGAAAATACAATGTTGAGCCAGACAGAGTTTTTAATTCTGTAGTATACAATGCTATTCTGTAGATTGAAATGTCTACTTTATTCCATAATCCTATAGAGTAGGCTCGGTATACATCTGGTATATTATATTGTTTCTCATACATTTTCACTAAGTTTTAATCAACAGAGATCGTATCATTCGCTCGTTGTAAACATGACTCTGACACGCATACATTATGATAAATACGTATAGCGACTACGTAAAATGTTCTGTTTATTACAACATTTATTAAAACATCGTGTTTATTATAGCACTTACATGCTATGTACTTAGTAAGATCACAAGTATATTAAATCTCGTATAATTTAATAGTACTCTCATATGACTAAAAAGAAATTTATACTACAAAAGCGAACTTTAAAATCCGATGGAAAAAATATTACTTATATTTTAACGATATTTTCCGCAGTTATCGTAGGCGCAAGTTCCACAAATAAGAACCTAATTACAACTCAAAGTTCCCATTGAAAATCTAACAAATGTCTCATCTTCGCGATGGACCCATAATTTCCAACAGATAATCCGAGCGCGCTCTTCGGTTTAACACATAAAACAACTGGGCAAGTGTTGCGCAAAAGGACGATGAGGGGTGCGGGAGTGAACGTTGGCAAGGGTTGCAGGAGGAAGACGTCGGCCAGACTCGTCGAGGCGTATACAAAATTCATAATCTCACGGCGTTATAATGTTTGCCAGGATAGTGGGCGGTATAGAAAGTCCCAGTATGCATAAAGTGCGGTGATGGGGCGGTATACGAGCAGACCAAGCGGTAGGACGGGTTGATGCTGGCTGTGGGAAGGGAAATATTATGACTCGAAGCAGCAGGAGGCTGTAATGGATAGCCATGAGCGGCACTCGGCCCACCGAGCTGCATTCCCACTTTATAAATCACCACCTGTACTTACCTACTGAAAAATCGGCCAAAATGGCCCCGACTACGCCGCCGCGGGAATAATCGGGCCCGACTGGCGAATTTTTTCGCAACATCATCCTTTCTTCTTTCCGTTCCAGCCGGCGTTCTATCCGGAACGCGATAATGGCGTAACAGGGCGAAAGGGAAACTTTTGTTCAATGAGCTTTCTTTTGGTAATGGTTTTCGGCTGGCGGCGTTCCCTTGCGAGGGATTAGGGAAAATGAAGCAGCGACTTTTGGTATTTCATTCGGGAGTACGCCGGCACTCGGTTATTTCTTACGGAACATAATCTAGTTACGAAATTATAAATGAAGAGATTCAACAAGATTTTGTTCTTTATTAGAAAATGTTGTGTCACGATGAGATTTATCTTTGGAAGCTACAGCTGTTTCAGAGATCATTTCCGGCAAGATTGGTTGTCAAGATATAGACAAGATAAAGTGAATTATTTCAAATTAATAGATTATAATTAATTCTACCAATTGTACATCTATTTAATTGTAATATATCGTTGGCAGATGTTAAGTAAACAATTTATACTTCATATTGTATGGATGTATCTGTTGATTCTACGAAAAGATAGCGAGTACCGTTTGTGATATGCAATTTGTTTACAAATTCATATATTCCGGTAATATTCATGTATCGCCACTACAAATTGACCCAAGCGGTCATTTACGAGCAGCAGTGTACCGCGGGTAGAAGAGAACCTTCATGGAAAATGAGGAAATAATACACATTACTTACCTCGAAAGTTTCAAAGTCTGGCGAGAGATGCGTTCAGAATTTAAATAGCCAAGGCGATGAAATTCATTATGCAAATAAAAAGTCCACTTGTTTAAATTTCATGTGGAGATGTTTCCTTTTATCTTTTCTTTCTTTCTTATTTTTTACGTAGAAGTTACATTCCTGGTGCGTTAGTGCTGTAAATCCAAACTCGGAAGTACATGCAAATGTAGGAAAGTTACACGCGCGCTTGCGTGATAAATCATTGTTAAAGTAGAGTATTTCCTTTTTTCTCCGGAGTCTCTATGCTCCTACGTAAACAATCATAAATCATAGCCGTAAATGTAGTGACTAGTAAAAAGATGTCAGGTCATTACTTAAAAAGACACTTTGGCGATTTGTCATAATCGTTGAAAGACGGAGTGCCATTAATAACCGGTTGAAAATTTATTCATAAACCTCGCGTGTATGCTAACAGATGCTTAATCTTTATAACTAATCTCCAACGATAGAGAGCGATAACGCGGCCGAATAAACAGGAAATTCGCGGAGAAATTCGGATATAACTATAAGCCGTAGAACTGAACGTTCGGTTCGAGCGTTTTCAATGGCGTCTATCGCGCGGACCGATGCCGAAAACAAGCTTCCGGACGTAACTATTGGGAAATATTCCTTGGAGGAAAGCGATAGTGGCGCCGTGAAAAATACAAGCAGCGTGCACTTCAATCGCGCGTTCAGCCAGTTCAAGAAAATTTATGACTTGTTCGAGCACGCCAATAGAGTTCTACAACGAGGCAGTATATCAAACAGTTTGATAGGGTACATCAGTCTCGACGAGCACGCTCATGAGAGCCACCACCACTGATTCTTGATCGAACTTGTAGACGACCTGTTCCGAACTCATAGCTTTCCGGTCAACTGTCTACCGGGAATAGATGGATCGTCGTCAAACCACCTACCACTCTGGAATATAAATTCTGATCGTTGCCTTACCGTAGACACGCTTCGACCTAATACAATTCGATCGAAGTTATCCGTTTCTTTTTTTTTTTTGTTTTGTTTTTTATTTTCCTTTCGTGGCTCGTTCGTTCTTCAAACGATGTTTACGGGGACTTAGGGTGAGAGAAAAATCGACGTGATATGACGATTTGACGTTACGATTCGTTTCTCGGATTTCTCACGAATATCTTTCGATATATCGTCGCTTGATTTCGTCTCTGTTCTCGACGTGAATCCACGTTACGTCTCGTGATACGTTTTACACCACAATTCTTAATATAAAAAAGAATATAGATTTACTTCGTTTTTATTATAAAATTGTATGGTAATTGGCTTTCATATGGAATCATGTGATAAATTAAAACGATTAATATCGTTTATATCGTATTAGGTTGTCCGAAAAGTGTCTTTCTTTTACAGATGCATCTTTATACAAACATGAGACATAATCTGTCGAACGTTGTGATCTTTATTTTGTTAGAACAAAATGGGTCGTACGTAATTCGATAAAATAATATAAAACGGAAAGTGTTGCGCGTCTATTGTTTCCTTATAAAACGAAAGAAGCTTTTCGGACGACCTAATACATTGGTTACAGTTGCAAGTGCGTATTTCTTGTAAAAATTATTTAATCAACCTAAAAAGTTGTTCGAATAATTGCGAAGTATACAGTGTAGCAGTTTCTCTACTTCGATATGTGTAAAAATCAGAATGTCGAGTATACTTTAGAGTCAACGCCTTTCGCGGAATATTTTATTCAAAATTCATGACCCTTTTTGAATCGAGATTAAGTGGCAAACTGTGGAATGTGAAATTTGTCTGAGAACTGACAAGTTTCCCAACGCCATATAATTACAATATTTATTTCTTCGCAGAGAAGATATCGATGGGAACAAACGAAAGGAAAGCAAAAAGAGAAGGATATATAAATAACAACTAGACGATAATTAGAAAAAAAGGCCCAGTGAATAACAAATATGCTATCATAAAACTCAATTTAAATTTCTAATTCTTCTTTTTTCATATCATTATCAGACACTGTGATATTACCGTGATAATATTCTCGCGAATATTTTTTGTACTAGATACAAATACAAACACTCGTTATAACCAGTCACCTAATATAAAAATTTTACAAATCCTAAATATCTATATAGTGAAATATTTGCGACATTTGTAAACGATAAGCCTCACTTAATTTTACGAATAAAAATATTACTCTTGCACGTTACACGTTCAAATTTCGTGCCATAATTTTCGGTTCTCTTTTGGTTGATTCTATAATAGCAATTCTTCCGAAGCCTAATTTTCAGCTGAACCACAAGAATTTATCGTCGCCAGGGTATTTTGTTAAAAGCGAGTTTCGTAGGTGGTAAATGCGACGTGAAATGCGTTAACATGGAAGTTGGACTAATTCCTGGTGGCGAAACGTCGTTGAAGCGAGAAACGTCCAGCCGGAAGATTCAGGGACAATATAGAAAGAAACAGAAGGAACGTTATAGCAAGAATCGAATCGAGCACTTTTAACGGAGTCTCTACTCGTTCGAGTTCCCCTGTCCACTCGTAAATCTTTGAACAAAAGAGAGAAAAGACAGGATCTTCCGTCCACTGGAACCATTGCCATTATTCGAAAGAGCTTTTAAGGCAACCTGCCGTTTACATGATTAAGAATGTTCCTGCCTGGTCGCCTCTTACTTAGCGAGGACTTTCTTCCCCAGATTACGATGTTTAATCTCCTTTGCCGAAAGATAATTCCTCGCGTGTTACGTTCGCCACTTTGACTTGCGTGCGCTTAACGTTCCGCGATGACCCGTTTTGCTTTAATCAAGAGAAAACCACGCTTCTTGACCGAGAAATCTTTTCGTCCGATCTTCCTTCGTTTTTAAGAAGATTGAAGTTAAATCCACGCTTAATACGAAAAATCCGCTTATTGTGAATTTAATTACAATTAAATTCAGTATGTTGGAGTAACGAAATCACAGTGCAAGAAGAAAGTGATGTTTTTATAAATTCAACCAAAGAAATGGAACCTAGGTAGAGATTTCTTTAATCTGCTAAATATTATAACAAGAAAGAGAGAGAGAGAGAGACGGGGGATAGAGAAGATTTAAATCTATTTTACATATTTATGTATTATAGAATATATGAATATAGTATGCAATATATACAACACTTTACATATTTTTTAACATTTTATGTACATTCAGTGAATTTTTACATCTTCAGGTTCTTCAGGAATATATAAATATCTACTATCTAGCGATTATATCTTGAAATTAGTCGATTACCAAATTGTGTGTAAAGTTTCTATTTAACGTGGCACAAATTGTTGAAATTGTAATAAGAATAGCAGAAGTTAATTACTACCTATTTACCAGGATACGAATACTGTTATACCACTATGAATTCAGGAGAATTATAAATGAACAATTATATGTAGTATCGTGGAAAAAAGGCCTGTGGCGGCACTCGATAGCAAATACCATCACTCGACACTAACTAGTGTCGAACGACGGCAGCGCAGTGTGACAGTTGAGAAGCAGCAGTGTGAGTCGAGAAGTCAGAGAGTGTAAGTGGAGGAGCCGAAGAGTATGAATCGGGAAGTTGAGAGCCGAGTATGACAACAAGACGTACGACGATATTGTAATCAGTTTTTTGTATTGAGTATTGCTTGTTAAACTAAACTTAACTCCAAGTAAAACATCATTACTTGTCCTTACTCTAAGACCCATATATGATAAGTTACATACATCGTAAAGTCTTTCCTTTGCCATCTTACTTGAACGTTTCTTAAGTTTTATCGAGCACGTAATTCTATTGGAACGTACGTCACGTGTGAATTGAAAATTATGAAAAATTCGGCTAAAATTTGTATAGTCTACCGTTCGGTAATTCACGTGTTCTTGTACACATTATACATAATAGAAATCCAATCGGAAGACACCGTGTTAAGTCATCAGTTTGTAAAGCCTGCCTCTCGTACCTAAAAAGTTTCTTAATAACTTCGCGAACTATTCGCTGAAAAACGAAACGAAAGTTCTGCAAGTAGATGAAGTTTTGTTGTTTAAAGTTAACAGTAACAGTAGCGCTATGTGCAAGCATTTCACGTACGGTAATACACCGCAACTTGTTATTCCATAATATGCCAACATGACTGTGCTAGCCTGATAGTTTACGAAAGTTATGTCTCGACAAAATTACCAGCGACCCGTCCATATGGTAATTAGGGGCGAATTGGCAGTGATTTCAAGGAAAGTAAAGGAAAAGTTGGGCTGGAACTTTGCGTGCGTGAAGCCTGTTATCTAATTATTCGATAAAGCGTAAGTAGACTTATCTTGATACGATATAGTGATTGAACGGCGCCTTGGCGCGATAATTTGTCGAGCAACAAGAGAAGTTGAACGACTGGTTGCTGGTAGACGGACGAGGAATTGCTTGGTATTACCCTAAATTGCAGGGAAGTATAAATGCCCGCTCGTAAACGCGACGAAGTCGAGATTAAGCAATATATTGTGCGTGATTGAAGTCGCCTGTATGTTGGAGAATGTGAAACTCGAAAGTTCGAGATCGATCAATTTGCGTACGAAGCGCTGATTCTCTCGGAGAATGGCGATGCAGCAGGGATAGGTTGCATATTAGTTTCGAAATGAAATATTCGCTATTGAAACGGAATTAAATATAGAAGTAATAGTTACTTCGTCTCAGGATCAATGAATGTTACGATAGAATATTTGTACGAAGAGAATCGATAATTTAAAAAAGATACGATAAAAATTCTAGAAAATAAGAGAAAATATATCGTTGAGAAATATTTACGTTTTTCTAATATACGTTTCATAGAGAGCTACGTTATTTATGAAAGGGTACAAAGATCTGGAATTCTTATCGATAATTACAGAATGAACAGTATTGGAGAATCTTCTATATATGAATTTTGATCTGAACATTAATTAAGACCTGTTTACACCGACAAATAATCAAACTTTACTCGAAAGAAATATATGATTATATATCCACGTCATTCATCTAGAATGTGCAACAACGTACTCTATGATACTCAACTTTATAAATAGTAAACAGAGTTATAAATGAACAATTTCGTTATATCGAGTCTTGTAAATCGAGAAGTTTCACATATTGTAAATGTAAATAAAATTCTTGCGTTCCACTCGCTTTAGAACTCCATCTAATAAGAATCTGCCTTTCTCAAACAAAATCTCGTTCATCCTCTTTCTAAACATTTCCCCGATCCTATCAAATAAATCGAAACAGTCGAGAGACTGCGACGAAACCGTTCATTAAATCGTTTAATTGAATTATAACCAAGGAAAAAGCTTGTGGCAAACGAAAGGACAAGCCAGTGTCAGTTGATTTTCGAAGAAACGGATCAGCGGCTCGAATCTTCCTCTTCTTCTTCTTCCTCTTCTTCTTCTTCCTCTTCTTCCTCTTCTTCCTCTTCTTCGCCAGTTTTCTTCCAAGGAAAAAGCTTTCGAAAATTATTCAGCCGTTCGTCTTCGAGTTTCTCCTGGTGGCTTTCGAGGGTGGCGAGGATCACCCGGTATTAACATAAAGTAGATTCAATATCTGCGGGCAAGAACTTAATTTAAATCCTTGGAACGTCTTAAGGGATACAATATCGGATCCAACGGGCGACAAGGCGTCTCGCGGATAGTCTTCGTGCGGCCGCCAGTCAGTAGACTTCTCGAACGATATTGAGCACGGATTTAAATCGAGTTTGCTCGTTAGGTCATTGTCCTCGGATTGGATTTGTCATGGAACCGACTCGCTGATTAGCCAGGGTGTCGGGCAAAAGAGATTGCGCCGTTAACCTTATGAATCTCTGGCTCTCTCTGGTGTCCTTCGACTCCCCTGACGAATCGATTATCGCAAACGCGATAGACATAGAATTGTGTGACGTGCTGAACGCGCGGCAGTTTATTCCCTTGACACTCGTTAAACGAAGTGGAGAAATGTTCGGAGAATTTTTAAGTCGTTTAGGATATTTACGATGAAATTATACACGGTGTATGCGTTTAACTACCTCGAAAAATATGCACAGTTGTGTTTGGACACACGGGAAAAGGAAAATGTTTCAGAGGAATGTTGTATACAGGGTGGTTGGTAACTGGTGGTACAAGCGGAAAGGGAGTGATTCTATGCGAAAAAAGAAGTCGAAAATATAGAATAAAAATTTTTTTTTTAATTTTTCCATCGAGACGACGATCTACAGTGAGATTCGTTATAGTATACCGCACGCGTACCGAGCGAAAATTCAAAGTCGATTTTCTCGAAAACAAAGCTTCAAACGAAAAATTTTTATTCTATATTTTCGACTCCGTTTTTCGCGTAGAATCACCCCCTTTCCGCTTGTACCACCAGTTACCAACCACCCTGTATATTTGTGGGAAATTTATTGATACAGGAATGTATGGAAATATTTGTTACAGTTTCAGATGTACATAAACAAACATATATTATTATGTTCTTTATCTTCGTACAAGCTCGAAAATGTCACAAGTTTTTCGAATGTATAGGAAAGTCGTAATCATATTTTGAAATAAAAATCTATATTTTATATCGGATATTGTTGTAATTGATATCGAAACGTTTACCTATCACCGTAGTTTTAGTTATATATTTTTTGGCTGTATATACAGGATGTTTAACTCTGATTTCTGGTTTAACTCTGGTATGAAAGAGAATAAAACGAAAATGGAGAATAATAGCGCAGTATCTGATCGGACATTCTAAACATTTCAGTGTAGTACTTATACCGAAATTTGTAAATATTCCATAAATCAAGGGACTGTGGAATTCTGTAATACCTTGCAAAACATAATACCTGAGAAAATATATCTGTAATCTCTTCGTTCAAATTTCCGTAGCTCTAGTCATGTACGTGTACCTATATCCAGATGCGTACAACATCCTGACTTCCGATCCTCTCGCAAAAGCTATCGATCAGCTGCAACTCCGTATCCTGTCGCGCTCCACTTTGGCAAAAATCTACTCCACTCAATTAAACACAAACATCTGCTTTTCTAAATGCCAGTACTATGTTCTAAAAAAAATTATGAAAACGTCGTTTAACAGTTACGCGAGTTTCATCGTAAAATATATGGCGAAAAGTTTCTCTAATCGATAGATATCTATTACGTAAAATTGACCAAAGTTCTATCCATTTTTTTTTTTTTTTTTTTTTTTTTCGAAATGCGGTAGCTTTGTAACATTTAGCGAGGTCCGAGATACGGAATTCGGCGCACGAAACACAGCGAATCAAAAGCCTGACGTATTGCCCGGCGAGACGAACGAATTTCGCTGCATGAAACGACCACTAATTTCCACTATCGCGTCGCATATTAAACCACTTCCCTAGAACTGTTTCTATTCGACGCAACGTATTGCGTTTTATTTAAACATTCCGCGTAATTTCTACGTACCGTTGAAATCCCAGGGAAATTTTCCACCGGGTTGAACACTATTTGGACACTATATTCACCGCTCGTGCTCGTACTTTCATGTTTAACGAGAAATCCTGTGTATACTCGTTTGCGAACACGCTTCGCGTGCTCGCGAACACACCGCCATAAACTCCATATCGACGCGATCGACGCCTGTGCGGACACCATAATAAAAGATAACGAATAAAGTTAATGGAAAACGCTGAAGCGAATCGCAGTAACCGAAACATAACGACATTGTCGATCGGTTCGGCGTCGTTCAGCTTGTAACGGCTATTATTCGAAATTTCCTCCATTTCGCTCTCTCTAGCACCGATAATTTCAAGCTTCGCCGATCAAACCTTCAGCCGTGGCCTCCCTTTTCCTTCAACGATGTCGATTCAGCTGAATCCCCATCGGTTCCTAGATTACTTAAACGTAACGTGTTTTGTATCGAAAGTCACGCTGTCCCTTTGTAATCGCTAGCTGAAACGTTTGCTAGCTTGTGGCATGAATACCACATCGGTACAGACGTTCGTATTCAAAATCCCCGTTGTTAAGCACATCGTCGATTTATCGTCGTTTCACCATTTTTCTCTCAGATGGTTCGATTTAATTTAGTTATGCAATTAGATCGAATTTAATTTGGAGTTGGGTAAATTTCTTTGAAATAGACTCGCGCGGGTGACTTTGATTAAGAACAGAGAGAACAGTGGAAAATACAGTGCTTCGCTATTCTGTTTCTCTGAATGTTTCATCGACAGAGGCTATTAAATATGTAAATACTACATAAATGAAAAGTTTGGAATCGTTAAACGAATATAAATTCGGAGAATTTAGTAAAACCTGAGTAAATTCTTCGATCAAAGATCTGTCTATCAAAGTAAAGAAAATTAGCATTTTTATTCGTAGCATTAGCTTCAAATCTAAAGTCTTCTAATAATAACATTGACAGGAAATTCTTCGATCAAAGATCTGTCTATCAAAGTAAAGAAAATTAGCATTTTTATTCATAGCATTGGCTTCAAATCTAAAATCTTCTAATAATAACATTGACAGGAAATTGTATATAGATACAATTAGAAGAATGATTGAAGATTTTCTACTGGTAATGCTTTCATGACGTGAAGGTAAAACATATATTCGAATTAATTCATGTAATTAATTTTCATGGGATTTTTCAAAATAATATCGTTTCCCTTTCATTTCTGATTTCAATTAAATATATTGATTCCATCATTTATGACCAAACAATGGCCATCATCATCTACCAGTAATTACCATCCCAAAGTATATTCAGCAATATAAATAACATTAAATAAAGTCATATAACGAAATTATTTACTCGTCATTGTTTTGGAGGATGACAGACGTATTTATATGGAACAAACGTTACTTCCATTTGCAACATAAATAAGAATCAATGAAAAATGTACAATAGAAACAGAAATCTTATAACATAAACGCGACTGACTTAAAATTTTTATGATATCAAGTACAACGATACCGTTACTGCTATTGCTCTATTGACATTATGCTTCTTGCGACGATCACTGATTGTCCAACATCGTTAAACACTTCTCAACGTCGAAAATCGACATTGATCGTCGACGTTGCGGCGTGCTAGAAAGGTTTCAAGGCGCAAAAAGCTAATACAAAGAGAGGAGCAAACGAACGTCGACGCTAACGAAATCAAGAGACGAGCGAGAAAGAAAGGGACACGCGAGGGGTTCGTCGAATTTTACGAATTCCTGGTGGATAGGGTAGGTCGGTTGATTCGGTCGGAACGGTCTAGGACAAAGCAACGACCAAGGACGATTTGTAAGAACGCGACGGAAGAACGCGGACAAAAAGACGAGTTAAAATAAATTACAGGGCGAACAAACGATTAAGCACGTGTACGAAGGGAAAAAGAGGTGGAAAGCAAAGAAAGAACAGAGACAAGATCAAACTTGCAAATGTTCGTCGAAGGAAAAGCTCGAAACTGACAATGTATCTGACTCTCTGAAGTAGAAATTCTGAATATACTGGGATACTTGGAACTGGTAACAAATGAGCGAAAAAATTGGTCGTTCGACGTCGGTGGATAGGAGAGGAACGACGTTTGGAAACGAAGCTAGTACGAGGAAGAGAAGGACGGACAGAGACTGGGGGATGCAAGAAGCGTAAAAGCGGCGGTTCCAGGCGAATACCGATGTCGACGAGAGGCGCAACGCCGAAAAACGAGGTTCGCGGTCGAAAGAAAAATATGAAGGACGCGCGAAGAGGAAAAGGAGAAAAGGAATGACACGCGGCTGGAAAATTGGGAAGCGTGGAAGGAAGAAGGTTGAGGAAGGTTGAAAGAACAGGGTGGCTCGACAGGGGAGAAAAGGGGAATCGATGTGAGTGTGAGTGCATGGTGGGGAGGCTGGGCACCAATCAATAGACGCGCGGCGGCGCCCCACCTGTCAACGCTCCCTGAGATAAACACGGCCACCCAGATTGGTATTTAAAGGTGCTATTGTACTCGATACATACTTTTCACCTATTAGTTTCTAGAAAGTTTCAGCGAACGGCCATCTATAAACTCGTGAATCTGTCAAGATGGATATTCGTCGTTTCGAACGTTTCGAATTTACAGGGTTGGTAGATATTAAGAGGGTTGATCGTTGGCTCGATTGCTTTATCTTGGATTCGCCTGTGTTTGATTTAGGATAAGTCGAAGGTGAATATGATGTGGGAAATGTTATTATACGAGGGATAAATAGAAGAGGAGTTGAAGGGGTTACTTTAGGGTATGGTTACTTTAAGGAGGATTGAAAGGGTAAAGTTGGAGAGGGTGAATTCGGGCTTAAGTTAAGCGCACTGGAAACCTTCGGTCTTAACCTCTGTGATTCGAATTTTTAATTCTTTGTATTTTTATGCTTGCAGCTTGCAATTCTGATTTGAACCGTTTTTACGGCAACGTACACTGCTTCTAAAATATCTCACGATATCTCTTACTTTTAATAGAACGTTAATTTTTTACGTGAACTTTGAATTACATGGATTTTTCAATAAACTTGTTAATATACATTAACTAGATTCTTTGTCATACAAAGTTTCAGGTTCAAACATATTTCTTTATACATTTTAACGATCACTTAACATTCTCCACTTTTGAAGCTTATATATAACGATAACGAGCCTAAAATTTTTGAGTGGCTGTGTGTATGGAAGAGGAAATCAATTTTTATGGTTATTCGAGATACTAATATTTATCATATTTTCTTCTATTGTTCTTGGATTTCATGAGAAAAATTGGCAAATCCGATATGTTATCGCGTATCAATCATACATGAACAAATTTAGAATGAAAAGCAATAAAGGTTTTGATTTCATTTTCAATATTAAAGTGTAATCCACTGCAAGTCTCTTATAACCAGTGGATACATGTAACATAATTTTTGATATTTGTAATAGTTTAAAAAACAAACGATGAAAAATATTGGATGAACTCTGTATACTATTATTTGACGACAGCGATCGACCAAAAGTTGTCACAGCTTCGCACATTGACAAAATCTGAAACACATTAGATCATGAATGGTTGATTGCCTGTGCGCAACTTTATGGTCGCAGTTCATCAAACTTTTGGCAATTACACTATTAGAATCTTGTTTCACGAACAAGCACTAACGTCTTAAGATATTAAACAATGTTTACGCCTCTGCTTGTATAAATTTCATCGTTCGCATACATGTGTGTTACTATCTACTCGCAAAACTTTCTACTTTCTAACTTTGTAATCTATCACTCTTTTTTCATTAATCTTTCAGTAATCTTTAACCATAAATAAATAGTTATTAATTATTTGATATCGTATTACGAACAATGAATCTGTTGATGGGTATAGGAGTCATAATATACAGATAAAATTGCCATACAAAAACTCCAAGCATTGAATTACGATTAAATTAAGTAAAAATAAAATGACTATGCGTAAATACTTGTTATTATATAAAAATAATCTGATTAAGAAAGTAAAATGTTGATAAGAAAATTTGTTATTGAAAGATACTCTAATTAAAGTATAATTGAGGAACGATAATGAAAGAAAATGCTTTGTTCGATTATTAAAACACTTAAAAGATTGAAATCCTGTGATAAATATTTCTCGAAGTATGTTTTTCCAATTTTGTAGAGAAACGAATCGAAAAGGAAATCGCAAGCAACGTACCAGTTGATAAAATATGGGAAACTTAATAAAAAAATGAAATTGTCACTGACGCCGGATATTGAAAAATAATTTAATTAATTAAAAATGATACCGCGTAAAAATGTTAGTCATTGGAAAAGAAGCAATTTAAAATATAATTTAGGAACAGCAATAAGCATAACGTTTTTTATTTACTGTAGTTACTATAAAAATTAAGAAGATAGATGCTGTAATAAATATTTCTTGAAATCATGTCTCTAGTTTTCTCTCTCTTAATATGAAATTAAATCTTTAATTTTCTAGAAAACCTAATTTTAACAAAATTGCAAGAATGTTGTACAATACATACAAATGATAGAGATGCATTCGCGTTATCTTTCGATCGGCTACGTTTGGTAACCTCCGGCTGAATAATAATCTCGTTTCTTCTGATATGGTTTTACGAAGTTCCCCGAAGCGGCGTATCTGAAAAGGCAGAAACAGCGGTGCTCCGATAAGAGAACAGAGAGAAGCGTGTCGCATTGATATCGCAAGTAGAAAAGACGGACGAGCAAGCAAGAAGTTCTTTCATTCTGTTCGCCTGCGTACCTTCGCACAAAGAAAGTAAGGAACGCTTTCTTCGCAAGCTTGTTCTTACGATTTACACATTGCCACGAAATATTCAAGTTCTTTCGCCGCTAGGAACAAAAACAACGCGGAGATTGTTGCGAACACCTGTTGAAAGTATAATCGACCTTGTTTCTACGTCGATTTGAAACAATTTGCTACGCTAGATTTTAGAAAAATCGATATGTTGTTGCTTTTTTCGTGTCATCTCGCTCGACTGCTCAATTAGAACACCACATAATGCTTGTTTAGTTTGAGAACAGCAGTTCCAGTAACCTTCGATGTACCGGACTGAAAATAACGTTTCTGCAAGAGTTGAAAAGCTTGACCCTGATTGCTGCGATAATTAGTTCAGAAAATTTGAAGATGATTTTTTTTAAAGAAATATTGAAAAATAAGAGCAGAATTCTGGAAGAAATTATCACATTTCTATTTGAAGATTTTTATTTCTATTTAATGTTAATATCGTACTTAAAATATATGAAATATGAAATATTAAAAAAAAAAAAAAAGAAAAGAAATGCTTTACTCCCATAGAAAGACCAAGCCATGTAGGATGAAATGCATCAGTCATTTATAAGTTTAGTTTTCAGGGGGGAAGATCAGATAGCATAAGATAGGCAGTAGAGATAACCCGCTGAATGTTCGAATATGCCAATTTATCATAAAGCCATAAATTACCAAAATCATAGCTACCCTGACCTTCTCAAACTCCAGACATATGTATATCTAGGTGCAAACGTCTCGACATCCGCTTCTCTCCTAAAATTTATCGATCAGATACGTCTGTACATCACGTGGGCTCTCGTCTCGTCAAGAAGCATCCGCTATACTAAATACCATGTTGTAAAGAAGTATCGAAGCATCGTCTAACGTTTATGAAAATTTCGTCACGATATACGAAAAGTAAGCAGAAAAATTAATTTTCGAACAGACGTATGTGCAAAACAGCATTTTTATTAAATATATTCAAGTATTTTGAAAATTTGAAAATTCTGATAATACACTAATCGTAATTAGAAATGAGATTCGAGTGATTCAAGCTCTTAGTTTACAGTGCACCACGTACACCGACACAAGCATCAAGATACCTGTTTTCTGCATTTATTGGAAGAATCAAATAAATTTTATCTTAATTGGTATCTTGTACCGTGAGACACGTATAAAATAATTAAAAAATTATTTATCATGATGAAATAAATAGTGAAAGATAAAAGCATTCGATTAACGTCAGTAAGTGCTCTACTACGTATGCAACGCAGCTCCTTAATTTTTGCGCTACTATCGTAAATAGAAACTTCAAACGAAATAAATAAAGATATTTGTAAGGTATACGAGAAACGAATAGAATTTTCGAATATTCGGTGCTTCGAGTATTCCCTGGGCGTAGAACAGCATTTGTTGGCTGATTTAATGGAGCTCGTGAGATTCGTTTCACGGTGATACGCGATTCTTTAAGGATTCGCCGGATTTGCAACGACAAGAAGAAATTGCGTAAAGTAGAAATAGCGTTGGTAGCGGAGGCGCGCCGCGGTGCGAAAGAAACGCGAGAAAGGCGAAATAAGAAAAATCCGTGAAACGATATTACGTAAGGTTACGGTGTGCACGATGGCGTAGGGAGAGAGCATGCGAGAAGTTCTCTCATTTCGCGATGGAGAGGAGAAGCACTCGGAAAAAAGTCAAATTTAGCGTGGCGACTTTGAAAGTCGTAAAGAAAATCATTCCGATGTAACGTCTCGTTGCTTATGTTCGTTCACCAAGCTGGGAAAAACACACACGCTGCGTTTCTTTGGTTTGGCCAAATTTTTCCAAACTCTTTTTCTCTGTCTAAAAGTTGGAAAGAATATTTTGCCGGGCTGTATGGAGCCGCCTTTGATGAACATAACGTTCGTTTAGCCGTACACGGTATCGAAAAAATAAGAGAGCAGAAAAAATACTAGGGGAACGTGCGCCGAACTTGTTTAACTTTTGTTTACCGAAAAATCAATGCCTGTCGTGACAAATCGCTTGGAAGCTCGATGTTTGCCAACTGAAACGACCGGATATCATCGACCCACGATAATCGGGACGCGATGCTCGTTGAGAAATCTGCATTTTTTATCTTTTGGGCAAACTATAGCGTTTTAAATTGATCGAAGAAATTGGAAAATAAAGATAGACGAGAGAGTTGGGTAAGATAGAGTTCCTTCAGTCAGCAGGATATTTGAGCCAAGTTAAAAGTAGTTCGATTGTGAACAATTTTTGTGCGATTTACGTTTGAAAATAAACTATTCGGCTTGTTATTAGTGGCGCGATATAAAGAGTGAAATATATCGAGTATATACGTCGACAGCGTGACAGCTATCATTTTTTACGAGCGTATAACTTCTACTCATCGAAAAGTAAAAAGTTGATGCTATTAACGTTAGTATTCTCAGTTACAATTATCATGATTCAGTGGCGTGTGTATGTTACTTTACCTTTTTTTTTTATTTTATTAATTCTGGCATACTTTCTCGTTGACTCAAATAACGCTACACATACAGGATTATTCGTATCATTCTCACGTTTTTGATATTATTCTTTCTAAACTTAAGATCAATGGCGTCTCATAACATACAACAAGTTTGATTATTCCGTGGAAAGTTCAAGACTGAATTTTAAAATATCGAAGCTTGGATCACTCGAATATATTTGCTTCACCATGCCCCTACATAAGTGAAATCATTAAACTTATCTATTATCTTATTAAGAGATATTGTAATCAGTGATCGAAGGGAATATCGATTGTATAGATAGTTTAGGGTAAACCGTTGGACAGGCGGTAGCATTAATATCGGTACGTATTACCGACTATTAACGGCGAATGGATCGACGTAATTACACGAGGGTCGTGGACCAGCAGTGGCTGAACAGACGTTGGCTTCTACCACTGTACCATATGTTAGCCACTAGCAAACGAAATTCTATGCTATCATATATCCAATACAGGTTACCACTGTCGGATTATTATACCGTATTTCATCAATAAACTGGATAATCAAATTTTCTGCGAACCTGTGAAAGGTGATACCGCACCTTTTCTAAACATTTTCACTTTATTCATAGACGCGAAATTAAGGGTAGTTTTTTTAGTGGAATACTTTGTCACATTACTTTTTACTAAATGTAAATTTATTTATAACATCGTTGTTGGATATGTATATTTGAATATTAATAACGATTCTTATAAGAAAATTAACGATGATAATTAATCGTATAGATTTGAGTTTTGTTAGCAGGATTTAATAAAAATCTTTCTTCGAGAAGCGAATAAAAAATATGCATTGGAAATCTTACAATTCTTCGTTATATCGTTATTTTTCCCTATAAATTCTCAGTTCAGCTTATCAAACGCGTATGTATTGATTAATCTATAGAAATTCTCGACCTGTTGAAATATTAGGTTGTCCGAAAAGTTTCTTTCGTTTTCTAAGGAAATAATAGACGATGAATGTTCTTTGTTTTATATTAGTTTATTGAATTATGCACGAACATAATAATAGAAATATAACGAAGTGGAGCATACCTAATTCAATAAAATAATATAAAACAGAAATTGTTGTTCATCCATTATCACCTTACGAAACGAAAGAAACTTTTCGGACAACCTGACGATACTTAGAATACGATATAATCCTATAAAATAAATCGTTAAGTGACAACATGTAGAGAAATTTTATTTACAAATTTTATTGCAATTTTATTAAAATACGCCACACTTGATGTTGCGATGTGTGTATATGATACGTGTGTTATATTCTTAAGAAATTTGTTTTGTACTTTTTTAAATGGTTACAGAGCAACGTCAAGTGCGTGCGTGCATTCTTTTATGAATATTAATATATTTACATCGATCGTGTCGTTAGTTGATAAAGTAACTAAAGTAATCGATATATATGTTTTCTGATTGCAGGTGCAATCTTCGAGCAAGGCACCGACGAAGTTCAGTCAGCCTTCAAATTTGCGATGTTCAACCATAACCAGAATACCACGACTCGGAAGTTTGAGTTGCAAGCTTTCGTAGACGTAATTAATACCGCAGATGCTTACAAACTGTCTCGTCTTAGTAAGTATGAACTTCATATATCGGTCAAATTGATGGATAATGTTTGTCGATAATTTCGTATTTAAGAGTCAGACTGATCGAAGGCTTTTTTTTTATCCACCAACAAAATAGAGAAACAACCATATTCGTATATTCTTCGTATAAAAATCAATTACTTTTGACAAAAGGAAACAATCAGAAAATTATAGTCTGGTGAAATACGTTTATCAACGATGTTGCATTTATTTGTACGCAAAAATCGAAAACTACTCTACCTTTCTGCTATAAAGAATGTACACCACAGAGAAGAAAACGAGACTTTTAACCAGAACTAAGTTAGTAGTGGCTTTGAAGTACAGAATTATGCATATTTGTCCGAACATTAAATATATAATACTTCGTTCCTTGTTAGAAAAATTCCATCTACCATCATCGGACATATATCTTTAATAGAAAACTTGGTTTCTAAACTTTATAATTCGATTGATAGCTAAAGAACGGGAAGTAACAGAAACTTATATACGATGACCAAACTAGAATTATGTTGCTGCGAATCGCGTAACTTCTCTTTCCTTTTCAAACAAGAATTATTATCTAACTTCTTTAGAAACTGCCTTTGAGTTCGATAGGAGAAAGACTGTTCGATAGATCTTAATAACACAATTTCCAACAAAATCGTAGTAAAACACCAAAAACTCGTACGTTTTACTGGCAAACATTTATTTGGCTATAACAGGCCGAGTATCGAAAAGTAGAGCACGTTGTGGAATATCAGGAATCGATGTCATTTTGTTCGCGATATCTCTGGCGTATCAGAAACGTCGAATGATCAACACAATACTCAGACTCGTACGTGCCGGAAACGCGGCATCACGCTTGCTATTGAATTCGGCGCTGGTGGAAATCGTTGGTAGTGTGTGGTCCACGAAGTAACGTTTCGATGTCACGGCGGAGATACTAATCTCGTTCCTTCATCGAGACATCCCTATTTCTCGTCTTTGGAAGTCATGCACGTACGACACGGGGTTACATGTCCTTTCTTATCGCGTCGATCGTGAACAGGAAGCTTCCACGTGGATATTACATCCCTGATGCTTTTGATAACACGCATCGATACGCCACACAACAGATTGGCGCGTGAGGCGAAAGATATTTCGTATAGCGTTGTATCATTTTTTCAAATATTTAATTACAGTTTTCCAATACTCTACAACTTTTATATAAAGTAATTACTTTTAATTAGATGGATGGAGTTTCATTGGTTGATCGAATGTTAAAAGGAAACCGTAAATAATTTGATTAACCGGTAGAGCAAATCGCTTTGCAATTAATTGTGGGATATGACTTTTGCGAAATTAACAAATTGATTGCTTTTAAGGAAAATGAATTTTGAGAGATATAGTAATTATATTTTTCAGTGTAAAAAATTAATTTCTTTTTTCCTAGTTTATTCTCACGCATGATTTCCACGCAAAGATTTGTTAAACGGTTTAAATAGTCCATTGATCACTTTATTAACGCGTAATTGCTATATGTATACAATATTGCAGACATGAATTCGCAATCAGATAAAAATTCGTTACAGAGATTTTCTATATCGAGAAATCAAATCGCAGATTTTGATTAATCAATGTCAATCTCACCCTTGGCTTCGTTAATTAACAGATTAATTAATTCTAATTATTATTATCCTATCACATAACTATCTTCATAATTTTAATTGAGCTATTTATATTTTCTGTTGATTGACTCGTAGTAATTTGATTAATAAGATCAGTAATCTGCGATAAATTCAGCCATTAAAAACAATAGACACTCTAAAATCGATAGAGGAGATTGAAACTAACTAGCAATCATCTTTCGGTTATGATAAAATGGTAGGGGCAGCCGATATCCAAGCTGAGCGTCCTAGTGCGAAATTGATTTGGAGCGTGGCGACGTCGTCGTCCCCGCCGATTCTACACAGACTCATTGTCCACTTTGTCCTGGAACGTGTAGATTTGAAACGCGAACGAGCTGGCCGGCCATCCGCAGGATCGTTTGATGCTCTCTAACCCGGGGGTGTCGGCCAATCGAGCCGCGTTGGAATTGCCTTTGAAGCTGATCGGCTTCGTTCTAAACCGTAAACGAATGGCCACCTGGGTACCAAAGATATCGGTGTCTTGTCATCGATGAAACCCTTATAAGTGTGTCCCTATAACGGCAAAGGAACAGTAGCGTTCCAATTGTAACGTTAACGGCTTTTCATAATTCGCTTTCACCAAATTTCAATTACGTCCCTAATAGATCTGTTTGCAACGTACCGGTGTAACCATTATGGTATGCTTGTAGGTAGGTTGTAGCATATGAAATGTCCGTTTGAATGGTTCAGCTTTCCATTTAGATTATAATTAGTGGTACATTGTTTATCTGCGGTATGGTTTACATAAACGTGCAATGTCGATTTGTGCTTTATGTTTTGTCAATCGTTTGTTTAAAATAGAGTTGAGAGTTCTTCGGTATACTTTTCGCAATGAATTTGCATTTCCTACTCTTCTCTCCTGCGTTTTCTTATGACTTTAATTAAACTCTTTGTCAGTCGTACTAAATTTGTGAAAATTTATTTGGAAAATAGTAAATTTAGAAATGAAAAACAAGGGTAAGCTTGAGAAGGTTTGTATATCTAAATCAGATTGCGAACATTCTATCTCATAGTAAAAGCGTGACAATTTTATTAGTGTTCATTTAGTGCTTTGATCGATAAATTTCATGTTTATACGTAATATATTGTATATTTTAATGAACAGCAAAAACATATCCTTGTTTTAATTGAAGAATATATTCCATACTTAATATCATACACTCGCTTATTATCTCTCTCTTTCTATATATATATATATATATATATATATATATATATATATATATATATATATATATATACACATGTGTATAATAACAGATATGTTTGTACTGCGTGGTGGATAGTTTTATTACCTTTCTCGAAAGTGTTTTAGTAATTTATTGTTTTAATCGCATAATACAGTGTAGCGAAAGATAAGTACGTAGTCGTATGGTTCTCTGAGGGTAGGTGGATATTAAAACGAAATAGTTTTATGTACTTCGGTTGCTACTACTCTCGCGAGTTAAATTGCTTCCATTTTATTTCTAGCATCATAGAAACTGTTGGTACTCTAATATTATGCATATATGAATCGTGTAACTCGTATATCAAAAGCATACAAACAAGATTGCTTTGCATTATGAGATATAACGTATGCGAGTATTAAAATACTGGAAACCTACGTATCTCATAAATTGTTATCGTAAGTGAAACTGTTAATGGTTTTAGAAGCAAATGTCGTTCGATCTATTGGACAAAAATTTATTGCGAATTACCGATGATAAAAACGCATATTTTCTCACGTTTTTGTACAACGAAGACAATTTACTAAACTTCAAATTAATTTTACCAAAAAGAAACGTATATTGTTTAGTCAGGTGACAATCTGTTACGCTATAATGTTGCACATACACAACATGGACCGTAATAAGATTTAAATTCGTACCATTCGAACAAAAGAAGAAAACATTTCATACAACGAACTCTATTAGATCGATTCGTCGAATAATAATTTACATTCTTCTTCTACTTCGCTTTACGTCTATTTTTCTCAAATATGTTGTTCCTTCGTTATCCTACATATGCAAATTCCGTCTCTCCTATCTCAGTTTCACGATCATCCTACTTTCCGTCATCCACTAGCATTTCTGTCAAATTTGATAAAATATTCGAGGCACAGGGGCAGCATATCGGAACAGAGATTCGGTAATAGAATTCGTGGACAGTTAGCGGTGGTTTGGCCCCGAAGTAGCGAATATTTGGGCCAAGTCCAAGGGTCAGGCCGACCGTGCACCGCGTTACGGTACTTAGGGAAGCTCTGCTAATTGTATTAATGCTAGTTGGTTCGCCCGGATCAAGACCCCGTTGTTATAATCCCACGGTAAGCCATGTTGCTCTCCTGCCATATCTATCGTCGAGATGCGATCCATTTAAATGTTTGCATTCGCTGAATCATCGCCCGAACGATTTCCTTGGGGTCGTCCAATGTGGAATGCAGTTCTGAGTTCGAAAGTCTCGAAAGAATTGTTATATTTGTTGAAAATCGAGAAAAGATGTGATAATTACTGAAGGATATTATGTTACATTTATATTACATTTACAAGCTAGTAAAAAATATTTTGTTACATTGCGTAGCGTGTTTGAATAGGACAAGTATGGATAACTATATTAATAAACACATGCAGTTCAAAGTTTGTAATTTATAGGAAATATTAAAATATTAAAATTATCAAGGTATGAGAGATTTCATGTGTTTTTATTTTACAGTTACTTGAATCATTCGATTGCTTTTGGTATAATTAATCTTTGATTTCAATTTCCTTATCTTCCTATTTTTCATTTCATCGTTAAAGTCTGCGGTGAATTTTACAGTTCATCTGGATATTCGTTAATTGGAATATTTTTAATTGTAAAGAACTGCAATAGGCAAACATTAATTACTAATCGGTAATGGTATTTAAGGTAATACCTTTCATTCAAGGTAAACGCAGAGACTAATTTGCTTTAATCCTATGTGTTACACGTAAGGTAGTTTGTAAATGAAGCAATTTTCGCAATTTTAATTACTTTTATTAAATCTCTCGGGTAATCGTTGAGAGTTAGTTCAATTTTGCGCGATGCTGAATCTTATGCGTCAGACATGTTCAAAGTTTGATTACTAAAGATTTCGCCACGAAAAATTTTAGATTGAAAGAGACGAACTTAAGTGAAGATTTCATTTAGTTAACGTAACACGAGCTAATAGCGTTCGATATTTCTCTTTCGAACGTTTCAACATTGCACGAAGATAGAAACGAGTTGTCATTTTTTTGTAATTCAAACGTCGTATTTTCCAATTGAGAACTTTACATTTTTGGAAACACCAATTCTTTGACCAGTATATCAACAAGATAAAACAAATATCTGTTTCTCATCGTTTTCATGTAATACCAGGGTGACATTACATGTTGTCGTCACGTTTCCTGGGGATTTGCATGTAATATACTAAGAAAACAACAAACTTGTGTGTTGTTCTAAATAGCTTTCGAAATACAATTCCATCGCAATTTCGAGAAATATAAATGATAAATGAACGACTGCACGAAATAATTCCACAAGTTAAAATTGCATATACAAATTATTATATCGTGTAGTTTTGAATGATTATAAATTACCATCTTAAATTACGTACTGTCTATGCATTACTTTCTACATTTTCACCGGAAATTCTCATCGAATCCTGTAAACAATTTTAAAGAAGAAACCACAGAGAGAAAATAGTCGGTGCGTTTTATTGCTTATAAGCAGACTGCGAATGTTCATGAAAATTTATAGTTTTATAAATATATCTAGAGAAATGGAATTAAAATGAAAACTTATTATCTCACCCTGTAAATATTATAACGAAAATTTTATTTTGGATATTTCCTATATTTCTGCACATTTACATTTCCGTGTCTCTAAATTTCTTGTAAATGCATAAACTTCCGGAGTTGTAATTAATTCTAAAGCCAGTTCGACTCGTACTTTTCCTCCGGTGAATACTACTTTATCTCTTTCGGTGGCGCACGTACGTTATAAAGCAAATTTCCCCGCGGCACGGCGGCATGGGAAAAAAATTATGCTGAACGGAAGACAGCGGCTGGACATAAGTCCTCATTTCCGTTACTCGCGTCTCGTCCAACAAAACGTATTACGATAATGCGTTTTCCGTTATTGCGTGATCCCACGAACAGCATTTTGCATTGTACAAATTCGTCTGAAGAATACCGATTTTCGTGAAAGGTTGAACGCGTTAGTATTGAATATTTAATATGGATAAATATCGTTGAAGTGTGTGAATCTGCCTAATTCTAAAAAAAAATTTTCATTCGAAGCATAAACCAACCCATTGTTTCTTCATCCGCAACCTAGTATTTTATAATAAATTAAAGTTTTCTCGATGAACGGAATTCTTTATTCCTCGAGTCTGTAATTTCGTTACTTTTATTGGAACTTGTTTAAAATTGTATATCACGAAGCTGCTGCGGTAATTTTCAAATTGCGAAGGTACATTTAACGAAAGATAGTTTACGAAGGCTACTATTTCAAGGCTACTATCCTCAGGTAAACGAGAAACGAAATTTTGCCACATGATTTGAGGAAATATTGTCGTTTCTATGAAACTGTCTCTATTCAAATAATTTTCGATCGTAGATTTCCGTAGAATTCCAGTAAACGAAAGTAATGCCAGATAAAAATACATTTGCTCGACGGTCATTGGTTCCTTATTTCGTAGACGCGATCATGGTTTCAGTATATGACTTTCTATAGAACTGTTGTGCGTATCTATTAGTCTCCTCAACTATCGCTGCGTTATTATTTAAAAAAAAAAAAAAAAAGGTGTATCGATAACCGTACAAAATTCTCTTTGCACGCCTGAATTTCCAGAAAATAGTATTTTCGTCCCTTTGTACGAGAAATCAATTGAAACGCATTCCCATTTTTCTGACAGGTGACAATGGCTTATCATTCTGCTCAAATTCAATGTAATACAAATATGAAAGTTTCGTTCTATGCGTAATCAATATCCTTTCGCATTATTTTCCACAAAAGTTTGATATAATATATTGCTATCAATACCTTTTACATCGCATAGCAACTCGCTGCGTGATAAAAATCTCGGTGGTTCTCGTAACGCCATTTAGGTAGAAATAATAAACTACCATTTATGTTCTATTTTCTATAACAAAATTATCAGTAACACGTTGCATTGTCTGATAAATATGATTTACTGATCTTACATAAGGATACATACGATTCATGTAATATACCGCGAAAAAAAATAAAACGAAAAAGGCCAATGTAACTTAGAAAACGTACGCTTGAACGTCGGATCACCGCGCTACAACCAACATGGTTACTCTGACGTACGCGTGTCCGTCAACCCGGCTTGAAGGGTTAACCACCTTTGATTTATCTGCAGGAGTCGTGAATAAATTCAGGAAGGTTAAAATTATTTCATCAACAGAGTTTTAAAAACTATTAGGTCTATTAGAATCTTTCTATTTTTCCTTTTTGCCTTTCTAGTTTTCCGAGGAAGTTCCCAAAGATAAAGTCATTACAAGCAAGTAACAAATATTACTTGAAAAACTATTTCACCTTTTACATACTCGTTCAAACATTAGAGGATTATATACAACAAAATATACGTAATAAACGCTATTGATAAATCGGTACAAAAACACTAGAAAGATGTCAAGGAATCATAGACAATCAGAATAATCATATTACGGAACAATAGAACACAATGGTTTCTTTCTATTTTCACTGGTAACTTTATCAATGTACGATAGTTGAATTGCATATATAAATGCACGATCAGACAAGATTTCACGAGAAATATGTTTCACGTGCAAAATCCACTTTCACCAACAATTTCACTAAACTGACTATTAATTATTCTCCATATTCTTAATTATCAAATTCTGCACATATCCACATATAACTAAAAAATATTTTTAATAAATAATAATTATTATTTATTATTACTATATATACATATATTATATTGAAAACTATAATCGCTCTAAAATTGAGATAAATCTTTAACTTAGAATCGAATACGAAGCCATTCGATAAACTTAATAAAATTCTACCATCGAGTACGTACAATAAAGCGGTCGATCGGTCAGAAATCCTCCCTCTGTTAATATTTCTCTCGAATCGTTTTTACTACTCAAAAATCTCGCGAGGTATATGGCGGTAAGGAGTAAAAAGTCACAGACACGGTTCAGTCGTTTGCACGAGTCAGACGATGAACGAGGGCCAAGGGAATCTTTCCACCGAAAAATCACATTCGTGAGCTCGAATACAGCCGAAGGATCGGCACGAGGGTAAGGAAGAGAGAAAGAAAGGAAAAAGGAGGTGATAGACAGAGAAAGAGCAGCAGAACGTAGCATGCTCGTCTTAGCGGAACGTAATAGCCATCTATCAACTTTCGGTGCATATCGTATAATATCCTGCAGGATCCTTTGGTTAGGGGGTTACCCCGCGGCTAGGGGTGGATGTAGAGTAGAGGTATGTATATAGGGTGCACAGACTTGCCAGCCAGCCAGCCAACCAGCCAGGAGCGGTATAAATCTGCCGTGGGGCTCCCAAGAGTATTTCCCGCCTTTTTTCCTATATAGGGTGTCTTGCACCATAACTCGAGTTCTTCGATATCTCCTTTATTTTTAACTCTATTGGAAAATACTTAAGACGTAAACCGCTTTTAGGTTAAATTTCGAAGGAACCCCCCACTGTTTATGATTTATTCATTAGAACTACCTTTTTCTTTTTTTTTTTTGGATTGACATTTCTCCAAGAATTTTAAATACGACGATCTTTATCTTCCAATTTATTCGAGATTATTATATCGTTATATGCGATTCAAAGTGGTTAGTTGGCATAATTATCTACGAGTATCTCTATTTTTCAGTTTTTCAATATCATGGATACCTTTTATGCAGCAAACCATAAATTTGTTTCCTTCTTGTATTTTATACCGATTAAAATACAACTTTCAAATGCTTTTAGGCGAAGAGTTATAATACTATGACATATACTATGAGAAGAGTTATAATACTCTATGAGATGGCTATGAATGTTACGAAGGTAATTAAATTTCAAGTAGCAGTTTATTCTTTTGACAATTAAATTTTCTTTTTATTTCACTATGCTATATTATAGATTTTAAATTAAGCAATTTAAGCTTTAATTAGTCTTTGCAAACACGTGTAATATGTTCATAAACGTAACTGGGTACACACATTTAACGGCGGCAACATAACGTTCCGGAAGACATGATGAATCGACCAATTAGAGCTTGCACTGTTATGCCAGTAATAATTTCAGAAACAGCGCAGTTCGTAAGTACTCGTTTTAGATAATGTATCCTCGATGAACGCTATTTTCAGCATTTATGAACATAGGCAATAGAAAGTTCATAGAGTATCCTGGCACTGTATTGAAATTTGATCGGTAGCCTTTCGATATTCAAGGCCACGCTTGAATACATTTTAATACGTGTCACATGCAGCAGAAAAACCGATACGTGAAATGCCAATGAACTTTGCACTTGAATCATTGGCCTGTATTGTGCGCCTAAAAATATATGCTATGCATAGATAATTATATTAAAATGATGTAGTAAATATAAATAGGCGTATACAATTATGTCTCAAACTTAATGAGAAAAACGATATTGATTTTGCCCAAAATATCTACAGACGCTAAAACAAATTTGTTTAAACAAATAAAATTTGTTAGTGAAAATTCATTCCTGACGAAAGAAATCTATTTCTAGAAAGCTTAATTGTGTTACAAAATTCATTTTGAGAAATTTGGTAGTATCGCCAGTTTCATTCTTTTATTAAAATCATATTTTATAAATTTTCCAACACTATTAAAGACTAACGAAATATTCGAGCGTTTGACTTTTGTCGAGACACCCTATGTACATTTCCATCGTTTCTCATCCGTTTCTCTCTAGCCATTCCCTTCTATTCTTGCGCGCACTTCGTCCTCTTCTCCGCACTTTTACACTTTCTCTCTATTTCTTACCTTCTTTTTCTCTTTCTTCCTTTCATTCTTTCTCGTTGTCGCGCTTCAGGCCGCGTACTATCGCCAGACGCGAGACGAATCTCGAGCTTCAATTCCCGCGCGATTTATCTCGGAGCAGACATTGGTCTACTGTCACCGCAACCGAGACGTTCGGTACAACAGCAAGCAACCACGCAGACAATACACCTCTTTGCCAGGCATCTTTCCCAGAACACGCGACCGTAGGATTATGACTTTTAGGTTTGGGAACAGCTGCTGACATTTCTGCGTGGTTTGGGCAGATTTACTTGGCAGAAGATAGCGCGATGAGCGACGCCCACAACGGAATTGTTAATTCTACTATGTTCAGGATTTTCGGTTACTTTTTGGATTTCGCTAACTTTGTTTGCTAACTTAGTTAGATCGCTTGAAACTTTCTTGAGATATTTTATAAATCATCTGTTGCTCGGCTTCCTTTAACGTTATACACATATGTATACTTTACATTTTTTTACTTTACATTTTTATATACAGAGTGGTTGGTAACTGGTGGTACAAACGGAAAGGGGGTGATTCTACGCGAAAAAAGAAGTCGAAAATATAGAATAAAAATTTTTCGTTTGAGGCTTTGTTTTCGAGAAAATCGACTTCGAATTTTCGCTCGGTACACGTGCGGATGCGTTACAACGATCTACAGTGAGATCCGTTATAACGTACTGCACGCGTACCAAACGAAAATTCAAAATCGATTTTCTCGAAAACAAAGCCTCAGACGAAAAATTTTTATTCTACATTTTCGACTTCTTTTTTCGCGTAGAATCACCCCCTTTCCGCTTGTACCACCAGTTACCAACCACCTTGTATATATTTTACTTTACATTTACATGTACGCATTGTAAAATATATTTATAATATGTGTTTCTATAACAGTATTTCTCTTCCTTCAACAATAAAAGATAATTTTCCACTTATTTGACATAATATATGCGTGGCATATCAGAGTTAGTGAAGTGAATTTTTGCATGTGGTCCTACTTTAATAACCAGGGACTGTAGGTTCGTCATTAAGTGAGCTATATAACATATGTTATTCTGAATACACAAGGGATACGAAAACACGTGGGTATAAATGATGGGTATAAACTGGGGTTATAAGAGGAACGAGAAAGGTCGCTTTAAATATTTGTTCTGTTTGTTCTCGTTTCCAAATTGAGAAACAGATTTGTATTTTAATAATTTTCCCTACAAATTGTGCTTTCGTAAATGACTTTGCCTGTACTTTATGCGCAATCTCATTGTCTATGCACATTTTCAGAATATTGTACGAAACTTGGTAGATGTAGTACGTATCTAAGATCGAATCTGAATGAAGTTTCTTAGTAATTGCCAATCAAACAGAATTCGAATGTTATTTAATTTTAATTTATATTTTGCCATTTATCATAGAAACCATCGGTGACATTTGTCATGTAAGACATAAGATACAAATATCACTTGAATACTCTAACTTCAAATTTAATCCTAGCTCCAGTTCTAATACCAATTGATGGCTAGAACAGAATTGATCGACCACATTTGGAGAAAATCGAAATTTACATCAATGTATTAGGTTTTCCTAGAAGTTTCTCTAGTTTTATGAGGAAATAGTAGACGCACAACGTTTTTGTTTCATATTATTTTGTCGAATTACGTACGATCCATTTTGTTCTGTCGAGATAAATACCGCGACATTTCATAAACTTCGTTTCACGTTTGTATGAAAATTATAAAAAACACATTTGCGAAAGAAAGACACTTTTCAGACTCAGTCTTTACACGAAACAAAATTACATACATACACGCTATTAAGAGCAAAAACGTAGTATACAAATAATTTTATATTTTTCTTATCCTGAAACAACGCCATTCTATTCTATTCTATTTATATTATTCTACACCTAGCGGTTATTCTAACTTTTCTAATGACAGTGTCTTTCAATTTTCACGCGTATGTATAGATATGTAAATCAGACACGAAAAACGCAAAAAGCAAACTGTCCTCGTTGGCAGTGTGTGCCGTCGTTGCCCTCAGTCTGTCATAACTCATAACAAATGTACGTCGCCGATAGTTGACAGCCAGTTTTCGAAAGTCGGAAAGTTGGCCAATTCCGATACGGTATTAAATTCTTTTCTCAGCGAGACATTTTCCATTAGTGTTGAGCCCCGCGGCACCGAGGGGCAACTATCATTTAATATTTGTTCCGAGCGAGTTGAAAGGGTTGCGAGGGCTGGAATTCGGTCGTTGTCACGCCGGGCCGGAGAAACGTTATTTGTTCGGAGCGTGGTAGCGAAGCTTCTGGTTAGCCGGGATCGTGTCATTTCCGATTGTCGTTTCTCACGAAAAGGACCGTTAACTGGTTAAAACAGCCAAAGTTATGCAACGTGGATTATACGGAAGTACCGCCGATGGCAGTCCAATTTTTGCTCCTAATTGACTCACAGTTTCGTTCCTTTTCACCTCGAAAAATTAAAGTTGTTGCGTTATACCGTAGACGTGAGCGGAACTTTTAATACAAATACACTGGAAACATAATTAAGGACCTGGTTAGATGGTTAAAAGAAATGGTGTAAAGATGAGACAGAGGGTTAAACACGAACTAAATCGTGTTAGGATAAAACGCAGGAGGTGAGTTAATTATCTTGTTCGAATGGAGTGTTGTAGTTTAATAATAATATGGAAATGGGAATTTGGTGTGTAACTATTTCGGACAGAGTGACGTTACTGTTTGTAACAGTGTAAGACTGGAACAGTCATCGGAGACATTGCATTCCTCGTTATATACGTACGGATGCTTTTGAATTGTTCGATGATTGCAAATTAGCCATCATAAGACAACGTTATTCAGCAATTTGTTCCTAATTAAATAGAAATTGAGCGGCAGATAGGTATATTTTGTTCAATTTCTTGCTAATTGGCGATCGATCGAATAAATAAAATCGTTTTACGTTCGCTCGACGAGATTATCTAATTATTGAAATATAGTAGACAGTTATAGTTACGTGGATAGATAGATGAAATCCCTGTAACGTTACTGCTACATTTTACGGTAATACGCTGGCTTTATTGCACATAAAACGGTGTTCAAGATTAAACAGAATAATAGTCGTGAAAATTATAAGGAATTACGAAGGACGAAGTACGAGGCTTCCAGGTAAATCGTATTCTTTTAAAAGAAATACGCCAATCTTTCAGAAACATTGTAGCACCAACAGGCATTAAATGACACGCCGATGAACGTATCTAGCTTGCACACCGAATTTACATAACTTTAATACCAATTGTGATCTCCTATACGTAATATTATACAGAAGCATCTTTTTCATATAAGTTTCATATATTTGATGATATTTCAGATAAAATAGTATACATTTTTAATAAATTTTTCGACAAACTTTAAAACATACGGGAAGACTAAATTTTCTACGTGCTTTTAATAAAATAAAACGTCAATTATTATTTTTCCCCAGTTTACCGAGTATTCTCGTTTCGCACAAACTAACGACCCTTCCTTCGAAACTCATTATGAAGACTACGCATAAACTGGAAAAGAAAAAAATACAGAAAATAAATGGGAGTAGAGGGGAAAAAGGAGGAAGAGGTCGGGATTACGCAAATCTCTGGCAGGAATCGGGCAACGAACGAACCCTCGACCGCGGAATCCACGCTGATTGCGTGTCAGGCGTAAAACCGCGCGTACAGTCTCGTCAGCTGATTAGCCCAGCCTCGATTTAAAAGTTTCCAATTAAGTCGCGAAACAGCGAGGCGGTTCGAAAAGTTCGTTCGCCGACTAGAAAAAGACTATCGTTCCTCTCGACGTGAAATCTCACCTACCCTCTTCCCTCAGGAGGATTACTTCCGATCGTTTGTACCTCTGGCTCGTTCGCGTTTCTTCGAGATTGCCCGGCGACCGACCAGCCAGCGTCGTCGATTAATTCTCCATCGAGTGGACTCGATAAATTCCGGACGCGTTCCAGCCACCTCGGTTAGTTACTCTGCTCTCAGTTACGATCACTCGTTACGTTTAGCGGCTCGTATTTTCCGAGAGCATCCAGCTACCATCGGAATACGAGCCGAGAATTTCTCATCTGACGATCACGTCACGGTGCGCTTCAGAATTCATTCCGCGATCTCGCGCGAAACAAGCAAAATTTCTATGTTAAGGCTAGGTCTATTTGTGTATGTTACGCGCCATTCGACGGTCTTACGATAGTTGCTATATTTTTTTTTTTTTTTTTATTTGGGAGAATTTTACAACCAATTCTCATTGAGAATTATAAGTAAATTATTCTGGCGTGGTACTATAACTTGGATAATAAGTGTTTATCGTATGTTTGATTCTAGAGTTGCTATATTTAGATGAAAATTGAACGGATTTAAGTAATCGTAGAAATATAGAATGTGTGTGTATGTAATATTTAATTTGAGAATTTATATGACAAGGAAACTAAGCTGATGTACTAAACATTTTCTGACAAAATTCATGTAATTTAAATTTTATTATCTACATCAAATACTTTTTTTTTTTTTATTAACGCGGAGGAAATCTGCACGGACAACAGGCCGCTTCTGGGGAAAAGCGGCGTGGTAGTGCCGGACTCCAACCGACTAAAACCTCCACTATGACCGTCCCGGCTGCGATCGAGAGGGGCCCGGGAACCGGTGTGAGCGACACACCGGGTTCTACATCAAATACTAGAGTTGTATTAACTTACGCGAACTTAACTTTAACGAACCTTTCGCTTCGAGCGCTGTATATAGGCAGCGACCATGCGACGAATTCTAAATCCGGCACCCCATATATCCGGCATCCAAATGATGCATACACAAATACTATCTATAGTCAATAATATATTTTTTCGTTATCGGCAGAACATTTTTTGTTGATTTTATTGACATATTGGATTAGTCACTTCTTACAGTTACTCATTGTTGAAACAACATCAAAACGTTTCACGCAATATATTTCGAACATCCAGACGATCGTATACTGTTTCATGCTAAAAAATCTATTAAATCCATTGACAGTGAAACGATATTTCATATACGGTTCTTACAAGAATTATTGTTATTTAAGACTCAGGAAAACGTATAAACAGCAACCATGCACACTGACAGTGACAGTACTTCAGTGACAGTACTTCGGCGGACTGGATTGCCGAGGCCAAAGGGTTGAAAGTAAAATATGCCCTACGATATTTTAGGAATGAGCCTTAATAAAAACTTCAATAAGATCTGCGATAAAATGTTTAGAATTTCCTATAATTAATTTCCTTTAGAACAGACGCGGTTAATAAGTATAAATTTCATTTTGCAATTATAACATCTACCTACCTATATTTGTCCTAGGTATACTCTCTCGAGTTATATGTGGTATTGTAGGTAATTAAGATAGAAGGAATGTAATGGAAATGAATACACACATGTATACACATGGCAATATATTTCTGACTCAACAAAAGTTAACATTAATATTATCGAAAGCACTTGAACGTTTGTAGTAAAATAAAAAATTTCTAACCTGTCAATTTTATGCGTTTTACTGATTAATTTGAAAATTCATTGAAGTAGGCAAACTTAACCCAATTACATTCTTCGAGTCATTAACGATCTAATCGTGTTTTTCTATCGTAAGAAATGTATCTTCAGCTTGTGAAAAATACGAGCCACAATTATTAAGTTGCTTTGGTAAAATCGTTGATCACTTGTTACTTTGTAATTGCGATGTATCGAAATTGTATGCTTGGCCAACAATCTATAGCAGTGCAAGAAGTTCTTTGTTTATGGTATTTTAAGAACAGCACAGGAGAAAATATAATTTATAAGTTAAACGAATAGAAATATAGGAGGAAGTACTTTTTATTTGACCGATATCTTTGTTTCAAACTTAGTTCGACCTCGATGAAAGTTCACGAAGGTATCTTTTATCGGTCACCTGATGGTTTTCCACCGAGAGGCGTCGTCTTCCTCGGTTACTTACACTTGACTACAACGAACTTTACTTCGAGTCTATAAAGGTTTCAACTCTCCCACTGGAATCATCGCCTTTCTCGCGCTCCTTTCCTTGCAACAATTTGTTATTTATATGGAAAATGTTTCTAGCGTGATCGTTTATTTAGAACTAGCGAAGCTTTCGATTGCTTTAACGCATATCGTGTAACGATATCAACCAAGGAAGAGAAAGTAAACTTCTAGACAACGAAATTTATTATTTGTCTATCGTTCGTCTTCTTTAACTGATCGTGGAACTATCATTTATATTGTAAGTTTTTAAGATATTTTACTTATTTAAAATTCGTCGTATTCGTTACATCTAACGTTTACTATAAACTAACCACTCATGAGGATATATTTAATCTAGACACATTTCAGAAATAAGGAAGATTTTGTGACGCAAAGTAAAATAAAAATCAACTACATTAGAAGTTTTATTTTCGAGGAAAGTCAATCGAGTCAATGCAAATTATTCTCGATATGCATCTTATTTTAATCATAGAGTCTCCCTCGTCTTATTTCTTCCACGATCTTCGGCATACGCTATATATTTAATTACTTCGCTGCTTCTTCGCTCTATTATCGAAATATTTCTCAGTATATGCAAATCGAAATTTCTCCACTTAACCGAGAAATCCACTCCGTGTCTCTGGAAGCTCCCCAAGCTTGCAGGAACACAGTCGAACAAGGGCAATAATCAAAAGCCAATCACTCTGGCAAAATCGTAAATGAGACCTGAAAAAAGTGGAGCCGAGAAAAAAATAGGAAAAAAAGATAGCAACTAGATCAAAGGAGAAAATCTGCGAATAATTGGATCGTTTGAAAGCACGCTCTTTGATCGTCGTATGCACGTTGAATAGCTGAATCGCGTTGGGTATTCACGTTCGTATATCCGATCGATACGTTCCTCTGGAAAATATCGATGACTTTATCGTGAAAAAATAGAGAGCGACCGAGAGAGAGAGAGAGAGAGAGAGAGAGAGAGAGAGAGAGAGAGGAGTCGCGTCGACGGAAATCCGATATGTTCGATGACGCGTAGGGTGGGTAGGTCGTCGTTCTTCGCGGATTTTCTCGTCAAAAAGAGTCGAGAGACGATCAGACGGGACTTGCTGACACCGGGAAACATCGTCTTGGTCGGAGATTAGCAAGAGGGCGAAACGTGCGAATAACGACACCCACGAGACGACACCAGGCATCCGTGGAACGATCTCGTCGTCGTTGGAGGGGCACGCCTCTAAGTAATAAGAAATCGATAAGAGCCATGGATTGGATGCAGAAGGAAGGGAAAATCGGTTCCGAGTATCTTATCGCAACTTGACGGATGAACGGTCATTATTTCGTGGATGTGTTAGCGGAGCATAACCAGCCTCGATAACAAAATTCTTTAACAGGATACACCTACGAGGTAGAGAGCGTAGACAGGTCGATATTAACGATGAATTATTTTGATAAATCCGATCGATGATTTTGCACGTGAATTGTTCAATAAAGAAGTTCGAAGAGCAAGAGAAGCGTGCATATGGTTTAAAGATAGCGTCTAGAGGTTCTCGAGACGGCTATCTGGTAGAAACGCTCGACAATGGGTCCACTTGAAAGCAAGTTTTACGTATTTCCGCAGACGTTTTCTGAATGCAAATCAGCCAAGTTTGCCAGACGCAGTAATAAACTATTTAAGAAAGTTTCTTGCCGGAGAGCGTTCAAACTATTGGTCTTCCTAATATTATTTTGATGATCAGTAAGTATAAGAACTTGATAGTCATGATACTAATTAATATTGAATTACGAAAATTTTACAGATATTTATCGTTTCGCGCGAGATACGGTTACAGTTAGGTTTTCAACGAACATTTTTTCCTTAGAAACTTCCTAGGAGATAGGTGTAGCTTTTTCATTAAATTAAGCATGTTTTCAAAAGATACAATCAACATTACCGTGAATAAATGTAGACATTTTCCCCTTAGAAACTTCGTGCGAGGTACGTTTAGTTTTTTCATTAAATTAAGCGTGTTTTCAAAAGGTATAATCAACATTACCGTGAATAAATGTTGACCGAATGTACCAATTTCTCTCACGAATAACCATAGCTTGTTACGCGTTTATTGGAAAACTCACACAAGTTTTACTTTATTTAGCACTTTGCAATACAGAGTTATATAATGCAGGCGAAATAACGGATTTGTAATAACAAGATGAAAAGTTAAAAGGATTGAAAACCGTTCGATTTCTATCAAATACCAATTGTGTTCAGACACATCGGATGTTCTAATATTTAACATACGCGCGTCCTGTATAATATATTTTTCTCAAGGAAATAACAAATAATTTTACTTTTTGAGTCTGAGAAATTCATCTCTGAACAGAGATTACGAGTCGATGATTCGACAAATAACGAAGTTTTCGATGATTCGTCATAATTATGGCCTACAAAGACGCAGGCCACAGGCTACTGATAAATCCTAAGTTTCCAAATGCGTCCCTCGAGACAATCCATCTTGGTCGGCAGTCGCAGCAAAGTACGAAATGATTAATTTCGAAATCGAACTGTTTAAATCTGACTTCTTCGAGCGACTTCGTACAGGTGGCCAAAGTCGAAGTTCGATTTTCGATCGGGTACTTTGTAAATCGAATCGAAAAGGGACAAAAGAAAAAAGGGTAAAAGGGGAATGGAAAAAAAGGGAGGAAGTTCTCGCTTTTAAGGTATACCGTAATCTTTTTTTCTTCTTTCTCGATGAACTTTCTTAATTCGGGCTCGGTTCAATGGACTAATTAATATTGATGATTAAAAAGTGCCCTCGTGGGTGATCAATTTTCATCGGTATTAATATTCGTCGTTTCGAACGGAACCAAAGCCCCCGGGCTTCGCTTTCTTCGCTCTTTGGCTTTAAGCGCGTCCTCGAATATCGCTTAATTAAAATGGAACGTGAATTTTGATTAGACCTTGAGAGGGAAGGGACGATTACGATGACGTATAGCCATGCGTGTTTCTTACCGGGCGTTCGTGCTATGTTTTAAATTTTTACTCGATTAGAATTCGTTAAATATTAGCGAGACGTATAGCTGAGATATTAATAAAGATTATTCACGGGCTATCGATAATTTACCGATACATTTTGTGATATCGAAAGTTGACTAAAAGAAAATGAAGATGTAGTAACAGTCACTAAGTTATACATTATAGATTCGATAAAGAAGAGGAAGAAATAAAACGTAACACTCTAGTAAACCATTAATATTCTTCTGTTTGCTTTTGCTTGAGTTTTATGCGACCGATGTATTAATATCGTTTAATATATCATTCCACTGGCGAATAATTTGTCATCCCCTGGAAGAAAAAGGAATCGATGAACGAATTTCTACGAGGGGAGAGACCGCGTGAATAGCGTGACAAACAAGACGCGATTCTCTTCAACGAAAAGAGGATTTCCAGCATTAACCGAGGTTATTAAGTCTTGCTTCTTTGTTGCACTCGACGTTCAGTTAGTCGAAGCAGGGGAAACCAGTAAAGTAACCGGTGTAATTCACTCCGTTTGATTTATTCGGCCCGATTTATCTCGTTTGCATATTTTTTGCTTTAGTCGAACGGTTCTGCGTTAAATCACGCGGCGATATCGCGCAGGAACTAACAACGCCCAAAGCGAATCCTTGAAAATCACGGCTTCCCACGCTAAAAAGTTTCGTTTAATATTCTGATGTATTAATGCAGCGAATATTAATGCATAGAAAGTTCAATACAAAAATAGATTTACGATGAAAAAGCAATTGATTATAACTAACTGTTTGAAAAACGATGATTATAACGACGAATTTATAATCTCTAACGTATATATTTTACAATAAGGAAACATTTTATAAATATTAATAATTGCAAATCTAGAAATTTTATGTATAATTTTTTTATAATTTTATGTATAATATTTTATAATTTTAAATTATGTACGGATATTAAATTAATTATTTCCAAATTTAACACGATCATAGAATCAATAAAGTATAAGTATAGCACGGTTCACAACTTGGTAGAAAATACGCGATTTTTATTAGCGTACACGAAACCGTGTAAAAATATCATAAAACACCGATAACTTTAAGGGAATATATATGTTTGAAAAAAATAGTTAGAAATGAACTATCGCTTTTAGTAAACCATACACTGTTTTTGACACAATATCTGAACGATGTACTATAGATAAAACAGTGATAAAAATATTTTAGCGTAAAATGTCGGTGACAATAGCAATTTAACTAATGCAACGAGTTTCACTGAAGGTCTTTGCTCCAATTCTTTACTGGCAACACCGGCTCTGACTTTTAACACTGACACTTAACTCTGACACTTAACTCTGACACTCGACTCGAAACTAGTTCTTGTTTCAACTCTCGACTAACTAGCACACGCATTTTTGAGCACCATTTAAGTCTACACGCGCTCATTCTCTCCTCTGTTGATTCTCTTATCCTCTGATTAGACGTCAAAATCCATCCCACGAACTCGACATACTTTTACTAACAAATCATCAAACTAGTCGAATTATCATAAATATGAAATTATGAAATTATGTATATGATATATTATATCTCCATATAACGACTAGTTTCTATAATAATTTTATTATTAAATATTGCTTTACTGTTAAATATTTTATTCCTTAAATTGTGCATTTTGACATCTATTGGCTTGGCAACTAAGTGATTGCGGATTTTGTCGTTAGATGGTATTGACAAAATCCGCTTAGTTGCCAAGTCAATAGAATGTTTTCTTCCATCGGTATATTTGCACAACGATACGAAACCTTGCATAGTAAATCCTCGAAAGTATCGAACCTAAGAGAGATTTCATATCGCACATCACAGACGTCACAAGTTTCTTCGCTCAATGTGCCTATCTATTATCAAAAGATTCTCGGACTCGTGCATCCGAAACCTGAGATAGCTCTGTAGCTTTCATTCGTACAATAATCCAAACACTCTGTACAAGCATCTTTCCATTCGCTTTTCCAACATTGTAAAATTTAGAATCTAAACCAAGTACATATACAGGAATTATTTGTACATATGTGCAACAGTATGAAAGTTTGTACTGCGAGTCTTCAAAAGTGTTGATCTAAGAATTGAAAGTTACCAAGATCTTCGTGTTACGGAACGTCGTAAGTTTTTTCATTCACTGCGCCCGTTATTCAAAAGTTTTCGCTCATATAATAATCTCAAGCACTTTGTATCCATCTCAAATACCCTTTTGTTCTTCTAACGCGCTACAGTCTAGAACAGACATAATAGGTACCTGAAATGAAGTGTCCTGAATGGAACGCGAGCTCGATCGGTTATTTCTTCTAGATCTAACGTAGTCATAAAAATATGTAGTGGCCAAAAGTGTCACATACACAAATAAAACAGTAGCCATAACGACGCGTGACGATAAACGATAGATAGCAATACCACTTCGCCTCTCTGTTGCTCGCGACATATTTTCTCAGATCCGTGACACTTACGCACTCATCGTTCTATACATATGTAGTGGATTCGTAGAGGATTGGTAAATAGGTAACGAGAACTTGCTGTTGCAATCCGTCAAATATATTCGAAATAATTAAATAAATATAAATAAATAAGTAATGTCGTGATACGCTCGTACGAACGTATTCGCTAGACAATGTAAAGTCGCTCGCAGATAACTCGTAGATGCTGATAGATACTGGGTATATACTTTCTTTTTTATTTGGTAGACTTTTTACAATCAATTCTCATTGAGAATTATAAGTAAATTATTTTGGCGTGGTTCTGTAACTTGGATTATAAGAGTTTATAGTATGTTTGATTATAGTTGAATCTAATGCTTAAATCTAAAGGCTATCGTCTTTTTTTTAATAGGTTTTGGTGGTTGTTAACTCTTGTATTATATCTGTTGCTGAATTTTAATATTTCTTCTTTAACCGTTTCGTTGTAACATTTCTTCTTTAACCGTTTCGGTGTATCGTTTCGTTGGTAACATCCAACCAAGGTGCATCTATTAAGGATCTTAGAGTTTCTGATTGGAATCATTGGAGAATTTCTATGTTGGAATTACTCGCTGTTCCCCATAGTTGAATCCCATAGGTCCAAACAGAATTTAATATGACTTTACATAGCATTGGGTATATATACTCTTTTCGGTCGCGTCCGTTTATTTATGCTGGTCGGGGAAAAGTCGGAAAATTCAAATTTGTTTTTGTTCGACGGTTGCACGTAGCGACGATATTGTTTTTCCCGGAGTTTATTTATTCTTATATTACGTGTATCCTAAAGATCTTGATACTCTCAGGCAAAATAACAACATGATTTGAATTGTCCTTTAATCATGTGCCACTACACATATATATATTACACTGACCCAAATATGTACTTTTCGCTAGTCCGTCAAAATTCTGTCACTGTCAGAGAACGAATCTCGGTGTCGTCGGTTTAGAACCGATTTCCAGTTAATCGTGCGATCGGAAGAATTTGCAATTTATTGCTAATCGCTAATAATAACGCAAGTCGACAAGGGCCTAGCGTCGGATAACCGATTTATGATTATAACGCGGCGAGAAAGTTAACGAGAAAAGCGGACCACCCGTTGGTCGCTACGTTGCAAACTCGTTTGTTAAACTTAAAATTGATCCCTTGGTCGTTCGACTAGCGAGAGGTGGGCCGAGGGGGCGACCGAGAGAGATGACTGAGAGAAGAAGAAGAGAGAGAGAGAGAGAGAGAGAGGAGAGCGTTACATTAATTACAACGCGATCCCTGCGACAGCCGGAAGAGGATTTTCAGAGCGGGTTTCTCGACGCTAGAATTAAAGGGCACTTTGCCTGGAAACGCGGCGCCTTTGCACGAAACTTTAAATTTCTGCCGACGTCTTCGCCTTTGAAAGCGGGGCAGAACGTCAGCCGGACCGTTGCTTGAGAGATCAACCGTGAGTCAAAGAGGATCCTTCAAGCAGCTGTTAATTCGTTAATTCCCGTTTACGTGTCCGGCGATACAAAAGGGCAATACGGCATCAACATCGCTGCTTGGTGTTAGTTACATATACGTATATGTATGTATAGGATGAAACGAGAAAAAAAAACGAATTGAATAGTTTAGGTATGTGTATACATGTAATATGAGTTGAAAGGAGCAAACGAAATCGTAGACTTAGGAATTAGTGTTTCAAAAGATATAACGACACTGTTTTCCAATGACGCTGCTATGCAGACACTCGTAGTGTTTCTTGTATTGTTTTCACGGATAAAAGATGAGAAATGGAAGAACACTATTTGAATGTTTGGATTCGAAAAGATTCACTGTAAAATTGTATGGAAATTGCTTGACCATATCGTAAACATTTGCAAAATTTAATCGAGTTAATAATTGAATTAATATATTTGAAATTACATGTCTTTCCTGTACTGTCATTTGACATCCGATCGTGTAAAGATATTTAGGTAAATGTGTAGATTAAAGCGTTAAAGTTCTGAAGTTCTCTTTATATTGATTTGTACTAAGCTCTCTTTCGACTACAGCAATGTTTCCAAAGTGTAATCTTTAATGGAAATATAACAATTTTATGTGAAAATGAATCATTAAGTGGTGTTTTGGTAATAACTTGGTTTCAACGATGAAGTGTAAAAAATATTTGTTTACATGATCAGCGTGGAATACCATGCGACAGAAATGAACATTTATTTGAGCTTCTCTTTTCTTATAACAGTTATCCTATGTATTTATTTTCAATTTAAATTTAATAATTTCACGAGATGTTGACTTAAAATATTTCTTGTTTACATGGAATTATTCCACTGCATTCTGTATTTTATGTAAACAAGCAAATATAATTGAAGAGATGCGAAAAGTATCTTTTTCACGATTAATTTACACAGCTATATTAATAAAATATCTTTTTTCGTTTATTTTAACGTAAACTACTGTTTACCATATTATCTTGAATAAAACATATTTTTGTGGAGTATTCGACATTTGAAAATGCCAGAGTATATTTAGTCTGAAATTCTTCAAAATTCTATCAAACCCTCTATCCGATTCGTCGATACCATTGTGCTTGTTGATCGCGCGATTTCCATTCAATTCGTCCCGATTATCGCCGATATTTACGAACTTTTTGTCTCATGTAGCTTATGGTAGTAAGTGCGAACAACTCGTGATCGACCACTGTTTCAAATTGTGGTTACACAGGCTGCGTTTCCTTTTTGTCAGAACAACAGCGAGAAAATTGTTTCGATTACGATTCTTTGTCGCTTATATGGCTGTTAATTAACGCGACGCATTCGAAGAGAACAAAGCAGTCGACAATCAGCGTACCTTTTTATTTGTTCAAGGTTACAATAAAATAAAGCAGTAACCACAGTACTATAGAAAAAATCTATTGTCAGGTGATTTACTATAACGATCTCATAACAATAATTAGTCATATTCTTAGAAAATATTTTTATATAGTTACATATACAAGAAACTGATCTGCTCTTTAGATATTCCTTTTACGATGCTTGTAATTTGTAATTTTTAATGTTTTTTGTTGATTGACACATTGTTTCGAAATATTGCAATAAATAAAATTTTGAACGAAGTGTCATGAAACAAATATATAGAACAATATAAAATACTAATAAATATATGTATAATTATATTCACGTAAAAGAAACATTTCGCTTTCTGAGATGATCTAATATTTTTAAATAATATTTTATGACGATATGATTGCAGGAAATAAAAATAGAACTCTTGTTATGGAAATTAAAAATGTTTCTTAAATCACGTATCGTGGCATATTAGACTATATCTATCGCTCGATGTTCGTTCACGTTGATTATAATTACGCAACGAAATGACGTGACACAAATTATTATTCAAGTTTCTTTATTTCGTACAACTCATTTTCATATTTATGCGTATACAAGTTGAAATTTTATATTTAACGATTAACTTGCTTCTCCTTCGAAACGAAGGTTTATGTTTCAAAAGCTCGAGATAGTAATCTCATGCCTTTTGTTTATGTTATAGTTTTGTGTGTTCCGTCTTTTAATTAATTTCTCGCCGCTCATAACGTTGTATAATTATGTTTTAAAAACGTATACGCAGAGAAAATTAAAGTAGCACACTTTTAACCGCTTATCGCAAAACAAAAAGCACAAAAAGAGTGGGAGAAAGAATTCACAAAACAAACGTAAGAAAAACGATCACGTTTCTTATGTTTTAATTAATCTTTTCTAGCACGCGGTAATTCCACTCTCAAAAACACGCGTGCATGAAGATTAAACTGACGGCTGACCGGCATAATTCGAGCAAGAACTTTTCTTTTCGCAACGATTTAATTAAAGTTCCCTCTGTTCAACGCTAGATAAGCATATACATGTATATCGCATTAAATTCGTTCTTACGCGTTATTTCAATATAACAATTTAACCATTTCTGCAAATTTAAGCATTCCGCGGAGTTTGCCCCGAAACATCGCCAACTTTCATATCGGTAACTTTTGTTTCAAAGGAACTATAGGCTGCGTTTTAACCGCAACGTAGTCGCGAAATTCCATCGAAACGCAATCCGTAAACAGAGAGAGGTGGAATCATTTCCTTAACATTGCCGAGCATCCCCTAACTTTCGTCTATCAGTCCCTAGATATTCGTTATATTATTCAAACTTATCTGCGTTCAGATAGATACATATACATATAATAAATGTATATACACAGCATATATGGCGAAAGTATTCGAACACTTGTAGATACCTTTTATGAATATATTACGTGTATTATGCGAAACATTTTGAAATTTCATTACAGTTATTATGACAGCCGACTATCGTTATTATATATAAAGCTTGAGGGTTTGAAACAAATCTGAAAATATACTATGTAAAAATAACGAAGTATTTAGTACAAGTATTACATTTCATAGAAGTTACAAAGGTATTTATGTTATGTTACTCGTTATATCAATTAAGCTGAATATTTAGTGGGACCATATTTAATATTTATTACGTGTTTAAAATAGCTATTCATGTTGTAATTATCGTGGTAGATTTTTTTATTAAATATTGTTGAGAATTGTGGATCCTAATTGTCGAGATAAAAGTAAAGGAACACTAAGTTACTAGTGTTTATTAGTTTACTTTACTAGTTATATGCCTGCAATATATATCTTGTGATTTCTACATACGTTTTCAGATTGGTTCCAAATTTTAAATATAGTCATGACAGTCCTGCCTCGCTACAGTATCAATGAGATCTCGAAATGTTTTATATAACACATACAATATGGACATAAAAGTTTTTTTATAGAAAGCGTTCAAGTACCTTCACAGATGCATACGGTATACGTAGATATATAGATGGGCTCGTATTCGATTTACGAACGATTCGAATATTACGCTCAGTCCTCCACTTCCCTGACGAAAATATTTTCATTTTATATGTTACAGTACAGCTTTTTTCCCCGTTAAACTCATTTATTTTAAAGTTTCTACACGTGTTCGATAGAATACGTTCTGGAATATTGTATCGCGAAGCACATAACGTTATTCGATTACTTCTTTCTGACTTTATGGCGCTCCTGCTATATACACAGGCGTACAAAAGTCTTGCTATAAAAGGGCCATTTTTATTAGAACAAAATTTAGTGCGTTCCGTACTAGGAAGAGTAAATGCTGTTTTATTATATTGCTTTATATATTATGAAATGATATGTTATGTTTAAATAAAAATGCCCCTTTTATAATATGAATGGTATATAATAAATTTTGTAGATAATTGTGCGCACCATAGATAGATGAGTTTCAGGGGACATTTACGTGCCATTTTGAAATTCTGCTTTTCCTTTGTCGATCCGTAACTTTTATAAAGAATATCAAAGGCAAGTATAAAATTAACGAGCGATGAAATATTCTAGTCGCTCATATTCGTCACTAATCTTTATACATCCATTATTTTAATATGATGCATTATGATAAATTCGAAGCATCATTATTCTCTACAAGTCAGCTCATCCTTTGCGAGCAATACAATCACGAATAAAAAGTTTGCAAATGTAATTATTAATTTCTTTATCATTATATCAATTTAACATTAAGGGAAAAATGAAATTGGGAAAAAAGAGTTGGATAACGATTAATAAACATAAATATACGATGTGACTATTTAATGATATTCTCTTACAATCATTTATAAATCACCCGTTCTCATAATTTTACCAATTATCTTCTAATTTGCGTTACTCGAGAACATAGCAGACATTCTTAGCATTGGAAATGTAAAAAATGTTCGTGTTGCTGCCATCAATAATCTGTAATCCAAACGTCCGACTAACACGAAGTTAGCAAAACCAAAAAAAAAAAAAAAAACTGTCTGCAAAACACGGTACCGTTCACTGCTCAGCAAAAAATCTACCGATTAATACATCTTTCCAAACAATAATCCTCCAGTCCGTTTCAAATCCCAGAGAAACGTCGCTCGATTTACCAGCCTCCTTCCAACAGCCACGACCCAACCACCGACACAAATCCCTTTCATTTTACCCTTCGACCTTCGAGCCAATCACCCAATCGTAACCACCCAACTAATCAAACCCAAAGAGTCGCTCACCCTTCTGCCTACGAACTCGTGTTTCCGGCATCGATCTCAAGTAAAACGTGACACGCGTACGCACGATCTTCGAATCGATACGCGTCAATCTACAACCTACGCTGTACCATATACCAAAGGTATATTACAGGTACTATTATATTAACTGTATTACACAGTCTACTGAGGAGACGATTTTTTATTCACTTTGGTGAATTTATTCATCTTATCTAAATGTACGTAATTCGTTCTTCTTTTTTGTAATTTTTAGCTGTACCTTCCCGAAAACGTGGTCAGATTTTGCTAATCTTTCTATCGCGACACTTAAATGTATATCTTCCCGTGTGTGTGTGTGTGTGTGTGCATGTCCGATGACGATGACACACCACTGAGTTTGCTTTTCGCCTAATCAACTTTAGGTATCTTGTTCACGAGGGAGGTGTTGCTCGATGAATGATACGTACCAACGACACTAAGAGCAGTTCTTCTCCGAACGATGAGAAAATTTCGAACTATCTCCAACTCTTGAGGCAAAATTTACGAACGATATGCACGCTGATTGGTTTTCATCGAGCGCAAGGAAATGACCGATGACTCGCTCGCTGAGCATCACTCGCCGCACTTTCGCGCGCTCGGAGCGCGGGAGATCCGGACGAGCGCGAGGCTCTGAATTTAATTAGGCGAGGGTCACGGAAATTCTTTCGGGTGGCACTCGATCGATCGGACCGTTACAAGTAGCTAAATTACCTTTCGGTGTTAACATCGTTTACGACACGTTCGATTATTAAGAACACGATGGACAGGGAGAATCAAAATACTAGTAAAGTTCTAAGTGCTGGAGCTTCGAATCAGAAGTAGCCTCTTAACTGTGAAAGAGTGCGTCGTAAAATTACTCACGAAAATTATCATTTTTTCTTTCCTTCGGATGAAACATCTTCGTTATAATTCTTATAGAAGAAGAATTATCAACGTTTAAGCGGTGTTCTTCAGCACATTAGAGATTACTGACTTCTATGTATCCACTGGTGTATTTAAATAACGTTCATCGGTACGTATTGTACAAACAAGTACAGAAACACAAACCTCCAGCCGCGAGCGACGTCGAAATGGCGTTCTATTTATTCTGTTAATTTCGACTAGCCAAGCTGCTTGTAACTTGTAGGTTGATAAATAAAAATATTTCCCTTTTCTCCGTTTATTTTCATCATCTTTTTTCATATTGCGTTAAAAGTTTCTTAATGATAAACCTGTACAAGGTATAAATACCGTACACGATTTTACACAGAAAAATATGAAAATCGACCGTGACTGGAAGATCAAGGAAGCCAAGAATTGAGTAATAGAAAGTCATCAAAATTATACCTTTTCCCACTCAGACAACCATCCTGAAACAGTGTGCGTTCTTTTACTCCAATGCTTCACGCGCTTCTTCTTCTTCATCTGCCGCTCCCTTCCTTCACTTTCCACTTCGCAGCTCCGGCTAGCCTTTTTACAGCTAGTCGTTAGGAACCGGACCGCAAATGTCTCCGCATGAATTCTAATGTCCGACCCTTACTTCATTGCCCCCGCTACCAGTGTTCCAGCCACGGTAATCCCGGCCAGTTTTCCTTGGCGAGGGGGGAAGGGGTTCGAACCAACCATTGCCTGCCTTTCTCCAACCCTCGAGTCGTCGTCGTTCACGTCGTCCATGGAATTTACGCAGGACCACGAAGCGCGAATTCCACGGAAGTCGTGTGAGACCAGAAAAGCGTTTTGCCCTGCATTTTCATAAGACGCCGACGACCGGCTCTTAAGGCTAATTGTCCTTCTAATCTACGTTCTCGCTGCTATACGCTAACGAGACGCCGGCAATTAGCGAGCTGTTCGATGCACCGATGCGTGGGCGTTCGACTGTGTTTCTTTTGCGCCAGAACCTCTCGACGAGACCATTTTACATTTCGCTTTTGAGACTTTTTCTTTGGTGGGAAGATTGCATTGGAATATTGGACTATCGGCGCGTGTATAGTTGAAAATATAGGTATAGTTGGAAATTAGATCATGTACTTAAATAGGGTACAAAAAAAACGTTGTTAAATAGATATATATATAGTTGAATGTTTTTTGTTCATTTTAGAAATTGCGATGTATAAGTTTTAATAGTTTGAACGAGATATAAACGAAATATAAACTGTCAGAAATTAGATCAATTAATTGCATCTTGTGATTTTCCCAAGGTATACGAGATTGTTGTTGATGTTCTATTAAAAAATGCAAATTGCATAGTTCTATAAATTTAAGTTTCAAAGTGAATTTTGAAAAGGAGACGGTGAAAAAGATAGATGATGAATTTTGGGGAAGAACTGTACATGTAATAAGCTAAAAGTTCAATTGTTGAAAAATATTGCTGCAGTTGGAAATTTCAATATCTATAGATTATAGAAGTAGTTGCTCCTGACGTCTACGTTTCTAGTGCTTTTAATTATTATAAAAACATTAGCAAACATTCGAGCACAGGAGTACAATTTTCGTTCGACCAATGTTGTTCCATACATAAAAAAAAAAAAGAACGATTTTGCTATGGAAATTATCGATACAAGTTCCATATTTGACTTGCTGTCGGTACCTGAAAACCCTGAAATTTAACAAATATTCCACGGTGTTTACAATTTCGGTTTTATATAAGAACGTAAATTGCAAAATTTTAGTAACATTGGAAGTCACCTTTTCGAACGATTATACCGTGAAAATCAGAAAATCACGTCGAAATAACGCGTGTGGCTGAAAACGACTGAAAATGGTCTTGAAAACCAAGTATAAACCGGAGCAAGAGCTTCTGCAGTCTTTCTTTAAGATAATCTTCGTACCCGATGCTCATCTTCTCGTTTCTTATTTCCTTTTGCTTGTGTAAACGTCATAATTCAAAATTTAATCAACGTAACGCAATGGAGAAACGAGAGTTTACCGACTGCGAATGAGATATTCTATTCCAAAGAATTCGTTCGGAACGTTCGCGAAATGGAATGACGGATAGTACATTTGTACAAAAAAATAAAAAAATAAATGTTACAAAAAAAAGGGGGAGGAAAATAGAGGAAAATAACGGTATGGCGCTATTTACGCGTAGGATAAACAGCCGTTCGTCGTCGAGTCTGTTCGATAATTCCGTTTGACGAGCCAGGCGACTCGTTTTTTAACGAACCTGCGAACGACTCGTCGATAAAAATGACAGAACTTTATCAGAACACCGAGCGGCCATACTGTCGCTGGCTCGATAACGCGGCTCCGTTCCTGTTGCGCGATTTATGTCGGACTCGTTATCGGCCCGTGCGGATCGCGCATTTTGCGTCGTGAAAAATTGGAAAAAATTATTTCTGTCCGCTCTTCGATGAGAAGCTAAGCGGCCCATACGTCATGATATCTGGCGTATCGGTTTTCATACAATTGCGCTCCGATGTTTCGCGATCCATCGATGAATTACTTAGCAGCGTCATTTGAGATTGATAACAAGAAGAACATACTTTATAGAGGAAAAAGATATTTTAGAATCGAAGAATCGAGGATAAATGAATTTGTCCAATTTTTAGAGAATATTCGAAAGAGAACAAGATTTTGGATGTTTTAATATGAAAATAATTTTAATTACTTTAGAAAAAGGGTAGTCGAATATGTAGCATTTTGCGTGAAAGTAGAAATACAAAATCATAAGGGACGTATTTAAGTTGTTACTGTCTTTCGCGAGAAAAAAAAATAGGAACATTGTATTTTTGTTGTATTCATATTTTTATGGACTTTAAAAAAAGTGCATCGACATTTGCTTCATAATAAATATTATAACAAGTATTATAGTTTGGATATTTTATATATTTTTACATATTACGTATCTCTCTTTAAAATTCTCATAAATGCTAGAAGATCAGGTTGGTCTGATTGTTATTAGATATTATTAAAATATATGTATATATAACTGTTACCCCGTTAATCGACATTTGAATCTTAGAGCATACAATACCATTTTCTTCGATTGACATCGTTCCAAATTAGTACGAACGTTTAAAATTATTTAATGATAAAGTTCTCGTATGTTTCGTTTTTCATAAATCAGGATTTTGATTTATACCATGTAATCGGTGCGTTTATCTCTAGGAACCGCGAGGAAATAGCACGACAAGCGGAACAAATTACGCTGTTATCTTTTAATCAGATTATTCTGCTACGATACGAAAGACACATTCTTTAGGTTGCAAGAAAATTATTTGCGACCCTTTTCTATATTCGTATGAACTACCGTTCAAAATTACGATTTTGAGATTACCAGATAAAAGTACGCAAAGTGAATGGAGCACACAAAGAGCTCGTTTATTTCTCTTACCTGTAATTGTCAATCGATCACTTTTCCCTTGTCACTTTCGTCTTTTCCAATGAAGACGAATGTTTGGTTGAACGTAGCGAAAGTCACATATTAACGCTATCCACAATACTAAAATCACCGAATTGAAACCACCAACAGAAACAAGGGAAATATAAAAATTTCTTTCGCCCAAAAAAGAGTTCTACTCGCTATTGATATTATCGAATCATCTTATAAATAATACAGTTTATTCGAGAGTTGTATTTAAATTCGTCGTAGGATTCTTACTGAAAGGATAATGATCAAACATGTACAGAAAATATTTTCTATTCTAACAAATAACGAAACAACAAACAATCGTAGAAGTAGGAGGCAACGTATCGCTGATTATTTATTTTCATCCTATGCACATAGATACAAGTAATAAACCAGATATAAAAAAATACAGAAACAACGAATAATCGTAGAAACGACATCGAGAGAAAATACATCGTTAAATATTTATTTTCACGTAATATATATATACGTTTCGTAATAAACCAGCCATGAAATACTTATCCTCAAGGTCATCTTTATTTATTCCAAAGTCTTGACAGATCTGTACATATAACTCTGTGTAGAAATTAAGTGACGCGATTCCCTGTGAATAGGAATAACCGTTGAAGTTGCGCGTCTATCCTGTCGACGAAAAGTTTTCCTTGAAATTTGGTCTTTCCGCGATGGAAAAGCGGCTACGTCCAAGTTTCGAACCGTACGGTCGAAGGGTCGTCGTTGACGCGCTTAGAAATGCGTTTCCAAGATAAACCTACTGGCGACACACCCACCTCTCGTTTGTTCAGTCGTAAAGTTGCTCGCAAGACGGAAGAATATTCGGGATCCTGATGCGCCGAAAATTTTCCAACCCTTTTACCGGATAAAAGATATTGAAAAAGCTGAAAGTTCGAAGAACTCTGTCAAATGCATGAAAAGTTGCAGCTTCCTTGCTTCCACCACAACGTTTCTTTCGCGCGTTTTGTTTCCGTTTCCATTGTGCTTTGTGCCGAACAAGCAAGTTTCTTCTCCCCCGCTAACCTTTTGCTTGTTCGTTTACGCCCCTTTTCAGGCATTCATGTATGTCGACCGCTTTGTGGTCTTACTTTTTCTATGTCCATTCCCAGTTGCTCGTTCGATTGTTGGTTTTACACCGTGTTTTATTAATTCCGTCGTTCCTCGTTGTCGATTTCTCTTCTGTCGACCTGTTGAGTATTCGCGTGCATGTTACGCGTCAAACTTTTGCCGAGTAAACGCCAAAGTAGTTGTTTGCTTTATATTTCATTTGACTTAAATAATCGTGAAGCGAATTAGAATGCGAATAGGAAGTGGATTTTTCCACAACAAATTTATTAATTGTCTTTAGTTTAGCGAAACTATCAGAGTTGTAAATTCAGTTTCGTTTCGAGTGCATATGCAATATCGAACTGCGTGTAACGTCCGTGTAAATTGCAAAAACCTTTTACTTATTAAAAAATATTAATAAAATTAATATCTGTCGATTTTAATATATCGCACGGAATCATTATTTTCTTCGATTGCCATGATATTTAGTAAAAGCCATTAAAATCTGTGTTAAAGATAATTTAATATAGAAATGAAATTACCGTGAAAGTCGGTTTCAACAGGTTTTCATTAAACGACTAAACATTTTTAATGAAATTCTAACATTTTGCTGGAGACTATTAAAAACGAATTTGAAATTTTCTTGTACAATATTTGGCAATCTAATCTGGCTCTGTAGATTGTAGATGGCAACCACTCTGGATTATTAAATTCAAATAGCACGAATCCCTGAGCTCCAACAGCTAACCCAAGCAAAGAAAAACCTCTCTCTCTTTCTCCTGTTTACTATTTGCTCTTTGTATTTCTCTTCGCCAGCCACTCTCTCTCTCTCTAAAAATTTCCAAAGCAATAAATAAATAGGCTTATGAATCTACAAATAGATCGCAGATAATTCAATAAAAATTCCAACTTTGAATTTAATTAATTTATAGCTTAGAATGTAATATTTACCTTGTGCAAATGATATATGTATATTAGAATTAAACAAAGATATGAATTAAAACTGAATCTATTAATCGTTTAATTTATCTAGATATTCTTTGTAAAGATGTTCTCTCGAACAGAATATAGAAACATGAATCGGCCACCGAATTTACAGTGTATTACGTAACACATGCACCAGGTTTCGAGTCGTTCGTTTCAGTTGCTCGTGAGTTATGATATTCTTACACTTGCCAAACGAACACGCGTGTACATTACATTCAAGCAAGGCTTATGTACATCCCGACCATTAGGTTATTGCTACACTACAATTTCAACCCTATTCGCGTTCTCTCTACGACGACGCGACGTCTCGTAATTCACGAACCACCTACCAACCCCGAATTCGCTATTCCGCCATCGCCCTCCCCTTTCTTGCTGTTTCATGGCTGTTTTACGACGTCTCATGGAGTTAAAAATGGCTTAGAAATCTGTGCTCCATTCGAGTTTCTGTAGTTTCTATCTTGTTTGACTTCTAACGACGATTTTCTCCAGATTGTGCAGTACTGTGCAAAAATTCTCTGTCAAGCAGAAATGGTTTGTTTTTATAAACGAATACAAACGTACTTACTTGACGCTACTTTAAATTTATCTTTACTTCACAAAGAGTATTTGATTCGTAAGTACCTTAAAATATATTGATTGATAGAAATGATTATTATTTTGTGAACTCTTTCGAGATTAATTTTAGAGATCTTGTTAAATAATTTCTCAACAAACCCTTCTCCTACTGTAATTTGTCTTTTTAACGTTTTGAACCATTTATTTTCATTTTTGATTCCCCTTTGCCGCACGACTCATTTTACGTGTAATTTATCAGCATTAATGAATCAGTAGGAAATCAAGAAAATCTTAATTTAATCGAAGGCTCTATTTATCAAAGTGTTTCGAGAAACTGAAGCAAACGAAGCTGTAATCCAGTGATACTATGAAAAGAATATTCAAAGATTCGTTTCTATCTTACATCATACGGAAATATTTCTCATTAAATGCCATTATCAGATCGCTATCGCAAATGAACGAAGACTTTTGCAGGGCGCTGAGTACATAGAATTGAAAACGCCATACCGTTCACCATTTGTTACTTCTCATTTTATTTTCGCTGCCTTTCTTAAAACAGGTCGAAGACAAAAGTATATATACTCGTTTCCGTCTTTTTTCGTAATTGTTTCTTAAACCGTTTGAAAACAACTGGCGACTTAAAAACCCAATCTTTAAGGAATCAAGGGAACAGAATCAGCTTTGTCCATAAAATGTATCGCATTAAGCATGACAATCACTTGGAAATTACATGGGGTATATTCAAATCATCAACAAACACCGCCCACTCATAAAATTACCTTAAGAGCCGTTTCTTGTCAGATTTCAGTAGAAATAGAAGCGAATCCAGTTCTCAGAGCTACGAGCAACGATTCAGACAAATTCCCCTCGTTTTTCTCCTCGTCCCTCTCTTTTCTCCCCTGTCCCGTACCTGCTGCGGCAAACACATTAAAGCTACCACTGGTACGAGATGAAATTCTGTTTCGTGGACACAACAAAGAAAAAAAGAGTTACGTATATATGTATCCGCGTGGAAGGGAGGTAAATATGAAATAGAAACGAGCAGTGGTATTTTTCGAGGACGGAAATGCCAAAAGGCTAATATAAAAGAGTAATTGGATTTTGTTAAATATCTCCGTAATTGCGATACTTGAGACCGTTACGATTTAATATGCTTAAAAATGTTCCCATGGTTCGTCGTGGGAAAAATCTGTCAGAAAGATAGTACAATGGGACACCCATTTTGAATTTTGATCTAACAAATCTCAGATTATAGATTTATAATGGAAATCTCGTGGATTTAGAAAACAAGAGAGAAACGAATTAGGGAGTTTTACGCGTGACATGTGCTGTATAAAATGTTGCGGACTTTGTACAAGTTACGAATTTTTTCAGTTGTATTTCGAAGCAAAATAATAAAATAGAAAGAACGGTTTATTGATTTGATGATTTAATATGGTTGAAAATATTCCCATGGTTCGTCGTGGAAAATCTGTCAGAAAGATAGTAATATGGGACACCCATTTTGAATTTTGATCTAACAAATCTCAAATTATAGATTTGTAATGGAAATCTCGTGGATTTAGAAAACGAGAGAGAAACGAATTAGGGAGTTTTACGCGTGAAATGTGCTGTATAAAATGTTGCGGACTTTGTACAAGTTACGAATTTTTTCAGTTGTATTTCGAAGCAAAATAATAAAATAGAAAAAACGGTTTATTCACTTACTCTACGATGATCACGTGTATAATCAGAGAAAATAAATATTTGAATTACGATACGTATATTTCTTTAACGTTTACAAAAACTGATATTCTTTCACTTTGACAATTTTAAATAGCCTTCACGTTGACATAAATTTCATTCTTGGCATCTCAAAGGCGATTAAATTGCCTCTTGTTATTTTTTAATACATTTTTATGATCTACATAATTGTAGAAAATAGTGCACATTACAGTCACGTCTCGTGATTTAAATCTATTGCTACCAACGCACCATTTTACTTTTCAATATTTTATCACATTCGAAAGATAGAATTTATCGTACGTTTTATAAAACACAGGTTCGCTACTGTATATTGACGTCGATATTCTGAAATTGTAGTTACAAGAGAACGTTTCATGGTTTCTAGTTTTTTGAAAATCAGAAGATAAACCATCGTAAATCAATATTAGAGGGAAATACGATATTGGATAAATAACAGAACTGTTATGAAAATAAACGGCTATTATTGCGAGATCCTGTGAAACTTACAAATAATTTACAAAATAATAAATATCGTTGCTGTAGCTACGTAATTCAAAATCGTGGCGTTTCATGTTGCTACCCTATCCGATATTACTATCACTTTGTCTATTTATCAGATTCCAGTCGTATCACATCGATTACAAAGGAATTAATCGAAAATACTCGTTGTCTTTTCCCTGTAATGATAAATTACTGGATCAACGCGCTTGTAAACATAATGCGCGGCGATCGATGAAACGACCATAATCCGAAATATTCTCCGATAATAATAATCCTGAAATTTAACAGAACAAATCCCGCCATTGGAAATAGGGGGATGGAAGGGGAAAATTTACGGCCCTGGCAACGATGGCTCAATATTTCGTTTATCCGTAATCGTTGCTGGACGACCGGTTTTTATCGATTTCGTTTACCATCGCGCAAAATGGCCGTTATATTTACGTTTTGTAATTCACTGCGGTTCATTCGACGTGGTAAAATTGGCACGGCAACCATCCTCGATATTTCATACAATCCGCGCTAATTCTTGATTTCATTTCGTTTCTTGTTTTATGATCCTTTTTTCTGTTGTAACGATCTTTTTACACGTAATAGTTCGAGCGTTCGACATTTTTCCAAGCAACGATTGCTTTATGAACGCGATTAATTGATTGTAATAATTTCTAGGGCATAATAACTCGACTGAGTAATTTTTATGCTGGAAATGGTTTACTAAAGTCTAAGGCATATATTATTGAAGCATTGAAAGGTATTAATGAAGTTGATTAAAGTTTTGTTTTGGTAATATGTATAAAGCACAGGTGAGGTGTATAGTGTAGAGGCGATTAAAGAAAACGAGTCAGATGTCCAGGTGAGAAAATGTTTATTTAGTTTAGTATTCATTTACATTGCATTTTTACATTTTTACATTTTACATTAGTTTACACTACGTATAATTTGTATAGTAGAATTGTATGAAATAAATAAAATATGATATGATGAAAATATGATATTGGCATTCCATGAGAGAGATGAAACAATTGTGTTATCTGTGTAATTATTTTATGTTTATTATCTAATTAACAAACAATTCGTCAACAAGCATACTTTTCGTACCTTCAGTAGACAATCTGAGTTGTTTAAGTGGACGATTAATAAGATTCCATTTGTATTACAGCGATCGGTCAAGGCGAATCTGCAAAAGCGTTCCATATATTATGAGAATAACAAAAAGATACAAATTTACTTACTTCCGAAAATACTAACGTCGCGGGCAACCTGGATCGTTTACGTTCTGCAACAAATTTCGATTTGCACCAAATTCACGTTGGTTCCAAAGACCAGTCTCTCCTCCCCCGTTTCCCCCAAAGATATCCAAAAGTGATTTCACTTCTCTTCTCTGATTCAGGTTTAGGAAATTGAACACCGTACTTTATTCCAACATTTCAATTTTATTATTTAATTTGTATTTTACAATTTCTCCAGCTGGAAATTTGATAAATTTTTCTAACTTATATTCCAACACATATTTCGAACGACACGACGATAATAATTAACCATACTCGAGGAGATAACTCAAGAGATACGTATATTTCTTAGAATTCAAAAGCCACCAAACAATAAAAATAAATAAAATTTAATTAATGATAATTATGCGACAATTATAGCGATATACGTCGATATATTATATTATCTCATATTATAGATATCATTATACATAGCTATATTATATTATACAAATTCAACTCCTAAAATTCCCATTCGTAGAGAAAGAATCAACCGATTGAAAACTAGCGATCGACGAACGAGAGTCTCGTCTCGGAATCGAGGCCAACGCGAATATATTGAATAAGAGTCTCGACTAATCCGGCCTGAAAATAATCGTTTGTTATCAGCGTTAAGGTCAGTGGTACGTGGGTGGGTGGCCGCTAATCAGGCTATGCTATAGAGAGGACGACGAACCAGTGAGAAGAAACGCGGGTAGTGAAAGAAATAGAGCGAGGAACGTTGGGTTTAAGGGAGCGAGAAAGAGGAAGACAGAATTGACCACGCGTGAAATAGAGGAACAAAGATAGGGGAAAAGGAAAAGACAGAGAGAAAGAGATAGAAACGTAGAGATAGAGGGGTGTGAGGTTGGTCCTCCCAATAGGATTAACCCTCGTCCCGTTAATCCTTTTATTGGGGCGGCAAATCCTGCGACAGGTCACGAAAGAGGGTGTCTGCTAGACCTGGATTCGCGGCTGGATATCCAGCACGATAGAGACCGGGACACGAACCGAAGTATATCGAAATCGTTATCAGTCTCGATGGTCTAACGATTCCGATAACGGTCTAATAAAGGATCTACGTATGTCGAAAGGGTGGCGAAAATTTCGGATCTAGTCGTATAAGACTATTTAGCTGGATCGTTTGGTGATAATTCGAGTAATTGGCTGGATTCGTTCGATTCTATTTTGTCTTTGATGGTGTTTAACGGAAAGGCCAATAAGGAATAGGTTGGTAACGATTACGTTAAAATAGAAAAGGGAATAGTATGGGATGTGGGAGTTTTATTCAGCTCGCGTTTCAAAGAATAGAATAGCGCGTGATCTGAGTTTGCTAAGGCGCGAACAGATGCGTTTTTTATTGTTTCTAACTGGAAGTAAGTAACGCACATATTCTGGGAATAATATTACCTATGCAAAGATGATACAAAAATTCTATAAGAAATTCTTTTGTTTTATAAGAAAATAAATTTCCGTTTTATATTATTTTATCGAATTACGTATGATCCATTTTGTTCTGTCAAAATCAAAATCACAACGTTCGACAGATTAGGTCTCATGTTTGTATAAAGATGCTTCGTTGTAAAAGACGTGTCTGTGAAAGAAAGACACTTTTCGAACAACCTATATATCACAGACTTGTACTAATACTATATATCTTATATTGATTATTGCAAGTTCTATTGCAAACTATCAAATGCTCTTTGCTAGGAAAAAGTATATCGATGTTGTAAGTGATAATTGTCTTAAAACACTTCTATAGCGTAAACGATAAAAATCGTACAGTAGATAAGGAAAGGCGAAAGAAAATTATGTCTGTATATGCGTATGTAGAAGAAGTATTATCCAGACATTTTCTCAAAAATTTGTAACAATGACAGCAAAATAATTCTTCCACAATCAAACGATTAAGCCCGATGTAGTCGATCAATCTGGCTTTCGTGTGGCTCACATTTGCAAGTCAAATGCTGTCATGCATAACTATCAAAATAAGAGGGTAATGTAGCATAGAATGGACCACCATTTCAGGCCACTAAAATACCAGGAAATATCGATTGCATCGTACGCATTGTCACGAAAGAAATGTCACAGGACCCGCAGCCGGTAAAAGGCTTTCCTTATCAAGCCCAGTGACCGTTTGAAAATTCAGCCGTACGGATCGAAGAATAAAGCAATTCCGTTTAAATTCGCGCCAAGCTTTTTCACCTCCGACTAGCCACATCGTTGCCAGCTTGGACATGAATATACATATATGTATAGACTGCATGTACATTCTTGGTCAAAAGTTCGGAGCATCCATTGCTTTTTAGATGAAACAGACTTTTTCGTAGATTTTTCTCAAAAATAAGGATACATTGTGATTATAACCTTTATTTTTAATTATAATTTTAATTCCTAACTTTTAATATAATAACGCATTCTACCCGTCAGACGTTGAATTTACAGCACAAAGTTGATGTTTTAAAAAATGATCTATATCTTGACTTATCGTCGAATGAGAATGAACTGGTCCTATAAAAATCTTTTTCATAATCCGCACAATTTCATGATTTCATTCGATATAATTCTTCCACGATATATAGCGTCCCGCTAAGATACTTGAACGTTTAACACAGAAAATTTTTACGTATATATTGCACGTATTATATGAACAGTTTTGAAATTTTATTAACGATGCATTCAGACACGACTGTCATAGTTATACCAGTAAAATTTCAAACCAATCTGAAAATACATATACGACTTACAGGAATAATTAGTATACGGGATGAATAATCACCCACTAGACACATATTACATAGTAAGTATTAAAAACAGTCGCACTGAGTGTCGAAGCTTATTAATATGCCGGATAATTAACTATTTATATACTTTCGTGTACTTTGTCAAATATACAGGGTGGTTGGTAACTGGCGGTACAAGCGGAAAGGGGGTGATTCTACGCGAAAAAAGAAGTCGAAAATATAGAATAACAATTTTTCGTTTGAGGCTTTGTTTTCGAGAAAATCGACTTTGAATTTTCGCTCGGTATGCGTGCGGATCCGTTACAACGATCTACAGTGAGATCCGTTATAACATACTACACGTGTACCGAGCGAAAATTCAAAGTCGATTTTCTCGAAAACAAAGCCTCAAACGAAAAATGTTTATTCTATATTTTCGACTTCTTTTTTCGCGTAGAATCACCCCCTTTCCGCTTGTACCACCAGTTACCAACCACCCTGTATAATATTTCCACTAAATATCTTTATACCTCACTATATTTTCATACTTGTTTCAAACTCTACCAATGTAAGCATGACGGTCTCGTCACGAAGCCAACGAAATTTCAAAAAAGTTTCGCATAAAGTACATAAAATGTATATATGTATAGTATATATAATAAAAATATTCTATAACTCTTTTACGCGTTGAAATACTTTCGGAAGCCAGTGTACACTATAACGGTACAATAAACTTATATCTATACGCAGGTAGCCAGAACGAAACGACGAACATGCATTAGCGAATATCGAAAACAGAAATGGGAACGACGGAGGCCTAAAACGCGATAAATAGGGATGGATAGAATACATCTACTTGGGTCAATGGTCGACTTAAGTAGTTGTATACCACTCGTACTGTCGTATGCACGAAGACGATGGATAAGCTCGTTGGATCGCGATCAAAAGGAAGGCCATCGATCTCCATTTAAATGCGGAGCCATGCTCCAAGTCAGAACGTGCCGCCTACCGATCAAACGACAAATTTTAGGCGGCCTTTGATGTCTGGCTGCGCGGCTGATTAAGTTGGACCCTTGCACGGTCAGATTCTTCGAGACGTGGCCAAATTGTCGAGACAGCGAAGCAGACGAAGGGAAGTGTGAAAAAGCGATGAAAGAGATAGGAAAGAAAAAAATGATAGAGAAAAAAAGGAAGATGGTAGGAAATGATTGAAGGGAGAAAGATATGGGACGAGAAGGGTTCTACGTTTTGCGTTTGAGAAAAGGGTTTATTTGTCGAGGATGTTCTGAAGATTTCTTTAATTTATCGTATTAGCCAATTCTTTCGAAAATCAGATTTTCTAGCGACGATTCCGTGTTTTGCATTTAAGAAGATTTATTGATTCGGAATCGTTTGAAGACTCTTTTAATTTATTGCGTTAGCAAATCTTTTTGAGAATTTCATCTTCCGGTGCTTATTATATCTTTCATGTTTGAGAAGGAAATTTAAAGATCTTTTTAATTTATCGTAGATACAAATTTCTTTGATAATTTGGTCTTTAAGTTTCTATGTTTTATATTTAAGAAGGTTTGATTCATCGAGTATCGTGTTGGTCGTGTTGATATTTCGATGTTTTATATTTTTTACATTAAAAAATATTAATAAACATTGTTAAATTTTAGAATCGTATTTAATTTAAAAAAAAGGGATTGTTATCGTGATATGTTAGCATTGATATGATTTGTATAAAAGAATGCATAAATTAATTTTAGTTTGAGATCGTTGAACAAGAAAAGACGTGCAAAATTGCATTAGATCCAAAGAAGTGGAACTCCTTTTTTACCCTCTTAAAGGCAATATTAACTATTTATTGCGGTTAATTCTATCGCTATCGCGTAATTCAACAAGCACAGTGATCGCAACAGTTATTCTGCATAATTTATTCGATTCTCGGCTGTTCCTTTTACTCGCTGGCAGACTGTTCAAGCACGAACGAGACATCTCAAAATAAACTTCCGTTCGATAAACCAACATTGAGAAGAGTATCTACGTAAAGTCGTTTCTCTAAATTATCAATGATGCGACAATCATTTTACCTGGTATTCTTGAAACGATACACAGTGTAAAAACGGGCAAAATTATTGTCAAGATTAAGAGCACGTTATTAACAATCCATAAAATGTATTAAACAACAGAAAAGAAACAAAAATGAAAGTAGAAGAGATAACGATTGTTAAAAAAATTCATATTTCAAAACCGATTCAAAACCCAAAAATCGGATTAAAAGTTTATTATCGAAACGTCGACGTGAAATTCACAGATTTAAACTCAAATGCTTCTATACGAAAATTTTCGTACGAAAAATTCCAAATTGTTGCGAAAATAAACCTTCGATAAACCAATACCATCACCGCAAACCTAAAAAAGGTTCGATCAATCCGTCTACATACAATCGTTTCTGCATACAATCAATTTTCCTTGCGATCAAATGCAGCAGCTCTCGCACGAACGAACTTACAAATCCAATCGTTTCGTCGGGTATTGAAAGAAACCGAATCCTGGCACCCTTCACGAGCTCAAGAAAGAAAGCAAGTAAGAAAGAAAATAAGAGAAAAAGGCGAGGAAAACTCATGAGACAACATCGGTGACGAGAAACGACTAATGGCGGAATGGTAGTAAAGGCCTGCGGAAAAAAGGGACGCGAACATGGTTCGGCCTAACAAATAGAAAAGCGAAGAAACCACCGTTCTTATCGTAACCGATAGGATCTCCAAATACCTACGCCCCCGTCCGAATCGTTTGTCTCGAGCAAACGACGACACCTATGAAACCCTGATTTTCCTATTCCTCTTGTAATTAATCTTCTTTCGTGATCTTCGCAACCGGGCGTTCGATCATGTGTGTTGGCCGTTTACGCGGAACGATAAGTCCCTCTGGAGACCTTGACTTAGGGGATGTTTCCAATATTTGGAAGGAACAAATTATTCGCGTCAGAATTTAAGTGTAACTTCGTTAGGATTTTTTTTTTTTTTTTTTTTTTTGATGGTTGATGTTACGTATTGAGAATTTTCTTCGATTCAATATGACTACGATTATGGGAACTAGCTGTGTTTTGGATAATCGAATTTTTCGGTTCATCGAACGACTTCCATTTAATTACATTCCACAAGAAAAATTATAATCTTTTACGTATTACATATGTTACATACATATGTTTTAATTATCTTTATTCTGCCAATCTTCCTGAGTTGCTAAATTGCATATATTTTTTAAAATTATTAGTTCCTCGGCGGTACTTTCTTGTTTCATTTTCTTCATACGATCCGATGACTATTCTGATGTTTCACACTTTCGTTTTTTTTATTTTGATGTATTTTACGTAGAAATATGTGTGATTATTGCATGAAATTTCATTGCATAAAAACAATCCGATTAAATTCATTATAACCATCTTACATCATTGAAGGAATATTCATAAAATAGTAGAACTTTACGCATTTACATTGATCAATAAAAAATTATTCCTTTATCCTCGTGTATGTGTGTGTTTTTTTTTTAATACAGCAAGCTTCTGATCCGTTAATTTGAACGTAAACATGATCTACGATATCGTGGTATTGCTACACGCTCCGGTAATTAATCTAACTTTTTCAAACTCCAAAACAACGTCCCCGGTGCTCGAGTAACAAACATTTGAAGTTGGAGCACCTGTTTACCAGCGTTGACGCCGGATTTTCCTGAAACTTTCCTGCTCGAGTATATACTCGAGGCTTTCTCTTCTCTCCATTCGTCTCTTTTTTAGTGTTTGCAACGCGAAATTCCAGTCAATAAATCAAACCACTTGATGGCTGATTAAATCGTGAAAAACATCGTGTTTTTTTTACAAAACCAAAATAACGTTTACGACTGAACCAGCAAACATTCGAAACATGTATAACGTTTAAAATTATTTCGTATGATGTGAAGCCGCTGTTAATTACCTATAAATATTAATTACCTAAAACTTCTGAAGTACGAGTGTATGAACAAATATGATCTTTTTCGTGAATTTCAACAATTTTTAAGTATGTTCCTCACTCCAAACTGCTTAGCTCTTATTCTCGTAGCTTTTAATTGAAATTTTGTAAAATCTCGACTTTTGTTAAATTATTTCCCTGTATTTCGTACAATCTGTTTCTATCAAAATTATATAAAAAAGGCAAATTCAATATAACACTTGTAATTAAGCATTAACATTTAAAAACGTAGGAAATTACAATAATTAATTTACGATTAACACTACCAAAGGACGAAGTAAACATTCCAAAGCACATTTTAAAGGGAAGAATTTAGAAAACACTTTCATTTAGAAAACATTTCGTACAGTCTTTTACTATCAAAATTATACAAAAAAGGCAAATTCAATATAACACCTGTAATTAAGCATTAACATTTAGAAAGGTAGGAAGCTACAATAATTAATTTACGATTAACAATACCAAAGGAAGAAACAAACATTCCAGGAAGAAGCACATTTTAAAGGGAAGAATTTAGAAAACAGCAAGGTAAAAGCAGATATTTCTGGATAAGATGAAATTTAATGGAAGATAACAATAAAAAGATGACGATAATACAATTAGATCTCTATGGACAATGCACATTTTAATAAAGTAACTCGATGCAACGTCCAACATAGTTACAGAGAATTACGAAGCCACAACAGGACAACGTTTGGTGTTTGTTAATGGCGTCGCCGACATTTCAATTACACGATAACGCAACGAAAGCTTTTGTCGTTTACTTGCAAGTTAACGTTCGCTCATGAACGTTATAAAAGGTCGCGCAGCCATCGTCATCATAGTCTCTATGAAAAAGTATTTTAACAAGTACGGAGGATAAAAAGAGGAAAGTAAAAAATGAGAAACGAAAAAAAGGGAAGAGGAAACGTTTGTAAACTTAACTACACGGAGAATATTCATGAAACGTAACCGAGTTGGAAGAAACATAGCTGGCTATTTCAAATTTTAATCAGACCCCGTGCACGCGAAATAAATGTCGATAAACTGCATTTAGTCTTCTATTCCTTCGAACGAAACTCGCTCGAACTTGCTTCGAACCTTCTAACGGAACTTTCAGCTTGTTTTTTTTTTTTAGCTTGCTACGATGTGGAATATTGAAAAGAAAAAGTTTCGTGATAACCTATATAATTTAATCGATTAACCTTTAACCACTTCTAAATTAGGTTCGTAATTTCCAAAATTGATGAAACTCATTTATTACAAGTGGTATGTTCGCTTATCGTTTATTAAGCAAATAACACGTTTAACTATTAATCAAAGACAAGATCTGTGATATTGTATGGTAATCGTAAAAATCTGTAGAAAAGTTTACGAACATTTTAGTAGCTCGCCGATTTTATTCCACAAAGAGAAATAGAAGAAAAGAATTCTATGTAGCAGACATCTTGAGGAGACGAAGATTCTCGATCTAAGTCTCGGTTCTCGATCTAAGGTGGTTCGTTCGAGAACACATCTTCTCGCGAGCCAGGTGCTCAACATCTCCGTTTCGTCGTTTTGCCATCGGAAAGCTGTCAGACACAGGCAGTTTCTTATCGTGTCGGTGATCTTCCATAAAACAAGTCGGAAAAGGGCGGATGTTCACCGCCCGTTTTCTCCCCTATTGCCAGCTTCCGTTGGCAATCGAAGAGCTCCTTTTTTCCTCGCCTGTTCTCTTTCCTTTTCCCGATGGTTTCGCGGTTTGTTAAAAATGATCGCGATACGAGACAAATACGAGGGTGAAAACTTCTCGCGTCATCCGCGAGAGATTTCATCCCGGCCTTTCTTCTTTTTTTCGCGTCGCGCTAACTTTTCCGATCAAAGTGCAGATAAAGCGTGTCGAGGAAAAAGAAAATCTCACGGCGCTACTATCTCCCGGGAAAACAGGCTGAAAATCAAAAAGGGTTGCGAGAGAACGTTAAGGCGAGCAATCTGGCGCTCTCGAAATTGTACAGCACGCGGTATTGTTCTTCGCTGAAGTTTAATTGTGCAACTTGTTACGCGTATTGCTTGTGCAATTTTTATTACTGTACGAAAACACGTTTCATAAATACACTGATACGTTCATTGCGCTGTTCCAGGAATAATAAGTAACGTTCTATTTGACGAGTTATCGTAATGTTTTAATTATGCGTAGTCGATTTCGATTGATAGAATGTTAAATATTTAAATCGAAATTTCGATTCGACTGTTCGAGTTGGAAATTAAACGGTTTGAATTCGATCGACGTCAAAAACGCTACTGAAGCTGCTTCGAATATTCCATTGTTTTTATTTTATTATTTATGGGGTACATAATAGAGATCGTTGTACCATTACCAGTAATTAAGATACTTGTTCCTTCTTTATAAAATGTAGTGCGCGTTAATTAATATAATTAAATTACAATATAATAGAATTAAATTATAATTACGTTTGTTTCTGATGATTGTCTGGATTACCAGTAAATTCAATTTAATTAGAAATATTATTTCACCTCGGTACTTTCATTGAAAGTTAAATCGAACATATAGAAACTCACATTTTCTTAAGAATCGAACGAGTGAGTATCTCACGCCACAGACGAAGACACGTTTCTTCTATAAAATTTAGCAAAAGAAATATATATTTATTTACATATCACGTGTCGTTTACTAGAAGCTAAATTGAATATATTGAATATACATAGGTACACATAGTAAAGTGGGACCATTTGAATCACTTAATCTCCAACATCTTAAAATTCTATTTTGAACTTCCTACAAAATTAGTCAAACTTGTTATATATTATGGGACACCATTGGTCTTTGATAAAATAACGAAATAATTAGAAAATATCCTGTACTTTACTTATAGCAAGAAAAACGATGAAAAAACGAGAAAATAACTGAAATTTTATTATTGTTCATTATTTAGAAAAAGCATAGCAGAGTTATTTGAATCAGCGAGAAGTTAGTACATGTAAATAAGCGACACAACAATTTTCAAAAATAAGATAATATACACATGCTATCGAATAATGAAATAAAAATAAAAATTGTTCATAACCAATGTTCTGTCCGAAGAAACAACAACACGAGGATCGTCGATAATTTTATGACGCCAAGTTTCGAAGACAAGAGACAATTTTTTTAATCGAAACATTAACACGGTTTTTCTTAGCCGTGATAACAGTGCTTATAATTTTCTATGTCCATCCTGTCTCGATAGTGTAGTATCGGAAATAAAATATTATTATTGATGATGCTTTATTTACAATAAATGGACTGTACAAATGTTGATCAAACAGAAGAACGATGGTTGTTTAACGTAAACTAATCACAATAACGTACTATAATCTAGACAAATCAATAGTTAATTTGCAACTCTCGTCACAACAGATCCAACGCTCTCTCTCTCTCTCTCTCTCTCTCACGCGGACCACACTCTCAGGCCAACGCTAGCAATACTATCTCGACAACGCAACTCGCACTCTCTGACTTCTCGATTCACACTCTCTGGCTTCTCCACTGACGCTGACTGTTCTAGCATCCCTTTTTCTTTTCTTTTCCGCAAACACTCGTGGCCAGGGTCACGTGGGCCTTTTCTACGAAACTATTCAATTGAAGGACCGACGACACATTGATGGACCTGACGACGCCTCGGCTCTCGCGACATTGTTTATGGTTTACCCGATATCTCTTAGGCCTTTTTGTCCACGATACTACAATAGCCGAACCTGTCATAAACGCGAAGGATAATTTAACTAATTATAACGGACCGATCTGTCGATATCACCAGAAGGAATTTCCACGACCATTACCTAAGCGTACGAAGTCTCGTGTTCGTCCACGTGTTGTTTGCCCGCTTCCCGCCAAGGGTTGCTCGCGACTCGAGTGCACGGAAATGCGCTAGTAACATCTAACGAGCATACTGATTGGGTCTCTCATGCACATTTTTGGACTTTCGTCTGGGCCTTGACGAACTCTCGATCGAGTCCAGCAAGACAGAGAAAAATCAAAATCGATTTAGCTTTCGTACCAAATTTGCTGACCGCCAACCCTATGTGACGGGTTATTTGTATTTTATTTGAGAATCGTCTCGAGAAGCAATCCTTTGGCGCTTCTGTCTCTTTACTCCAACCATCGATCCACGAGTTTCTCGAAGCTTCGCAACATAGTTTCGGTGGCGCATCTTTTGCGGATAGTTGATCGTTTCGCGCCTATTCCACTTGTTTGAATCAGCCACCCGATATTAATTTAACGAGCGACAAGCGCGGTGCATCGAGTGAACGAACGCGGAATTTGACAAATTGCAAGACAAATTACTTGACTCGAATATCCTTCTTATTCTAATAACCCTAATTAAATTAGCTTAATCTAATTCTTAAACTTATCGCTTCAAACCAAGTATGTGGACCACGATAAAACCTGCAATTTTGTCAAAGTCAGTCCCCATTTCTCGTCACATTTCTGTGACACAAGGTTGTTCGAGATGATAGGTATATGTATTCTATTCTTGTTGATAGAATGACCATCATTAATCACCAGCGCGTTGCCAAGTAGAAACAGACGCAACACCACAGACTCTCTCTCCTTCTTTCTCTCACCTTTGTCACTTCTTTCTTTTCTTGCTATCGACCGAAAAGTCTAGGCGTCCATGACGATGAATTCTCCTGAATCTTGACGCTAATACGATTCCGCTCGCGTCTCAGCATGCTCGATCAAGCGACGAAGATGAAAGGGTTGGAAGTAGAAGTCTCACTTTGTGGAAAATCTCAAAAGAAGATCGACCAAAAAAAAAAAAAAGAAAAAGGAGCAAAAGGAAAAACGAAGAAAAGAGAGAGAGAGAAAAAGAGATATAGGGTCCGCCAGGGAAACTGGACGGTTCTCGGGAAATTCCATTGCGTTATTACGCGTCTTGTGCGCCACATATAGCGGAGAAAGAATAATGGCTGTTTCCTGCGCCGACTTCCAGCCCTTGCTCGAAATGAAAAATCCAGGGACACGCCGGCGGTTCCGGACATGCGCAGGAAATGAAGCAGCGAGCTTGATCTCCCGATTTTTTTCGCAATAATATCCAACTCAAGATAAATATCACGACTGGGAGCCTTAATCCGTATTTGTGAGAGAAGTTGGTCTTTGCACGTTTTTCTTTTTTTTATTTAGCCAAACCCTCGACCCGATGAAGTTAAAATCGAGAAAGGAAATTCTCACAGAAGCGATCTCTTAGGCTTGTAGCAGGAGTTTGCCTTGCGATTACCGTCTTTGGTTTATTTGGGTGATTTGCGAATTTCAAAGTTTCCTGGAAACACTTTTCTTTTTTGCACGTGTATGAATAGATAGAAAGTGCGGATTTATTTATTTTGATTTACGACGTTGTTAGGAGGGTAAGTTTGGTTAGCTGAGCAAATAAGGATATATTTTTAGTTATGATGATTAATGCTGATCGATCATAATTATTATCTACCTTCAGTTTCGTCAATTGTCTACTCATATTAATTTTCCAATGCCTCTAATAACTTCATTTTTATCATTCATTTTTAGTTTATCTATAAATACTAATATGAATTCTTTTTTGATTGTTCTATAAGGATTGAGAGGGAATATGAAATGTCTTTTCTACCGTATTAATTGATATCGATGTATAACGATTCTTAGAAATAGACGTGTCTTTATAGGAATGAAAACACGTATTTTTTATTCTCATTTAGTTAATAAGAAAAATTGTTCGAAAACAACTTTTTCACGCGATTTAAAAAAATTCTACAACGTGTGATTTAACTATAGGTAAACTCTTCCCTATTTATAATTTTACTTTTCTTTGACAAATTTCTTATCTTTTTCGGCGATAAATTCTCTCAGGTACTTTCCAAAGTATTTCGATTCTTACCTGTGTCTTTCGAATAAATTCCACAAAGATCGCAATATATAACAACAAGAGTGCAATATTCGGCGAATGAGACAAATACAGATGAACATTCCAGCCGGAATTCAACATTTCTTGCATAGATGAGGTTCAAAATTGTCTTACCGACAGAAAGAAATTCAAAGTCCACATCCAATTAAGAGCGGTTATTATCTTCCAACTATTTCGTTACTTGATAGATAGATTATCACCTAATGACAAAATCCGCAATCACTTAGTGACCAACCCGATATCTACGCTAATAACGTTACTCTCCTTTGTATCCAATAGTCATAAAAAATATTTCAACTGCAAATTGTTAACTCCCCTGCGGAGATTCCTCTCTAAACTGCATTTCCCTTGGATGTCTGTGCTTCTCCTAGCCCGGAAGCGCGTGTTCGCCTTCCGCCACAGGAGTGGCTGCGGAATTCTGAAAACATAATACACCTACACGATCACGTCGAGCTGATATTCACTTTGGCTCTCGTATATAACCGTTCATCGGTGAATTCTAGAAATCTGGCGGCCGAGCTACTGCAGTAACTTTGCTCGAGGCCGAGATAATCGGTAAATCGAGGAAACTTTCTCTATTGTGCGGCGGTAAGTTCGCGGCGAGGAAGGGATCCCAGGAAACAGAGGCCCTGATAATTCTGATAAGAACGCCGTGTACAGGTGTCTGTATGTATGTGTACGTGTATGCACGTACGTATGTATGCGCACGTAGACCGTAGAGACGGCTGTTAAAGGACAAGTAGGAACACGCGTGATAGGACGAGTTAGCAACTTAAATGGCCCGTGAACCGTAGTTGGAATTACTTGTTGTCTAGTTGCTAAATATAATACGAGGGGACAATTCCAGATACGCGTCTATATTTGACGCTAAATTACGGTTTCGAGTGTCTTAGAAGACGGGAGTAGAACGCGCAACCAGCATCGCGTTGCTGCTGCCATCGCATTGTCGCGAGTAATATTCGTTGAATTGAAGATCTAGTTGCGTTTACAGAACCCTCCGAGCAAGGAAAGTTGGTGAGTTTTAGCCGAGATCTTGTATTTTATTGAATGTGAAAACACCATGCTTTTGTTGAATTCTGTGTGTGGAATTTATAGTAGCGATTACTAGACTGATGAAATTTACGAAAATTCATATTTTTATAAATATAAATAAAAAATGTTTTATATATAATTATTTTTCTAACATAATTACGAAATTATTTCACGAAGGTTTCTCATTTAACAAATCAAATACCAATCTCATACCATTAACACAACTGAAGTATAGTCAAAGTATAGTCAATAACCATTTCAAACATCAAACCTTCATCAAGTTTTATTTACCTTCTATTAAAGTAAACTTGGAACAACTTGCGTTTCATTCGAATTTTAATTCATTCAATCTCCTCTGAAAACGTTTTCCATTCACAAACACGCTTTAATTTCCATACATAATTAGTGGTATCTTCAACTTATTAATTATAAAATCTCTCATTTGATGAAAGAGAAACGGAAGAACGCGGGCAAATTCGTACGACTCCGTCTCACATCGAAAAAGACTTCCACTAACTTCTAACGTTTCATTAACCCATTTCCACATGCATGTCGCGTGCGTGATCAAGCTCGTTAGTACAGTCCCGTCAAGTGGGAATCATGTTTTTTTCCCTCATTTCCTTTCCTTCTTTTTTTTCTTTTTTGTCATCAAGTAGTTCCGCGAGAATCGTCCGACTTTCTTCGTTCCAGGTCACTCGAGATCTCGCGGAGGGAGTTTGGTTACATTACGGACCGGGATGTTTGAAACTTTTCGAGTGAAAAATAATTCCTGCAATATTCGAGTCTTCCAGAAGAATTTCCTCGACGACGAGTAGCGAACCGTTCCCGTTGACGGCCCCTGCGAGTTACGTCCCGACTTCTGGAAACTTTTTCGCGCGGGAATACCACGCGGGAATAGGGGTCAGACGGGGAAGAAAAGCTTCTTGAAATAATTAATAAGTACACTCGACGCTTCTATGACACGTGCAACTTCTTTGTTAACGGCTGAGCCGAACGCTTACGAATGTATTCTCGGAAGAAAATTCTAGATAAATTTCCACCTTTAGCTGTGGCTATAGAATATTTATAATAAAAAATGGCGGTTTCTTGAATTTTCTGTTCTGGTTTGGAATTATGTTCCGATGGAATTATTCTATTTGAAAGAGAGGAATATTTAATAAAATGATTCTTAACATAGAACATATTCGTATTATTTCTCGACGGTTTGTTATAATCTTTTAATTATACCAATTAAAAAAATATATTTTTGGTAAATGCTACAAGGTTTGGCAAGAGATATTTACCCGCAAATAAAATATTAATATGTCGTTCTATTAACAAAAAATGAGGCAACAAACGTTTGTTCCTCCAGCAGTACATTCAAAATTCATTCTATTCGAAACGATTATTCTCCTGTTCCATTTTATTAAAGAATGACGCGCATTTTAGATTTATAATTTTAAAAAAAGCAGCTTGTAACAGTTATCACAAGGACCTTGTATAACTATAAGGAATTTTAAATGGTAAAAAAGGAGGGAATACTAGTTTTTTAAATTTACTTTTTATATGGTCCATGGGACATTCAGTGGCAAGATCTCCCAGTAGAAATCTTCCTGTTCGTTAAAATGTAAACTATCAAAGCTACATACTAAAACACTGTAATATCGTAGTTTCAAAGCAGAATCGTAAAAGTGAAAGTACAGGATAGGGAAAGGGAACGAGGTCTATCGGTAAAACCCTCAGTGACGTGGGAAAGCCGCCATCGCATTTACCATATTTGGGCCTGGGTGAATGATGGGCTGCGTTGGTATATAAAATAGCGCGAATGAACGGTTATAGGTAGAGAAGGTGAAAGGGGATTTTTCTTTAATATAAAAGAGAGTTGTAAGTCGCTAGAGCTGTCGTACGTACTTCCAGACGTAATATTTGTCGTCATATATCAATTTTCTATTTCGTATAATTTATTCAGTAAATATATCAAACCATATGTATATCGTTTTGTGTTAATTGCGATATAATCACGATTATTTCGATGTTTTTTGAAGAATTCGCATTCAGTAAAAAAAAAGTCTATTAAAGTTTTATTCTCCCCGTAAGATTACTTTTCATGAATCTACAACATCCTTCCAAACATTCGTTTTAATTACAACACGAAATTGTACTTCCAACGATAATCCGCTAATATTTATCAGAATCAAGTTACTGATTTAATTTTAGTAACCATTGTATCATAATATCGTACACGTTTCAATTTTTCTTTCCATTCTCCCACTGAACTTCTTCCTGTTTCCCTCGTTTCACTCTATCGCTTTCCATTTAACTATTAACTACCTTTCCTATTAACAAACAAATAAACAAACTCTAAAATCTGTTTCTTTAATCGAGAAACACAGATCTCCTTACTCAGAACCAAAGTGCGGATATTCATGGAAATTCATATCTTTATGAATATAATTTAGGAAATGGAACCTAGAGAGGAACTTGTTCCAGCTACTAAATATCCATAATAAATACCACACTTCGAATATTTCATATATTTTTTGCCCATTATGCGTATTCCGTGCATTTCTCAACCTCCAAATTTCTCACAAACGTATAAAACTATTACTCGTGACGTTTTTCCTCTGAGCCCTCTCATTTATCACTAGCACTAGTAACCAGCCTGCGGATATTTATGCAAATTCGTACTTTTATTGTAGTAATTACAGAAGTGGAATTTAGGGAGAGATTTATTTCATCCGCTAGATAATATAACGTGTACGTACTTTATTTTAAATATTCTATAGAATTTTACATGCATTCTCCTTAGTTTGGAATTTTTCATGAATGCATGAAAAATCCACGATCTATTAACACGTAATGAACCCACTATTATCTGTCATCCGTATTTCGCGATATCGTTAAAGAAACGCGAATCATTTAGAAAATCTATTTCTTCCGAGGACATAGCGAATATTCTCGTTTATCGACGTCAATTTGTTAGACGAAAGACGCGTTACAGCCCGAAGCGAAGGGTGTGCATCGTGCGGTTGGCTGGTGGGTGAGGGTGTCATCTGCACGGATGGCAACACCTCCGTGTGTGCATAGGATGGAAACTTCGCTGGCATCATTAGTCTGTCCGAGGTCGGCAAGCAAGCGTAATCTATATAATAATAGACGTTAACTTGTTCGAACCAATACGAGGAGTCGATAATACCATGACCATCTGCTGCCTATTTTATCGCGAAACCCTTCTGCATACTTGTCGCAACTTTGGAATATGTATTTCGTAGGTTGGAAGGGAGAAACAGGTGTTCTTCGGTTATATGGTTGCTCGTATAATCGATGTTGTTTATTACCGGTGAGGGAAGGATACAGAAAGTTATGTTTCACGGCCACGCGAGACCATATTAAACAACTCCATCGAAACTGGTCATTATTAATTTTTGGAAAATTATATAGATGAATCGTGTACTCTGGTTATGGCGAAATGCAGAAATTTGGATAAAACGAAGTGGATCGGCGCTGATTAGGAATTGTCTATTTCCTTGTGAAGAAAAGTACATATCATGTCGTATACGGCAATGAGCTAATATTGGAAATTCTTTCAGATTTTACGATTTTACGAAAAGAACATGTTTTTGTTTTTTATTCATATCGAAAATATTTAGTTCTGGCTTCTGCAAATTTTGTAATTCTCGTTTCAGCTTCTCGATAAAATTATGAAACACTAGAAGAAATATACTTGATCTTGTTGTACAAGAATTAAGAGTAACGAGATTAAATATTCAATAGCATCTCTATTCGTTCGTTCCTTCTTTTAATTCGATTTTATCAAGTTTTATCAAGATTTTTAATCCTCTTATATTAACAGGATCAGGATCGAATTGAAAGTTAATAATCAAATCAATGTCAGTTAGATCAATCTAAGAAGATACAAAGTATCGGAGAAATATAATTTTAAATTCTGTTTGATGGTACTTTAAACCAATACATCGGTAGTTCGATCGCGCGGATCAAATAGGATATTTCCTAACATCTCCGAGTTTCAGAAACTGTGTACGTTAAAGTTTCGTAGGCTACTTAACGTACACAGGACCAAACGATCCGGAAGCGGAACTAGCGAAAACACCGAGCGAATTCGAGTCGGCTAAATACGGCTCGTAAATGTTCCGATAATTCGGCACAGTTGGTGGAACGGTGCGAAATCGTGCAACACGATCGATACACCTGCGGCGAACAAGCCGACACTCGATAAAACGGACAGAAAGGTTTTCGAACTGCAAAACGCGAAAAGGAGAGGCCGCGGTGGCGATATGATATCGAGTAAAGCAACGATTCAAACGTTTGGAGCTTCGCCAACCCGAGTACGCGAACACACCGAGTAAAAGAATCGTCTACACGAGAGAGGAAGAGCGGAAGAAGATACGCTTTGTATAAGATGTGAAGGGGAAAAGAATACTTGTTACTTCTTTGTTGGTGAATTTTTATATTTATATTGACAGACGTTTGGTATGGTACGTAGCTACGGAAAAATGATGGAAAATTCTGTCATTTGTAAATTTAGCTGTTTGTAGGTAAACTGAATCGTGTACGTTCAAGTTGTAATTTTCAGTCATACTACGGTTGCAGAAAATTTAATGAACCTATTATTACTAATTAATATCTCTTTTACGTTATACGATCATTTACTTCGGTAAACATTTTTTTAGTAAAAAAAGAACTTCAGAGAGAGAGTAAATCAAGAATGAAATTTATAGGTGAAACGAGATAATGACACGGTGTAGATCGTTCATTGATGGTTAACACGTTTAACATGTTGTATAAACGTTGTATTAACATACGAGTGAGCCTTCCTTGTGTTTTGTCATCAATACGCCCTTCTTTCTTGTCAAAGTTCAAAGTTGAAGGTTTATGTTAATCGGTATAGGTGTAAAAATAGATGCTTTAGATATAAAATCTGTTTTTGTATTTATAAGAGTTTGATGCTTTAAATGGATTTTATCGACGATGTTAAATATAAATAGAAAATACGCGAGGTTTTATGTGTAATTTAGATTTTGGATTATTTATCAAGGATAGCGAAGATACCACCGTAAATAGAAAACTCACGTTATATATTTTTGAAGAATATTTCTGAATGTTAGGAACGAAGAAGAAACACAGATCGATCGGAAAGGCGCGAAAGTTCGGTGACCAGTGTTTTTAAAAGAAGAAACCCACTTCCCTCCAATTACCGCGCTCGAGAACCCGTTTTCGTATTTGCATAATTCATGAGCTTCGAAAGTGGGCCACCGTATAAATCCCAAAATTCCGATAGTTTGCCTCCCACAACGTTATTCGAATTCCATCGAAGAACTTAACGGAAGAAATTCCATCTTGTTTAATGAAAATGAGAAAAGAAAAAGATCGAAGGATAAGAATGTCAATGAGCAAGTCAATTCGCTAGACAATTTCCTTTGTTAGGAATCTCCTATAAGAATGGAAATTGAACCTTTGTTGTGAAATTGAACATTCGACTAAGACAATCTGTTACATACGTACAATATATTTATAATAAATTTCGTTACGTATAAATTTCTTATTTTTCTTTTTACATGTTTTAGTTATCTCAAAGATAAAGCGCGTCATATTTACATTACAGAAATTAAAATCGATCTAAATGACGTTGATGCTGATTAAAGTACGATCCGATGTTCTGACGAACTGTCATTTTGTCGAATACGACAGATCGATTAAACATACAGAGTATCGTAAAATATTAACAGAGATTAATTATAGTCAATGAAAACAGTTCACGTACAAAAATATCGTTTGAGACTTACTTCGAAGCTATAAATAATTTTATTTTACGCTAGAAATATGCTACTGTCAATGAATTAGCCGACAAATCATTCTTTTTATCCCACTCACGCTTCATATTTCTCACTCTGGTAGAATGGACAAAATGCTATTCACATTCTGTCATTTGCTTAAGTTCGTGAATCTGGGATGAAACTTTCTTCATCATTCTGATGTCTAGCATTAACGCTATAAATATTTCCCACGTGTTCTGCGACGTTCTACATAAATTCTTCTAAATAACTACGTGCATTTCCATCTTCACGTGTTTCATTCGTTACAACACGCACCCGTTGTAACCACAGCATAACAGATTAAAACAAGTAAAAAGAAAGAGCTGCAGAATGTTGAGGCTCCACTGTGACGAACCGCAAACACAAAAAGAATTTTAACATAAAACAAGGACAAAATATTTTTCTTCATTCCATTGATACAAAATTACATTTAAGGCGCATCACATAACTAAAGAATGTCACCATCGGGGACCAAGATAAAAACTATCGCAAGCCGTTAGAAACAATAGAGTTTTTCAAAGAACGATATGAAAATGGTACGCAACGGGGGAGCCAATAAACTTATAACTTGCTAAAAAATAAATTCTCGGATCGAACACGATCCTGAAACATCTTTTCTATAATATTTTTTTTAACCCCGCGATTAGACCGACGAGGTTCATGCCCTTCTGGGGGGGGTGGCCCCTCATTAACTATTTCGTTGTTATCGTTATTGTGGCAACGCCGCAATTTCGGCAGAATTACACGCAGCCTACTTTATTTTAATTATTCTTTTATGCGGACTGCTACGCGGTACCTTTCGCGGTCGCGCCCGTAGGAAAAGCAGAGGGACGCAAACGACCGTAGATGAGGAGATGTAGACGAAAGAGGGGACTGCATGGGAGGGGTATGGGTGCAGAGGGTGGCGAGGTGGTCAGAAGGGGCGGACGGAGGGATAGGAGTACGAGAGAAAGGAAGAAAAACTGGCCGGCGGCGCAGCGACGCCTTTTATTTTTGTTACTCCACGGGCAGCGCCGCGTGTACGCTGCCGTTTCCAGCAGAATTCAGAGATCCGCGCGGCGCTGTGACCGGCATTTATTGCGGCCACCCCCAAGGGTGCATTTATATTCATAAGCATAATGGGGCATCGTGACGTATACGGTCGCGGCACGCTCGACTCTGTCCCTTCGCTCTTTCATCATTATTAATTCCACTGGGCCCCGTTGCGTCCCACGAATTCGTCTCTGCTTTCGCCTTCGCCACCTTCGACCCTCCAACCACATCCTATTGATCTCTAACTCGACCAACAGCACACGACCTTTGATAACGACTGCTAGAAAGTCACTATTTTTCATCATTTTTGTATTACTCGGTACTTCATTTCTTTAAGTTTCTATATTCTTTCGAATTTTTAATTAGAATATTATTCAGTTGTGAAGATTTCTTAAGTGCAGTAACGATGGAAACGGTGTAGTTAAAACGAAAGCCACTGTCAAATCGTAAAAGTACGCACATTTAGATAAGATTTGTATCGTAAGATGAAGCTACCCCTGGTACAAAACACAACAAAGTTATTGAAACATTTTACTTTCGCTATTTTTCGCTAATAGTTTAATTAGACGATTACGTGTCAAGCTCAAAGTGGAGTGCTCTGTATAAGGACGATTCTATATGAAAAAATAAATTAATATATTAGTTGATATACATAGTTAAGCGTTAAATAACGTTAGTCTGCGCAACGTCCGCTGGATTTTTCCTACTCAGGCAGCCGTTCTAAAGCACTGCACGGCATTAAGATTCCTCTAGCGAATCCGCATTTTTGCGCCTCTCTATTTACGATTTCACGGCGAACGACTCTTCAACCTGCGGTTTCTTCCTGATCTATTTGCACCTCGTCGCGCCACTTTACCGCCCCTCTAGCTTCGCTCTCCGATCTATCCCATGCTTGATTCGTCGTCAGCTGGCGAACTTTGCGTTCATTAGTTTTTCAACCCCTACTTCTGTCGTATAACGACGCGGGAAGTCCTTCGCCACGAGAACCTTCTAATCGATATGCGATGCCGCGTGTTGCATGCAAGTCGTTGCGTCAAGTAAGCGAGAAGGATGCACGACCAAACCTGCCTAGCAAATGGCCGACCTATTATCGGCTTTGCATACGTACCGACTCCTTTTTTCAAAAACACTGCCCCGAGAAGGAGACTGCTTGATTCTGGGCACGTTTTGCTTTTGATAGGGGCGACGTACAGCTAGCACTCCTCGCAAAGATACGAGAACAGACGTGTAGTGACTCGTGTAGGTTTGACGAGGTAGAAGTTGAATTTTAACGTGGGTAGTGTGAAAAGACAGATAATTGACGAAGTTAAAGACGTAACATGACGAGTTGAGAATCACAGTGGCGTATGTAAAAAGTTTACAAACAGTGGTTCTTCTCTTTAGTACAAATATTAGTTCCTCTTTGGAAGAGGGTACAGCGGAGACACGAAAGGGAACTTGGTAAATAGTTGATGAGAAGGTAATATAATTTTTAAATAAATAGTATGAGAGGATCGATCGTAACCGATGATATCAAAGTAATACGAGGAGCTAAGAATCATAATGGTGTAAGTAAAATATTTAAATACACGGTTATTCATATGTTTTGCAGTCTTTAGAAGAATTATCCGCTTAATTCGGTAATGAAATAAGTTAGAAGTTTAATATCCTGGCATGGTTTGTTAACTTTAAAGATTATGCGTAGGTTTTTTTACGATGGTAAAAGTAAAACATCGTTTTACGCAAAGTAGCAGTGGCCTGACTTTATATCACTATGACTTTAGTCCGCGATATGGAGGTTGAGCTAGGATTAAAGAATGGAAATTATTAAAGCTTATAGTGGAGAAAAAAGTGTGTTGTTTTAAGGTGCAGAAGTTAGGTACGAAAGGTTATTCACAAAGTTTGACGAGTTTAAATGTTTGTATCTGTGTGTTACAGGGCACATTATAGTATTAATTGGTTATACGGTTTAAAACTAGCTCGCTATTTAGGGAAATTCTCCATTTATGTTATACGAATGTCCCATTGCTCTTAAATATGTATACATTATGAATCAATCAGCTATTAATTGCTGCTGTTACACATATTCGCAGATTAATCTATCCGACGAACAATTTTCTCTGAATATGTTTCTACATTTAATATCGGCAAAAAAATGAAAAAAGAATTCAGATTCCCGAATTAACGCAAATTAAAAATAAAAAATGAAGAGACGAAATTAAAAATTACGAGCTAAGAGATAAAATGAAAAATATGAAATTAAAGATTAAACATGAGAAATTAGCGGCTGGAAATTGAAAATTAAAAATTAAAAATAAAGAACTGAAGATAGAAAATTATAAATTAAAGGTGGAGAATTAAAAACTAAAAAATCACAAATAAAGAATTGATATAAATTACAGATAGAGAATTAATAATTGAAAATTAACAATCGAGTAGAGGTAAAAAATTAAAAATTGAACATCGAAATAAAGTTCTACCTCCAAAATACTTTTTTACTGTAGCTAGCGTGATAGATGAGCAAAATTTTCATGTTAATGAGCTGTTACTCGCGCAATTCAACGCGAGCGCTCGTGAGCGCGTGCATTACGCGCGGCTGTAGGAAAACTCGCGCAGACAGCGAAGCGTTCGATGGAATTCTCTTCGCTTTGTTCGCTACCCGATAATGAAAAACAGAGTTATTGGACTTCTGGCTATGCTTTGACACCTTTGAATGGATATTACACGTTTGCCACTGGGCGAGGCAACGAGAAACGCAGCTTGCGAATGAAATTACGCGTGAAATGCCGACGCGGCTCGTTGAACTTTGTCGCATGATTTTCGTGCAATTCGCTTCGTTTACTCGTTCGTTATTCGGTCTGAGAGAGGGTATACCTAAATGGCGGTGATCATTCTTTTATGATAATTGACAAATTATAGCGTAGTACTTTTCTTTTACTACCAATGAAATTAATACTTTTATGATATTGTTTGGCTAGATTTACGTTGCAACATGTCCTATACATTATTCTGGAACAATCGCACGAGTAGTTGTTAAAATTTTACGTCATATAAAATCATGAGAAATTATGCGTAACAATATATCATTTTAATTCCGGGAAATCGTTTAAAGACAATTACAAATAATTTCAAGAAATAATAACACCTAACGATGTTTCTTACAATTACAGAAAGGATTGAAGTTTATAGCTATATCTCTAATATATGATAATTTTCAATTGCATCACTTTGCTATAATTTACAAATCGTTACTGCGATAATCAAGAAAATACCATCCTATCTGTACAAAGTCTTCGATACATATATACATGTGTGTAAGAAATCGAGGAATGGAATTTTGTAGTTATTGATCTCAATTTACATTAATTTTGTGTTGCGTCATTTTTCAATAATTTCCAAGTCGTTACTGCAGTCGCAAAGAAAATTCCATTGCATTCGTCCGAGCTTTTAAACATTCATAATACCTATGTGTATAATAGAAATGAAAAAATAGAGATTTATAGTTAGCAGTTTATAAAATAAAATATACATTTATAGTTATCGTCTGTCATTTATATTAATTTTCAAATTCCATCCCTCTTCGATCATTTTTAAGTCGATACTAGTATGGTAAATGAAATTTTGCACGTGAAATATTAAATACATCGAGTGGAATTAAAATAAAAAATATTAATTACATTTCTTTTGATCGTTATAAATTAATAATCGATGGATGTAGAAATTTTAACGAATCGCATGTGCGTGTTTGTTGCAGTCTGCAGTCAGTTTAGCAGAGGGGTGTTTTCCATGCTGGGTGCCGTGAGTCCGGATTCATTCGACACCCTCCATTCTTATAGCAACACGTTTCAGATGCCTTTCGTGACGCCCTGGTTTCCCGAGAAGGTAAATAGCTTTCCCAGCCTGGCTAAATAAAAACTTATAATATCGCCGAAGGGAAAAACGCACCGATATTTATTCTTATCTTACCCACCCCTACGTCTCTGCTTATTTTCACTTATCGGCCTTCGACGCTTATTTTTATCGCTTTTCTCGAAGCTCAGCTGCATCGATAAAAAACTAACGCGAGCTTACGTTCAGCAAGTTTTATTAGCGAAAACGTCTTTCTTGCAACGTATAATTTGATCAGGATTTCCGATGAAAATGGAAGCGTTCTTTTTACAAGTAAACACCGGAGACAGGGTAAATTGATAGATTAAATTCTCAGATTTAAATTACAATCTGGATTAATTTTTTGTTGAACGATTACTTTTTAATCTGTTAAACTCCCTTCGTTATCGACTCTTTAATACGAAAGTGGATTCGAAATATATCTCCAATCCGGAGTATTCTATCCCTATAATGCAAAGTATTTCTAACTTATTTGGGAATCAAAATTCTTTTTCTTCGATCGTATAGAAATACCTACGTATCAAAAAACCACAGATAAAAGTTATTTTTTGAATTTTGTCACTTATGGCTTCCAGACTCGATTAAACAAACAATCGACCAATTATACAAATTGATCAGTTTATTTTTAGTGAACTGAACTACAAACAAAAAAAAAATAAAATTAAAAAACGTTCCATCGCAAAAGGCAAAAAATATAATTCACTGATTACCAAAGAACAAACATGTGAGACACCACTGTGTCAAAGGAAAACGAAAGATACCTCTCATTTCAAATCACCAACAATCTCAACAACTTAATTCAACTCAGTCCGTAATTTAATCGGCTAGTAGAAACTGTCCACCTTCCCAGGCAACCTTGTCAAACTTTTCCGTAACTACCATACGTACATAGGTATATTCGTCGTCAGTTGACGCGCGCCATATTCTTAGAAATTGCTGCGGGTTTATCCTCGAAGCGGTTATCCAGCATTCAGTCAAACTAATTTTGCTTTCGTTTCTCTTTCCTCTGATACCTGGCGTAAACAAACGTATAGACATTACCGTGTACGAGGAAATTCGAATGAAAATCGATAGAGATTCATCGTGGTGGTCGATAATTATCAGTTTGCGGACAGAGCTTGCTCGATCGACGTACAACCGCTTTACATACACTTTCCTATACCTACCATAGCTTCATCCATAAATACATAAATATGTATGGAGTGTATACAAACATATTACAATTTGAATTTCGAAATGAATTGGTCCAGTCGAAAATTTATTCGCCACGTCGAATTGCAAACGGTGGGTGCATTTATCGGGTGGCGGCGTGGTAACGCCACTTGCAAAACTGATATCGTACGTCCATATTGGATGAATGGCTACCTCGTATATTCCAGCCAGGATATAAGTGTGCGTTTTTATCCAGCCGTGTTTCGATACGTATGTACGTGCAGGGTAAGCACGCATGAGCACGCAACACGATCCGCACAACGAATGTCCATGTCGTTTAAATGCTAATCGCGTGGTAATGCTAATTCGAAGCCCTCTCTTCTTTTTTCTTCTTCCTATCTATGCTTCCCACACCACATTTCCCTTTCCCTACAGCGACTGGTCAATTACGGTTCGCGAGGAGGAAACGACCATTTATATAAGAGCAGATCTTTTACAATCTCTACCGATCCATGCGGTACAGTGGCTCATGAAAGTATTTGGACGTTCGTCATGGAAAACTTTTACGTGTACATTGTGGACGTTATATAAAATATTTCGAAATTTTCTTGCCAATGTAATGAGACACGACTGTCACGATTAAATTGGTAAATTTTGAAACCAATCTGAAATAATGGAATGTAATCTGCGGAATGGAATGGAATGTAATAATGAAATGAAATCTGAATGTACATATAAAAGCTACAAGATGTGAAGATGTAAACGTATATTTAGTGAAAAATTAGTATATAGCATGAATAGCTAATTATGACAAGTATTAGATACGATCCTACTGAATATCGAGGTTGATTAATGTACAGGGTGGTTGGTAACTGGTGGTACAAGCGGAAACGGGGTGATCCTACGCGAAAAAAGAAGTCGAAAATAATTTTTATTAATTTATATTAATAAAATAATTTATATTTAATAAAATATAATAAAATGTTATAAAATAATAATTTATATTAATAAAATAATTTATTAATTTATATTTCTATTAATATTTATATTAATTTAATATTAAAAATTTTTTTTTTTGTTTTAATTTTTCCATCGAGACAACGATCTACAGTGAGATCCGTTATAACGAGACGCGATAAAGTGCACGCGTACCGAGCGAAAATTCAAAGTCGATTTTCTCGAAAACAAAGCCTCGAACGAAAAATTTTTATTCTATATTTTCGACTTCTTTTTTCGCGTAGAATCACCCCCTTTCCGCTTGTACCACCAGTTACCAACCATCCTGTATAATGGACAATCGGGTATTTAAATACATTTGTAATTTCTGAATTGAAATATAAATCGTTCAGAAGCAGCGTTGATCAACTCAGGCAATTAAGAAATACAGAGAAATAATGATGTTACAAAACACTATTTTTTAAATCTGTCTTAAAATTTACTATTATTGTAGTTATGTCATTCTCTCGTGATTAATGAACTTGCGCAAGTAAGTAATTTGTTTCTTGTCGGTCAAATATCAATCATGTATTTATGTAATGAAATTAGAAAATTAATGAAAAGTGGAGTCGATTAATTTACACCTTTTATCAGGTTCATATAGAGTATACTTGTACTAAGTACCTTATATATGGACTTTCAGATTTGTTTCAAACTTTATCAACATAAACACGACAATCGAGTCTTATAACGATGTTAATGAAAATTCAAAATGTTTCACATAATACGCATGATACATTCATAAAAGGTATCTACTAGTGTTCGAATACTTCCGTGAACATTTGTACAATGCTAGTTTCTCCTGGCATCTTACAGAATGCGACGTGTTCCTTGTTATTGCTATATTTCTTCCTCCTTTTTCTGTCTCTTCGTAAGGGATTATTCTGTTACAGCAGATATTGGATGACGGAAAGTTGCTTCTGTAGTTAGCTCAGGAAACTTTAATGGCTAGCTATGGTCATTTTTACCGAGAGAAATCCCAAAGTGTTACCCTAATTTTTTTATGAGACTTCGTGACATGGTAGAGCTTGAAAAACTGAAACTAATGGCACACGGTTTTTGACAGTGGATTTTTTAATAGTTTATAAGATACGTAAGAGTAAATGACGGTTTTGTAACTGTTCCATCGGATGAAATTTCATTAAAAAATCATCTTGGAACTTCTCTTTGTCAATTGTGGGACGGCTTACGAAAAAAAGACTTTAAGTTACTAAATCTTATAAAAACCTACACCGTTTGTTACGTTTTTAAGTTATTTATGATTTTTAATGATTAAAAGTCATTGTGTTGTTTGAAATATATCTTTCCAAGAAGTATTTTTTAATTAGATGTACGTACAATTTAAAGTTTCGACAAAGATTTATACGATTATTCAGAGGTATCTGGATACACACGTGTTTTTTGACGAAATGTATTTTAATTTACAAAATTACAGATGAAACGTACTGTCACGACTTTTATCTTCATAATTATCATATCACGTACAAGTGAATTAAATGGATTTCTGAAAACTAATATTTAATAATAAAACTAACATTTGCAATTGTCAAACCTATTACGATTACAATGTTTCTTAATTGTCAATTTTGTAAATTTTTAAATTGAAAGCCAGATAAAAAAAGGTTTTTCTAACTTGACAGTAAGACTTTCGATATTGATGGAAGCAGTAATACTTAAATGATAAATATATATAGTAAGCAGTAGAATATATTTCTATTTATTAAAATGTAATATAATTTTAACTTATAGTGTACCACGAGTCCATAAAGAGATAGTAAGTTCCAATTCTGTTCATTGATTCCCGATCAGCTATAATCTTCGTTTCTTTTCAAATACTTCAAATACTATTCTATAAATTAATATTATTACAAATCGACTTATCATAAAGCGTCCAGATACTTACGAACTTTCGTATGTGAAAAAGTTCCTTCTTCCTGAATGCAAAAGAAAGCACCAACGATCCCAAACGAAAGCGTAATTCGCTTAAATCGGCTGGTTACTTCGCAAGGGAGAAAGAAAGCTGGGGAAACGGTCCGATATTACGTAGCAAGGAGCTTTGGAACTGACCAACATTCGCGCCACGGTACAGCATCGTAAATATTTACGGTTACATTTACACCGGCGGTGTTTCCGTCCTCGTCGTGTTCGCTCGGAAAAACGGCGCCGTTCAACGGTTCACCACGCGTCCCCGCAGTTTTCGGTTCTGTTCGTCCCCCCGACCGAATAAAATCTGAAAGTCGAAAGCGTAAACGTGAATGTCCGCCCTACGTGTTTCAGGTTCTGACACCGTCCTCAGGTCTCTTGGATTTCGCCATAAGCATGCGTCCGGATTATCATCGCGCTATCATCGACACGGTGCGATATTACGGCTGGAAGAAAATCATCTACCTCTACGACTCCCACGATGGTAAGTCGCCGACCTTTCTCATGCATTTCTCATTTTACAACGTGCCCCTATAGGCCACACAGAGATCTTGCTCCTTGCGTTGTATACGGATGTTTCTATTTTTATTTCACTCGCTAAGGATCCGGTCCCCGGTGACCGTGGTTCGGTCGATATAGCGAAAAATCGACAACGTTCGTCCGTCTAACGTATGCATCGTAATCGCAGAATGGTAATGGACGCGTTGGGAAACGAGAATTTCTTCATTCTTCTGGCTCTATCGTGAGACGTGTTTAAATCTGCTGCGTTTTTTGGATTGTCGTTAACAAATTTCTTAAGACCGAGGGAAAGATGAAAGGATCGTTGCCGATCTACGTGATTTCGCCTCTTGAGCACATGCTGAAGTTTCTTTTGAAGTGCTGGAAATATTTTTATTTGTTAAAAGTAAGAGTGAGATTAGAACACAAAAATTCGAGGATCAGATGGGTTGAATCGTGGCGGTGGATTATGTTGTACGTTAGTTGTACGTGTTTAGTTCGAGTTTGAAGTCTTAGATTTGTACTAAGTGGAATAGTATCAAATAGTATCATGTGTTTGTAAGTTTGATTAAGCTGACTGTGTTTCTTGTTACGCAGTACTCTTTTAATTTCTGTTATCAATTGGATGTTGACGACATTTGACATATAATTCGTATTCACAATTTAAATGGGTATCGACAAAGTAAATAATAAATAAACTACGAATGTTTATTTCAATCATTTATATTGATGTGCGAAAGTATATTGCACATCAATATAATTGCAAAAGTATGCAGAATATTCAGAAGTATAGAAGTACGTGTTGCAGTATGCAATTACAAGAGATGAAACAAATATTTAATTAAGTTTCGTCCCTTGGGGTTTTTTCTACAAGTATAAATTTATATAAATATCCGCAGTATTTTTCTGGTTTCAACCACTGGACACTCTAAGTCTTCAAAGACACTTCCAAGCCTTCAAAGGAAGCGTAAAGGAAAGCAAAAATATGGAAGTTCGAGCACTTGTGAATTTAAATATTCTGAAAGATATCCCCACGGTTCTGGAATTAAAATATTTGAATGATGTTTTGAAATTTTCGAAACGTCGTAGGGCAGCCAGAAAATCATAATAAATTAAACAGGTTTGGATAAGTTTCTTTGAAGTTTCTGGAAGTATATAGTTGCACATATATGTACATGTATATGTATATAATTTAAAGTTAAGTTAGGATGAACAAATAAATTTATTAAATCCGTTTTTATGCAGTTTAAATGAAAATTAATTTCTCTTACTTTTGTTAGACGTTATCTTGTTATAAGTTTTGCTACACATAAATTCTAAAATAACGTATTTGGCCACATAGGAAATCAGAAGAAACTTCAAGAACGTTATCATTCCAAACAAAATAATTCGACATTTCCTATTTCATGTAAATCGAAGGTTCCTTCACAGAATTTAAAATTGCGATTTATTCATAGAAAGAGAGTTACAATTTGCATGTATAATCACCGCACTATATGTGATAAAAATAAATGAAGGTTAATCTCTTCCTCGTTTGTTACGTTTCTTATCCTTATATCTCTAATGTCAAACGAATAAGTCACGAATAAATTTGACGAAAACTGAAATGTTTATTACTGCCGTGAATATCAGATGGCCGGGGCCGATCTTCAACGCTTGCACGGAAAGGAAATACATTTGCATGCTTAACTACGACACTGTGTTAATTTTAATTTCATACCGACACGGTCTAGTAGTTCGTAGAAATGAAATTTTTCATCTCCATCGTGATTCCGTATGCAAACGAAAATGTGGGCGACATTGAGTCTCGACGAGCGTGCTAGAAACCATGACACAGTATAATCTGTGGTATTTTTCACCGTTTACGCGACCTAATATTCTCGCAAGGAGTACGCATGTATAAATATCGAACCGATATAAAAATTCTCCAATGACATTGAGCTCTAATTATTTCACTATTCAAAGTGAAAACGTTTAATGGAAACCTTGCGATGCTATTTTCATCAAGGATACCAATCCCCCCCCCCCCCAATAATCTCGCGCGTAACTGATAATAATTGCTACTTACAACGTTCGCGTACTATTTTATTAATAGTTAAAATGAAATCTTGTAAGATAAATTGAATAAGTACAAATGACTAGTTTTCATAATGCTATCAATGCTGAAGAAACGATATGTATGAGATCAGTCTCTAGATAATATACATATGTGACTGTAAAAATGAAAAAAGATAAAGATTATCGTATCTATTGAATTATCTATTGTTTTCTAATCCAATGTCTCGATAATTTTTACAGCTAAAAAATTCTACCAAATGTCCAAGTTGGACAAATTGTGAATGTGAAATATTAAATAAAAAAAAAAAATAAAAAAAAATCTGATAATTTTTAGATTCCTCTACAAGAAAAATGAAGAACTCGGCGCAGAATATTCTATTTCGATTTTAATGTGCTCTATTGTGTTGTGTTTCTTGAACTAAATGAAAATTATTATTCGCATGAAACATAGAAAATGGAGTAGATCTAATAATCTCCAACTATTGTATTACATCGAGCATTGTTACAATGAAGCGAAAAACCTTTTTCTATTTATTATTATCGATCATTTCTGTATCATTGTACTAGCATTTGTAATCTTTCAAATTGCTAATTATTAATTCCGATACTCGTCGATTCGATTTTACTTGAGAGATTCGAACTACGATCTAAGAGACAACGTTGCTTATGGAATTACTTAATAGTTTACTGCAGTTTAATTTATTTCAAAGTCACTTTAATATTCTTCCTGGACGATCCATAAAACAATCACTTTAGACAGAACGCAAGACGTGCAATTATTCGACAAGGAAAATGTAAAATCGCGAAATGTAAAAACAATCGCAGTTTTACCAACACCGGTTGCCACGTTATGCTTGAAATGCAATTGTGTTGCACGAGATTACTGTCTGTAGGTTCGAGGAAATAATTTGGCCTCGAAGGTCGAATCAGGTGAATACTTACGCGCACTCAAGGCGACGTTTTTCCTCTTACTTTCGCCATTTGCGTAAGCCGTTGATATCGCGATTTTGTTACGGCGTAATTCCTCTATAATGATCATATCTCTCTATCAACATATACATCAACCTCCATATTAACGATTTCGCGTATTTTCAACGACGTAGTTAAAAGTTTCGCGAATTCGCCATGTACACGATATTTGGCGTCAATGTACGGACTTACGACGTTCGAAGGTTGGAAAATTTCTCTCAGCGCGTGGCAGTAAATAAGTAGCATAATTGTTTAATAAATTGACATTTATCAATGCCGAGGGATTGCAACGAATACTAAAACATTGCTATTGAAATTATAATAAAATACTTGATAAAGTATTCGGATGTATTTAAGCCACTGTGTCAGATATTAATAATTACTGTAATCATTACAATTAATAAAAATACTTATCGTAATTTATAACATACTATTGGAAATTTATCTGCATTTTACGTTTTACATATCGTATATCTTACATACGTATACGTATATTACATACATATACTATATAACATCGATCAGGAAGGAGTACTTTTATAATACATTTTGATTCTTTGTGATTTACAACGTGAAAATTGTTTCTACTTTTCACCAATAATGGGGAAATAAATTATTTAAATACCAATTATACCACTCGATTACCACTAATAAATCAACAGGCAAATTGTTTTCCATGTTTTCTCACTGATTATTACATCTCCTCGACGAGTTTCTAACCCGATTACCTTCGAATGATGGCAATCGCGTGTAATCACAAGATTTGCCTTTAAATCTTATACAACCGGCGCGACGCTTCGTCCAATACTCTTTATTACTTCTATTCATGCTTGATTCCAGATAATACGAATAATGGAGCGCGCCCTATGATCGTCTCGATTAAAACTGTCAACATTCGTTCGGCCAACGAGTAATTATTCTTAATGCCACTTATATGGTCTTAAATTTATCAAATTATACCATATTTACATGAATTATCACACATATAAGATGGATCAAGAAAAAATAAATTAATTGTTTTCTATAGAGTTCTTGAAGACATCTATTCCGATTTTCTTCTAAACTAACGAATGGAGCAAGGGAAATAATTTTAAATATTTTTAACAGTGAATAAATAATTTTCAACCTAAAACACGGTTACAATTATGTCTTTGTCATTATTGTCTTGAAAAAGACAGGTTTAGTTATAACACGGTAATTGCAAAGAGTAAAAAAAAAGAACGTTTCACGTAAATGTTATTAATCCTTGGTGTATAAATTATTTAATCGTCAGTTGTCTGATTTTTTCTACCTATTACACGAAAAATAATTTCAGATAAATTACACGAGTATGATATGTAGGTAATTTACTAATTACGTATAATAGAATCTTGTCAAAATTATTTACGAACGAAATGAAACTTACATTGCTGTACGATGAAATTTTCAACACGTGTATAACTGACACGAATCTACGAACCGTATTGTTTAAATTTTCGTTACAAGCTTAGATTTCAATTATTCTCAAACATGATCTTTACTGCTTTCTTCTTACGACCAATCTCAATTTTTCCAAATCTTTTTCACACACCAAACAATAAACTAATCCTTTTAACTGCTCAGAAAAATTCAATTTTAAGAAAGTTATTTTGTTTTAAAGGATATTGGAATATTAACGTGGCCGTCTGTATATGAACAAATTCACGTGTGTATAATTAAATGGTTTAGGATGAAACGGACGATCTCGAGGAAGGAATCACCACGAGAGCGCTCTAATCCTTGCAGGCGATCGAAACGTTAACTCTTGTGAAGGGGGCGAGAATTTAATTACTTAATGAAGCTAGTGGAACGGTCGTTCAACCGAAACTATTAATCACCAACTGCCTGCCTCGTGACCGTTCCGTGCCTTACCGGTTTCCGTTTCGTTATAACTCGGTCACGCGCCCGTTGTGCTAAATTATTTAGGATTCCCAGCAATTGCTCTTCTTCCACCATCGAACGATAAGAACGGCCATCGCGCAAACCCCACTGGGGTTTAATTACCGAATGCAAATGTAAATATACTTTAGGGACCATCGCGTGGCCTTTGTACGCAATGGTTTCTCTCTCTCTCTCTCTCTCTCTCTCTCTGTCTGTCTCTCTCTCTCTCTCTGTCTGTTTGTATGGCGGACGTCCTTTGCAGTTCGCCCTTTACCCTCGATTTCAGGTTGCATAACGTTGTACGATGCGATCTTACCCGATTAGTGCTACAATGTTAACAGAAAGAGGTAACAGCAGGAAATTGTATACGTGAATTGGGAAGCTTTAGCCTAGATTTATTGCTCCTTTATGCGTCTAGTGTAACGTTTTTTTTCCAACTATCTGTTTACCGAGTAATAGGTCTGGATTAACGATTTGGGATATGTAAATGTCGTAAATTAGGGGCGGGTTAACTGTTTGCGATTCTACGTCTAATTGCGGTATAATCCTGCGAATTTGTTAATATAATGTAGTTAGCATAGGGACGAATGAATGGTAATTACAAAATAATGATAAGACTTATTAACTGTATACATTGGGAAGAGAATTTTACTGTGTTTATTATATTAGGTCTATAATGACATCTTCGAAAGACAATATAATTTTTTTCTTAAAATATATATATTATTTATAGTTAGTGAATATATGATTTATGGATATGGTATTTTTTCAATCTGTATATATAAAATATGTGCGTGTATTTGTTTGAGTTATAACTTAATTTTGAGTATAAGAGGAAACTGTATAATGTGAAAAAGTAAGTTTGTTGCTCGGGACAATGTTTAGTACTTTAATCCGCTATAGAAGAAATAATATTCGATTTAACTGTATTCCTTGTAATGTGTATTTTACGTTTTAATTAAACATCGACAAAGAAAATTACGAGTTTTGCGATCGCAATTGCTACGAACAAAACACGTTATACAGTATGCAGTATAATAATTAAAAATGGGCACACGTATATTCCCAGTTTACCTTTTTAACAAAAGTATCTAATTGTTTATGTTATTCCGTAAAATATGAAAATACAGCTTAATTATGAACAACTTTCAAAAACAGGTTAATGAGCGCGACCTACTCGGAATAAAATATCAAATTTAACTGGGATTACCAATTGTTTATGCAATATCGTTGAAATTTCACTTTCAGATGTTTAACGATTTTATTAGCATAGATTATCGCGAATCGTTACATTCTCGCGTGCAGTTAACAGCTTTCAGAAATGTTCCCATTTCGTATTTTTTCCATTCAAATGAGATACTAATATGCATATATCTAAGTACATGCAGTGCAACAATCGATAAATCGATCTAATCGAGTGTTTAATAATATTCACGATCTCACTTACGACAAGCTTGCTCAATCAAATTGATTTGCACGTTTCTCTTATTCCGTGCAAACTAGTGACTTATTGCTATCACGGACGCGTGACTAGCACGTCCTATACGCTAATATTGAACGATTGTTTAAAATATTCCACGTTTATTAGATAATGATATAAAATTGGATAAAACATTTCAATGAATCATTTACATTTAACGCAGACAAAACGTTTAAAAATAAATTCCTTATCGCAAAATTCCTACTTAGCTCGTAGGATTTCTTGCAATTGTTTTTCTTTATTTCTTTTCCTTATAAATGTCCAGGTCCTCAAGAAATTCTTCGAAGGATAAAGTCTATTCCTTATAACTCCTAACTAAAAAAATTTTAATAAACAGAATCTTTCCTTCAAAATTCCCATCTGGTCCAAACAAATCCTTTTCGCAGAATTCTCAATTCGCGCAAAATACGTTTATTAATTTATCACAGAGGAATTTCCCGGACATATCTATCAACATTCATCTCCACTACAACCGCGACTCGATTTATACAAATTTCTTTGCAGCTATCGCAATTGTCAAACATACCACTTGGATGCCCATTCACCCTGCCAAAGCAACAGAACCACGTCTCAAAGGCTGTCTCAGAGTGTTTGGAAATGCATTTCTGCTTGGTCAGTTTCGCGTCACGAGTTTCGCTTTTTCTTATTGGAACCGCCTTCTGACTCGGCGAGGCTTCCCATTTCTTTTCGTCTTGACAGGTATCGTCCTTGTATCACCAAATTTTTTAAAGGTTACGACACCGTTGCAAGTCTTTGCATCTTCAACGTAAAAATCTTATCGTAGTTGTCGATACAAAAAATCCCAAACATTTCCTTGTAACTCCGTTACTGTAAAACCGTCGTAAGAAATTTCCCACTATTTTCTGGTTTCGGCAAGTTTCGAACGTTTGCTAATTTACGAAACTCGTTCCTGTCGTGGTCTAACCGTCAGGAATTGGTGCGTTCAAGGCCATCGAGTTAGAGAACCCTTGGTTACGCTCGGTCCGCTTTTTCTCTTCGCTTTGTTCAAGACGAAGGAACGTGTTTGGAAAGGATCAGAAAGAGTACAAACAGCGTTCGCGATCCATGCAGAAATACTTCGTGCTCCGTGTGTTGTACAAATTTCGTAAACTAATACCCTGACAATTTTATTTCGCCTGGCAAATGGCGTTGATCTGTCGGGATTAAACAGTGAGTTTAAATATCTGTTGGACTGATTATTTCGACAGAGTCGTTCAGATCGATATCAATACGGTTTTTCATCATCCGTGAACAGAAGAGAAGTGCATTTCCATCGAACGAAACGGAGAAACACGGAAAAACACGTGTTTCGTATTTGCCACATCAAATACGCGATTCGAATAAAAGTTTATTTCTCCTACTGCTTCGTTGTACCATTTCGGTATAATTACATGCGAAACTTGTGTAAATATCTTTTTTTCCTGGATGCAGAAGCGCGTTAAATAATAGCCGGAAATGAATGATGCGCGTTGTGATTCGATCATAATGGGAATATTAATTCAATTAAAATAACAGCGAGGCTGGCCAGTTGTTTGACTATCATATCGTTGGAGATATATAGTAGAAGCGCAAGGGAAACGAGAGGAAATCAATCAACACGGGGAAAACATGTAACAACGATTCCCATATTCGATGTTCGTATTTCCCATTTTATATCGATAGTAAAATTGCACGGGTGTTCGAGCTTTAATAACTTTTGCTCGAACGGAATCGTTTGTTTAACAATGCCTCGATGTTTTTAATGAAAACGTGCGAGAGCGTGCGTTCAATTGGATCAATTAGAAACATCGTTATGCGTAACGTCGTGCGAGATTCGAATGGATCGGATATTATCGAATTTCTTCCTTTAGTGCGTTTTATTGCGGTTCAATAAATTTGGCAAAATGAATTGTCGTATGAGGTTTATGTTTGGAATAATCCTATACAGGGACAGTAAGCTTCAAAATCTCTGGGTATTTGGTTAATTGGCTGCAGCATTGAATCAATAGCGTAAAAGCTGGTTCAATAATTTTATATTGTTCCTTTTTGCTTGCTATTAGCCATTTTCTTCGTTAATACGAGTTATATTTATTGTAAATATATGTAGATCAAGCGAAATAAACATATATATTATATTACATGTTATAGTACATGGCTGGCTATACTTGTTAAATATTCATTCATATATATTTACGTATATATTATATTTTTCTATAAATTCATTCATCAATTTTTTGACGATCCTGCAATCACTCTGCAATCATTGACTCATTGACGATTCTACCACTTGCTGAAGATTCACTGACGATTCTCTTACGTTTCTCTGGTATCTGTCTCACGTCACATATTATACAATTTTTTCTACTGCAATCTCAAATATTTTACACGTGGGTCATAAGCCTAAATCTTCACGCTATTCGCGCATATTCATGGAAATCGCTATTTCGTTTTCTTTCACTCACTGTCGATGTTCAAGCACTCGTCGCTCGACGATTCCCTACATCCGCAGATCATTCCACGCAGCTTCTACAATTACAATTACGATTCTTCGTATCGGATTACCGGATGTACATGTGTGGAATTCCAAGTATTAATTTCGAGATCTCAACTTTCAATGTTCAATAGACTAATTATAATTACAAAAGTGTTTCTCTTCAGAATAAACAAACGAATGCAAGAATTCCCAGGGAATTCCCGATTTCGAGTAATCGGCTTTATCTCTATTTCCACGCGATCGGCACCCGCATTACTCGCAATTAAACTCACGGGAGGAAGAACGATGCAGGCCAAGTCCATGGAACTGACCGCGGGGCTCTCGAGTGGAAAACGACTTTTCTTTTAAATCAACCAACGAGGAAAATCCTCGTGAAACCGCGAACTTGATGGTTTACCTCGGTTCCTTCTTTCTCGTTGCGCTCTTCAATCCTGATCGATTTCAACTTTCGTCGTGATCGACTCGCAGTCAGAAAAGACGATTCTTTAACCCATTAAGGATCGAGTAATACAATAACACGCGTAAACGCAACGTTATAATTAAATAAATTTTAATTATTGTCGTGTAAAGCCAACATTACAATTAAACAAATTTTACATTTTAGACTTTCTCGATGTCTGTCAGATGACATATTCGTGTTTTTCCGGATCCGGAAACAGGAGAAATCACAAACGTATCAACGTAAATAGAGTATGTTATTGTTTCGTCGAGTTAATGAAAAACGTATTATGAAAAGCGATACGTTGCAAGAAACGAGACAGACAAAGACGATCCTCACATTTCAATCTTCTCTATTAATTAGCCGCGACGCATATCCAAAATGTCAAGTCTAAGTATGCCTTTTACGTTTATGTTGTGGGAAAGAACAGGAAAATAATTAACCGCGTTGGAGCGTGTCGTCACAGTTTATAAAAGCGGACGAGAGTGGGATTGGAACAAAATCGAGCCGTGAGTTTTACGTGTCTAGGCGTCTACGTATCGTTGCCGAGTTCAGTTTCCTCCTTCGTCGTCTTCGAGAATGAGATCGGCGCTGACTCGCGTCGACGGCGTTCGATCGCTTCCCGAGATCCGCGCGCGTGTCGATCGCGTGCTTCCACCTTTTTGACGGAAGAAATCATTGAGCCATTGGGAACAAGAAGGTGCAAGACTGGCAACAAGTGAAGAAGAAAATTCTTTCTTTATTCAATTTTCTTTCCGTTTGCACTTACTAGAAACGGTTGAGTTTTTTGAGAAAAATTGTGCGCGGCGATCGAAACTTCAGAATCTCAAGTGAAAGGAAGTTTATGGAAAAGGAGAAGATACTTTGCTTGGAATCATCAGACTTTCTAAGAAAAAGTGTCCCGAGTGACCTTGGATTTAACCACGTTTTAACAGGGTAATTTGATTTCAACAACGTTTCGATGCGGTTTACAAATATCGTATGAATAGAACGTTGGTAATTAACCGCGAGATGTCTTGTTTACGTAGTGTTGTATCAAATACACAGAGTATATGTACAATATAATGACTTCACTTAATTGAGATCGTTGGATTACAGTCGAATCACGACAGTTTGTGTTATATTCATTAATATTAGAATACTTCATTTTAATTTTAATTTCTATCGTATCCTGTAATATGTATTCTGCGTTTCACGTGATATAGTCTACAATATATATATAACGATATAGACTACGATTCTAATAACAATTAAATATAATAGTATAAACTAGAAATTCAAATTAATTCGTATAAGCTGCATTTAATATAAACTACAAATTAATATTAATCGATCTAATTCCAATATAATCGAAATTATTGTGATCATTGATAATCTAACGAACCAAGTTCAGGGTTGAATGGTTTCATTGGAAGTTGTCAGACAGTTTATAAACAAAAAAATGTTCCGCATGAACAAACTTTCGAGTATATTAAAAAAATTGACGATTCGGTTCAATAAAAGCGTGTGCTATTGCTTTGATCATGTATGTATAATATTGAAAGTACATATATAGAGTCTCTGTTTACACAACCACACCACAGGGTGATCCGTAATTAAATATCTATTTCATTAAACTATTTATTAAGTTGATAACGTTATAGTGTACATATATTGAATGTATTATAAAATACGGATACAGAGAAAGTGTTCTGCGTGCAGACGTAATTGGAAAGTATCCAAAGGAACACTTATCCCACTTGACCTTGAATCTTGATAATTTTCATTACGACTTTAACCTGTTTCAGTAACTATCGAGATTGTATATCTTGTAACTTGATCTCACTAACCACTTTCATAATCTTATATGAATCATAGTCTTTACAATAGTAGAACTATTCGACGTATTGTTATTTTCAATTCCTGTGTTCTAAAGATAACAATTATCCGATTAACCAGAATCCTTTGTTTTTCTTGATAGCAAAAGAATGTGTACAGGTCATGTTTTGTTTCCAATTTCACGCAATGCATTTTTATTATAAACAGTAAATGTCTGAAAATGTCTATTTTTTTTATTAACCAAATACTTGTTAATTTTAATGATATTATTTGATCCTATGATAGACAATTTATACAATTAAATAAAACTCGACTTTTTAACCATCGGGCTTCTAGCAAATAACATTTTTAGCAAAAAGAATTCGGAAGCTTCAAAAGGATAAAATCGATCTAGTAGTCTGTTCACAAAGGTCGGCAGTGTTGTTACAATCGTAAAAGCTCAATTAGCGGTACGCGTGCTTACCCATTGCATAAATGACAGATAATGTTATCAAGTAATTCATTGAGCCATAAACACTTGGGTTATGGTCTTAACGAACAAAGACCTTCGATTTTCTCAGTCTTATTCTGTGCTAGAAAACTTAGCAAGGTCGCTTTCAAATACATAATGGAACTGTGATAAAAATTAGTTACAATTTTTCTCTATGCGGGTTTACTAACACTTCATGCAATTATCACCATGTGTCACTGCCTGTACATATGCACAGTGACGAAATAGGTATTACCGTAAGAATTCATATGTCGCAGTTACCTCTTGCGCTAATTTAATGGCTGTTGATGATTTTCTAACATTCCACAAGAAAATAGTTAACCTTTAACGTAAGCTTCGAGTGAAATAGTTAGGCTATGTGTGTTTTCATTGGAATGATATATAAAGGATTCGAGTAACAAACATCGACTAACTAATGCAGTTAAATATACGATATGCTAAATATAAAATACGTTATACGGGAAAATAAGGTATAACGGAGCAGATGAATAAAATTGAACGTCAATGTTTCTCTTAGATAAGAGATACGAAGGAATTGTTGTCGTGTGACGTGAACCGATTGAACGTCCTCACAATAGTTCGTGATCGACCATCGACCAGTGCACACGTTATTTCTTGACTGACAGACTTGGAGAAATTTTTGATGTGGATATTTCGATTTTCTGTTGCTATCTCTACCATCTTTTAAAACTTGTATTTTGAAAATTTCGAACAATAAATACAACATTGAATTCTATAGTCCTTACGTTGTATTTTAACGTTTTATATCACTGGTTCTTTATATCACGTTGAAGTGTAAATATCAAATGTTTATTAAGTTCCCTCGTCTGAGGCAAAAGGGAACATTTTTATTAGAAATGTTTCCTGGCACTTATTATTCTTTCTTGCAATTAGTAGATCGTGAAATAAAATTGTAATTGCTGTCCTAGTTTCCCAGAAAATTGACACGATTCGTGAAATGTCAAGGGTGGGCCCATGAGGCTTGTACCGACGCTGAGTAAGAAGATGACGTATTTATTTGTGATCTTTGTTCGTGAAATAATAAAACTAAAACATAGGTTTATATATATATTGACATATATTACATAAATAAATAATTTTGAATTCATAGGAATAAAGATTTTGCACTTTTTAAATCTACCACTTGAACGAAGCGAATATTTCTAAACTTTCCTAAATATTATTTTCTTTCTTTAATAATAATCTAAGGCCTACTTAAACCTCCTATTGAAACCCTATGCTTTTATCGCCTTTCGATTTTTTATTATTACAATCCAAAGTTATCTAAGCGTTCCATTATGCCCCACTCGTCTCTATATATTTTTTCAAGAATCAAAAAAGAAAACATTTGTTTATTTCTATAAAATAAATCTAGGAAAATAGATCTAGGAAATGTCCGAAACATTGCACAAATAATAGTGCAACGCAAGATTTTGTTCGAAATTAATTTTTCAAGAATAATAAAATCCAAAGAAATAAATGCTGCAAAGACTTTTACGTAAAGAATCAGCAAAATATATTCTGTGTGCAGAGAAATTAGATGATTAAAAGTTTGAAAAGTGAAAAGTTGAGGACAATAAACACTCGAAAAATTGTGCACTAACTTACATGGCAGCGTTATTGCTCGTTGTACTATCGACAAAAGTAATTTATCCTATCGATGAAATTAGATTTCAACAATCGAGGAGAATACAAATGTGTTACGTGACAATGCAGAAATCGTGAACACTATCGCATTATCGAAATCATTGAGTTTCATCTATTGTTTTAAGTCGAGTGATTTTACGAAATCGACGACCGTAAAAAGGAGCTAATGAAATACCAAGATAGAATAATAGATACTTCGAGGTCGAAAGACAGTGACTATTGTTGTCAGCATCGGTAATCGGACTTTGTTATTTATACCGTTGCGAATCAGCGTTTTTGTTATCGATGAAATCCAACTTGTCGTGATCACTCTCGATCGACGAGTTATCGTTACACTGATCACAGTGACGTAATTGGAACCGCGAATCCCGGTTACATTTAACTAATTGCGATTTCGTGATTACTCGTCACAACACCGCGAAACGGTAACCGCGTTGCTTTCATCTTTGTCGTTAATTCTCTGTGGTTTTCCAATCAATCATTGCACATTTTTCGCGTAATGTAGGTTAAACAACGTGTTTCTTTCTGGCAACTTAATTCGATTATTAAACCTTGCGATAAAGACGTAGTGGGATCTTTTAGTTATTATTATTATTATTAGCGATAGTATCTTTCTTATCGTTTTGTCGTTCTTTGTATTAAAAATAGCCTTCGAAGAAGCATATTTCTTAATTAAGATGCCTTTAAACCTGTCTTAGAATTTATCTTGTTGAATAAATTCAACTGTTCCAAAGAAACCTCATCTTCTTTATTCCTTTAGTGATTTTCACTTTAAGAATCTTCAATTATCTTTTCTTTTTATTAGAACTACCTTTATGAATATATATCATGTTTAAAATGCCTTCAATCTTATTTTTAAATTGTTACGAAATTCAATACTTTGAAAAATTCTGTATCTATTCTAATTAAATTTATGTAAAATCAGTGATATTAAATTACAAGAGCTGAAGGTCGTTGAATATATCATAGAAGAGAATCTCTCGTAACATAATCCACCATACAGGTAATAAAGGAATGACCGTAAATATCACGGTGATCGTGTTTTCCAGAATTGAACCGTGCTTTTACACGCGACGAACTCCGCGAAAATCCATGTAACGAATGAACGAATAACGAAGGTAATTTAAGGTTTGCATACCGTATCAAATTTCCCCATGTATCCATACCATACTCAACGAAAAGTTTGCTACCATAACAAGATACACGTAGGTTTCATGTACGTGGAAACAATTTACTTGGAACGTTCGGAAAATGGAACATGATATTTTAAATAAATCATCGACGAAGTTTCTTACCATATTTCATAACCATAATAAGTATATATCATAAACTAGTAGATACATCAGATTTTTCCTCTTGCAATAATAATATTTTTTTCCATTTATAGCCTCGTCCATAATTCATCTAATGCTTGTTAACTTTAAAGGAAAATGTTCATTAAGATAAATTCCTAATATGATTTTAAAAATAGTATAATTTCGAGATTAATTTAATTCTAGAAAAATATAATATAATTTAATTTTTAATTTCGTTTCGTAAATATACCATTGACTTATTCTTTATGGATGTGCGCGTGATTTTAGTCCACTTGATGCACAATTGCTCTTCTAATTTAGTGGTAGGATGCAATAAAATTTGTTAATAATGAAGCTAAGAAAGAAACACTAAAAGGGTTTCAAAATTTCGTTTGCTCAAGCTTTCACAGAAAATGTTCTTCTTCTAATCATAAAGCTATCCAAGATACTCGATATACATGGTATTAATCAATTAAAAATAACGAATAAAATATCTGAGTGTGTATTATAGTCATCGATACAATTTTTGGTCATATTTTGAAAAATTATGATTGAAATTCATACATCTACATGTATTTTAGCAATCTAAGGACGCGATAAATCTATGTACTTACACGAGCAAAACAATTTTAACGTACATATATGTAGGGTGCAATGTTGGAAATGGATTCAGCGATAATCTTTTAAATTAATCAAAAATAATGTTCAATAAGAGAACTTAAATTAAAGGTAGACAAATACGAACACAGACTTCGTACGTTGTATCCATTTTCGATGCTTTTCTTCGATTCCAACATACATGTTGCGGTACGCAATACATAGTAGTGTGTTATAGATTGCAAAATACGAAAAGAACTCTCAAACATTTCATTCTTCATGTAGACAAGCATATGTTTCACTCGCAAAACGCCTGATCGAAATAGTCGAGACTCGACTGACTTAGAGCATCGAGTTTCCAACGTTTATGGTTTATGGTTTTCAACGGCGATGAAAAGCGAAAGGGAAGCCAGACTCGAGAGAGTTCGTTGTTGGTGAAACGTGCGAATGAAAATTACTCGGGACCGACAACGACAACGAAAACACAAGATACATCCGAGGCTCGGATATAACTTCGATTGCCCGATTTATTAATCGACAGCCGTACACTTTTCTACGCGCGAAGATAACTCTGGATAAATAATTCGTGCATTCGTCTGCGCTGAATTTTCTTTCGTGCGCTAAATATTCACCGTTGGAACAACAGCGTCGTAAATTATATAGGAGCTACGAAGACGGTAGAAACTTCCTCGGAAAAATACAATCTTTTAGGATTGCATTTTTCCAGCGGGAAAGAGGGACGGAGATTTCTGCCGGCAGGGAAAAAAGGTATAGGTTATTTTGTGAAATGCGGAGGATAAAACGCGGATTATTTGTGCTTATGCGAATCGTTCCTAAAATATCGAGATTAATCTGCAACACTGCAACTGTTGTAACTGTTAACTGAGTATATCCGCTTCCTCTTATTTTAGTATCAAGTATTGTATCGTATAGATGTTTGAACAAATGTTTCGAGAAAAGATAACTATGTAAATGTAATATAAATATACATAAATATATATATTCTATACATTTATACTATACATAGAGCGAGAGTCAAAGTACAAAAATGTGATTTGTATAATATTGATTTACCTGTTCTTACTTATGTCTTTTTTGCTATTCATTTGTATTCCTACATACTTTATATCTGTTCAATCGATTCTTTTATATCTTCATATCTTTCCAACGCTACTGTGTGAACAAATGTGTCAAAGAAATAGTTGTATAAACGTAATAAATTGTACATTCTGTGCATACGACTATTGTACTATACGTATACAATGAGAAAAAGTGAGTATACACCTTATAAAAATGAAGTTCCTGTGATACTGATTTACTTACAGACTCTTACCTATGTTCTTTCCTATTAATTTCTATTACTGCATACTTTATGCTTTCCTAATGAATTTTTAATTTACATAACATATTTTTTTATTGTGTGTGTATATAAAATTTTGTTAAAAAATATTTTTGTCATTCACATTTTTGACTCTCGCTCTATCTTTGTATGTATAATTGTGTCTGCTCAGTTTGATTCCGGTTCTTCTGCAGCGTCTGGCCTTCTGAAGTTACAAGTAAATAGAAGGAATCTGCCGTATGTAAATAGTCGGAAAAGAGAAAGAGGACGGACAGAGCATTTAATTATTCCTATATTATACGAACAAAAGTAGAAATTAATTTTCGTGGAACTTTTTTGTACATGCATATAAATCAATATACGCTATTAGCAATGTCGATAGCAATTACAATGATAAAAGACGCTCGATTATCCTATTTGAAGAAGAATTCAAATTTAAACGCATCTCGATTAAAGAAAATGATTGCAGACTTTAATTACAGGCTCGTAAATCGTAAAGATGGATTTTTTCCCACAAATATACATACATATTACCTATGTGTAAACAATCTGAAGGAATAGATTGTATTTACTGAATATAAACATTCGTAAGGTGGGAAGAATTCTCTTAGAAAAAGTTAATAGTAAATCTTACTGAAATAAATTAAACACACAATGTTTAGGAATAATAAATTTTCATATTTTGAAAACTCTATTACAGTTTATGTAACAACGAAGGATAGATACTATAACAAGTTTCTTGGAAAACACCGTCTAGATCATCTGTTCAAACTCACATTGCTAACAGTTTGCCATTATGCAACAACAGGAAGATACATTATCCGTGTTACGAATCGGTATAATTATATCCGTTTTCTATAAAAATTGCGTAACGATGACGCGTCAATGCGCTTATTATCATAACTAGATATTTTTTTCGTGCGCCCTTTGTTCAGCTGTAAGTAAGAAACGCGTCGTAGGTCCAATTAAATATCGGTTTTTTATCATAATCCTGTGAATTTTCACATATCCTCGGAAATCGTTAAAAATGAAACGAAATAAAAAGTCTAAGTTATCGGTTCTAAGTTGATACGATTTTGTAAAATTCTTCGACTCATAGTAATTAATAAACTGTGCGTTATTACGCAGCTTCATATTTTTATTAATATTAAGAACAAATATGGAGTCTCACCAGTAATTTCTTTCACCTGATAAATATCACAATAGGAACTTTCATTTCAATATTTTACGCATTCTGGCATATTATACGCAATTTTTATATCTTCAAATTTCACATAAACGTATAAGCATTCACAGTCTGGTAACTAAAAATAAAGATACAAATAAATAAATAAGAAGAAGAGAGGGAAAGTTTGTTGAAAACCAGAATATGTTTTGAAAAATAAATAGATTATTGTTCTTCCATACACGATGAAAGCACAATAATTCCTCCACCATGGAAATTCACCGATAAGTGAACGACGCTCGGACGCGGCGGCGCGCCATAATTATCGCAATTATGATTTAATTGTGCGACAATGATAATGGACAGAATTCACGTGATAATAATAACAGACGGAATAATAGAATAAACAACGACGAGACTGCGTTATCAAGCAAAAGAAATGACAAATGGACAGATCCAAGATTTATATCGGAGAAAATGTTTGTGAACGTACGAGCAAACGCGTAATAAAGTCTCCTTCTCGGCCCAGTAATTGAAATGCAATATCGAAATGAATTCAGAATATTATTCAGAATATTGAAAGCGCCTGAAACACGAGGAATCGACGATCATGTTGATAATATGTAATATAATAGAATGATTGTATTATTGACCAATAGGAATGATCGTCGACAGGGATGAATGTCAGCGATGTTGTTTAATATATTTAAAAAATAATCAACTAGTTAATTATTAGAAATAAATGTATACAGCGATACAATAATAATATTCCACACACTATAGTGTCTGAATATCAAGAACCGACATTAGGAATAAATCAATAGGCAAAAGAAATAAATTTCATGCGCAACAATTGTTTCTAGATCCGAAAATTGTACATATATATCTAATGTGAATTATTATAACTTTTTGATTTACATCTTACGTTTAAATCGGTGTTACACGTAATACGCGTAATCGCATAATCTAAAAGTACGTGCCAACTCGGATTTACGCCGTAGGCGCTGAACGTATTAAACGACTCAACTCATTTAGTTTTCATCCCTTGATAACAGATGTACCATAACGTCGGTCATAAAGCCCCAGTCTACGACGTAACGGAGTTTCAAAACGCGCCTAGCGTGCGGGCGTAAGTGAATTTTATGCGAATTTTGTATGCAACTGTGGTCGAACTGTCGAGGTAAATTAAAAAAATTACAGGATAAAAACTGTTTGCGATATGACGGTACGATTTTCTTTTTCATTATCTTGCCGCATTTACAAAAGTGATAAGTTATCGACGTGCATACTTGTACGTACAACGATAATCGGTTTGACGATAATCGTCGCTGACACAGTGTGTAAAGATAATGTCGTATAAAGTCACGTGGCACGTAATGATCGTGTTGTATGCAAGAACATCAGCTTGAGAGAGAAGCTCGTCTTTATTGCATGCTTTTGTCGCATAACGGCTTCCGAGATGAGATTAAATAACGCAGTTATATCAAGTTATTTGAAGTCGTAAACGCATAATACAGTTATCTCGAAGTTACATTGACGAGATGAGCGTAAATCCTGACGAATGTCAACGCGTTAAACACTGTGGAGTACTGTTCGAGTTTGTGATAATGCTGCTACTATTACGTATCATCCAACATCCTGTGGATTAAGTGTTTTAAATATGGATCATTATTAGACTTGAACACAAATAATATTTGATTAGAGTCAACAAGAGTATGTATAAGTCTTTCTATATTGACATGTTAAATGTTGACATGACATGATAAATGTTTGATGTCTCAAAATTCTTATAAACCGTATCATTCGATTATTATTATTATTGTTATTGTTCACAGTTTCATTCGTTTCGACAATATTATGTTGATAGAATTTTTACTCTTTTAAAAAATGTACAAATGTGACTTCTTTCGTCCTTACAAGTTTCACAAATTACTTCTTGCACTATTTGGAATATTCATCGCTCGCAAATATTATTTACAGTCTTTAATTTATCTTTAAATAATGCAACACTGTATCGTACGTATCGCGTCTATTACAGCGAGACTCATTTCCTCACAGATTAATTCCCGTATTATTTCGACCACTTATCGTTCACAAAATTGTGATGTACAAAATTGTATTGCACAAAAGCATTGATTCATTTTTACAGTAGATATTATCGTTACTATACTAAACAATCGATTATATCGAAACTTAGAAATTCTTATTTTGCGTTAATCACGTCAAAGCTCTAAGCTCGTTATCCTTCCAAGTATATCTCTAAAAGAACGTAATTTGTCTCGTTCCCTTCTTGTCCGAATTACGTCCCTCCTTAATTGAATCGAGACGATAATGATTAATTGAATTAACACGGTAAAAGTAGGTAAATGAAAAGTAAACCGAGAAAATAAGCAGCAACGGTGATAAATTCGAGTCGTGAAGGATTTAGGGTGAGAACCGCGTTTCCCGTGTCCTAATGGCACGTCGGCCATAAAGCGTCGACTCGTAACAGAGGATCGAAGGTTACAAAGCGAAAACAACTGGCTCGAAACGGGGGAGGACAAGCGTGCAAAGCCGTTTCCATGCTCGCAAGCGCGGCCTTATTGCAGCCCTGGCTACGGGATACGTATCACGGGATCCTGTTAGTATCTTAGTTGGCTTTATTTCCGTTATCTCTGCTCCGAGCTAAACCGGAATCGCCGCGCTGTTCCGACACGTACTACCTGTTTACGACTGTTCATCGCGTTCCACGGAGGACCAAGATTTCCTCGTATGACAGAACTTGGCCGGATCAACCGTTTGAAAACGATTTCGAATTGAATAATATTGGTGGAAGTTGTAGAAAATATAGAAAGGAAAGAAATCTTTTGGCAACAAATTTTTAACATTGTCACGTCAATGAGATTTGGATCGCTACATGATTTGTTGTGTGAAAGCTTAATCTTTCTGCGGAATTCTATTTTCTGTCTCTTTAAATATTATTATATTTTTTTAACATCTCGACATGCGTCTATTTTGTGACATCTTGCGATAATTTTGTTGCAAATTGTACGCTATTATAATCGCCAACGACCGAGATCAACCCGCGTGAAAGTATTAAGATATCGAAATAGTAGATAATGTCGATCGTTTTGATTTTAGGGCTGAATATTCTCAAATTTCTATGCCACTGAATATTCCACAAGCATAAATTCGAAGAACTTAATATGAAAATAATTTTTGAGAATCAATTTAACTTTGAATCTGAAGTGTAATTGCTTTTGTAATCTTTTGGAAACTAACCTTGTTAAAGTTCGATCGCTACAGTTACCTTAATTATTTAAAACCTTTTTGTGTCCTGTTTGAAAAAATTGAAAACTAATATAATATTGGAAATACTAATATAATAATCGAATGACTCTATTTTTCTCTATCTATGGATTAACTGAGTATGCTCACTTATTCTTGCTTCTCGACATAAAATTGCTGGCATAGTGGGATTCTATAAGGACATATTTTTCTACAAGACTTCTGGTCCTGATACTATCATCAATCCCTTAGAAATACTTGAGATCATTTTCCGCCCCCAATTACACTCATTGTTTGAATCATAATGAAACCCATTTTCTTATCTAAATATCTCAAATATTTAAATATTTTCCCGATAAGAGAGACATTGAATTCTTTACTAGAGTTCTTATAGTAACAATAATATTATAATAATTCAGGAGTCTATAGAAACGAATATAGTTTTTCAGAAGCATGAAATTTTTACTGATAACTTACTATTACGATATCGATTTCTAAGCGCGGATTTAAAGAAATTTATTTAATCAAAGATTTTAAGTAATCTCTATCCTAACAAAATTAATTCGAAAAGTTCCACAGCATATTTACCTCGCAAACCAATGAAACAGACTGCACAACTCCAATAATTCTCTCGTTCTTCAACTTTCAAACCGTCCGACTATAAAATCTGAAGGCTCAATGACAACCATGGAGCGTGGAATATTACGACAGATGTTTATTGGAATCGTTTGTAAGTAGTACTTGATCAAAAATCAAACCAGCATCGTAAATCATTGACCTGAATAGGAGAATCGATTGAAAAAAGAAGCGGCTGAATATTTTCAAATTATTCATCGTCGCATAGGCAACCTTCTGATCATCGATAGTGGATTGAACGAAGGATGGAGCACTCCTATTATACCAAAATTCGAGCAGGACGATCCTGTGAAAGTATCCAGCGACAAAGTGGTTTGGATAGTGAACTTGATGTACGTCGGAGTTGGTCTCGGCTCAATCGTGCCGTTTCTTTTGATGGACAGGATCGGTCGCAAAGGAACGCTATTGTTCGCCACGATACCAAAGATTGCCAGCTGGATTTTAATCGGTTTGGCAGCTACTGTTCCACAGCTTTACTTTGGTAGAATACTTGCTGGCATTGGATGTGGGATAACGTACTCTGTGATGCCCATGTACTTGGGCGAAGTTAGCAGCAAAAAGACCCGTGGACCGTTAGGTAGTACTAATTTTTATTTTTTTATTTTTTACTTATATAGTATGAGATCGTCACAGACGTAATAGTCGAATTTTTATTGAAATGTTCAACGTCTATAATTTCATTGAAAATCGCACGAATCATGGTATAATCTTAATTCAAGATAGCCGTTGCTATATTTATGACAGAAAATGTCGGTCCATTACTTGCACACGCTCAATCTTCTATTTTATAATTTTTATTATAATAAAACGGTTGATGATAAACCTGCAAACACCTGTTATATCGCATTCGTCTGGTTTCAAGCGTTGAAACGAAACGTTATGACATATTCAACTATTAAATTGTGAAAAACTTTAGAAATTTCTGAAATCGGTCATTTCATATGTATCTTGCAATCTATTTTGTTTTCTATCTTTTGTTGTTTATCTACGATTATTCTTTCATTAAGTTATTTCGATATTAAATTATAAGTTAAAGCATGACTTTTAAAGATGTTACGTTAAAACAATCTACCATTGGTATGAAAAAGTTACATCAGAAAGTAGTATGTAACAAATAACATTATCAGTAATATTCAACGAAAGACTGGAACTGTACGTCATAAATATTTTACGGTGAATTGCGTCTTCCTTAACATTATTTCCAATGAAATTATAGACTATATTTAATGATATATACTTTTATTTTTATCACATTCAATTCACTCCTTATCCCTTTGATTCGATGATTAGGTACATCGTTATGAAATTTCAAAGCTTCTTTTCGACGTATAATGTATTCAAGATTACATGGAACTTTAATATATTAGCATAGGTAAACTTCGAATAATAAGGTTAATTGGCCTCACGTTATTAAGGGTCGTGTTATACAAATATTATTACACAAGCATTACTATAGTAATAATATACATGTATTAGGTGATGAGTACTTATTTGTTATTAACAATACAAAATTCTATTTTCGGTTCTGTACTACCCGTTAACCTTATCAATAACGCTAAATATTTCCAAGAAGATTATAATCTTCTAAGATCTAAATATTTTCAATAGCGAAAAAAGAGAATTTCATAGAACCCGTACAAACATCGCATTATACGATGATCGCTTGTACAGAATTCTTATACCATTGATTGTACGGTTAACCAAAGAGAGACCAATCTTTTGTACCATTAATCAAAAATTTTCCCTCCCAAACAACCATCACTCCTGTTCCTAAAATCTAAACCTAAAGCCAACAATGTAACCACGATTAATCTCCCAAATCCCTTAACACTGTCCGAATCTCATAAAATAAACCGATCTCTTAGATGATCCAAAAGATAAGCAAACTTGTCGTCCAGGTACTCTGATGGCTGTGCTTCTAAACACGGGGATGATGCTAGCGTACGCGATCGGCTTATGGGTGTCTCGTTTCACGATGTCCATGATCTCGGTCTCGATACCCTTAATATTTCTCTTGACGTTTGTCTGGTTACCGGAAAGCTCCGTGTTCCTCACGAAGAAGAACAAACTAATATCCGCGGAGAGGACGTTGAAATGGGCGTTAGGAAAGGACGACGTGATGGAGGAACTGGAAGAAATCAAACGGATCGTGGCGACCGAAGATCACAGCCCCGATAGAACGTTGGGAAGATCATTGCAGGAGATGTTCACTAGGCGTGAGAATCGTCGCGCTTTTCGTATCGCTGTGATTGTCATGAGCGCGTTGACGTTAACGGGGGCGGCTCCTTTGCTCGCTTATCAATCGTTCATATTCGAGGAAGCTGGCTTCGAGGTCGCAACGAATATTAGCATCGTGATCACTGGATGTGCAATTGTATTAGCTGGAAGCGTGTGCGTGTTGCTGGTGAGGATGGCCGGCAAGAGATTGCTGTTGCTGATCTCGACGCCCATCTGTGTGGTGTCCTTGACGATGATGGGAATCTTCTTCGGGCTCCTGACGAGCGACCACGACGTCTCCAAGCTACGATGGATACCCAGCGTGTTCCTTGTGATTTATGTGCTTGGGTACGGACTCGCGCTGAACCCGATCCCGCTGGCCTACGTAGGCGAGATCTTTCACATAGACGTGAAGGTACCCGCCGCCATATTCTGCTCAGTCTATTACGCCATCGCTACCACTACCATGGTAAAATTCTATCAGGTAGGTATTTGAGAGATATGACAATCATCGTTGCTTAATCATTGAAACGGCGATCAGGTGATGGATTTTTGATTCGATTTGAGTAAAGACTTTGGGTTGCTTTGAGAATAAAATTGTTCGGTATTGATCGAACATGATGGCGTTTCACTTCAAGTGTATGTTTTCTTGGAAATAGAGTCGGGATGCTTTTTCTTATTCATTAACGGAGTATAGGATTTCACGTATGAACGAAACGTTTAAATTAAGGGAAAAAGAAGCGAGAGGAAGAAATGATTAGAAGGTTTACACGATTTTAAAATATACTTGTTAACGATAAAAAAATAGCTATTTTAAGATTATTAACATTTTTTACATATCAACATCTATTTTTTGTATTGTACAATATCAAATTCAGTTCTTGAAACCATATAAACTTTCAATTGCTTTTTCCTATCTTCGATAATTGAAGAAGTAACGTAGATATTCAATTTCGACGAGATACACTGTATAATTGTACATATCAAATATCATTCTTCTCTCTTTTTTTACAACAAGATAGAAATGTTTTTATTTTGCGATTGTTTTGCAATTCTCATTTTTCTTTTTTTCTTTTTGCAAATAGGACGAGAATATCTTTGTTCGTTACGAATGGAAGAAGATATTGGTGTAGATTAAATATTATCCTTCCATTTTTATGTTTATCTCTATTTTCGCGGTAGAAGCGTCTTTTTATCACTATGGAATGTAAATTTATATGGAAACAAAACATTAACCAGCTTCTTTATTTTTATTTTATCGGTTCATTTTATTAGCGTATGGCAGAATCTTGAATGTAAACTAAATATTATCCTCGTTTAGTTTTATTTTCCCGAGGTTCCCGAGATATGTAATTGGGAAAAATCCCATATCAGTAGCTATTTGTTCCGGATAGTAATCGGTTTTTACACTTTCGGTATTTCAAACACAATAGCAAAATTGAAACGTTTATCGAGCGAGAGATACCGTTGGTCATAGAAATATTCGACTACGTTATATATTGTATATATTGTGTACGTAAAAATTATTTTATTAATTATAAATCTATCATTAATAAATATTTATCACTTTATATTGCAGTAATGATATCATTTTTTTCAAAAGAAAATATGTGTCAAGTACGTGAATGCTTATACGTACCTAGTACAAATATGAAACACGCGAATGATATTTCTGTAACGAACTGTAATTCCATAATCTAAAAACACGCGTTTCGTAACGCATCGATGGAACGCAAAAACGACGAAGAATTTATAAAATATTTTTCTAACGACTTTTTTTTTCCTTCGTTATTGCATACCAGAGAAGATCAACGTCGTGTATCCGCATAACTTACGTGCATGTAATAGACTCGTGCAAACTCGAATAATTATTTCGCCTTATTCGTAGGTGCTTCAAGAATCGTACGGAACGTACATGCCAATATTGGTGTTCGCTGTGATTACTTTACTTATATGGTTACTAATTTATCGATACGTGCCAGAGACCGAAGGGAAGACCTTGGAGGAAATACAAATAGAACTACGAAGAAAATATTGACAATTTTTATTGACTCGATTCAGCGTTGTAAATTATTTAATAAAGGATATATGACACTCTTAAATAAAAGTAGTGGATACTTCGTTTCCCTTACTTTATAGCGTTACTTTGTTGAACTATGAGTTTGATATACGTATGTACGATATAACGTAGAATAGATGTTAGAGTTTCCCTGTAACACGAAAAGTCTCATATTAAATCGAATCGAGATTTGAATATTTAAAGGACATTATTAGTTCATCTGGAGATGTTCTAACTTTAATCAGAGTTTCAACAATGTTCGATGTATAATAATCTCGTCTTTGAAACTTGTGAATTAACATGCAATGGCAACGTATTGTTGGATTAGAGAGCTAGTTTTCTGCTAATTAAACTCTTCCCGCATGATATCCAACTATAAGTCTAATTCACTACAGAAGCAAGTTTCGTTATAAATAAACGAAATTTATTCCATTAGATCCTCATATTTATTACATTGGATATATTGACATTGTATATTGCATATTTTATATATTATGGATAAATTATATATTGGATATATTGATTATATTGAATGTACTTTCCGATACTCTTCAATACAATTAATAATTGTTTTAGTAAGCACCATTCCAATCCAATCATTCATGAAAATTCTACATTTCTATTCATTTATTTTCTCAACATGAAATCTTTGCTATTAAATATTTAAAAACAGCGATATTCCATAATTGCTATATATAATTTGTGACTTCTCACTGCCAATTATATCCAATAAGAATTGTGTATATGCATATGTGTATGTATGTATATACATTGCAACTAACTTCTTCAAGATAAAGTAACACACTATCAACTGTTCTATTCAACTACATAAATTTCCAAGTATTTATTACGTGTAACATCATCTTGCAAGTTAATATTCTTAAACTTCGTTTTACTATTTCCAACATTGTTAGTCTTTCTCTTAATTTATGAACAGAAAGAATGCCTTTAGAAGTGAATCAAGTATCGTTTAATCCTTGGAGAATCCTAACTACAGCACTGAAACAACGCGTTATTCCTATTGAAATCTACATTTCAAAATTTCTAATCGCGACAGCTATATAATCCCATAAAACCCGTGCAAGCCAAAAATTCGACCGACCAAAAAGTCCAAAAAATCCAAACAACCCGCTATAGATTAAATACCTAGCGTGGTCCAAAAGTATGACGAAGAACGCATAGAATGCAAACCGATTACGTAAACAGCGTGGTGAACGTGATCATGGAAATTCGCGAGAGGCGGAAGGTGAAAAACGAAGACGAAGGGAGGAAAAAAAGGATGAAGGGGTGGACGGTGATCAATACCGACGTGCTCTTGATTCCCCCGGAATCAGGCACGACGGAGAGGGCAAACTGTAATTTCGACGAATTACACTCGAAACTGCGTCAGAGGCTGGGGGTGGGGGGTGGGGCGGGAAAGCTTAAAAGAGGACCGTGGGACTTGTTTGATCGCGAAGTTCGCTATCTGCAAAGAGAATCGTTAAGCAGCGATATCACGGACGCCGAGGCGTTCTCGCACGTTTCCCTCTTTCTCTTTCGTCTCCTGGCTAAACTATTTGAGTTTCCGTTTAAAAAACGCGCGTGCCGCGTAACCGAACTGTGCTCGAAACGCGGTGCAGCAAGCTTTCTCGTTCCGTGTTTATTTAGAGTGGGCCGCGGAGGATTTGTTTGCGTTCGTCGCGTCATACGAAATTTTCCCGGGTCAGTGTACACACTTTACCACCGGTTTAGCGAACTTTGACAATCTTTTTGCCTTTTTCCCCTCTCTTTTGTTTTTTTCATTTTGTAGTTTTTTTCCTTCCTTTTCTGTCCCCCTTTTGTTTTCGTTCCGGGCTTCGCCTGTTGGCTTACAATTAAACCAGCTCGGACAATTCCAGCGCGTTGTCAAAGTATCGTAGAACGTTTCGTTGAATGGCGAACGACCACGGAATTGGCCGTAGTTTAGAAACGTTCTTCAAGTTGCCGCAGTTGTGAATTTAGTTGAGCCTGAAAGGGTTTGCGGGTTATATTGGTACGCGAATTGCGTTTGCATGGAATGCAGATCTCCTTTTTTCTTTTTTTATAGAAAACTCGCTCGAGATGCTCGATCGAATACTGCGAAATGCGAAGATTTCTAGTTGCACCTTTGAATCAGTATTTACTAATATTTTATTACATCTTATGGTTTCTCTCGTATTTTTTTATACAATTTATTCGAAGAAAAAAGTTAGGTCCTTTAAAATAAAAGTTGAGTTATTGTTGTAGTCGTCGGAACGATAATTATTCGAAACAGCGTGAAATCGAAACAGACATCGGGACGAGCAAAAGAAAGAACAAGTGAACGAGTGTACAAGGCGATATTCTGTTCAACCAAAATTTTTTTATTTTGTCGCGTTTACGCGAGACCTGGTGCACGATGCTTAAGCAGAGTGCAAACAAATACAGTTTGCAGATGTAAATAAAATCGTTTCGGTTCTCACTTGGTCGAAACTATGCAGCGATTCGTAGAAAACTGAAATTACTGTAGCGGATATTAAAATCTACGCATTACTCCTCCGGTGAAAATTACCGGCTTCCTGTTTATTTTATCTCGAAAGTTACTACACATCGTAATAGAGCAAATATTTTCACGGAAACGTGAAACCGGGATCAAAGAAATTATGCGTAATTACAAGTAATTATATGTAAATTCGTGATAACCAAAACACTGTTCCGTGCTGTTTAAATATTTCGATGTCTTTCATGATTGAAAAATATTCGTCTTTAAATATTTACAAATAAAAATATGGAACGATACTAATTCTATAATATAATAATAATAGTTTCATAATGTCATAGTAGACGTATAACAATCGAAGCATCATTTTTTTTTATTATTTTCTCAAATATCTGAAGAGTCAAATTTGTTGTCAATTTTATAATATCATAGTGCAGTAGTAAATGTTAAAAAACCAAAAATTATTCTTTCGTGTATTCTACACTAATACAATCTCTTCAAAAATCGAGAAAAATACAGATACATAACAATTTAAATCTTGTAACACGATAATTCTCTTTCGCAACAGTTGTTCTTTTACCTAATCTTAGGTATTCTTCTATAATACAATACTTCGTTTAATTCAATATCTCCAATGATAAAAAAATTAGTTTTCCAATATCTAAAAATACAAATATACAGAAATGTTAATCTTATAATATTATTATTCTTATAATAATATTATTCTCTTTTATTTCAATAATGTAACAAAGGAGCTTTGATCTGAAAAAGTGTGAAAAAAACGATACAAAGCAAGTTTATTAAAATTTCGCGTGAAATTCCACTCCTTTCACCACAAAAATTCCGCTTTCGTGTTACTCGCAGCGTTCCTGGCATTGGTCAGCTAGTTCTCCAAAATTCCATCACACCACACGATATTTCTCGCAATCAAAGTCCACACTTCCTCGATCATCGCTTTTCCACGTCCTTTATCTAACGTGATAACAAAGGATCGCTACGGTATCCTGGTTTTTATAAACTTCAGTGCAAACGATGAGTCGCAGCTTCGGTGCAGGCAATCTGAGCCTCGAAAATATTCAAATATACCGTGCGATGAAACACAAATAACCGTCAGTGAAAGGAAATTCAAAATATAGGTATAAATAACAATTCAAACAATGCACTTTGCTTTACAATATGCAGTCTAAACTCTGAAATAACTTAATTTAAGTTTTAATAGATCGATAATGTCTTCTGGTAAGTATTTTACAGAGAAAATATCAAGGATTATTACATTCAAATGGATTTCTTATATCTGGAATTATTATTATTCTTCATCTTCTATCATCTATCATTTATCCTCTAATGTTTATTAAATTATTCGCTGAAAAATTTCCCTCGCACAAATCATCGTGTAACAAACATTACAGATAACACACATGATATATCTCACGTCAGACTACAAAAGTAACAGGAACTTGAGAAAGAATCAGAGATATAATTATTTAATCAAACATCGCATCATACGTTATAACGTTAATGGAAGATGTTATGCACATAAACATTATTATTATTATTACTATTATTATTATCAATAATAAGAAGTAACAGGAGACATCCATTCTATAGACTCCTATAAAAAGAAAAAAGACAAATACAAACAGTAGAACGCGAAAATGTATTGTTTCAAATAAATACAAGAATAGTGTGTATCAATCATTCGTTGTCTCATCATGTTTATTGACAAATCGCTCTTATGGTCATTAATTTGTCAGGTATAAATTCGATAGTTCGTGAAATATTGACACGTAAATTATGATGTGAGTTACTAAATCATGTACGAATAAATTGATACGAAAGGAACAATGTGTTTTTACATCAACAACTACAAGAAACGTTAAACCGTAAAATACGTGGAAACTGAGTGAATATTTAACTAAGTTTACCATTTTGTTCAACGACAGGAATATTCACGGAAGATTAAAGACAGCGCCGACTTTTTAGTTTTCATAGTTTTACTGTTTAATCTAAATTTACACGCGACAGTCCAACACGTGTACTTCTTCCGGATAATTACAATCGTAACAGCGAATTTTACAATATAACGTTCGATAAACATATGGTTGACCATTTCCTGAAACTGTCAATTCCTGGCAAGTCCACTTATGCAGAAGTCACTGCAACAGAGTACCAAATCATTTCAAACAGAGAAACACAAGCACTTATGGTGCTAGACTAGCAATGCTGATTCACTCTGTGCGATTTACCATGTACACGATGCCAAAGCGTTACTCTACACCGAGCTGTATATGAAACTCATCCTTCTGTGTTCATATGTGTACAGATATGTATACGTACATATCATGCGTGTACGTCTTACGTATTCCTGAACACTTATATGTACCTATATAGCCGTTGTGCGTTTGTCGTGGCATGTGTTACGTATGCAAGTGCTAATGCGTTTCTGTGCTCGTGAATCGGCCTCACACGTGTTTCGAATACGTGTGTCGGTTAACGTAGGTGCGCGCGAGCTCACGGGATCAAGATTGATAGGGTACAAATCGCAACACGTACGGAGCATCCACTTAGCAGTGCATTATCCCGATGAGAATGTGTACAGGTTGGATCTCTTACCTAATGCAACGGTTGCAATCCTGATAATAGCAACCACTTGTCCACAGGAGGAACAGACTTGAACCGACTAATCGGCAATTTCGACCATTCCGTGACAAACAATTCTGGCTTCAAAAAAAGAAAAGGGACCATTAAACAACACTGATATAATTGACAGTATGCTATCAATACGAACTTAAGATACCAATTGACTTCTCATGGGAGAATGAACATGTTTTGTGAATATTTTTTGTATTTAATATATTTTTCTTTTAATGATATAAAGTGGAGTAATAAACAGATCATGTCAATGATATAGTTCTAACGTGGAATAATAAGTAGAAGATCGCCACGATATAATATAAAGTGGAATAATAAGTAGAATGTATCAACATCTGGCGACAATTCTGTCTTTAAAGCGAACGAAATGTATGATTAATTTTATGATATAAAGTGGAATAATAAGTAGAAGATGTCAACGATATAATATAAAACGGGACAAAAAGTAGAATATGTCAATGATCGGTGGCACTCCGCGAAATCAGTAGAAAGTGACAGCGCTATGTCAGACAATGTCTCTCAGCCGCATGGAGAGTGACCGTATCACGTCGGACGAAGTAGAAGTAGTCTTGACGCCTGGAATTTACAGAGGAGGAATAGGACTTCGTCGGCGATTTTGCGCAGTACATGAAACACAAATGGCCCAGCCTGGACCAAATATACTCATAACCAAACCCAATTTCGTAAAATTGATAAATCGTAGATACTCGATGTATTATGTAGAAAACAGAGGAAAAATCTACAAAATTATTCTATATGGATTAACCATTACGCACGATTTGTCCTTTATTTGCAAGTATTAAATAATTTTCTAATCTAATAAAACTCAAAAGTTAAACATTTTATAGTTAATTATTTGCTTTTTAAGGTATTTAAATTTTAAAATAAAAAATGCAACGACGTTACAAAGATTTTTTTTTAATTTACTTGTTCATGGAATATATATTTATCTAAGCAATTTCCTTATGATAAATAAACATATGAGGGGAAATAATTTGTTTCTTAATGAAATTCAATACTAATCGTGTATCCGTACAGTAAAATTAAGAAATCTTTAAACGCGAAGTTGATCAATTTAGCTCTCACGAGATTCATATTCTACCAGCTTCAGCTCCAGACGAACAATTCTGTACAAAATTTCGCGTAAATTGGTGGAAACAAGTTGTAGGTTAATCGTACTATAAATGAAGATAAATATACCAGGGAAACCCGTATATTTTTGTTTTCTACCGCTTTTGTAAATATCCAGAGTGAAACGGACAAGGGAAGAGAAAACGAATGGAAAGAGGAAAAATAATGCAATTCGAGAGACCTAAAGAGGCATGTTAGCGCTGGAAATCTGTGGTATACAGTTTGAAATCGATTGTTGGTATCTGCACGCGATTTCGTGTTCAATGAAAAACGCATTTCGTGTTTATTAAAAAGAGATAATAAAAACTGGTCGGTCGAGAACAAAAGCGTTCGGAAATTTATTTCCTCTGATAAAAGGGATCCAGTTTACAAAGCCATTATATTGTAAAAGTTGGCGAACCTGCGAATATCGCAGATGCTTTTAACCCGATGTTAAAATAATAAAACTTGTGATTAAATAATTCCTCCTAAAAGTTTTTGTTAATCAATCAGCTACATTGTGAAAAATACATGAACAATGATCCTATTACGAACAATACCTCTTTACTTTTCCGGGATTGTGTAAAAATGTCCAATCTTTTCAAACAGCGTAGCCTGAGAAAAGCTGAATCATTAAATATATTGTAGTAGCATAAATTTCACATCTCAAGTGTCATGTAAAATTATTACTATTAAAGCAATATATTAAAGTAACATAGTATACTCGATACAAGAAATGCAAGAAGCTTTGACGATACAAAAAATTATTCTCTAAAAAAAGAAGAAAACAATAAGAAATTAAAAAATTGGAAAATTAAAAATATTCAATAATCTTCCATATATCATATATCATATTTTTATTTCTACATAGTTAAATGAGATTAAACGATGAAACGAGAATTCTAAGACCTTAAACGCAATATTCTAATGCATCGTTTTACGTAATTAATTGTACACATTTTTCCTTAATATCGTCAAAGTGATGATCGAATATTATAATTCAGCAAGGTAGAAAATAATTCATCGACGAATTCCTCTTCTTTAGTCGTCTCGACGTGTAAACAGATCGCGCGATCCCATCCATTTCAGCGTGTCGAGCGTAAGCCGGTAATTGCGGTTGATTCATCACTACGATCGTTCTTCATTATCGCCGAAATTGTCCTGGAGAAGTTTAAATGATCCACACCGCTGAACTTCGGCTGCCATAGTGGCACACTGGCTTCGCGAATTTGTCACGTGTGTCGAAAGAAAATTGCATCCATTCGAAACGATGGGAATCGTATTTGCAGTAAAATATATCATATTCAAGCGAATGCTACGTATTGGCTGTTAAATGATTTACACGCTTAATTCATTATCGCTACAGGTTATGCCTGTAACTGTTAAACTGCGCATGATTATACAGAATTTGTATTTCTATGATTGTAAAAAAAGTGGATCTTAAATAAAAATTTTTTTAATCATTAAATATTATAGCAGGTATTTTACTCTGAATGTTTCGTATATTTTCGCGTATTATATGTATATTATGCGCGTTTTTACACTTCCAAATGTATAAACATTCGCAGTTTAGTAGTTATTATTTTCTTCTTACTTTTAAGATATTTTATCCATTTTAAGCTTTTAAAGGTTTTAAATTTTATTATTTATTGGATAATCTAATAAATGCTAAAGGAAATGCAATGTAAATAAGAATACCCTTACCACAGATTGAAATTAATATTCAAGAGTACCATATTTCGTAAGTATCAATGTTGTTTGATGTATAATATTTATACTATACACTGTTCTGACAACTGAGTATTTGAAATGATATATATTATTTTTATTTAATTTATTGAAACAATATTTTTATTGATTCGGTAAATAACCAATAAATCTGTATTTTGCGTCTCGTTGTTTTAAATTACATTTTTCAGCACGTTTCGCGTAACCCTTTATGATTAATATTTGTAACAATTACCCTACCAAAAATATGTTCAGATTGTGTATTAAAATACGTTTATTTACGAATCCGAAATAATTCGAACGAAAATCCAATCATTTATGATATTGATATTTTTGTCATAACTTTGTCATAATTTTAATCATAAAACATTCTGATACCGAGATAAAAATGAAACACCCTGTATATTTCAAAAATGTCGATCCAAAGAATTTTAATTAATGTTATATAAAAGAGCTCGCGGGAAAAATGAGGAATGTAGATTTCAATGAATTTTGAGTTTAACATTTTCTCGTATGCTCCTGTATGTGCTCTTTATCATTACGACCATGTCGTAGTGACGTGAATTAAAATTCTCAAAGTTTTATTGCAGTTATCAAAATTGAGCTGTACAACGTACTTTTCATTTTTTACAGTTTAGTATGTTACATATTATTTAAAATTACAGGTAAAAGTAGAAAATCATACAGAATAAGACGACGAGTAAAAAGTTTTATTTTCATAACATATCTACGAGAAAACTGGAAATCGTGACATTAGTTGAAAATTAAACTTTTATTTTTTCAAGAATGCTAAAACTTGATATCCTTTCTTTTTCTCACGGACTGACACGTATTATTTTTAATAGTAAATTGTAATAACAAATTGGATAAATTATTGGGAAACATACAAGTGTGATTTATTCGCAAGTATCGAATGCTGTTAACCGGCAAAATGCTCAACACGATCGCTTTTTCATCCTTTATACCAAGCTGTCGCGTCGGTCGCGGTTTCAGTGGACGCGATCGTTTCACACGCGGCCCGATAAATCCCGCGGAAATAAAAAGCAGAGAAAACCCGAGCGACAAAGCGTTGCTCACGACAAGGGAAACACGTTGATGGCGAATTATTCACTGCGGAAGATCAAACAAAATCTTGCAAGAGCGTCTCACGCTCTTCTGCCTCGTGTCTGCCAGGACAGAAGGTCGTGCCCTGTCCCTTTCAGCATCGCGAACAAGGTTCACAAGGTTCGGATGTAAAATCGGTCGGGTTTATGCTTTATAGCTCAAGGGTAACCGTCGCTATCGACGCGACAGGAAGAAAGCGTCATTACGGATATGTTTCTAAAGCAGCGAGTGCATCGAAGAAAGAAATGAAAGAGATTGTGAAATTGTCTAGAGAAATCAAATCTGACATGTTACACGTAGACTGGGGATATTCAAATATGTAAATTTATATTTTTATAAACATAATTAAAGAAAAGGAATTTAAATAGAAAATAAATTTCCTTTATAGGTAGATGTTATAATCGGTAGTTTCTTATCTCGTATATCTTTGGCAGACATTCTGGTACATGGAACTTCTTACGAAATATAAACATAATAAACGTGACACATAAACATTCGCAGTCTGGTTGTATATTTATATATACAAATTTTTATGAGAGTAGCTTTTTTCGAAAAGATAAATTCGATATTAAATAAAATTATAATTAAGTACATTAAAGATAATTTATAAATAGAAAAAGTTCATTGCGAGGAAACACAAAATAGAGTCACTAAACAATACAACAACAAATAATATCAGAAATACCATACAATATTCTTTTGGATTCAAACTTATGGTACTCGTACACTATTGACGATGCAAATTTAATTTTTCACCCAGGTCATTCAATTCTCGGGACGTAACGCAATAATCAAATATTGTGTCGCGTGGAAAATATGAACAAAGTGTAAACTAGCGATATAAACAACCAATTCAAAAATGTAGAAAAGTAACTCGAGAATGTCAACAGACTTGAATGAAAATTAAATAAACAATGCCAATATAAACAAGCAAACAAACTGTAATTTATTTAAAGAAAGAAAGACGTAAGATTCAAGTTTCCCTATAAATTCTTAAAACCCACAATAATGGAAAGAAAATCGTATCAAAAGAACATTGAATTGATTTTAGGGTAGCGTAGCTTTCAGCCAGCTATGAAATGAAATTGATACGACTTATATAGAGCTCGTAAAATAAGTATAATCCAATCGTCGTCGGTGACCGGTTGAATCAATAAAAAAATAACATTGAAGATCGTTGATGGAACAAACTTTACTCGTTCCGGTGTGCCTGTAATCGTTTATTGCTGGCTACGTTGGCAAAAAGCTGGCGATCCGTAGCGCTCATAAGAGGAAACGACGACTGGATAAAAGAAACAAGAAAAGAGAGAAGGAAAGCTGTGTGACGTTGGAACGCGTAGACGCGTACGGAAAAGCGGGAAAAGAAAATGGAAACGGAAAAATACGGGATAGACGCGAATAAGGAAAAGTTCTATCGTGGAAAATGGATTGCAGCAATTACGGCGTGGTATCGAATTTCACTTGTCGGACCGTGAGATAGCAGTGTGCGGCCGTGCATGTCTACGTCCAATGAAATTACCAAGCGATTCTTGCCTGGAAATGGAAAAAAATTGAATATTTCCTCGCCTCCTTCGAGGACCCTGTTCGTTGATTACGTGGGTTCCAGGTCGCGGCTTCTTCGCGGAACGTGACTTTCGAATAAGGGAAAGATGTTGGAGATAATTTAAAAAAAAAAAAAATAGAAAATATATCAGATGTCGACGGTAATAGGATTGAATCTGTATAGAAGATAGAAAGGAAGGGTTCTTTCAGGAAATTGCAGTTTCTAGTAATCTTGTCTGTGTCGAGTATAAGGTACTGTGATTGGACGATCGTGAAGCAGAGTATGGTTAACACTTTCTTTTGTAATAAGAGCTTGGTAGAAACTTTGCAATAAGATAAACATTACTCCAAAGAAGCACAAACATCGTTCTGTTTCTCTCAAGGAATTTTACGATCGCATTGCACAAATGTGGTTGGCAGCCATAATAATGATAAAATGAGTTTGCTTTCGGAAATTAGATTTTGTTATGGTACACGGAATACTTGGTAGAAGATATTTTTAATATTACTCTACGATCATCGAAATTTTCATTTAAAGTTTCTCATCATTCTGTTTGTTGAAGTTTGTAATCATCTTCCCCGCACGAAAATATGCGCTGTAGCTGAATTTTTTTACAAATTGGAAATTTGATACGTTTCTACAATTCGCTGTATTTATATTATCTTCGTACATCTTTATATAAAATAAATCCAATAATAAATATTGATTCTTATTCTTAAGTATGCAAAACCGCGAAGACCGATGCAAGTGAAAAGTGACAATAATAGCCGGACAATCAAAACTTCGAGTACGAAAGATACCTTCGCATTATTCGTTGACAAACTTTCTACAGGTCAGCTGAATATACCTTACTACTTTAAATATTCCATCGATATCCACACAAATCATAGAGAACAGTCAGTATCAAAAGGGTTAATCATATGGTAGCAATCATAGAATCTTATCGATGATAGCCGAGGTTATAGGCCAATGTGAAAAGCACAGGGTCATATAAATCGATATTGACGGGACGTCAAACTCTCGGCCAAGTTTCAAGTCGTAAGACTTGATCTGAACGACCCTGGAGACGTAAGTAATACTGACTATCCCCGTGTCGTGAGGTCAGACATCAATGACTCTGGGGACGTAAGTATTAACATCGGTGAAACTCAATGGCGATGACTCAGGAGAACCAGATACCATTATTGAGGACACGACATAACGCGAAGTCGTAGGATTCAATATTTATGATCTTTCGAAGTATAAAGCTTCTATCGATTTTACAACTAGAAAATCAACGGTAATTTACGCATATGTTGTGTTTGTTACGGATGCCGAATGAATCTCAAAGTAGAATAAGACAGTCCCTCTTAGATCAATAAAATTGATCAAATCGAGCAGTTAAATCGCCTAATGTTATGTATCTCTATGTAATTTCATTTATATCTTTGTTTGATCAATCTTGGATTTACGATGGACTGTGGATTTTATGAATTTACGCGAAGATGCAAACATAAACAGAACGCATGTAACAAGCAAATATATCTAGTGTATGTAAAGTACAGTTCTCGTTGTAATATTTAGTAGAGACAACAATTTTCTATCTATGCTATATGTTTTTAATTATATATTCATAAAATTATGAAATTGTATGAATATATCTAGTCTATAAATTATTCTCGAAAACTTGCTAAATTTTACCTGAAATGTGATTGATTGATAAAAAAAAAAAAATTGAAAAAATCTTGAGAAAAATAATCTTGAAGCTATACAATAAATGCCAAAAGGTCGTCGTAAAACAAACGGTGCAGATCATTTAATGTAATTCTGATTCTATAAAAATGTATTACCTTTTAATTTTGTATAAACTTGATTATGAACTTTTCCAACGAGTTAATAATTAATATATCCCCGAACTTGAAGGTAAATGACGAGATTCTGAAATCACTCGTGTCAGATTTGCTACCGTAAGAATATTTGATGTCAAATTCCAAGACTCGAGTGTCATGTGGAATGAGGCTCGCTAATTAAGGGGCAGTCACACGGAGTTTCAGAACCGACAGAGTCATTGGCAGCAGGCTTTGCAAATGAGAAGCGGCTCGTAACGAATTGCACTGCTTTAATTGGTATCGAGTTTCGGTATTCAATTATTTACGTGGACTCGCTGTGATCTTTAATGAATAGTTTTTATCCTGTAGCTAGCCGCGTCGTTGCTGTTCTAACTAAAATTCTTTTCTAAAAAAGACATAATCGATGTACTATAAATTTGTAACCATTTAAGATATAAAGAAAAGAAACAAAAGTTATATGAAAAGATATATTTCACAAGAAGAAACACGAGTTCTTGCCCATTTATTTTACGAAAAGTCAGTCGTATCTTTAAAAACGAATCGTTGTAAATTTTGTACATTTTTCTGGAAACTTATCGATTGAAAGTCCTAGCAAGAAATCCGAATTCTTTTAGAAAAAATCAGTTCAAAATAACAGAAATATTTCCTTCGTTTTAAACACCCATTTCAACGCTTCGTTTCGATATTCTGTCTCTTAAGAATCTTATCGATTAGGTGGTACAAATCAAAGTCCTTTCAGGCTTAGATATCCTCGATAAAACAATGTTGAATCTATCGAGATCAGATTTACTTATCTTCTTGAGCAAAGGTAATCGTCTGTCAGAGAATACGAAGCCGGTAAAAGTCCCCGGAAAGCCATTGGGGAACGAGAAAAGGAGCGAACGAAAAACCTTGGGAATGGAGGAAGAGCAAAATCGAAGACGGCATTAAAGTAATCTTTGGGTGTTGAAACGCTCCGATTGATCTTCGTCAATGTATCTGTACATTACCAGATACTTTCTCGTTTCATTCGAATATAGAAATATAAACGGAAAGCTAAAATTAAACAACGCGATCTAAGGAATTTGTATAATTCACGGAAATAACAATACTTTTCAATTTCGAAGATAAACACACCGATGAAAACACGTGGCACGTTCCGCGTCGCTATATATTAACGTTACTGTGCAGGATAGAGAATAAAATTGCCAATGTCTGGCCCAATAATTCAAAAACAGCTTGGTGCTTTGCAACAAATTTCGCCTGGTGCTCGCAATTAGAAAAGTTTATTCCCGTTTTCCAGTGAATCTTTTATCGGCTGGTAATCGTTATCGTTTCGGGCGTTGAAGCGCTTAAAATTGTTGGAAAATATTACTGGAAAATTGAAGTATGTATCGTCGCTGTCGTGTCGACTAGCTGGCATACGTTGCGTACACGCACGATCACAAATAAATAATACAACGTATTTCACTCTGGCACGAGACAAATTGTTTCGGGACGAAAATACATTGAGTGCATAAAAATTGACAGAACGGAGGCGAACGCGTGAATAAATATGAAAAGCCAAAAAAACAAAAAGAGGAAACGAAGAAAGATAAATAAATGAAAATAGAATGAAGAGAGGAGAGAGAAAGGAAAAATGATATTTTCAATGCGTATCGTTTCGACGAGAGATTACTCGCGAACAGAGCGCCGATGCACAGCCAAAAATTGTAAATTACGTTTTTAACTATTTCATGTTTCTGCCGTTTAATATACGCAGCAACAGGAATGCCAGTTGAAATTTATTCTGCTACTCGATCAAACACTGTAGCTAATTTTATTGAAAAATTCCACATATTGTACATGCAATTTTTTCCGTCACGTTATTTGACATGTTTTGCAAAAAAGATTCTTTTCAAAAAATGATTTCGTTTAATCTGTCTCAATGAAAGGTGTTTACGTCGTTCGATAATTCATTTCGAAAGAGGAAAATGTTTTTAGCATTAAATTGCTGTTATTGTTCGCGATAAATAATGAGAACGACGTCTGTTGAAAGAAGAACATTTTATTATAAAATACTTGCGAAGTTCACCGAACGAAACGAATTATCAAGCGATTCCTAAAAATACATTTTAATAAAATATATGCTTTCAAATAAATATTTGTAACCGAAATATGCATCGATACATTTTTTCTAATTATATAGATTTATTGATTTCAATTTTATAAATATCTGATATTTTTGCTATTTTCAAATAAATTCGCCAAGTTTTGTGTAATATTCATACAGAAAAATGGTGCGATATGAAAGAACTAAAATGTTATTGGTTTCAGAAAAAACTAGTCGTAAAAAGAACACTTTGAAGCCTTTTGAACGAAATAGTGCGCAAACAGAAACAATTGTTGAATATTTTTTTACTGTAACTCTACACAGTATATTGTAAATTTAACTTCAGTTCCTGTACATGTTTTCAAGATTTATCGTTCGTTTCTTTCATCGAAACATGTATTAAAATGACCGAAACAAAAATATTTATTACCTAGCAACCTAGTAGAGTTGATCAAACTATTTTAAAAGAATTCTACCTATACTATTTCAGTATTATTTATTTATTTTCTAGTAAAAAAGATAATTAGATTCAGCATTAGCGATATTAGAGTATATTTTGTTAAAGTGCCTCACTGTCATCATTTAAAAGTCATGTGTTCTCCATAGAAGTGCGATTATTCTATGTGAATGCTGGAACACAAAATTAATAATCCAAGCAATTTAATAATCGTTGGTGTAGTTCCCCGGAACAAACTCGATTCCCGCGAGATACGATCGATTCGTATCTGTCGAGCCATGTATCTGCAGGACCACGTTTTGAATACCCACATACTGGCACACGTACTATTTCGTGTCTGTCTGCTAAAAATTCCTCCGAATTCTGTTACAGTTTTTAACAAAGAGATATAAAAATCAGCTCCGCGTATCCAATCAAGCCAACGTATCTTCTACTCTACTAATTTAGAATGAAATCTATTTAATTTCGAGTTTCGGAAATGTACCTAACGCGATCACGAACTAAATGTCGTAGGTTCCTGGTTAACGTAACATTTTCCTCGTGCTCCTCCAATAGTCTTTTGTAAAAATTCTTTCTTAAATATCATTTTATCATATAAATATTTATAAAGTGATATTAAAAACGATTCTTTAAATAGGAGTTCAATTTTTAACTCGTATTAACGAATTGAATATATTGAATCTTAAAGCTCCTTAATATTACGAAGATACTATTAATAACGACGACGATAATATTAATATTATTAAAATTTTGTGTTAGTATGAAACAAACGCAATGAGTAGAGAATGTAGGGGTAATTATATACGCATGAACGTATATGCTTTGAAGATGAATTTTAAGTCACATTTAATTTCTGTTATGTTAATATAATTCCTGTGTAATGATTGATTTGATTGGGAAAAAAAGAGAAGAATCTTTTGTACCAAAGATTTTGTAAAGGAAGATAGTAATGTCGAAACAAGTTTGTAAAAGATATGACAAAATCTATAGAGAAAGAAAACAGCAGCGGAAACAAGTTGAAAGAATCTTCAGTTCATATTTTGCGAAATAACTGTTACGATATTTAAAAGAATTCTAAGCTTAAATGAAATTAGTTTACTATTTCAAATGGGCAAAATCACAAATTACAAGATGTCCCCTTTAACATTACGCTACATACTAATATAAAAAGGCACGTGTTCACCAATTTTTGCCGAAACGTATAAAAGAGGACACTTGGCTATTGATTAGTGCAAAATGGAAACAGCCAAGCACAAAAGGAAAATAGTCGGCGGATTCGTATGCCGACGCAGCAAGAAGCTAATGAAAATTCGATCATCCGGCAATAAAGTGAACGGGAGCGTGGCCCGGAACAGGAATCGGGTTCCGTGTACCTTCCGGGTTCGATCGATATCAGGAACAGAGTCCGCAAATCGGCAGAGACGACAAATACCGGTAAGCGAAACAAGAATTTCAATTTGCGTCATGTACGTGGTGAGCATTCCGAGCGACGAAAAATTCCTGGCCTCGGACAAATCCTCTAGAACTGGTACCTGACCGGCTTGGAACACCTACTTCCGGTGTGGACTCGCGCGTCTTATCGTCGAAAATACGCCGGCTATTCCATCGCGTTCCATTTCCACCGTAAGACGCCTTGCAGCCAACTGTTCTCGTAAGTTCCGCGATGATCGAGGGTGTTGCTTCGCCGACGAATTTCACGAATTCGAGCTACGAACGAGTTGTCTCGTTCCCCTGCTTCCGGTTCGCGATTCCATTCGGCCAATATGCTCGATTACGCTCGGTCACGTCTAAATCGCGACGCTACCCGCGCGCAAATTGAACGTGCAACGCGAACGGCACAAGCGAACATTACTTTGGAACATGACAACGTCGTGGATTGATATCTGGAATGTTTACGTCATGGCTGAGTTACGTCAAGTCTGCCACGGTTCTAACGATTTCTGCCACGCACAAGGGTTCGTATGGCTGTAGTCTGGTCCTAGGCTTGTTAAATGTTTAACGGAGAGCTAATGGATAATCCGGCCTGATGGATAATCTTGGCTTTAAGCCGCACTTTGTCTTAGCCTAATTTTGGATCCTGATTACTCTAGACATCGTCCTAATGACGAATACAAATTCAGTTTTATTGATAATGAAGTCTGATATAATGGAAATTTAATATGTTGTTGTAGGAAAGGCTCGGTTTGGATGGTTAATTTTGTTGAAATTATTTTTGCAAGAGGAGATTGCAACTTTTAGCTAGAAATGTATTAGGTTGTCCGAAAAGTTTCTTTCGTTTTATAAGGTAATAATAGACGCACAATGTTTTTTGTTTTATATTAGTTTATTGAATTATGCACGAACGTAATAATAGAAATATAACGAAATGGATCATATAATTCAATAAAATAATATGAAACAGAAATCGTTGTTCGTCTATTATCACCTTATAAAACGAATGAAACTTTTCGGACAACCTAATACAAAATATACTCAGATACGTTATACGTACAAATATAAATAGAAATTAAATTTGATTGATAATGAAATTTGATGTACGTTATTTCAAGAAAGAGTCGAATTGAATGAATCGAATGATTTGTTACGTTGGAATTACGTTTAGAAGAGGAAATTGCAATCGTTAAGTAGAAATAGACGAAGTATATTCAGACGTATCGTACACATACAACGTTGAGGACGTTTAGTCTAAGCAAACTTATATCCAAGAAAAATATTTGACCTAAGGAATTATGCCAAAGAAAATATTTACATCTAAGGCAACGTTATATCGGAGAATGCATTTGGTTTAAGCAACTTGCGCAGAAGAAGATATTTGAACGAAATTTAAATCCACGATTTCAGTGACAATTCTTATTGCATCAACAATTTCATTTACCTTATTAAATTAAAAGTAATACAGATAGCACAGCCACAGTTCTGTTACGTTCTCGCCTTGATCCTGCTGGATAAAATGTAATTTGAAATATTTTTATATTTTAGAATCAGAGCTGGCTGCTTGGTCGCTGTTGTTATTTCAAGCTTTCCACTAATGAGAAAGACAAAAAATACGACCTAATAAAGGCGACTTTTTAATTTGAAAGCAGAATTTATTATTCATTTTATTTATGAAGTAGAATAACACAGATGCACATGTTTGGACAACCACGCTTGTTTCGTCCAGTTTAAACCATTTATTTTCTTGAAAGCCAACGCATTTTTTTTAACACCGCGAAACATTAATTATCCACGAAAACTAATGACGACGAACAGAATAACTGTTGATGATATTTCATTTTAAAAATAGATTCTTAAGATTTGCAATTTTCAAACTCGAAGTATATGAGATTTGTCAAATTTAATTAGATTCGATGCGATTTCTTTGTAAAATAGATATCTTTGACATTTGACATTAACGTGAGTTTTATTTTACAATAACAATAACTCTCGAATTTCCTCTTAAAATATCATGAAACACGATAGTATGTGTTTCATAATCATCAAACACATACTATTATGTTTCACAATATTTGAAACGCATACTATGGCGATTTCTATGAAATATACATTTGCAGTAAATATGTATTTTACAGTTTCTGTATGTATATTTTTTTCAGACTCGTTTCAAATTTTATCGATATAATCGTGATAGTCGAGTATCATAACTAGACTGCATTTGTATGCATTTATGGAAAATTTAAACGCACAAAAAAAAAACACACAAAATGCACAATGTGCAAAAATTTAAAAAAAATATATTCAAAGCGAACTACTTACTATAAAACCAAGTGGATGAAATAAATATTTACGTAGGTTCCAGTTCTTTAGCTGTGTTGAGAAAAATATGAAATTTCATAAAAATCCGCGGTCTACTCGTAACGAACATCAAGACGAAAGTATGGAATTTCAAAATACATATTACATGTAATATATTCGTAAAATATATATTCTAACGCTTCTAGGAGCCTGTGTATTTATACAGAATCTCGATCTAGTGCTTCCACCAAAGCGTAGATATTCCTGCCTCCAAGCCGCACACGTTACCCACAATCTGTGCAATTTTACGCCAGAACAACTTTCAAAATCGACGAAATACAACGACGAACGCACGCAGCCTCATAAACAAAAACCAATCTGAAATTTGGAAAACGTTCTACTGGATCGACGAGGCGAGTATAATTTACGAGCAGACCGCGGTTCGCATCTAGAGGTGTTCGACCCCTCGATCGAGCCACATCTTGCTGGCACTGGCCGCACACGGGAGATGTTTATGTCCATTTGAATTCCAATTAATGGCACGTCGAGGACACTTTGGAACGCGTGACATATCGCGGCGCATTGTTCCGTCGCCGGCGTCGCCGAACAGAAATGCTGCTTCGACTCTGACCGTTCGAGAGGTTCCTGTGAGATCGATCGATAAAGAGATAGAGAGAGAAAAGATCGAAGAGAAATGGGAAACGTTGGAGAAACGTGGGATTCCCTTTTCACGAGGTCACAGTAATTCTTTTTTTTTTTTCTTTTTTCTTTTCCCATTATTTCGCGTTCCCGTGAAAGCACGGGGCTCTTTCATCAAAGCGGCGAGATGCAATATTTTATGGATACCTGGGCCATCGTATGCCGCAACACGCCCGATATTCCGACCCTCCGGCTAACAACTAACTGGCAACTTTTTTAATTACGGTATTTGTTACTTGTCCTGGATTCGAGATCGTATTGCTCACCTACGGTATCGATAATAATCGAAAACTATTGTACGACTGTGAATTTGAAACTGAATAGTGGGCGAATAGTGACCAGATTTCGAAGACTGGTTGAACTCTAATAAATCCGAGTTCGACTATTTCAGTCGAACGATGGTTGGTTAAAAGCTCGTGTGGTATTAGTTATACAAAGGTTACGGGGGACGAAAACAATAGATTGCGTTTTTCCATTTTTTTACGGAGAAGCAGTTTGAAAATTGGATATGTTTTTAATTCATTCCACGTTACCCAAATTGCCCTTTTTAGTATGGTTGTAAGGCAAAGGATGTATTTTTCCACGTTATAAATTTAAAAATATTGTTTGTCATAATATCAAACCTACGATCACGCACGCACGAACGAAACTTACGCTTACATATTAGCCAAAATACACACGTTTAATAAACCACTCTGTGAACGAAGGACTAATTACGGAAACCCAATTAATTTATCGGGAACCTAGAACGAAGTTCCGAAGTGCGTTTAGCACATTTTGGGGAGAAAGCGAATTTTAAGTTTGTTCCACAAGTTTCAGACATCTACTCTTGTTTTCAATACAGTAATTCGATTACATCCACTTCCGATAAAATATCTGCGTGTACTAAAACCATCGACAGAAATCGTAGAACCATACTCAACTTTAAATCAAAAATGTGCTATAGACTCTTGTTCGAGATTTTCATTCAATTTGAAGATATTTCAACTCCATCGACAAAAATTCCACGTTACCTATCAGCGTTCCAAAAAAAGGAAAAAAGAAAGGATAAAAAGAGCGGATCAAAATTCACGCTACTTTTACCATTCGTAAAATATCCGGGGACAAAAACGTAGCGCGGAGTATACGAGGACGGGTAAAAGTGTGCCAGGATGAAAAATTTCCGGCGTGGATTCCCGTCGTTGGGCGCCGGTGGAGCGCGTGCTCGCATCAGTCTCGCTTCGTGGCGGACAATTTAAGGCGGGCGATATTAAAAGGATATTAATGTCTGCTAATTAATTCAGCTTTTTTCCGGCGTCGATTCGCGCCACGGCGGTTCCTAACGCTGAGAATCATCGCGACGCGTTTTCCTGTGATCGTGAAGCACGTGCGCACCAAGCTGAACAGGGAAATGTTGAAAGGAGACAAAGTGTTCACGCGTATATAGAAGAAATTAGCCGCGACTCTCTGCGCGTTTTCTCCTCGGAAATTCGACGAAACGCGGCGTCGACGAGCGAACAAACCGTGCTGAAGCACTCTTCCTCGCCGAGTGGCACGGGCGACCACCAACTCTTTCGATCGTGGTCACTACGGTAATCGAGCGGAAGAGCCGTAGAGAAAAATTGTCGTCCGGTCGATTTTCCACGAGCATTTTGTTCGGAGAAATTTTATCATAGCGTTTCTATCGCGAGGCGTTCCCCTCTGACATGGACTCGCATTTAGATTTGCATTCACACTCATATTCGCAGGGATCGATGCTTCGTTCGATGATCCTTCCTTGTGAAACGAATTGTAATTGTCGTTGCGTTCATTTTCCGACGACGATTAAAAACAGGAAGGATTTTTATTTGTCCACTTATGAGAAAAGATTGGACGTATAAAATCTACAAGCTGCTTAATATTACGCAGCTAGTATTTTAAGCTAATACACGATAAAAAAGAAATGAATTTCGATCTGACGAATTTTTTATGCTCTAACGATAAATTATTATTGTAAGAGTGGTTTGATATTAATGAGATTATATCGATAAAACTGAGTACTTCAAATATAGTTTTATAGTCTGAGTCGCTGATAAACCAACTTTGTGGTTGATGCGACGTAAAATAAGTAAATAAGCTGCTAAGGTAAGGTCCATGAAACTATAGGAGTTTTTATTTCTGTAATAATTTGCAAGATATATGTCCTCTCTGAAACATTGCACGGTTAGCCAATGTATAATTTAATGATTACCAATATTTGTATAACCGACAATACGAGCTTTTGTTTTCTGAACATTTCTGCGATCTATTGGAGTGTAAGATAAATTCGTTCTGTTCTTATACGTATATATATATATCACATATATTATTACAATATTATACAATAAATATAAACACAGGCCGAATTTATGTTTCAACCACAGTTGTGCTAATTGGGTTACTCTGTAATTTAATTACACTGTATTTTAATTACATAGTGATACAGTTACATTGTAATTGCTAATTACTATAATCACGAGTGTAGTTAAAATACAATTTAACTGAATTTTGAAGAAGCGAGATAAATATCTATTATTTGTGAATAATATCACGTTCATCATCGATAGGATTTTTTTTCTGTTTAACACCTTTAAGTGGTTTTTTATTAGAACTTAATTTGTAACTCTGAGTCAGGTACGCGGTAGCTTCAATTACGCATTGCATGAGAGATATGAATTACGAATTACAATCTAATGCGATACGACGTAACTGAGTTACTTCGTGATTATAATTCAAGGAGTAATTCGTTTGCAATTCTGCGCAACTCGAGTTAAAACCCAATATATTTTGATATCTACATACGTGATAAAATAACCAACATATCAATTACGAGCCAAAGGCGATGTGGCCATCGAATAAATAAGTTGAATATTAGAATAGTATTTGGCTTTGTGTGCTTAGAGATTGAAAGATAAATTTTGCATTTTGTACGATCTGTATAATTATAAATGCAGGTGGAGCTCCTACTACGTTGATTTTCTTTTTGCAAAGATTGGTTAATAATTTGGTTAATCGGGTAAAATAACCAACATATCAATTACGAGGCAAAAGCGATGTGGCCATCGAATAAATAAGTTGAATATTAGAATAGTATTTGGTTCTGTATGCTTAGAGATTGAAAGATAAATTTTGCATTTTATACGATCTGTATAATTATAAATGCAGGTGGAGCTCCTGCTACGTTGATTTTTTTTTTCTTTTTGCAACGATTGGTTTGCTTTTAATTGCTACGAGTGTTTTTACCGGATGTTTTCCACACGTCATTTGGCTTGCATTTTACATAATGGTGCCAGTAGCAGCGTGGGCGTGACCGAAATCAACGATTCAGCGGTTTCGTTTGTTTTTCGGGCAATCAGCCAGATACCCTGTAATCGATCTTATTAAAGAATCATTAATGAGAATTTTGTCGACAAGTGCCGCGATCGACAACTAATATTTGCGATGGTGATGCATTTTATGGAATATTTCGAGAGATCTGAGTAAAGAACGCTTAAAATAGAATAAGTACCTTTTATACGCATATCATTTTCAAATTACATTTACAATGTTACGATACTCAACTATCATTATCATATTGATAAAATTTCAAACTGCTATACAGTACGATAAAATTATAACAACTTCACGTTTCATGGGTTCTCCTTTATTTTTAATAACTTTAACTATTTATCTTTAATTAGATTTTCTCGCGTTTTGTCACTTTCGTATCTCATACCTCCAGAAGAATTGGAAATTTCAAAGAAGCGTTATAGTTACGAGACACATGCTGCAGTAGAATGAGAAAACGTTTGTGTAGAATAAAAAACAACGATACGACACACTATAATAAGGAACAATTCATACGAGAAATAGATTATAATATTCCTTCAACGATTCTTCTAAATAATACTCTGTCAAATTCATATAAATCTCGACTTGATGATCGGCCAAACGGCGGCCGAAAGTAAAATTAATTTCGCGGGGCAAATGATCCCTCACGACGTATGGGAATATTCTATTTACTTTCATGAGCGACACTAAGCGGCAGACAATACTAGTAGCGCCATGACGGTGTTTAACTCAGGCTTAACAGGGCTTTAACCCTTGCGCCACCCTTTACCCGTGAGCCCTGAAAATGGTTGGCGCAGATATCCAAGTCGATCCACTGTTTCAATTCATTCGCACGTGACCATTACGTCGTTTCAACCCTCTTCTGTTTGCCCTGCTTTGCCTCCTTCTCGTTGCCCTAACAATGCGACACGGGCTGCCACGTTTCCACGTAAAATTCACCCTTGTCGCCGATCCGCGAACGCCACATCCGGTTATAACTTCCTATGCTGAATTTTGAGCGCGAACGCTGCGTAAAACGTTACCAACCTGCCTCGTTCGATCTCAAAATATCACGATCTCGACGTTATTAGAGAGGGCGTTTTAGAGTTGTGAGCAAGATACGGGGAGGAATGAATTATAGTTTGTAGTCTATATATAGTTTAGTACTTTATATTACAATCGAGCTGCGAATGTTTATAGATTTGTGGAAAATTTAACACGTTGACTTCTAGCGTGATCATCGGTGACCGACGTTACCGAATATTTCAAAGTGATTAGAACGAGATAAACCTGATGGACAAAAATTTTTTTAACAATCCGAGAATGACTTGAATATCATTGTCAGATAAAAAGCGTGCAGATGAAATATAACGTTTCATAAAACTTAAATGTTATCGTACGGTATATTTCGATCTGTCGCAGTTCCCATGGTTAAATATAAGTGTAAAGTTTATGTGGCAGTCAGCATGTGTGAAAATGGACAGAGTGTACATGATGTACAAAATTATATAAAGCATCCAAAGTATAGCATATGTCGTATTTAATAGACGAAACAAATCTTTCCTTCGATTTCATTCCTCTGTTTGTTTTCATAATAATAAGAATTTGAGCAAATATCCCTAGGATTGTTATGAGTATTGGGGTCTAAAATAAATATTATGCTGTAACATATGATACGTACGATGAATTTGAACGATTTATATTTCATTAAACCTTAATTTTCTCATCCGTGCATGATTTTAATGTCTTAACGTTTACATATTTAATATAAATATATCTTTTTTAAGGTTTAATGAAATATGAATCGTTAAAATTCGGACAAGTCATCAATTTTGAGGTGATAAAAATATTTGGTAGAAAAAAAGGTTCAGAAAATTGATATAACGAAGTCACAATAGAAACATCGTATACGTCAGACATTTTTCGCGCCGCTATTTTCCTCATTGTCAGAGTTAAATATTTGCCTCGGAGAATATAAAAGGTGTGTAATAATAAAACAACAATTTTTGCTTTATTTCAGTTTGCAAATAGATTGGCATACTTAAACTTTTATAATAAGTAACGTAGACGATATTTGGTTATTCCGTTTGCATTTATTTTTTAAATATTTAAACGTCGTGTTAGTAAATATTGTATTGACTTTTTGAGTGTGTGATTATTTAAAAGACTTTTCTACATTATATTTTTATCCTCTTCCCTTCGTTTTATTTATTTATTCTTATTTCTTGCTCCCCTTCTAGTTTACTTTCCATTGAAATATCATCCATTTTGAATCCTACAAATTAACGTTGAACTTTCCTACATTTTCGTAAGGCTCTCCGAATGCTAAAATGCCTGCAGCAGCTTTTACGGAATATTATCCAAGTTTAAACTCGTAAAAAAGTTACGAGGAATATTTCAATGATTCATAACGTGAAATAACGAAGTTGTAACACTTTTGTTATAATACTTATTAGCATGCGACGCTCATACATTTTTAATATTTTAATTTATAACAATTGCATATGAAACTACCCTAACTTCGAACTTTAAAGTTTATACATATACATTAACGTAGCACTACTGTTATTAACGTCTTCATTACCTTGACACCGTAAAAGATAAAGAAGAGTATGCTATAAAGTATACTGTTATAAATACAAAGGTGTGCCAATACGTTTTGTAGCCACCGTAACGTAGAATTAACGAACGACTTACTGAATTTTAGAACTATTAGGTTGTCCGAAATGTTTCTTTCGTTTTATGAGGAAATAATAGACGCACAACGTTTTTTGTTTTATATTATTTTGTCGAATTACGTACGATACATTCTGTTCTGTTGAGGAAAACACCGCGACATTTCATAGACTTCATTTCACGTTTGTACGAAGGTGCATTGTTGTAAAATACACGTTTGCGAAAGAAAGCCACTTTTCGGACAACCTATTACCATATTTAACTACTAATATCTAAAGCTACTGTACTATCGTGGACAGATTGTCTAAGAAATATCGGGTGAACCGTAAACAATGTTGCGAGAAAGCCTAAGTGCCGACAGACCAAATGGGTCTGGAAACTTCGATGAACCGAGCGGCCCATCAATGTGTCGCCGGTGCTTCGGTCGAATAGTTGCGCGGAAAAAAGGTCTATGTGACCATGGCTGCGGATGGTTGCGGAACACGTACGTGGCGGGGCTATGAGAAAAGACAAAGGGATGCTTAAGGGAGAAAGACAAATTAACAGTCAGTCGTAAGTTGAGAAGTCAGAAAGTTCTGGTCAGCGTTGTGAAAGAATGTTGTCAGCGTTGTCGAGGAGGGTGGTCCGCGTGAAAGGGAGCGTTGGAACCGTGGTGACGAGAGTTGTAAATTAACTATTTAGTTGTCTTAGTCATAGCACATTATTGTATTTAGTTCGCGTTAAATATCCATCGTTTCCTGTTTAATCCATTCTAAATAAATAAAAAAATCTACGCGTATAAAAAGTGCAAAATATCTTCCTCTTCCTCTGAAGCTATTCTACTTGTACGATTTCACTCACCGATCATAGACAATATTCGATGACGCTTGCCACCGGATTTCGGCGTTCCATATTTCCTGCCGATCTTGGATCCCGATTCAGAGATTAACGCGGTCGCGGCGCCGGATTATTCACCGCAGAGCACAAACCGCGGACATCGATATTTTTTTCCCGCAAGAGATCGTTCGCAAGCCGACAACCGCGCGTTCTGATTACAGCTCGTCGTGTTCCAGGCCAGCCCTAATTACTATCCGGTCAGTAATTCGAACCTTCCATTCACCTAAACGCCCATTGTACGCGCGTTAAAGCGGATACGAAAACTGATTACAGATATACCAGACTGCTGAGAAATTCTTGCGCGATCGATCGATAGATTTTAGGCCCCGATTCGGAATAGTAGATCGTATCGTTTTCAACGGTGAAAACGACCGGCCAAACCGGAAATAGCTGGGTGACTGGGTTGGGATAAACGCTGTCCCGATTATGATCGTCATGCACGGTTATTCACTGTGTGGTGGCGATCGAATATCTGGATTTAGAGTACAGTGAAAATTGGCAGATAGAGTTTCAGGCGAATGTCTGGCTTGAATGGCGTCGAATGTGTTCGTAAAAATGGTAATTATTTCGTTGAATAATTTTCCCTTATACTGAAGTTTTACGAATTTTATCTAACTATATAATAGTACTGAGTTGGGTAGAAAACTAAGTGCGTTATAGGATCTGTTTATTGTCTATTTTTCGTAATGATTTGTGCATTAACCGGTTTATACATTGCGAGTCACACGACTGGAACGATTCATGTCACTTTCTTAATTGAAGTTAGAGGAAAATATGAGAGGAAAAGATAAGAGGTTCGAGGAGAGCTATATTTTCACGACCACGTTTATTTCGCAGGTGCAATTACTTGCATTATTCTTTTTAATGTAAAAATGTAAGTAAAGTAAAAATGTTTGAACGTAGAATAAAAATTTAATTTTTATATTTTAATTTAATTTAATTTTTTATTTAATTTTTATTCTACATAAAAAGCGTTAAGGTAACATGGTCCAAAATTGATTGATTTAGACGATGCTTTAACTTTACTTTTGTAAAATAGCGTAACTTGGTCCTGAGGAATCGTTTCAAATAACCATAAATAATAGAGATATTAAGGTATTCCTATTTAAATGCTCGGCTCTGTATTATACATAAATGACCATAATTAAAGAAGTATAACGAAAACAAGTAACTGTATACGAACATCATCTTATCTTAAAACTTTAATAATGAAGCATAATGAACATCCTAACCAAAGTTTACATTGTCCGTTGAGAACAGTATTTAACATCTTACGTCAAATAATCATATTGCAATGTATAATATAAACGTTAAACACGCTTTAGCGCTCGTAAAAAATTCATATGTAAAATCTTTTAGTAAATACGTTACATCGTACTTAATAATTGTTATCTATGAATCATTCTGTGTAATATGTAGTGAAAAATGCTTGGTCGATCAAGTGCTAATAAAAGTTAATATTAATTTTGACAAAAATACCTGCATATTATCAGTAAGCAACTTTTAGTCATTTTGCACGATATGCGATTAAAGGAATAAAAACCAACGCAATGAACTTAATTTTACTACTTTTGTATTCGTCGAATATATTCACGAAAGAAAAAAGAATGAAATTTATAATTTTACAGTATTAATTATCACGAAATACAATATCGATGATCGCTCGGATAAAGTAATGATTCTTCTAAAATCTGAGAGTTGTGATTTTTATAAATTTGGTGATTTCACTATTAACCATTGCGGAAAACGATAATTACTGAAGAGACAAAACGCCTGACGCAAAAAGAGTTAATCATTAACCAAAAGCTCAGTTATTCCATCCTCCATGTTTCTCTGACTTCAACCGAGCGTTGATTAAACAGTCTCGCTGATATAAGGCAGGCGACAAAAGCGGAACGTGTTTTTACGCGAGGAAGTTGCAGGCTTTAAAGCGCGTAATAACAGAAGCGGAACAGTAATAAGCTCGGTTGTCCGCGCGCCTGTTGTTTCATGGTGTTCAGATGAACGCCATGCGACACCTGCTGCCTCTGCTCGTCTTTATCGCACGGCAACGGCTTGCCAAGATCGATTATGTCCTCCGTGCGAGATATTTGCGCGAAAACACTTCATACTTTGAGGATAAATTGAGCTCTCTTTCTCTCAACTAAATAGACTTTTTGATGTACAAAGAACAGTTAGATGGAAATTGCAGTTAAGTAAATGAATACATTATAGCAGGTATAATTCTTTAGTGACTATAATGTGTTAGAAAATTCTTTGTACAGACTTTTAATAGTTATACACGTTATCGGTGGTGGTTATATACCATCGAGATTAAAAATAGTTTAAGAATAGTATAATTTTCTAAGGATAATCTAAGACGAAAATAAGCAATATTTCTTTGATAATTTTTATACTCTACGGTATGTAATTGAAATGATGACGAGTAATGGAAGTTCGATTAAGTTGAGTATTGACATTTTTTGCGTTCATCGAGTGCTGTTAATAATAAATTTTCGGAAGGAAATAGATATAGCTAAAGGTCATAAAAATCATTAAAAGAATATCTACACAATAAAATGTCATTAGGGAATTGTTTACAAGAAGCTTGAAGTACATCATCATCAGATTATTTAGAAATAGATTATTTTAAAAAACTTTTCAGAAGAATATGAGATACAAATATACAATATCATTGAAAATCTACAAAATAAATTCCTAACTTTTAAAAATGAAAAAATTCTTGAAGAACGTTCGCACTTCCAGTTTTTTCGTAAGTGCGTGGATATTTTTTTTTTTATAAGTAAACATTCTTGTAATAAAAATATGTGATTCAATAAAAACGAAAGAGAAATGAACAAAAGGAAAATCTGAGATTGAAAAAAAAAAGAGAGAAACATCCTATAGAAGAAAATTTGTTACTTTAAAAAGTCAGTCCTACGAATTAATTAACAAACTTGTTTCTTCTCATACCTTGAAAGACAAAGTATCTCTGACTCTTCTGAAGCACAAAGTTTAACCACCAATAAACTCTCAACAATCCGCGCAAAAGTAAAACTTTCTTCGGCAACTTCTTTTCGTCACGAACCTCTTTTCCACTTAGCAATGACGTTTTTACGATTTTCGCGAAATCACTGGGACGACGACGCGACTCTGTCTTGGTAAATAGGACACGAAAAAAGAACGCAGGAAAAAGCGAGAACATTGTCTTAAGCGAGCCGGCGTGACACGAAGGATTAGATTTATATGTCCCCGTGGTTGGCTTCGTTATGAAACGTATTTTCATTACGTAACTCGCGTATCCGCTTTCTCGTTAAAAAACAGCACCGGTTCTCAAGGATGACCTTTCTAATCCCACGCTTCACCGGCGGGAAAAACACGCGAAAGCTTTTTCGTTTTATGTCACCGTTGGTTCTTGTTGGGACGCGAGTAATAATTATTCCTCCGACCAGTTTTTGGTCACCATTTAAACGTTAAATGAAAAGGAAACTTTCGCTTTAATACGTTCCATAGAGCACGTCGTTAATTTGCCAAAGAAACTTCGTTGCGTTTTCCTTTCGCAAATTATAGATACCAAATAAATCGTGCAAGTTGGATATATTTTGACAAATCGAAATAAATAATTTTTTATTGAACGTATGCATTTGAATTATAATTGAATAGACGGAGAGAAAGTTTGATCATCAAGAAACTAAATATGAACAGCGTTAAAATAATCTTGAAGTGACAGTAGCGATGGCAAATGCAGATCAGACAAAATCTCTTTTCTGTTATTGATCGTTGCCAATATAATAGGACGATGAGATCGTAAAATAAAACAGAAAGAAATATATTAATCTAATTTTTAAAAAAAGGAGGTACAGCTAGTTCGATATACAAAAAAAAAAAAAAAATAACTTCACTCACAATTCCACGCATGATCGCATTATTCGCTTCGACAAGTTGATGCGAATAATTGTTTGTTGAATCTTTGTATTGAAACAGTAATTGGATAGACAGAAGAGAAACTTAACTACCGGAAAACTTGGTGTGAACAGTATCAAGTAAGACGTTCTTACAGAGTAGCAGTGGAAACGATAGATATTGATCAGACAGACTTGTCATCTCCGATATCGTGGAAAAACGAGGTTCTAAAATGGTTAACAAGCAAACGAAGTTATAAATAAATAGAACGTAAATATTCCATGATGTAATAATTACCGGACTACGAGATAACTTTCATTCTCAATTTCACACAATTACCGTGGCCACTGTACATTTATAATTATCCACGAGTTTTTAAATCTCAAAGGAAGATATGTAGCTTTCTGTGTTTTATTTGACATAATAAATTATTCTGCAGCGATTATTTTTCATATAAGACAAAAATGTATTTAAGAAAAATATTAAAAAAAAGAAACGTTGGTATTATCAGTGTGACGAGTCGGTAGAACATGTTCTGAATCGACAGACTCCTCTATAATCGTTTCGATATTTATGTTATTTTTCTGTTAAACGTAATCACAGTATGTTTGCCATTATTTATCAACAACATTCACAATAATATATCTCGCATAAATCCCACACCAATGTATACCAATCTCTTCTCAAAAATCCGACTTAATATCATCCCACCTCTAATCAACAATTCAAATCTGTCCACCTTTTCCTCTGAAAAAGTGCTTCCTACCAAAAACAACGAACTCGAACCAATTTGCATTCTCAGCCAGAACCAAAATTTGGTCCCTCGGTGCAGAACAAACCGCAATCCGCTTTAAGGCCATGCTCGAGCAGGATTCAACATTGGTCAGGACGAAAACGAAAAGGCGTTGAATCTGACGGGAAAATTTGCCAGCGGAGCGGTCCCGCCGTCTATCGCGTTTGTTCCTCGCAGACGATGCGACAACGAAACGCAATGAGACAAAAGTCTCGGGACAAAAATTCTCAAGACCTCTCGCTCGCCTAATATTCCATCCTTAAGACGGCTGGTTGCGCCAGCTTCTGGCGAGATTACGAAGAGAATGAGGCATTTCGCGATTGCCCCAGGGACGATTACCAAGACACGGAGCGCTGCTAATCAGTCCTCCACCCTTGTGTTATTACGGCTCATCCGGGATCGTCGAGTCGTTTTCGGGACGCGGGTTTCCTTCAGTGACACAGCCGCTTAATTCGAACCGGGGAATTATCGTACTAGCTTAGCAGTTAATCGGAGCCACGCGGTATTAGCCCATTGAATGGCGCGGTCGTTAGCCTGGTATGTCGATTATCGACACCGTTACTAATGCTATTATTGGCCTCTTACCTCGTCGAGGATCCTCTGGGGGGCGAGCCTCGCCTCGCCGAGGCGTCGCGCCATGTTTCAATTGAATTCGCGATCGTCTCGTCAAACACGATGACAGTGCAATCAATAATAATCATTGCTGCTTAGCAGCTTATATACCAGGGACTGACGTTAGCGAAGTTGAAGCATTTCCAGAAAGATTTATTAAAATTTAGGATTTATTGAGATTTACGATGCTTTACTTTAAGATTCGTTTCAACGAGCACGTTGAAAATATGGCGCTGAGTCGGACTCTCTATACGCGTGGTCGTCTCGACGTCTTTGACCAGGAAGAAGGAAGCGTAGGCGGTCGCAGATAGCTGTTGTTAGCCGGCTAGGAAGAGATGGGAGGGAGTGAACGAAATTGGCCCAATATTTCGGCGATGACTCACTCTCTGTACTTTCAAAACATTGGCATAACCATTGAATAATTACCAGAGCGTACAAAATGTTTTTTAAGATTCTAAAGATTTAAGTTTAGGTTTTTTAAGAATTTGATGATTTATATTGAAAATTGTTTGATACTTTTAACGTTTACGTTTAGATTATTTAAAATTGTTTTGTAGTGTTAAAGATTTTAATGTTGTTTAAGATACGTCAAATAGAATTTATACAGAATGTTAGGTGTATCTGCAAATTTGATTGTCTTTTATTATAATGCTGTGTTGTGTTGTAACGTATTACAAATAGTCTACAACAACCTGAAGAACAGAAAGACGATGTTATAAGAACTGGGAAACCTTAACGATTCTAAGAATCCTCGGCAGTTTCGAACATTCACACACCTCAAAGAGTATCGTCAGCTTTATCGACCAGTGGAATTCTTAGAACTGGAGAAGTCACTGAACCTCTAAGATTCTTCAGCTGTAGGACACTCGCAACTAGGATGCCTCGAAATGTTCCCGAAATCTCCCAATTCCCCATAATCTCCGACTTACGATACCAACTGAACCTTCGCACTCTTTAAGATGTTTTAATATCCTTAGATCCGTGAAACTTCCACGACATCCATCGCGGTTTTAAAATTTTCTTGAAATTTTTCTGGAAATAATAAATAAGTTTGTCGCGACGTATGTTGACGACAAACGATGACAAATATACCTGTTGAGAATTGTGGATCTTAATCGCCAAAATAAATGTATAGGAACACTTAGATTACGCTTAGAATTGATATCAAAATAGTTTCAGATTTATTTGATATGTGATTTACAAGGGATTTGCACGCATCTCAGCACTCTCTTTGTCTCGGCATTTTCTTTACCACACTACCAACGGTATATATCATATATATGTGTCACTACTGCGTGGCTAATCTAGCGTAGCACACAAAATTACACATATCTCAATAATACCGTTAAAATAAATTAACACGTAAATAAATATGATCAAAGATTCAAGCGACTCTTACAACAATTTTTCGATTTATACTCTAACAAGTCTCGATATTATTCCAATCGATCTGCCGGTTGACCCCAGCTGGCTGTGCAATTTTATAAAATTGAAACAAATCAAAGTATTTATAATAATATCGTAATAAACTATCGCTTAGTCCTTAATGGGTCAATTATTCAGCACGAAACAATGAAAATCTGGCAAAGCTATTTATATTAACGCGAAAGTTTCTTGAATCGAGTTAAAATTCCGACACACAGTCTCGAATCGATTATTTTCGCGGAAGTTGGTGTACAATAGTTTCAGAAGACACTCGGGAAAGATTAAAACTCATTGGGACTTTCCTATCGTTTAATAAATTCGGCACGCGAAGCAAATAGAATATCGATCTTCGGCAACGCGTGCAAACGCGGTGTCGAAGTTTCCCAACGGCGACTATTAACGAGCGGGCAGAAATAGCGGCGGAAACCAATATAGGGTGGGAAGTTTACGATAGCCGGCTACCGAACCGGCGAATTCGTCGATCACGAACTCGCGCCAATAAAACAGTTCACGCCACGAACGTTATGATCATCGTTCCACTCGACACGCGTTATTCCACGCGCACACTGCAGTTTCTGTATCTGTTCGCTTTTATTGTTACAACCTACGCGTGGTTTCCGCGACTCTAACCTATTATTCAATCGATAATTCAATTTCCCCTGTTACGGATGCTTTTTATTTTGCTTTAGAAAACCGCAGATCTATGGTCTATCTATAGCATTCGAATGCCATGTGTAAAAACCTGTGAAAAGGTTCAAATATTCCAGGGAATTTTATTTTAATCTCATTGTTCCTTCTACTTTTTTCTTATTTTCTTATTTTATAGTTTAACGAATGTGATTAACATCGTGACTGATACGATACATAAAATGAGATAATGCAATATTATCGTATTCAATGGTAAAGAACATAACAGAATATCTGATTTGTTTGAAAGTTGTTATTTCAGTTCGTGTAACATGAATCTCATAAAATATTAAATCTAGTTAGCCATCCGCATACTCTAATCTGTATGTACGTGCTCGTGGCTGAATAAGTCAATAATTAACGTGTATATTCGTTTCATGGTGTATATAGAAGTCGATGATATTAAGATTATAATACGCGTTCCTTTCCTCTCTTCCTTTTAATCGAGTCACAGCTTACTGTTTAAATTATAATTATCCAATCCTAATCGTGTACTTGACGCTTCAACCGAACATTTGTATCGTGTATTTTGTATATATATATAACTGTAGATATAGGCATCGTTTTCCCTAAATATCATTATACTTTAAACAATTATCAGATCAAAATATTTATTATTGAATAGGGAATTTTTATTTAATTCCCTTCTAAAGAAAATTATTTAGATTATAACAAATCCTATATATCAGTATATCGTAGAAGTAAAATATTATATAGTAAATATAGTAACTAACAGTGAATCTAAACGAATATAAGTTAAATATCTTTTTAGAACAAAATAAATCCTATGTGTTCGGTATGAAATAAATAAAAAAGATACGATGCTGGCGTAAAACTTGGAATATTCTCGAAATCAAACTACAGACCAAGCAATCCGGTTCATTGTGACTACGAGCAACAAGGTGAACGACCAAACGAGTAAAAAACGAGAGAAAAGTCAACATCGATATAAGATCGTTCCGCAAGAACGTTCGCGCAGAAAATGTTGTTTCACGAGGACGTTTCGCAAGGAAATTCTGCTTGACGCAAACTTTTAGAGGGGAATTTCTCTTGAACGTAAACCTCTCGCGGAAGGTTCGCTCGCAAGAAATTTCACTCGACGCGAATCTTCGCGGGCAAATTTCGCTGTCCGTAAATCGTCGCGAGAAAATTTCGTTGCTGGTGATCCATCGCGAAGAAAATTCTACTTAACGGTGTTCCTTGATAGAAAATGTCGTTTAGCGTTGTTGTTTAAAAGGAAATTTTACGTAACTTCAGCTTTCATGGAAAAATCCTATTTGCCGTTACTTTTTGTCAGACACTTCTATTCGAAATTATTTTACACGACGAAAATTCTGTTTGACGACAATCTCTGCGAAGTAATTTTATTTATCGCTACCTTCGTTCAAACAATTTTATTAAATTGATTTTTACAAAATCCTTTTTTAAAGATTCCGCTACGGACGATCCATCACGGAGAACATTCTACTTAGTAGTGTTCCCTAATAGAAAATGTCATTCAACGTTGTTGTTTAAAAGGAAGTTTTACATGGAAAAATTTTAGGTTTTGTAAAAAGATCCTACGTCATTTATATCGTTTACGTGTTCTGTTAAAAAATCTGTTTGAAATTATTTTATGTCAATCCTATCCAATGCTAGTTTATAATAACAAAATTTTATAATCCGCCTTCAAAAATTCTAGTAGATTGATTTTCGTTTCTATATTATTATATGAATTAGTACTATATCTTACTACATAATATAGTACATAGTTGTGATATATTATTACACAAACTACTATTTTAGTTATTTTAGTTACCACAAACAAATATCCAATTTTTTTGCGATCAACTAAAACGAATAAGTACACACGTAACATCATTTTTGGTGGAAAAATCCTGTTCAACTCATGCAATTTACCAATCTCACCCAAGAAAATTACACCGGTACAGTGTTGCACGCAAAAAGATTCCCCAGAATAAATTTGTACTATACCACAAACAAACAAATATCCAATTTTTTTGCGATCATCTAAAACAAATAAGTATACACGTAACATTATTTTTGGTGGAAAAATGCCGCTCAACTCACGCAACTTACCGATCTCACCCAAGAAAATTACACCGGCACAGTATTGTACGCAAAAAGATTCCCCACCTTCGTAGAAGCATCCTACGAGAAAGATAAACAAACTTCATGGTTACCACGAAAAATCCTATTTTAACACTATCCCTGGCAACAAATTCTCCGTTTCTCTCACTGTTCATCAGAAATTCCACTTAACTCCATCCTTCGCTAGAAATTCCACTCGACGTCCATATTTCGCCCGAAAATTTACTTAGCTGGAACCGCGCTGTCGCGAGAGAAATTTCTTAGTTCGCGACTCTTCGCGGGTAAACAATTCCTCTCTTTCCCTTTCTCTCTCCTTTTCTGCTTGGAAACACTCGCAGCGAAGATTCACTTGGCGGCAGCCATAGAGGATTTTCGGGCCCAGGGTCGTTGTCTTCCTTAACAAGACGTCCTCTCTCCTTTAAAGCCGAGGCAACGAGGCTTACCGCAGATAGAATCAGGCGGCAGTCGATGCCATGGACCATCGCGCGTCTCTCTGGCTTCGTCGTCTATTTCGACGTTAGTTTCCGGCAGTCACGATGGCATTTCCGTCTCCAAGTACACGCTACGAGAAACCACAGACCTCCCGTATGAGGCGGCAGACAGGATTGTTCGCATACCGAAGCTGACATGCCGTATGCGTTCATCCACGTGGATCGTTGATCGTTGGATTCTCACGCTCGTAAACGCTCTGCGTATATTGGTTTGCAGATAAAAATAAGTGGGCAGGTAATATGAATGGAGTTTCGTTCTATACAGCGACGGACAAGAGGAAGTTCGAATGTAAGTGGTACAAGAAATATCGTAATTTTATAAAATAGAATTATGTTTGATAGGAGTAATGAACAAATACGATATACGCTACGGAATGGGTGACTGTTCGCAATATGATAATATTTACACAAATATCACGTATATACGCAGATAGATTATTTAGCGAACTTAAACTTTCTTTCGTTCATTATCGTACGCCTCGTTTACACAAAAATGTAAATATTAATTTCAACTATTTATTAACTAATATATATATATATAATGAATAAGACTTAAGAATATAAAACTAGTATAAGTTGTACTATTTCCACTACCTGTCTACTTACTTTTATCCTCGACTGTATTATCCTTATTAACCGATGATCACGTTGCGCGACGATTAAATGAAGCCAAAAAGAAATGATGGTGAGTGGAGAATATTTCTGTCGATCGTATCAGTTCATGCCAATGTTCAGGTAACATTGGAACTATCCCATTTACATTTCATGTTTCTCATTTTAAAGAAACAAACGATAACAGAATTGCGATGGTCGTATTTGACAATAATTTGAGAAATACGGAATATGAGTAGGAAAATAGTTTCGCCATTGGCGAATTTCTAATGTAATAAATATTATCTATAGATCGCATCATTGATCAGTTTTTTCTAAATCAAATTCATGATATATTTACAAATCGTAACTGTCGTAATTTGTGTCGTTAGTGTAATATGATGTCCGAGGCAATTTTAATTACTCAATTACCCAATTTAATTTTAATTGCCCAATTAAAACGTTATTACATCATACTTCAGGCAGAAGCTACAGAATTCCAAAATATTTATGTTTTAATTATCTGTTACTAATTAATCGAGAATTTTCTACAAAATTTAATATGAATTTGCCTTAATACCTAATACTTGGAATAAGCTAATTAAAATTATTGGGGCGCTCCACTAGTCTCAAGTACGTTAGTTTCGAAATTAATTGAATTACCTAAGGTAGTGTTTACGGTCAAAAAATTCTCAGAAAGATAAAGTAATTCCACGTAATTAAAAAAAAAATGTATAGTATATCGTGACTTTAATAATGATATGAAAAAAAAGATACTTCTTTATCGCGATACTCGTGTACATTTGAGATCGTAATAACGAAAACAAAGCACTGGAATCGAATTATCACATTCGAGTACCTGTGATTATTCAATTACCGACCAACAGCGATCTCGAAGCATCGTACAAATCCTTGGAGACACTTCGTGAGTCAATTCGCAACTGGGAGAAGAATAAAACCGGTTGTGCCATTTCGTGGTTCATTAATTCCACTGTTTTGATCGTTGTGTCCCTTCGTTCCTTTTATTTTCTTATTAATTGAATATTTGCATACCGCCCACTCCATTTCGTTCTTCATTAAATTCCTTTCTACGTTTTCATGAACGCTAGGATAATTTCTTGGCAATAAGTAAGCAACGATAGCTCCAATTAACAGCTATTTGTACATTATCGAATAGAACTTTGAGAATAATAAATCGTCTGATCATAAACCGAACAAGGAGAATTTAAGTAAGAAAAGTAAAATGAGAGTTCAATTCCTGCGTTGCCCTTGTTCTGTGATTTCCAAATCTCTCGGAAGTTAGCTTTCGAATCTTTAAAGATAGCCAATAATACGCATTTTAGAAGAGTAGCGAGGAAAAGAAGGAAAAATGAAATGTGAAAAAAGGAAACAAGGAAAGTTGGAAAAAGTGGAAAGTGTCAAATAGAAAATAAGGAGAAAATTGGAGAAGGAAAAAGATGAAAAAGAGGGAATGCGAATGTGAAAGAAGTATAAAGTAGAAAACTTTAGAAGAAAAGAAGAAAAAGATAAGATAGAGAGGAAGCAATTCGAAGAAATTCAGCGAGTATTTTCGAACTGAAGACACGGCAGCGCATTCTATAGCCTATTTCGAAATGAAATTCCACAGATGCTTTGTTTCTTCCACTAATTTATCTATTGCTGCGTCGTTGTTGCTTTGGTCAGACTCGATCGCTTGACAAACGCTTGCTTTTAGCGTAATTTCCTCGGCAACAGACTGCTGATAATGGAACAAGCTATGGAACTGCTGGGGTTTCTGCGAAACATCTAACTAAACAGGTAAAACGGCAAAGACCGCCGACAGAAGAGAAAATATTTTACTAGATGATAACGTATCCTAAAAAATATTGTACGTTTTAGACGAATTTGATAAGTAAACAGAGAATATACAACAGCATAACTAATAGGGATAAATCTTTTAAGCCATTAACGCATAACAGATGAGTACACAGGTCAACAAAAAATATGTAATAATAACAACATCTAATTAGAGCCTTTTACCACTCCGTGCCATTAGCATTGTTAGATAACTCAATAACAACTAGAAATAAAACTGACCAAAGCTTCGCACTATTTTCTGAAACGTCCTATTAATAGAACTTTGCTTTCTTCTTCTGAATTCAATAACATAGGTTTGAAAGATTTTTTGAAAAAGTAAGAATTTCTCAATGGTCATGTACATATCTAAGATATGTTGATATTGGAAAGTTTATATGTATGTTTTAATATGCGTGTAAGTATATACATATTTATCATATTGCATAACACAACGACTTAATCTTCTCCTCCCTTTCCTTTTACAATTCTAATTATTTAATTTTCTCAGAACTTGCTCAAGGTTAATTAAAATCTGACTCACGTACTTATATTACGTATACAGTGGCGGACAAAAGAAAGTTTATAAGACGAGAAATATGAAAAGACACTATAATTTTAATTAACGAAATGAATTTATATTTAATAAAGCAATGAAGAGAAAATATGTACTACAGAATAGATGACTATTATCAATGTGGTAACAATTTTTTTAGCACTGAATTTGCTAAAATTTATAATGTAACAATTTTAAACTTTCTGTTGTGCTCCGCTGTATATGTTCCATGCCATAAACTCTCCCTCTCTCTCTCTCTCTCTCTTTCTCTCTCCCTTTTTCTCTTTCTACTAATTTAAATAAATTTTGTAGACATTCCCAGAATCATATCTCGAGTCGCAACTTCAAACACATTCGTGAAATGCCTTGGAAATTCGCGCAAGCACACTAACATGAAATTTTCAATTCTACTAATTTGTTGCTGAAAAGCAATTAGTTGGCCGAAATCAGACGAAAGCCATTGAATCGGTCACGTGTCGCCGCATAGACATCATCGGCTTAGTTGCGCGTGTCACTAAAGCCTGCGAACATTCACAATTGACGTCATACGGCTTTCTGTGAACCGTGGTCGACATCCATGTTGACAACGCGTCGTTAATTAGCCACCCTTATAATCATTACACCGATCGATTCGCGTTTCAGAGCGTATTGAACCGCAAAAGGTGATCGTGAATCCGCCACCGCAACCTTCGTGTAATTAATTTCAACGAATTTCGCGCACCGATATCGTCATTAGTTGAATGGCAACAATTTTTGCAATTACCCTGTTGCTGGTACTACAGCATACACGAGGTTTTGGAAATTAAGGGATTAGAATCTCCTATCGTAAATATTTACAAAATTAGCATTTAATTAATGGCAATGTCAGATTTCCTTGTTAATTAAAAGATTCAAACTTATAAACTTAAATTACTTATTTACTTATTTAGATCTTTTTAGTTACATCAACTCATTTGAGTCGTTGGCAAGCATGTTACTCCATATAACTCTAAATTATCTAAGTTATTCCATGATAGTAAATTTTGTCAGATTTATTTGATATTCTCGTGTGACGAATTAAATAAAAATTCATGTGAGAATTCTCGTGTGACAAATTATATAAATTCGCCGCTTAATACTAATCCGTACATCTTTTCGCAACAAATTACAAAAATTAAATGTCAAAACCATCGTAGTATGCGCAAATTCTGGCCAAAGTATTATTTGGTTTACCATCTCGATGTGTAAAAAAATGTCCACAAAAATGCTGCTTTTAAAGGTATAAAAAGCAATCCCCGGGAAATCTGTTGGATCGGTTTCCTCTGGCCATACAAACCTAACACCACCTCTTTTGTCTTAATCACCGATCTATGAAACGGTCCATCACGTTCTCCAACGAGCGTACGACGAGATCCCGCGCTGTCCGTGTTCCACGCGGAAATAAAACGCGACACTCACGGCTAGGCGGTTCGAAACGCGATCATAAAGGATTAACTATAGAGTCGCGGCTGCTTAATTGCTCGTGAAATGACAGCAGCCGTGGAAAACCGAGCCACGTCCCGTGCATCGAATAAAAAATAAAAGTTTACCGGAAATGGTAAACTGATTAGCCTCGAAGAGCAAGCACGCTCGTGTTGTTCTGCAAACGAACGTCGACGCTTCAAACATCCTCCTGCGATCAGCCTGGCTCGGTTGAGTTGACTGGTTAACTCGCACGACTAAAGGGTAAGGACATATGCGAGACGCTGGCGCTAGGAAAAACGATCGTATAATTAGTAGAAGTAATTTACAGTTGGGAACAAAGATCAATGGACAGATTATATATGAGAGAATTTAAAAATTAATTTCAATTATTTGCTAAATAATTTACGTATTATAAGGCTATATAGTAAATAAGACTTAAGTATGGTACTACCTGCCCACTTATTTTTGTTCTCGACTGTATTCCCAAAAAGTATGCGAATATTAATGTAATGATACGACCATTCATTCATTTAAAGTAAACAATATAGTAAATATTACGAATTATTTATACAATTATATGTACCATTCTTGTACTTCTGTTGACAACATTCTGTAACAATGCAAATGCGAACGATGTAGCATGCAATTAGACATTTTCTGGGCGAATAAAATTCTAATACGACGAAATAACCTGTTAACCAGGTTATAGCCAGAAGCTCTTATAATCGCGAAATTAAAAATTGACGGAAACGAATCAATCTTAGATCAATTTTAATTTTTGCAGATATAGATATAATATAATTTACCATTACTAGAATTGGAGCGAAATATTAAATAGTAGATAAAAAAAAGAAATTATTATATCCAAAAGATTGAGTATTGGTAGGTTGAACAGGTTAAAAATCGTATAATGTGCAAATATTAAAGTTACTCACTGCTTGAAGAGAGAAGTATGACAGCTGAAGGTCTATAATCCTGTGTACAACATTTTTTGACATCGAAATCGGTTTAATATCCCTCCGGGCAATACACTGCTATTAAAAAAGAAAGCAGAATGTTTAACGTGTTTCTAGGACATAAAAAATGCAGCGACCAAACTCAAGTAGCCAAATTACCAAATTTGTTGCGCTGCGATTTATGACGGAGTAACCATAATTTCTATGCTTATCGTTGAACGATAATAGTCGCAAGTGAAGCGGAAGTGAGCATCGAGATCGCATGATTCGCAGAAACGAGCCGCGTGATTTTCAACGCGGACATTATCGGCGCAAGAAACGGGACAGGAAGAAGCCACCATAGGACGGCGATGTTCACGTTACTCGTTGAAACGCGCCGTTCTTTTATAACGCGCCACCGGGCATACACGTGCACGGCGCTCGTTAACGCGACCATCAGTTTCACGCAACGCGCTGCAAAAAAGCAGGACGACAACGCAAAACGTGGCCGACTCTCGGCTGTTGACTTTTCCGGGCCCCTCTTTTTTGCTCCCACCACCGATTCACCCCAGCCAGTTGTCCGTTCTTTTATTTCTGATTTTTCAATTTCTATCCCTTTCGCATTACGCTCTCACCCGTATCCGCGGTTACGAACCACTCGATCCTTTCATGGCGAACGATTGTTCCACTTCCCGAAAGCGATTCCCTCAGCAAACAGAAAGACCGTTTAATATCTGCTTCCGCGAAACAGAACGGATGAATGCGAGTGGACTTTTGATTGCAGCCGCGAAAGATTTTCGAAAGATCCTGGGATTCTGGCGAGTCTGCTGGATTCCGCTATGAATTGCAATAGGAATTTGTCCGATAAGTATGAAGTAGTATGCTATGATACTGCAAGAATGGGAATTTAGGGCGATTTCTTGCGAGCGGTTGAGTTTTCAGTGTTGAAGATACAGTGAAAGTATTTCGACAGTTATTACAGAAATCTTTTATGCGTATATTGTGTGCTTTATATGTATAAAACGTATTGAAATTTATATTGGTAGAATTGTAAAACAATGTGCAAATGTATATTGAAGTAACAGAATATTTACTGAATACGTATACTTAGTAAGAAAATAGTATGAATAGCCATCTCAAACATACAATATACAGGGTGGTTGGTAACTGGTGGTACAAGCGGAAAGGGGGTGAATATAGAATAAAATTTTTTTTTAATTTTTGTTTAATTTTTCCATCGAGACAATGATCTACAGTGAGATCCGTTATAACGTACCGCACGCGTGCCGAGCGAAAATTCAAAGTCGGTTTTCTCGAAAACAAAGCCTCGAACGAAAAATTTGTATTCTATATTTTCGACTTCTTTTTTCGCGTAGAATCACCCCCTTTCCGCTTGTACCACCAGTTACCAACCACCCAGTATGTATAATATTTCAGGCAGAATCGATTTGAAAAATGATCAATCTATTTCTCATCTTTAAATTAAACGTAAGAAACACAGATAAAAATATCTATAACCGTATTTTAAAATATTATCGTTTAAAGCATTACTGGTGGACATGTAGATATACGAATTGGTTCTTGAACAAATAGAGCTTTCTTAATGTTAAACTTAATGTTGCAACTTAAATATTTCTCGTAAGTTTTGCAGAAATTCCGTAATCCTCGCACTACTTACTACAAATTATCCAAAGTATCGATAAACGTTCCAGCACTCGTCAACTCAACGATGATTAGAAAAACCGGGCGATGAAATTTTCGGATGAACGCATCAAACGAATCGCGTCATCTGATTACGAGATTAGAGGTGGTTCCGCTACAATCACCGCGGAACATTTCGGCCTCGACGGGCACCGCAGACCAAACACAGTGTCTGCCAATGAATTACGGCCGATGTGATGCGCAATCGTGCACGCATAATTTTCGGAAAACGCGAATAGTATAATGCATAATGACGAGTGGCGAACCGCGCGAACGACCGACCATAGAGAATTTTCACATTTGTACTGCTGACGGTAAATCTCTTGCTTGTTCCAGGACTGCTCAGGCTGCAGCAGATCTACCAGGGCCTGAAACCAGGCAACGAATCGTTTCAAGTAGAAACAGTGAAAAGAATACAAAATATGTCCGAGGCGATCGATTTTTTGCGCAGCTTGGAAGAATTGAATAGGTGAGTTTTCGAATTTTATTTTCGATAAAATTTTGTTGAAAATTAGATATGTTTGGAGATTGGATAAGTTCGATGTTAAAATATAGAGCATCGAATGTAACGAATGATATTTTAACCGATTTTTCGGCTCCGTTGAGGGATTTAACGAATGAATGGTTGCGTACACGAAAGCTCGAAAATTAATATTTACGTTGAAATAGAACGCAAAATGTAATAATAAAAATTGTTGGGAATAATAAACGTAGCTTTGCTCGTGGGGCTGATTCATTCTTTGAATAACATATTATTTCACAATTTTACTCTAAAAGCGCTATTTATGTCATTACGGGCAGTGAAAGATTCAATTGCAGTTAAAAACGAAGGTAACAAGGAAAACATATAAATCTATGCATAATAAAAATCACGAACGTTAATTCCTTCGGAAATAGTCATTTTATTTGGCAAATTTGTCGAAAATAAAAATTTAGTAAATCGTGAAACATATTTATAAGAGAATATTCTATGAATGTAGGTCGTTTGCTTACGAAATGGAGTAAAGTATGAAAGAATAGTCAAAATCATTTTATCTATCAAATTTACAAATTTGATCAGTAATAAAAATTTAATACGCCACAAGAGATATAACACGTGGACATTCTGCAAATCTATGATACTTATAATTTTTTGCGATATAGAGGGAAAAAGAATAGGCTCTCTGCGATCGTTGGCGCATTAGTATAGCTTTATTTTTCGAACAGTAAAATCTGGCCGCATTCGGACAGGCTGACGGATCACGCTTTTGTGCGAGTACGAGCGGTCACCGCGTATCTCGGCCGCAATTTACCACCGGCCACGCATTTGCACGGGCCAGGTAATCAACAACCAACCTGACAATGAGCCCGAATCGAATGAACGTTCCCGTTACCAAAAACAAAACGTAACAATTTCGGATCGTTGCAGGCAAACGGCTCGTTGTACAGCGACTTTATCGTTGGAGGAACGACGCGGCTGGAATTATGTAAATTCATTACGGGTCCACAGGGTTGTTAGAACCTGTTCCGTACCAGAGAAGTCGAGAAATATTTCACGAAATGGGGACGACAACGAACGTTCCTTGTTTAATTGTAATACTCGCTTAAATGTGATACTATAAGCGAGATGAAAACGCGAAGGATATTCTATGAATAAATAAATAAATATATATATATATATATATAGCGTTCAAAAATTGAAAAATTTGCATAGTAAATCCTTCGGAATATAATAAAATCGTTTGGATGCGGTATTTATATGTTTAAACAATTGTGTAAGAAGATTATATTAATAAATCTTTCGAGATACGATAAAATTATTTGGATATGGTATCAAAATATGTATTTCGTTTAAATGGTAATTTATTTTGTTAACATATTAGTAACGTTTCATTAAATCGCATTAAGACATTTCCATATATTTTAACGGATTTGTAGCACTCTATCAAAGTAGATTAAAGTATTTTAATATTTATCCAAGATATTATTTGAATTATTTTATTGACAGTTCTCGCGTCTTTAATATCGTTCCCCTTGAAACTTCTAAAGATTACTCAAAGTACCACCAACGTAACATCAGGACCACTCAAAGTCAATAGGAAACTCAATTTAGCCGTTACAGCAAGATTAAATAATAAACGTAATAAACGATGTAAACTCTTTACAGATGGAGTAACAAGTACGTGATACTCGATTGTCCTACGGACATGGCGAAAGATATTGTGGTGAGCCACGTGAGGGATGTTGCACTTGGGAAAAGAACGTACCATTATTTATTAAGTGGATTGGTGAGTATTCGCCTTATGATTATATAATGCAATAAAAGCGATGATCATTTCGAACTATCATATAATAATGAAAATACATATTTCGCTTTTGCGTTATAATTTATATATAAATTATAATTTTTAATTTGAAAAGAAATCTTCCAGCAACGTAAAAGACTTTACAGTTCAATCAAAACTACTATGACGTTCGCACTTTTATTCGTGGTTTGATCTCACCAATCAGATACATTCTGTATCGACACGATGGCTCGAGTAATTTCAAATAAACGAACACGAATACGAAACCAACCCTTTTATCTCTATGAACGTCCAAGTAGAAATGCGGAAACACTCGACTGATTGCGAGCTTTGTGTCTTTTATACGATGTTGCAAACACGTTGTTTTCGTAAAATCAGATAATGGACGACCGATGGGAGAGCGAAGTGATCGAGTACGGCGCCATCAACATTACCGGGTTTCGAATCGTGGATGCTACGCGACCCTACGTCAAAGATTTCCTAGCTGGTTGGCATCGTCTCGACCCAGCTACGTCTCAAGGAGCTGGCCGTGAATCCATTTCTGTACGTATCGCACTCGTTCTTTCCTTACGACTATTTCGTATCGCCCATACAATCTCAAAGTTAACGATACAAACCAGAATATCCTTATTTCTAAGGACTATCATATTTCCATTGCACTGTGTTATTAGGTCGGCCGAAAAGTTCCTTTCGTTGTATAAGGAAATAATGGATGCGCAACATTTTCCGTTTTATATTATTTTATCCAATTACGTATGATCCATTTTGTTCTATCAAACTAAAGATCACAACGTTCGACAGATTAGGTTTCATGTTTGTATAAAGATGCGTTGTTGTAAAAGACGTGTCTGTAAAAGAAAGACACTTTCCGGACAACCTAATATTTAAAAATTGGAAATTTGTACGTAAACTCGTACATTTATAAACCCAATTAAACAAATGGATTTCACCATCTAGAAAATATCGAACATCTATGTAATTGACGTCTAAGTGGTGAACGTTTCTTGTTCAGCGACGATAGATGTATCGTAATCTTATTCGTAAGACCAAAAGCTGGAGATTTGAAAGACGACTCTGTACCGAAATTGTATATTTTTCTATTGCATATATTTTTAAAAAGTTGTCTCGTTTCTTGTGGTAAAACGATCTTTCCTTTTCTTTGAAAATCAAGTATTATCCCTAGTTTCTAGTACCCCCAATAGCCTTGAACGCTCTCGGTAGTACCTGTCAGGTTGTAGTCGTCTTTCCATGAGGGAGACGCCTATTCGAGTTCCATATGGGCTGTCGAGTACCATCAAGTACTCCAATTTTCTACCCTAAGCGAACCAGTCTACTCCGGTTTCCGACTTGTTTTCGGATACTTAGCGCGGTCAAGTGGACGCGATTGCACGTAAAAGGGACGTTTCGAGTTGCCTGAAAAGAAAATCAAACTGAAGATCCGTAACCCGAGTAACCTGACTCTTCGTCAGACAAAAGGACCTAGGTCTGAATCAAATTAATGTTGGCTAAGTCTAGAACACTACACATGGTAATTTATACTGCTTTCATCAACCAACAAATTTTGAAGAAATTATCGAATAAAATTGGATAGAGAAAACTTAACAAAAGATGCAGGAAGATCAAGATGCAGAAAGAAAGAGTATAAAGCGTGTTTAAACTTTTGTCCTTTAGCTATTTCATTGAATTTCGTTGATTCTGTGAATTTTACTATTTTGTGTTATACTATTCGGTGGTTGACACGAAATGTTTCAATATGACAGGGTTAAACGTAAAAATGATCTGTTAGTTACTTCAAATGTAAAAAGAAATGGTTGTAATAGATGCATAGGCTTTTTTTATTAAAAAGTTAATAAATATACAGAATTTTTAATATTATGAAAACCAATATTTTTAAAATATTCAAGAGGGTGACAAAATACACATTTAATATAAATGAATTTAATAAATATAGGATTGATTGACAGCATGTTGAATTTAAAGATTTCTCCTCTATAAAAAAAATGAACAAACGTGAGTTGTATGGCTCCTTCGCGATCTTCCATCGAAAAAAAAAAATGTAAACTAATGTAATTTGAAAAAAGTTGCGTCGGATAGTATTACACAAAGCTACAAATAAAGTTAGGGAAAAGTTGAAGTGTTGAACAGAAAATTACATTAAATTACATGAAAAGACGTTAGAGAACGCTTAGAAATATCGTACGAATATTGTACAACATCGAATATCACGTAACTTCGTAGACGATCTAAAATTCACAATAACAGGGAATGGTAGCTATGAATCATTTTTACCTTTCTAGCACTATTGAAGTATGTTACCGAGTCCATTGAAATCATGCAACAATATTTACACAAGGCTATCAAACATTTTCAGCACTTTCAGCAATGTTATACAATATCGAAAATCGATAGACACGCCCTTATATGTTTTTTTTCCTTTGCAACAATATTGCTATCGATTCGCAATAACATAGCATAAGAATGTTAGGGTAGAATACGATTAAGCCAGAAAGATACTTGACCGAAGTAATTTGTAAGTAATTTGCCTTGTAATTCGTCAAATTCGGTTCTGAACAATTTTTAAGTTTGCGGTTCCGGTCGATTTTCACCCGACGTTTCTGCAACTCGACATATTTGTTGTCATATTGCGTTTACTTTAACGCGGTTTCTGGTGATCCGGTATCCATCTAACAGCTGTAGATTCCACGTGTTTCTGACGGAATAAAAATCACTGTTACTCGCTCTATGTATACGCACTGAGACATTAGAGTACCACGGTCTTAGTGTCGAAAACAGAGGATGCGTTGTTTTACCTAAATTAACGGTAAAAAGCTCGCAGGTTGCAAGCCATACGAATTGAAATAACAATAAAGAAAGCAATACAATTTTAAGCAACCTACATTTAAAAACAGACTAGACTCGTTGTTAACGAAGCGATAAACAGTAAGATACATATTCGTATATCGTATACTTACACTGGCAGCTCGACAACTATAGTTCTTCAGGAGGATACAATTTCTACTGTCGAAAGGAGAAATGTTCGTCCAATGTTACTATCTTCACTTATAATTGTCGTAATTCAACAACGTGTGTAGGTTACTTTCTTTCTGCAAGTTATTTTGTTATTTAATTTATTAGCTTCTGTATTATACTTTTTCACTGACTCGAATGACTCAACCATAGAGTTGTTCCCATTTGTGGTATCTTTCCTTGTTAGACCTGAAGTACACGATATTTTCTCATGTTTTCGTTGTTATGTTAAAAATTAATGAAATCGCATAATACATATACATATACATATACAAATATATAATGAATTTGATTATTCGAGACGTCTAATCTTGGGTGACTCAAATATCTTATTACTTTGCTATACAAATTATTCCAAGATGTCGGGATAGTGTTACACAACGTAACGATGAATTTCATTCGACCATAACCGTTACCGCAAACCGGCATCAACCCTCGCACGTCCATCGTAGAATTTTACTGCGATCTATCAATGAGTCATAATCTAACCAAAACGATCGATGGTTATCACGATCTTGAGTAACGTTGCACTTCCATAGTTTTGGTTCCATAAGATCCGAATATAATGGTACGCGAGAGCACTCAAACACTTCGAGAAACTTTTCATCAATATTCTATGTGTGTTGTACAGAACACTTCAAAATTTAATTAACACGAAATTTAATTAGACAAAGCAATCGTGAGCATATTGGTGAAAGTTGGAAGAAATCTGAAAAAATATCTACAACAGTACAATAATAAACAAATAAAAGTACAATATTTATATTTATGTTCAACTTCTTTAATCGCGTGCATATGAAAATGAATCTGCATAAAAATCCGCAATTTAGCAATGAGTCATTACAGAACGCATAAAGTTCCAAAGTTTCGTACGACGTACATATTTTTTTTATTATTATTATTTAATTTCTACTTTACAATTTGTCCGCCTGGACATTTGGTAAATTTTTCTAACTTAATTGCTAGATAACACGTGGATGGCTACCTCCAGCGGGATGCCATCTTCCAGTTTGACTATTTTATTTCTTTAGTGAGGTCAATGGGGTGTTTTCTTTTTAGTCTTCTTTCTATGAGAGTTTTGCTCGCTTCACCGGCCAGCTGGTTTGGATGTGTTGCCGTTCTTTCCTTGTATTTTTTGCGTACTTGCTGATTTCATCTTTAACCGCTGATATTACGTACATATTATACAAATAAAAATTTCCTATAGTAGATGTTCAAACATTTTCGCGAGCCACTGTAACTCGAAAGACTGTGTGCGACCCAACGCACCGATTATCCTGATCGATCCTCGTGCAATTTCTGCCCACGGTTTCCCAACTTTGGCCACGTGCCCGACGTGTCCCCGTGCTCGTGAATCTGCGTACGTCCCGTGAGAACTATAAACGATTTTCTCGGTTGCCAGAGTCAGCTTAACCGCGCCGTCCGGAAACGACCACGAAGAAACTTCCCTTCGTCCTCCCGTAATCCTGTCCACGCGATCATTTCAATTATTACGACGATTAACAGAGGACTTGGATTGCCAAATCGAGTCTGGTACGTTTGCTTGTCTCCTGTAACAATGACGAATGGCCCATTGACGAGGATCGATTGGATGTTTTGAAACTGGCCAGGTTTTGCGCTTGATAAAACGGATTTTGATAGGGGAACTCGATGTGACAGGTGGAACTACGAATTGGTAATTTGTTTGATTGCGTATAGAATAGCGGGAATAATTATAGGATTCGAGCAATTTTCAATACGTTTTGCAGACTGGAAAAAAATTTTAGGAAGTAATATGATTTGATTAACAGTCATTTTTCCACCTACATCCTAAGGAAATTATAAATTATTTATTGTATATCCATTAGAAAGAACTGTGATTAAATATACATTTTTTTTTCTTTATTATTCAATTTGTATTTCACGATTTGTTCAGCTGGACATTTGGTAAATTTTTCTTAACTTAATTGCTAAATAACATGTGGATAGTTAAATAAATAACAGATATCCCCAACAGGATACCATCTTCGAGTTTGACTATTTTATTTCTTTAGTGAGGTTAGTGAGGTGTTTCCTTTTTAGCCTTCTTTCTATGAGAGTTTTGCTCGCTTAAGCAGCCAGTTGGTTTGGATGTGTTGCCGTTCTTTCCTTGACTAAATATAAATGTATATAAATTATATGATTATATTAATATAATTATGTGATATCTATAATATATTGTAATTACAGCACGAAATAATCACACAGTCCTTTAGAGACTCTAAACGACTTGCATGATTCGAACCATTATATTAATACTTCTTAACGTTGTACAGTTTGATGAGATAAAGAGCAGAAAAATAGAAACAGCGTTTTAAGAAACAAGCGATTTTTTCATGATATACTGCGAGCATTACAGTTAAAAAAATCTTAAGTCACGAAAAAGGAATTTTATATCGCTTTTAACGCATACATGATAAACTTTTAGTACATCGATGTTGCATGTATATCAGGTTACGTTCTGGGAGAAAACTCTCTTTAGATTCACGATACTTACTTCTCGTGCCGCGTTTAAAAGCAAGCTTCATGTATAATTCATACCGCTACTTATAGCGACTGTATCTCTAACTGGAAAAGAAAACAGCCCTATAAAGGTCATTGCAATTACCATGATTTCTTTCTTACTTTAATCACTTTAAAACCGCAAAATACCCCTCTCAAATTTATTTTATTTATATACAAAAATAACTTACCGTGTAATCCAACATAAGATGTTGTTGAGAATTGTGAATCTTAATCGCCGAAATAAAAGTAAAGGAACACTAAGGTTACACTTAGAGTTCATATTAAAATAGTTTCAGATTTATTTAATAAACGATTTCCGGGATTTTCGTCGATATACATTTGCACGCGTTTCAGCACTCTCTTTATCTCACCATCTTCTGTACCCTTGAAAATTAATGAAAATAAACCCAATCGTGTAACTTTCACGCTGCGGAAACAAACCTGCCCACAGGTGACCATAAATAATATTCCAATTCCAAACAAAGAGTCAGTCAGATATCTGGGCATGATTCTGGATAGAAGAATGACATGGAAACGACACATCGTAGACAAGACCAAACAACTTAAATCAAAATTTAAAAAATTCTACTGGCTCATTGGCAGACGCTTCAACTTAAGCGTGCAGAGTAAAATAATGCTATACAAAGCCATATTAAAACCTGTTTGGACCTATGGGATCCAACTATGGGGAACAGCGAGTAATTCCAACTTAGGAATTTTTCAACGATTCCAATCAAAAACTCTAAAATTCTTAATAGATGCACCTTGGTATGCTACCAACGAAACGATGCATCGCGACCTTAAGATACCTGTAGTTAACAAATAAATATCCAAATTCAGCAACAGATATAACATAAGAATTAACAACCGCCAAAACCCACTCAATTACTCAATTACTTGACACGATGGATCAGATTCGCAGGCTAAAAAGACATTATCCTTTAGATTTAAGCATCAGATTCAACTAGAATCAAACATACGATAAACACATATTATTCAAGTTAAAGTACCACACCAGAATAATTTACTTATAATTCTCAATGATTGTGAATTGATTGTAAAATTCTTCCAAATAAACAAAAAATCTTCTATACCACACTGTCAACGGAACAATTACATTCATCTGTTTTTCGAGACGCTGAGCACACACGTACTTTCGTACACTCATATTCACATACGCGTGTCACTACTACGCGGCTAATCTAGTCTAGCACACAAAATTATACATATCTCACTAGATATATTAAATTTTATAAAATATCTCTCGACAATACAGAGGTGATTTTATTTTCCAAAACCATATGACGAAACAACGTTAGAAAAAGGAATTTCATTCGTGAAATGTTAGACACCCCAAGTTACCTTTTTCTGACCTTAAAACAAAAATGATCGCTGACGACTCCAACACTCATTCTACGATTTTCTTCGCGTTAGGCGCAAGCTGCGCTGATGTACGACGCCGTATTCGTCCTCGTCGAGGCGTTCAACAAGTTTCTGAGAAAAAAGCCGGATAGAAGCAACGTGAGGCGAACAGGGATTCCTGGCGGCAGTCAGATTACCAACGGCACCAGGGCACTGGATTGCAATAACAGTCGGGGCTGGGTGACGCCATTTGAGTATGGCGATAAAATTTCCAAGAATCTGAGAAAAGTAAGTCGACGCTAACTTCTTTTTTCGCAAAACCCAAAAATCGTTTTAAAAATAGATATCATGTAATATAGCGAATCTAACTTTTGTCTTTGGTTTTACAGCTAAGTATAGTAACTAGATAGTTACTATAAAATCACGACTCATTGCCAGCTGCAACATAAAAATTCCATTACTAATTATATGTTTCGTTTAACTAATTATACGTTCAAACATATATTTTGATTTTCAAGACCCATCTCCTATTTTTGTGTAAAATGAGTATTTAATAAAAGTTATATATTGTGCGCCATGGTATTTACACAGACAGAATTTATTTTAAACCATCGTTCAGACATCTTAATACTAGCAAATTCAGTTTGTAATAACGAAACGCACATTTTATTTAAAAATTGACTTTGTTATCCACAAGTACATACATCGTACCAAACATGACATGCAACGTTTACAAAAATACAATAGTCTAAAATGTAAACTATTCGGTTAGAAATTAAATCGTGAAATCTGTTCTACAAAAAAAAAAAAAGAAAGAAAGAAATAATTCATCATTCACAACTAACTACTTTTCTCACGTATACGAAGTCAGATAAAATATAGGAAGCGTACACAAAACTTTTTCCAGGTTGTGATTAATTATTATATGATTTGCCGAGATGCAGTTGGAACAATTTATAAACCGATCACTCCTGCTGCAAGAATTTCGTAATCGTTCAATTTTGGTACCAAATGCACAAACTGAAAATCTATTTATGTTTCATGAATTCTTCATGAACAGCTTTTACGACATGATCGTTTATTCACTACGCGTACATCTAATATTGGCACATATTTCCAACGAACGCGGTATTCACATTAAAAACATGACAAGACTACGCAGCTCTGTCGAAATGATTCATTCGGAAATTCTTGAAGCGCGGACAGAAACGCAGAAATAGTCAATATATTTGAAATACCGGTGGCAACCGAAATTACCAAGGACCCTTGCCGACGTTTCTCTGCCATTGACAGTAATTGGCGGTTATTCTGACTCTAACGGCATTCCTACGTCCACGTCAGATCGTCTCCCTTCGTTCTATATACGTACGTATACAGTTACACCGGAAATGGCGTCGCTATATCTGCAACTTTGCTCCTCTTCATCAATTTATCGTCTGACAAGATCAAGAAATTCCTCTTAGGCGAAAGAAATTTTTCCAAATTGATAATCATCGATAAAAATTTGTGTATGGCAGTAGCGTATAATTAACGATTCGAGAAAAATAAATTTCATTTTCGTAAAGTGTCGTACATGTTAGTCGTGTTTGTATTTATACAAGACAAGTTGTGTTTGGCTCGAAATCGCTTCAATTCAAATAACATGAATTTAAGTAAATATCTGATAAAGAATACTTAATATAGCATATATTTTAAAGTTAATTTAGTTTAAGAAATGGAGATATTTCGAAGAACTTCAGCTTCACGTGAAGTGTGAAAGGATATTTTAAGTTTAGTAAATAACCGATACACACTGATAAAGTGCGATTGAGTAGCTTGGTTTTAAGTCGTTTGAGGCACGTAAATTGACTAATTTGAACGAAGCTTAGAAAGCTCAAAGAAAGTTCACAAATGATGTATTGAGAGAAAAATAAAGAAATTTGAATTTATTTTGCTTCCATCTCATCTTGTAAATTTTTATGCTATCAGAGATAAAGATACTTTCTGTTGCGTTTTAGTGTTTGTTGATAGCTTATTAACTTCTTTGCCCTTCCACCACAATCCTCTGTAAAATTCTTATATGTTCTCAACAATGGCAACGAACGATAAACAAATATTTTCGAATTTTACTAGATGATTATAAAACAAGCATACGCTATCGTAATATTCGTAGCATGGAAGTATAAAAGAGAAGTAGGTCATGACATACTAAAATCTTGGTTATATGGAACCACACTTGACTGAAAAATAGTCAAGTTACTAAATACAATGTATCTCCATATTAATCGCATCATATATTATCGACAAAAAACCGAAACATTATTTTTAAAAATATCGATAAAATATAAATAAGATATATCTTATCGAAAAAGGGCTACATTTGGTTTTAGACAACGTAATCTTCGCAAACACGTGCTACTGTGTATTTAAAAACCACAAAAACAGAGTTGCAAAATTTAACACTCACGCGTGTTTAACTTTCAGGTGGAAATCGAGGGACTAACTGGGGAGATCCGCTTCAACGATGACGGTCGCAGGCACAATTACACCCTCCACGTCGTCGAGATGACGGTCAACAGCGCCATGGTCAAAGTAAATATTTTTTTCACCCAACGAACACGAGCCGCGTGCCTCCGCCCCCAGAGACCGAGGCCAAAATGTAATCGGACAGTTTCGAAATTTTACAACGTAAAAAAAAAATAAAGGGAAAAAAACATCGAAATTGTCGCGTGGAAAAACTCGACAATACCAATCCCTTTTAATTCCTCGTTTTATGTTGTTTGCTGTTTGACGAAGTCTACGGTCCGATGACTTTACGCAGCAATGTTGACTATCGGTGACTATCGACCGACATGGACGCGAACATCGCTGTACGAACTTCATAGAGATAGCGACGTGGCTGAAAAGCTATTAACCGTTCACGATTTTCCTTTCAAGGTAGCTGAATGGACAGACGAGGCTGGATTCCAGGCCATTGCCGCGAAATACATTCGACTTCGACCGCATACCGAAATTGAGAAGAATAAGACCTACATTGTCACTACTATTGTGGTAAGACATTATGTTACAGTGTTTCTAAACACTCAAAAACCGATGGACACGTAATATTTTCGCTTAAAAGCGGTAAAACAATTTTTACAATTTTTAAATTTTAGATTTTCACAATGACCAGATGACATATTATTAATGACTCTTTGGGTTTCAATCGTATTGTTAGTACGTTGTGCTTTGTTTAAAATCGCACTTGCTCAAGCCAGACTTGAAGTGTCTACGAAATATCGGAATAGAGCGTAACATACTACTAACACGATTGAAGCCCAGCGACTCACAAATATGTCATTGTTATGTTTTTACTACAAAAGGGTAAAAAGTTAAAGGATCTGTAAAAAACTTTATGAAATACCATTTAATTTAATACTCCATACGATAGAAAACGCAGCTAATGCATAAAATGCTGAAGTATTGGCAATTTGTAATTTAAAATTGACAATCTATATCAAATATTGAAATTTTATCCTGAGATTTTTGAGCGTGAGTGTAAATGAAATGGATATAAATTGAATATCTGAATTGAATATTGGTTGAATAAATGGAGACGTGTATCGACTAAATTGTCTTATTTATTTACATTATTTTTTAATGACACAGGAGGAACCGTACATAATGAAGAAGAAATCAGACACTGGGGAGATATTGACTGGCAATGATAGTTACGAGGGCTACTGCAAGGATCTAGCTGACCTTATAGCTAAGAAATTGGGAATATCGTGTAAGTATTTTATTTTCAATGTACATGCTATTACACGGTTTTCAAAGTTTATATCTTTATGTATTCTGTACAAGATAAAAAGTAATTAAACCGAATTAAATTAAATTGCAAGAATGTCTTGCCCTCCTATTTATTCTCTCGAGTCATTAGCAATTGTTACACGATAACCGAAGCTCATCCAATCGAACTATAAATGCTCGTCCATATGACTATCATTGATATATCAATTTTATGAAGAAAAAGGAATAAAATTAAAAAAGAGGATGTTACACATGAAGCCCCTAGTTACCCCGCCCTTAGAGGTTCAAGAACCTTTTTCTCGCCCACTATCCATCTAAATTGAAATCGAACATTCAAAAAATTACCATTACTTTAACAATAATTTCACAACTTGTAAAATATCGATATTAAATTTAATATACATATATACATTAAATTTCCCTTTTCTAGATGAGTTACGAATAGTTAAAGACGGTAAATACGGAATGGAAAATCCGGACGTTCCCGGTGGTTGGGACGGCATGGTCGGCGAGCTGATTCGGAAAGTAAGTTTCAAAGAAGTCGACGAATACATTTCATCGCGATCTAGATGCGTTTTTCACAATAATACACTTTGGATGTCGGTGTATTGGGGCGGACTAAAGGATTTCGTGTAACTACGCGAAAGATTGTACTATTGATCGAGGTCCAACGAAACGAACGTTCAACGAGCTGTTTTATCTTTGGGCAGAAAGTACGAGGCTCTTCCACCAGATGCCACGAGCTTGCAAGCTCTTTCATCTTGTCTGCTGTATTTCGAGCTACATCTGGTGGACGAACTTCGAAAGAATGAAATGGGAACGCGAGAGCTGTTTATTCGCATTTGACGAAAATGATTCCAAAATGAAACATTTAGTGTATTATTATTATTATTAAATAATTATATTAATATACTTTATACTATATTGTTTAATAATTCTTCAAATAACGAGCATATTGTTTGGACGACGTATTTTATTCTAAAACTGAAAAGTGTTGTAAATTTTACCTTTTGTAATATCATTTATTGTTATCTTCCTGTTTTATAATGTAAATTCTTTTATTAACAGTTGTACTATATTTTTAGGAAGCAGACATTGCCATTGCTCCAATGACAATCACTTCTGAACGTGAACGAGTGATCGATTTTAGTAAACCTTTCATGTCACTGGGTATTAGTATCATGATCAAGAAGCCCATCAAACAGAAACCTGGTGTGTTCAGCTTCTTGAATCCGCTGAGCAAAGAGATCTGGGTCTGCGTTATCTTCTCCTACATCGGTGTATCCATCGTTCTTTTTACCGTGTCCAGGTAAATGCGATTTTTCCGGAACTGTTCGCTTCTTTCGACGGATACACGGTTAAGTAGATACGGTCGGTATATGGTCAGACATATGGCGATACGTATGTTCCATGCGTTTAATGTTTCTTTGAAGCACACTTAATATTTTTCAAATTCGATTTAAACATAGTATTTCGATTAACAATAGAGAAGTTTCTCATGAAAGTGAATTTCTATGAAATATTGAAAGTTTGTAACTTCCTTTCGTTATATATTTCATCGTGCATTGCGCTTGTATGATAAAGCAATGATAATGCGTGTAATATTTTATATACAAATATTTGCTATTGCTATAACTACTTCCAAAAAACAATTCTTTTTAATTAAGTAAATAAACGAAATTCAGGGACTACGACAAGTATATATAGTAGCAAGTATTATAAATTTTTATTTTCGTTTATGCGTATTTTTATATATCCTATCCTCCAATATATTCATTAACACGCATATTGTAAATCAAGGAAAAGGGAAGCTAGGCCTTAGAGCTAGAGAAAGCAGTAATTTATTGTAACAGAAATTCCCGTATTCGTGATTGATCGGCACATTCAATGCCACACACAAACCACACGACATTAGTTTCCCTTTAGCCTTTTCCTGTCGATGGCTAATTACACAACAGCTTGTTTACCTCTTCGCCACAGTTTGTTTCAATTCTTATCTCGTTATTTATCGTTCCTTATTTCACGTGACTTTCCCAAATACGATTTTATACGATCTTAATCTCGATGAAAGACCGATGAAACCTAAACAATTGAACGTTTAATTACCGAGTAGCGGATATCTTGGTCAATCATTGTTTTTCTTTTGAGTTCCTGATTAATTAACCGAGAGAAATACGGCCAGAGGGACTTCAGATTTTCTTTTGACGATTAAATTTTATCTTCTTTAATGAACGTTTTTCTTAAACCTCGACTCGTATTGTTGGGTCATACGTGACTACTGTAGATTAGCTTAGGTCGGATAATTTTAAGGTATTCTATATTTTGTGTTTTATGTGTTCTATATTTTATATGATAAAGATCACAGGTATCAGTAGTGGGATCATTTATTGTATAAAATAAGAATCCTAATATTAGCTGACCTAACATACGTTATTGAGGTGATCCAGTGATAGAGTCAATACCTATGACACGATAATTTCAATTCACGATTAACCCAAATCTTTAGTCATAAAATTAATTTTCCTTCAAAGAAATGTACAATTTAAATCAAACAAAGCTTTTAAAAGAGCTAAGAGTCGAAAAGATTCAAAATTAAGAAATCTGCAAATTAAAACAATTCACGGAATATCAAATCTATTGTTCAATCTATTTATTCTACGTACAGAATATTAAATCCTAATCGTATGTCTTCAAAAACACAAACGTAATACATAAAGGTCTCGTCATTAATATCGCACGTTCTCCACAGATTCTCCCCATACGAATGGAGAGTACTGACTCTAAGCACCGGTGGGGATCCCACAATGGGTACAAGGAACGATCCCACGCTACAACACCCACACGGATCGCAAGGATCTCCTCACATTCCAACCTCGAGCATGGCGAACGATTTCAGTATCATCAACAGCCTTTGGTTCGCTCTAGCCGCGTTCATGCAGCAAGGCTGCGACATATCACCCAGGTATTCGTTCATTTCCTCCTCTGCAACGATCATCCTCTGAGCCTCGTGGTAACGCGAATCGCTATCAAGTGCAGGTGCTTTGTAAAAACTAATTAGCTTAATCTCGGTCAATTATCAGGCTTTCTTTTTACGTCGCGCTCGAGTCCTCTTATCAGTCAAGCGGTGCTATCCTGGGAGCTTCTAGAACCACTCTTATCTCGAAACGTTGAGTAAAAGCAAGTTGAACATCTTTTATCAGTATCGCGATAGCGATCGAAGCGCACGTGGAGAAAGGTTTGAAAAATGTTTGCCTGGTCGTTTAGCGGAACAACGCAACGATAGGAAGCGTTGCGTGTTACGAGGGAAAAGATAGCTGGTTTCTTTCTCGACTAATTATAGCTACTTTCGCTCTGCGTCCTGTTTCCATTTCCGCGGTACAAGCAAATGGGGTGAAGTGCATAAAGTACACGGCGCGCACAGAAGAATGGTTGTCTTTTAGTTGGAACAGGTCAACCGCGTTGTCTGCTAATGAGATGAATTGGATAAGATTCTAAAGGTTCGTCGCCCCGAACTCGCTTAAAGTCACCTGGTTAAACACTTCGCGGTTCTTTTTTTGTTTTCGTAAGAACAGGCAGAGCGATTCTTTTAAAAGAGATTATTTCTGCGTAATTAACAAGTTTCGATCGAAGATATGATAAATTACGAAGGATTTAATAGGCGAGCTTATAAACGCCTCACGATGATGTATTGTTTTATTGTATGATTGTAATTAACTGTGTTGAATAATGTATCGAACCTAATACCTAGTTCTCATTTAGACACCGATTAATATAGCAAAAGTATTTCTATAAAAGTGTGTTCTACTAAAAAGAACCTTTCTATTTCATCGGAGACGTGTTCATAATAAACAATAATTATTATATTCTATCCGTTATTTTGCTTACTTTTCAAAATCATTTCATCGAAGCGCATAAGAATAAAAATGCGATAACTACGATATCAAAAGCATTACTTATCGTTAAAAAATTGCATGGAGGCAAAGTACGCGTCAATAGCAGCGTTTACGTTAAAGGGGAAAACAGATATTTCATACGTAACGACCTAATACAGGTTTAAGATGTCCTTCAACGCATGATCTCCATCGCCAACCGGTAGCAGATAGCTGAGCGATGATAACCTTTAGGAGGGTGATTTACTGGGTTCGCCACCCGGGGGTTAAGGTGCAGGGTAATTACTGTTGCAAATTCCTTCGTTTAAATTACAACTGCGTGCCAGGTAAACGGCGATTATAAACCGCGTGGCCAGAATTATCAGAATATAATCGGATTACATTTCGTAGTCTCGTGCCGGGCGTAATTTAGAACGGCTCTCTCGCAATCAGCGCCGTGATTAGGCCTCCTAGGCTATTCGAGGGTGGCTCATTTGAATGAGCGTGCCGTTTCGTAGCCGCGGCTCGAAAATTCCATTAGCGACACGCTTTGCCGCCAACCGAGGCCGTATGTGCTACAGTGCCTATAAAAAGTATTCGAACGTTTACCATAAAATTCTTTTACGTGCTTTGTACGAAACTTTTTGAAATTTCATTAGCACTATAACGAAACACGACTATCACGATAATAATAATAAAATTTGAAGTCGATGTAGAAGTTAAGTTACCAGACGTTTATTGCAAATATATTTGTAGTAAAAACTTGAACATATAATTAGTGTTAAAGATGATCTCATTAAATATATCGTGGCTTATCAATATCGTAAGTAATCGAACGTTCAAATACTTTGATAATCTTAGCGAAATATGCGCTTTCAATAAATACCTTGTAACTTTTAAATATATCTTCAGATTTGTTTAAAAATTTACCACTATAATCATGATAGCCGTATCGTATTACGATGATAATGAGATTTCAAAATATTTTCTGCGATATATACGGAAGAAGTTTCTATGATTTTTCGAATACTTTCGTGAGTCACTGTACAGTGGCTATAAAAAAGTATTTACATACCCTTATTTTCCAATAAGGCGTCTTTTTATCAAGTTCAAATGTAAATGAAAGTACTACTAAATCATAGGAAATTTAATCGGGTTGGATTTAATTAATTAGTATGTAGATGTGATAATAACAACAATGATATGCAAATACCTTTCATAGCCATTGTATATATGTATATATGAGTGTATGTATGTAGGTGTTCGATCCAATTCGACCCTCTTTTTTCTTGTCTTTATATCCTTCTTCCCACGCATGAAACATTGATCAACTGACCTACGATCGCGGATAATACATTTCATGCTGAGCCAAGTTCTCGCCTCCTTTTTGCATAAATGTCCATGCGATTTTACCGCATTTTTACCCAGTTTTCGTGTACGACGAATAATTGACGTGTTTCTTCTGCTCGTAGAACGTGTCGAGATTATGCAGAGTTATACGGTCATTCTTGGATTACGATCAGATATTTTTTATCACTTACTAACTATAGAAATATGTATAGATTTTTAAATATTTTTTAAAGAAGTAAATAATGCAGTTTAAGATTAATTTTACTTAGAAGCTTGTTAAAATACGCTGTTACGTATGAACCTCTCAAAGGCAAAATTGATCAAGACCACTCTTTATAAAGTTATCATTATTCAGGCACGTAATTAGTATTCGGCATCCTAAAGAAGAAATCTTATTTTCATAAATTTATTTATCATAAAGAGATGGCATAAATGCAGGTTCCAAGGAAAATTTAAAGAAACAATATTCGTCGTTCTTCGTGAGACGTGAGAAGTTCACGATAAAGAAGATGTCACTCGCCAAACATTTATATTATATAATTTTAGTATATTTTAACCTAGACACGAATATAACGAAACTCTTTGAATTGGCATAATCAGGAAATAATTTTAAAGTGCCTCTACACTAAAGTGCCTCAGAAAATATCGCATAACTTAAAGGAATTTCCCAAACGATGTAATATTATCAAATATCAAATATCAAAAAAACCAATCGTATCTTTTTCATTAATTTTCTTTCATTCACGACTAAATGAATTTTCATTTATTCGTCTCAACCTACGTAAAATTATCAAACGTGTAACGTATTTTACGGAACACTGAAACACGACAAAACATAATATATTTTCGACATGCGTTAATCCTTCCTAAATCCCTCGAACGGGATATATCGTTCGTTTTAAAACAAACAGGAGCTCGAAATTGCGAAGGATGAAACCGTTCGCGACTGAACGTCTCGTAAATCTTTGAAGGAGCGATCGCGACGTTTTCGCGGGCCGTTTCAGTCGCTTCGGAACTAGGTCTCGATTAATTTCCATTCCACCATACCAACCCATCGCGAGGTAGCCTCCTTGATTAATGGTTTAAATATTCGCGCAGCGCCCATATGAATTGTAAATTTCGCGGAACCTTCTGTCCCCCGCCTCCGCCGCCCCTCGTTCCGCTTCTTCCGCGATACGACTTGTGATTCCGCCGTGGACACCATGTAAAGCTTCGTTATTAAATATCGTCACATCTACTGGACGAAAAGTGTAATCACATTGAAAAGCTGCCCTCGGGAAAGAAGAAGAAATAGAATAAAAGTTACAACTTTGTGAGGATTTTGTTCTTATACTTGGCAAGAAGTTGAGGAAACTAATAAGAAAAGAGGTGCAAAACGTTTACTGCTGAGGAATTGTAAGTGAGGTGAGAATGTGCAATTTGAGAGAGAGGGTAATAATTATTAATGTTACATTATTATGTATGATATTACTATGTGTGTTATAATATATGTTATTATATATAATATATGTACATTATAAGTGCGCTATAATATATAGGGGTGTTTGCTACGTTCTTTAGAAATTATGTCCGAGAGGGGTGATTATTGAGATGTTTGATAAGATTGCAGCTTAATGCTTAATGCTTGCTTTACAATATGATAATTTTTACCGACGTAGATCACTTGGTTTCTCAGCAGATAAACAATAATCATATGATCTGGTCTGCAGATTATAAATTTCTTTCTTACAGTTTCATAATTTTTCACCAAATATGATAGTCAGATAATTTGTCAAATTAAAATTCCATTTGTTTTATTACCAAGTTTGATGAGGTTATACGAAGATAGTCATTAGTATTGGTAATTTGTAACTTGTAATATATTAAAGTTTAAATGAACAAGACACTAAAACTTTGTACTTTATAATTGGTACAGGTGATCAGTTCGACTACTCGATGGCTCATTTAGTAGAATCTTCGTGGTTTAAAATAAAACAAAAATTTTAGAATTTTTATCACAATGATAAAGTGAATTTTTCAAGAAAAAAACATATTTTATATATCCGTCAACTTTAAATAGACTACTCTATAATTTCTTAGTATGTTAATTCTCTTATTTACAAGTAATTACCAATTAATATTCAGCACTCGTAAAATCACATTTAACAGGTCGATATCAGGACGAATCGTCGGCAGCGTCTGGTGGTTCTTTACCCTGATCCTAATCTCCTCCTACACTGCCAACTTAGCCGCGTTTCTAACCGTCGAGAGGATGGTCGCGCCGATTAACTCGCCGGAAGACCTGGCCTCGCAAACGGAAGTGCAATACGGCACACTATCTCACGGATCTACTTGGGACTTTTTTCGCGTAAGTTCGTCTCAGATTTAACGAAGTAAATACAGTAAAATATTAGGTTATAACATAGGATAGGTATGATTTTTAACGATCTTTAATCATTTTTACTTCACCGATTGTAAATCTAAAAAAACATTCGTTTATACAAAGTATGTAAGAATTAAACAATTTTACTCGAAAAAACACGGAAGAAAAAGATTTTAATTTTAACCTTTAACATGCCAAGATAGGAATATACGACGATAATAATAATAGCGAAGAACGTTGATCTTTAGTACAGTGGAGATTAGAATAATATCTAGTTTTAAAATGACAAAATTATTCGGTAAAAGCACGAGATTTAGGACACTGGCATAACATTTCATATGTTACGACCTAATATGTTAAAGCTATATTAAAATAATATATTATTTTAAATGCTCGATTAAAAAATACATAAACGTAATTAAAATTCCTATTAAAGACTATTTTCCTTTTTCATAGAAATCGCAGATTAATCTCTACAGCAAAATGTGGGAGTTCATGAACTCACGAAAACACGTGTTTGTAAAAACGTACGACGAGGGTATACGAAGAGTGAGGACCAGCAAAGGAAAATACGCTCTCCTGATCGAAAGTCCGAAGAACGAGTACATAAACGAGAGGGAACCCTGCGATACAATGAAGGTCGGCAGAAATCTGGATGCCAAAGGCTTTGGAGTAGCAACGCCATTGGGATCTCCTCTCAAGTAAACTTTACTGCTTTATTGTACTGTTTGCTTTTAATTTATCTCATTCTATGTAATTACGTTTGCATCGATGTACCGCTTTGACATCCTTGTTGCTTGAAACTCGCTTTGTATTCTTTGATCAATAATTTGTCGACTGTCAGATCTTGTTTTCTCATGTACTCGTGTACATTGCAAGTACAGGCTTGATTCGAAGTATGGTAAAATTGAAACATGTTTGATGATAATATTCATGCAGGTAAAATAGATTCAAGTATGCCTCTATACGTACCATAGGAATATCTAATATGTTCAGAACTGCGTAGCTATCGTGTGCTGCACGTTAAACTTTTCATTTGAACCATTGAAGTTTTCAGTGTATAAAGACGAGCAGGTAATAGCATGCAACACTAGTGGCACACGTAGCTTCGATATAAATTACGCGAAAATAAGGTAATATTCGACGTATTAGAGGATTAATAATAATCTTCATAGAAAAAATCAAGAATGAAAATAAGTATAGGAAATACAGTATGCTGAGAAATATTCCCGATTATAAGTTGTTCTTATTAACCCGTTGTCAATGGCACAATATGGGACAGTAGAACATAAAGTGGTAATTTTCACAATTACTGCAACGATAACTGCACTATTATAATCCTTTTGACATCACTGATCCTATGATCTAATCTCATTGTAAATGTGGAACTGCATATTTCCTTTGAAAAATTATATTTAATCTACAGTATCTACATTATATTAAGATATATTTTAAAATTTGAATACGTTACAATTAAAAGGAAGATTTCTTTCAAAAGGGTTAAACCAGAAATTTCACACGATAATGAGGAATCGAGGAAAGCATCATCTCCTCGCTCAGTAGCACAAACAGACGAGATTTAAAGAGCAACGTGCTCGACACGGTAAATACGAAAAGTTTCGAGCCTTCGATAATTCTCTACAAAGCCACTCACGATGCATTCGAGCAAGTGTAACGCACGAATTGAATGGAAGGACAGGTTCGACCTATTTCTTCCATACGAAAGCATAATTAACGAGGTTTTTTAGCGATCAGGAAGAGGCGAAGCATTTGCCCCTCTAACCCGCCCCTTTCGTGGTTCTTTGAAATTCCGTCGCCCCGGGTCTGTGCCTCCCTTTCGAAACACGCCACGTCGTTCCACACAATTAGCATAGAAAAACTCGTACACCCATTTTTCCGTATCATTACCGCTTAAGGGACGAGTCGACCCACTCTGCTCTCTCGTCTCGACTAACCAATTCAATCTCGTCGAGGTTTCACCCCCTCGTCCGGAGAACATTCAATTTGTAATTCAACGAATATACGAACATCGATTTTATTACATTTGTTTGCGGCACAATCGGCTTTCTCCCTCTGATATCTCTTCTATGTATTTTTTCCCTATACGCTTTCTCCTTCTTCGGTCATTAATCTACTTTCTGTGAACTTCATCTAAAAAGTTGTTGAATGTCATTTTACAAACTGGCTATAAAACCTTCTTTTGTTCTTTCACGTTGTATATTTTATAAATTAATTTAACATTTTCGCTTACTGACATACGCTTCGATTATTTATAATAAGCAACGTTATTCTCGTAAAAAGATATCGGATTTTATACAGCCGTATTTTTTTAACAACGAATCCGTTAATATACGTACAGTTGAGAAATCTTAGTAAGCGATTTTTCTCCGGTATTTTCACGCATAATGTTGTTGCCGTGAATATGGATGACGGATAATGGAATTAGTTTAGGGTATCGATGAGTATAACGATAGAACGAAGAGTTATTCTTAAGAACATATAGGTTGGATCAGCTTGCATGTGCGCAGATTTGATTGCGTGTGATAAGAATGTGTCGTATGTGCGATGTCTTTAAGAATAATCGAGAGAATCATTCGGGAAGTCAGAGGAACAGCGTTTAAAAAGATCGAATCGTACTGAGTGAAAGTCATCATTGTTATTGTATTATCGTTGTTTTATATTTAATAAGTAAAAGCCTGGCTACAGTCCAGTATTTCTGCAATGTCATATTTATTGTATTTTCTGTAATATTATCCTTTTCTAATATTCGACACGTTACAGAGATCCGATAAATTTGGCGGTGCTATCGTTGAAAGAAAACGGAGAATTGACGAAACTGGTGAATCGATGGTGGTACGACAGAACAGAATGCAGGCACGGGGACAAGCAAGATGCTTCTAGAAACGAATTATCTCTCAGCAACGTGGCGGGAATATTTTACATCCTGATCGGTGGTCTGCTTTTAGCCCTGGCCGTCGCGCTGCTAGAATTCTGTTACAAATCACATACGGAAGCTACCAGAGCAAAGGTAACGAGCTTGCACCACTCCGCAATAAAACTTTCTCCGATACTAATCTCAAACTGTGTAACTCACACTTTCGTTCGTAAGTCACGGAGCACTTGCTCGTTTCAAACATACGCTTTAATAAAATTTTCGAAACATAATGTAATTTAGTTCCTCTTATGATACGCGCTATTGATAAGCATCAATTTTATTTTCTAGTTACCAGACCTTCGGATACTTAAACTTTCCTAAATAGAAATTTGTTTCATCCACCAAATATTATAATCAGCTTACTTACTTTGGATATTTTACTATGAATATTTTAACGGATAAACGTATAAAAATCCGCAGCCTGATAATTACAATATCCATTTACGGCTACGTATTCAAAGTATATCCGTCACTTGCGAACGATAGTGTAAAAACTGTATCCGATGTTTCTCCTTGCAAGCAAACGAGTAGCAATCAGCGACCGACGTTATTCGATCGCGCATCGTAAAACGAAGAAAGAAAAATTCTATTTATCGAAACTCACAATTTTCCAGATCCCATTGTCGGACGCGATGAAGGCGAAAGCTCGATTGACGATCGGTGGTGGTCGAGATTTCGACAATGGCCGGGTAAGTAGCCTGACGAATCTACACTTCTAGATCCTTGTTATCGATCGCACGCGTACCACGCGGTTAGAGTAACGAGCTCGTAGAATCGTGTTGGCAACGGACAAGCAAGGAAACGGACTGAAACGTTCCACCTATGTTTCTTCGTTACTCGATGAAATAAAGCTTGAGAAACATATTTGCAACTCGCCGTACTTTACCATCGTAGAAGAAGCTATATATTTTATATTCAGGAACGTTTTCATCCCTTTTCCCCTGTTTCGAACCAACGATCTCGATGTATCGTGTAACATACGTCGGTAACATGGCGGCATCGGGCTGCATTATGCATATCCGTGTAATACAAGAACCTATAATACATATGTATACATAGAAGCATATAATAGAGAACGTTTGGCATGCAGTTAGCAGCGTGTATACGTTCGACGTGTATATTGTGATCGAAAGACGGTCGAGTATCGAGAATTTCAAACAGGGGTGTGGTTCTCGAAGGCTGTTTCGAAGACACGATCGACCCAAGGGCGATAATCGATCGTAGTCCATATGTATATCGTATATAAATAGATATGAAATAGATATACATATATATAAATAAATATTATATATACATTTATATAGGTAGATATATATATATTATATATATATATACATACGTACATGCGTGCGATGTGCGGCTGGCTGGATGTGTTGCGCTCTTTTCTACTCTTTCACTCTCTCACTCTCTCTCTCTTCTTCTTCTTCTTCTTCTTCTTCTGTCTCTCTCTTTGTACTCGATGGATGCAGGAGACGTAATTTTTGCTCGTTTTGCGCGTTTCGTTCTACTTTTGTTTTTGTCTCTAGTGGTACGGACTGCAGAGTTAGACGGAGGATGCATGCGCCTTTCCCGGGACCATATGTGAGTACTCTTTAGCCCTTAATTTTAAATCCCCATCGTACGGTTTACGTCTCTCTTTTGCTGTACCTATCTTCTCTCTTCCAAATTTCCTCTCTGCTTCTCGTGTACATCATCTTACGTAGCTTTCGTCATTCTCATTCATTTCGTTCTCTTTCATCTTTATAATAGAGATTTCGATATGAAATTAGCGAATCATCAGCGGTATAGTATGTCTGCAAACTTTATTAAACCTGATCAAAGTCGTAGATACTCGATTTTTATTCAAAACTTTTCACGAACACGGCTCACTTTCTCACACTTTCTTGCGCCACTGTTCTCGATCATCTATCTCGAAGCAGTTTCTAAGTAGATTAATTAATTAAATAAATTTGTACACTTCTCTATATCGATGCACGATATCATCGCGGAAACCGAGCAAAGTAAATTCAAATAAGAGGATTATTAAAATTCTGAATTGTGTAATTTGAAGCTTAAATCGTCAAATAGTTTGGATAGTGTAAATCGACCAGATATTTGCATTTCTCTGCAATTTAAGTACACACAGGCGTCCTTCTACCTCCTGCTTTCGTTCCACGGCTCTTCCTTTACTTTCTACAGCTTTGGTTATCATGAAAACGCTGGCTTATAATCGCGAACTGAGCATGGCTTCTAGCGACGTTTTTAGAGGATCGTGCGAATGAAACGTGACTTGATCGAATGGCATGCAGCTTTGGAAATGCTTGTACGTTGGACTGCGTTTACACTGCTACTATTGCGCACACGATATATTAAAGATGGATCGTAAAGCTGTACATTAAGTTACAAATATTCTAAACCGTCGATAACAACGTTCACAGATTGCCAATGTCGAATCATATTTTTGGAACGATCGATATTCGATTCTATGCTTTTCAAAAGAAACATTTTATGTTGCATTGAATTTCACGAATTTACGAATATCTGCGTTCAGTTCGACAAAACGAAGAATGCTGTATCGTTCCACAAACCTACATCGACAAATTTTTGCCCTTTTGTAGAATTTTTCTCAAACAATATGTGTCAAGCGCGGTTTCGTTTTTTTCTTTTTTTTTTTATTCCGTTTCAAGCGCTTTAAACGCTGCAAATGGAATTTTCAGTAGCAGTGTAAACAAACCTTTGAACGGAACTATGCATCGAATGACAACTCACCTTCATAGAGACGTTACTCTCGCGCCAAACGGGCGATAGAATGAATTCTTTCTCTTTCACTTCTCTACTCTTCCGGAGCAAGTACGTTTCACAAAAGGCAGGACGGTAGAACGACGACCGAGAAGGATTTTATGCACCGTTCGCGAAACACGCGTTTTTTTAACGAACGGGAAGTCGTTTGTAACATCGCGATTCACGGCACGATTACTTTTTACCACTCTCGCGCAATACACGCGACCACGTAATTCCCATACAAGCCTGGATGATAATTATCTGCAGACTGTGGATGTTTATGCGGATGAAACGTGTACAGCTGTACAAAAAACTGTGTAAGATGTGTGTAAATGTATAATTACGGACAATTTCGAAGAGAATCTCAACAGGTAAAATTCGAATAATTCGACAAAGATGAGTATTTTGATAGCGTTAAATATCGTTGCAGTAAATTCGTTGGTCTTATTCTGGAAACTTGTTTCAGATGAAAAATACAATTCGTTATTTTGAGATTACAAACCGCTCGATGCTTGTAAAAAATACTCTATCTGAGAATTGAAAAATTGCATTATAAAATTGTATTCTTTATCTATACGACAGTAACGGTTCTAGGTTTATAAACAGCGTACATGAAAAATATTATAATTCATTCAAGTGTTGTAGAATTAAAGAATGGTTCGTGTATAACATGCTAACAGTGGCATAGATAATTTTTCCATTTTTCATTCCACTTGAAAAATAGATATCTCAAAACAGGTTTAAAGACAAAATTGAAATAAAATCAAAGATCGTATAACATTTATTTGAAAAGGAAATGCAATCTGGTTTTGAGATGTTCGTCTGAGGAAAAAGGACGTACAGCGAAGTCTGAGATAAACTTGTAATTTTTATTACAAACAGAATTTCAGATGTCAACTCTGAATCTATTATCCTATCATTATCCTTCCATTGTAAATAACATTATTTTCACAAAGCAAAGTGAATGAGAAATTTCAATCTCCCTCGCACAAACGGTACATGCTGTTATTTGTACTTTTAAATCGAAGCCATGTTTTAATGTATAATATTAATTCTTGCAGAAAGAAATTTAAGATTTCCATTATAAAGCTACGTGAAATCTATTCGATCTTTCTACTATTTAATGAAATTATTCCGTAGCATGAAACATTAGAGCATGACTTTAACCAAAACATATTGAGGACTAAATATGTAGTAAGACGATGCGTAAAAGTTGCCTAAATGGAAGATTATTGGAAAAAACTTGTTAAAAATTATTTTATCAATGTATGAAAGATATATATCGAAATAAAAGATTAGGATTTTAAAGATGTTCGACAAAATGTTGCTTATGTATATTTTTCAATATATAAAAACCGGTCAAAATAATATCTTAAATTATAAAATCATTCCTCTTAAACGTATACTCATTATAACACCCAATTTCCTGTTCAAGTAAAACTCTCTGACAGCTTAAACCCTCGCCTAACTCAAATCAATTCACAGTCCCAGCAGCATAAACATCCGCAGTTCACTCACCACGAAGAGCACCGTTCACACGAAAAATCGCCCCTATCCAGCCCCATGTAGAAACCACCGTAGGCCTAACGCGCGAACCATTGGATTTCCAGTACTACGCTCCGGCAAACGCGATTGGCAATACCGAGGGCGACCAGGTACACAGCAATACGCATACCCAGGTGTAAATTACCCGGAGGAGAGCCCAGGCGAGTCGCCCGCCATCTCCCTGCCCACGCCTCCACCGCCGCCGTTGATGGCGGCCCTGCCTCCACCGCCGCCGCCGCCGCCCAGAAGACCGCCTCGAAGAAGCGTCACCTTCGCGGAGTCGCCGCCGAAGAGCCCGAAAAAGTCCAGGTTCTCGCCTTTCCTGCGTAGGCCGAGCATCACGATGCTAGACATCGCGGTGCCCTGGACACCGGCTTCGCCGCGCGTCTGGGCTGGTCGTCTCGGCGAATACAAACCCGAATACATCACGTAAAAACGAAAACAAGGAAATAAATCACAGTACGAGCACAGAAGCTCTCCTGTCCCGTAGGCTGGTCATAGATCGTTAAAATTTCGATCGTCCGACAGCCTGGCACAAAGATCCAAAGATCCAATAATCCCGAGCAACGCGTTTGCCGCAAATCGAATATCCGCGACGCTCGATTTCTCGAGCGTATCCCTCGATCGTTGTTAGTTCCGTGTTCCAGAGAAGCTCGAAGGAGTTGGAATTTCGAGCGTCGATCACGAGAACGACTCGTCTGTTTGTTCAAGTTCCTCGAATCGTACTGCCACACACACACACACACACACACACACATACACACACGTGATTTGAGATCGTCGATGACGTGTACCGAGTCCTTTCGGAATGATTCGTTCTTGCGAACAGGAACTAAACGAGTCCGAGGAATCGCTCGAGGGGAACGCAGAGGAGCCGTGTGTCACGACTGATCGACGAAGATTCTTGGTATCCATATTTGTTTCTGTTAGACGAGACGAATGATGGTTTTGCGACAGGAATCTTCGTGGACAGCCGTGTTTGTACATTGTATATATTACGTTGTAATCGAATCGAACGAGACGAATCAAATGGTGTAGAGAAAAGAGGAGAAGGACAACGCGTACGACCGGCTACCGGCGACGAGAACAGGTCGCGAAATTCGATAGTAGAATTCGATGGTCCTGGGGTGGGTGCATGTGCAACCAGCAACTCGAACTAACACACTCAACTGCCATTTCCGTGAGAAAGCCCTGTATACACGCGAGACACGAACGCGTGCACGTACGTATATGTATACATTATATTTCGCGAGGGAAGATACGCGGGTCGACCGAGAGAACGAAAGAACTTGCTGGAGGAACGATGAAACGAGGAGAATTCTGAAAGAAGTGACTGCGGATGAAATTCTGGCAGACATCGAACGAAAAAGAAGGAAGAAGAATAAAAGGGAAGAAAGAAACTGAAGAAGTTTGAGAAAACTGTGTGGAAACAGAGAATACAGGTCGACCGTGGCGTAACACTACTATTATTATTATCATTATTCTGATTACTATTATCGCGACAGCTAAGTTTTTATTACGGATTACTGTTCGTTACAGATCGTTGTACACCGGTGCAAACTATTTTGTGGATCTCGCGAGAATGGATAATTCGTTGCGTAAAGAAATAAAGAAAGGAAAGAAATAAAAAAAAAAAAAAAAAAAAAAGGAGAAGAGAGGAAGAAAAGAAAAAGAAACAACACTGGAGCCGCGATGCGTTTTTTAACTGACGAGAACGGTGTATAATCACATCGATGCGTGGGTACTGCGTGTGTGATAAATAATATATATATAAATATAAATATATATATATATACAAATATAAATATAAATATACATACGTATAGACGTTTATCGAGAGATGTGAGATGAAAGCGTAGGAGAAAATGTGTCAGAGAATGCGTGATGAAAGCGTATGTGCAGAACATAGGATTAAACGATAATCGTGTAAACGCATTATTAAGTACCTATCACTGCCAGTTCGCGCCGATCCGAGCCGAGAGAGGACGAAGGACAATTTTCCTTTTGTCGATGGACACAGACTTTTTACACACGCTGCCGTTTTCAGGCCCCGTTTTCACGCCGCAAAACGAACAGGTTTCCTTGCGTTGTCGGATCGCCGTGATCTGGCTCGAAGAACGACGTTTACGGCCAAGGTTTTTCGTGCCAAAAGACGATATCTCTCCCGATAACGATAACGTCCAGTGCTACGCTGTTACGAAAGAAGAGGCTGGGGTAGAGGAAGACCCCTGACGCAAGGTATAAAACAAACTTGAAATATATACATATATCGTTGGTCAAGAAGAGAACACGAGAGGAGAACAGAATACGTAAAAAGAACGATGCTCTATTAGTGAAAATGTTTGAATCGTTTGGATATTATTTCTTGGAAATATTCATCGAAAATGAATTTTCTGTTTGAAACACGCGTGCTTCTTTTAAATCGAATAAACAGTTTTTGTAATTGGAAATTTTCAAGCAATTTGCTATATAAAACACTGTGTTCGAGAGTTCTGTTTCGTTGATACTCTTTTATATTAATACGATAAATTCCACGATTCTAAAGGTGTATCAAGAGCGAAAAAGCAAAAACGCGCATGTACATATTTTTTTAAAGGTGATATAGATACCCTTTTAAAATTATGGATATTCCTCTTTTCGAAGCGGAGATTAACAAAATCAAAGGACACTGCTTCCTCGAAAAATACTTCTCAAGACGTTCAAAATATTGCGACTAGCGAGAAAATAATACGCCAGTAGTATAAAGTAAAAATCAAAAGCTCGAGCTCTGTCCACGTTGAAATGTAAAGTGCAGGCCGCCTGGAGCGTTTTTAAACCGTTTTGATCGATCTAAATCAAAATTAAAAATCAGAATCAAACTGTGTCAAACAAGCGTCGATTGTTACTCGAGTATCATCGTAGCACTGAACTGAACAAAGGGAGAGAGGTCGCGGAGCAAAATTGCATGTTGCGACGTATAAAACTATTTTTCTGGAACGCACTCTAACTATCCCGCCGAGAAACTTCGGTTCACATTTATTTACCGAAACAAACTGCCATAAACCGACGATTATCGAAGAACGAAAGAAAAAAAGAATACTCGTCAATTGTTCGTGAACCTTGGTGACTCTTCGTTTCTTCCACCACGAATTTTTTCTATTTCACGATTCCCCATAGATCCATTAAAAAAAAAAGAAAGGAAAGAGAAACGAGAATCGAGCCGACAGTCGAGCAAGTTTTATACGTGGCAGCGACGAGATCGATCTACCTATCATATCGCCAGATTTTCTTATTACGACTAATTGTTATCTATCAGCGGTTTAAATAACGATAGATAATGCGTATATCGGGTATTAAGCCGTTAACGTAACGATGGTAACACACGATGAACACGGTGATGCATTTATCGGAGCATCAGAACGGTGCGGAAGAGAAACTCGAGTCATCTTGATCGAAGGCCGCACGTTCTCACGACTTTACCCAGCGTGATCCATTTGATCAATGTACAATTTGCAGGACAGGCGTTATATACGTCTTTACAAAAAGGATAAAGTTACGAACGATTCGAGGGAAGTCAGATATTTAAATGGACGTTGGAAATGGAATGAATCCGAATCGCCGGAGTAACTTATTCTTGATAGTAGCATGGCGCCAAATTCAAATATAAAAGCGACGGTATTTTTGTTTCCTCCGTCGTTGTGGTCGTTAACGTTTTCATGTTGATGTTCGTCGTCACTTTTTCTATCCCTCGACAAACTCACCGATACGAAGCGGAACGAAAATAAAAATGAACAATGTAACAGTCCCCGTATACCGTCCCGGCGTCGTTACGAAACAACTCACCTGTTTTCACCTGTTCTTCCTGTTCACCTTTTACGCTTTTCCTTTTTTTTCTACGTAGAATTATCGAAATGAAAAAGAAGAAGAAGAAGATAAAGCTTGAAAAACTTTCGGGATATTCTACGACGGATGGTTGTAAATATTGTTCTCCTCCGAAAAGATCAGCAACGTGATTTTTCCATCGTACGAAGGAATTTCTAATCTTGTAAATATAACATGGAAGAGGATAGTTTTTCCAAAAAAATTTCATAGTGACTGACGTTCTTTCAATGTTATGTTTGACGAGAACAGCCGAAACTGGCAAAAGCAGAGTTATTTTGGAAGTATTTGCGGAGATTCAGTAGAATAGGTCAACGCATGGTCAGACAAGATCTCTATTTCTTTATTCATCCTTCTTTCTCTGTTTATCTTTTTATATTTGAAATAATTCTTATAACATCTTACATTGAATGACTGTAAATGCTTCCATATTCGCGTAGAATAAATAAGAAAATTTGCGTAATTTTTTCGAGTAATAAACATATAATGGATTTTTTGAATTAGTTGGATGCATAGAAATGTTCGATATCGTTGATCGAAAGCGATGAAAACGAACATTTGGTGAATAGTATTTATGAAAATCCAGTAGAATATCCCAGTATCCGATCAGACGATGCGTTACCAGCTGTAAAAGAAGGAAGCGCGCAAAGAGGCCGGAGAGAATAAAAGCGAAACTCGAAACTCGTTCGAAAAAAGAGCAGTTACGTAGAAAAAAATGTGGAGGGAGATCACGCGACGAAAGTCGAACGAATTTCAAAACGAAACATGAGAACGAACAAGCAAAATTATGAGGGAAAAATAAAGAGAAATAAGAAATAAAATAGCGTCTTCCAGTTTGCGCTTTCACCGATCGCTGCATAAGAATTACGCTTGTACCTTCGATTCGAGTATCCTTCGTCATCTCCCGTACCATTCCGTGGCATGATACGATCGATTCCCTTGTAAACCGTTGTATACCAATCAAATTTGTCACAATACAGGATCGTTTATTTAAATGTAACCTGCTATGTGATTCGATCCGACCCCTACCCAATTGCGTCACAGGTAAGTGAATCATTAATTGGTAATTTATATTTCAATCTGTAGGCGAAATTGTCTCCTTTATTACGAACAAAATTACAAACACGAGAATATAAAAATAATTGAAAACGGGACAAAACGTAGAAAAGAAAAAATTGATTGAAAGTTGTGAATATAATCTGAAAAATTGGACAGTTTGGAGAATAAAGATTTTCCCCGATAGGAATTTATTTTTTACGCGATTGGCCACGGTTTATGAAGCAGCTAAATATTCGGTTATTGCAAATTGTCCCAGCGCAGTGCGGAAACGCGCACAATGATTTATGGAGAGAGTTGTGAGAAATCCTCGCGCACTTCAGCCCTTTTGTACGTAAAGATAGATACATTCTACCATCATCGGATATCGCATAAACCGCGCGCCATGCGAAATTTCGATGAGCAAAACGTGAATAGAAAGTTGCCTACGAACGTGGCGTTGAAAGTATATAACGTTATAAAAAGTAACGACCAAGCGGAACAACGGGGTATACCGGACAAATTAACATATAATGAATAATAAAGTGGTAGAAAATCTGCTTTTACGGTAAGTACAAAGTAAAAACCGTTTTACCGGGCGATAAAGAAATATTCTCCATTAGACTAAGTACGAAAATTGAGGCAAATTGCTGTTTAGTTACGCGATAAAAAAAAAGGAAAGGCCTTCCAAGGGGAAATATTTACGTCCAATGCTCTTTTCGGAATAGTAGGCGTTACTTTTTTAACGAACGACGTTTGTTCGATGTAGTTTTCAGCTTTCAGAGCTTCTTTCTTTCTCCCTCCTCCCTTTTTTTTTACTATCTCGAGGCTAGAAAGGTCTCTCTTGTATTAAATAACAGGATGTTCCTTTAAAGTTGGATCTGTTGCGATTCAGGCAACGTACAAAGCGGTATTCAGCGAAAAAGAGTAGAACGAGACTTTAAAAATTGTATCTTGAGGCGGAATACGTAAACAGAATGGTAGACGCGAAGAAACAAGGGCAAGTATATAAATATTTCTACGACGCGGTGTAAGTGTTACGCTTCACCCTTTAACTCGAGTCGGTAATTATTTTTAAAGGGGAAACGTCGATACGCGGTGTCGTTACCAGGCTTTCTTCTAAAAATAATCAAATTCCGCAAGCTCCCATCGTTTCCAACCTCTCATTTCTTCGCAAAGAAACATTCTCCGTAAAACGTTCAAGACGTTTTGCTTTCATCTCTCCTCATTAAATACTCGACGTCTGTCTTGAATAATGTCTAAAGAATAACACACGTCTGCTATTTTATCGTCAGACGGTTCTATTCGTTTTTAATGTCCATCTTATACGGAGCATCGGGGATGAATTTGCTGAATCTAGATCACGTCTAAAAGAACAAAGATTGTTGAGAATTTTGGACCTTAATAGCCGAAATAATGGTATAGGAACACTAAATTTACACTTAGAATTTACATTAGAATAATCATATAATTATTTGTTAAACGATTTCAAAGATATTCATCGATACACACTTGCACGCGTCTCAGCACTTTCTTCCATACCCGACTGTTAACCGACTGAACCGTTTACATTCCTTTGTTTTCGAGACGTCGCGCGCACACATACTTCCACACACTGATATTCACATAGATGTATCACTACTACGCAGCTAATCTACTCTAGCACATAAAATTATACATATCTCAATAAAGATAACAAAAGAATCGTAAAGAATCGTAACTGTAAACGCAGTAACAATCAATGAAGGAGCATGTACAGTCCGTCTGTAAATCATTAATTACCTAAAATCTGTACACAAGCACCGTGATCAAGGCAAAGTAAACAGCAGCCCTCATCTCTCGATCATCTCCCGTCATACTCAATTCCACGAACGTACCACGTTAATTTAGCTAATGCAGACTAATACGACCGATACAGTCAAAGGCAACCAACCTGCTGTGTACCGAGCGTCGCTGAAGAGCTATTTGCGTCAAAGTCTGGCAGAAGGAGCGTTAGAACACAAACACAAGATGCCGCTGCTCTTTCTCTCTCTATCTCTCTCTCTCTCTCACACACACACACACACACACTTTCTCTCTCGCTTTTCTTTTACCACCGAAACCGAAACATCAGATAGTAGAACACGTGACACGTAGATCAGATACGAAATAACGATGAGACGGAGATAAAAGGAAAATTTCTCGAAAGAACGTTCGAAATCGAGATCACGCGAGACCGCGGCCACGTGCGGCGTACTAATTTCACCTATCGGACCTGGATTTACCTGGAACGAGAGATGACCATCGCGAGACTCGTGCTCGTAAAGGTTCTTCCCCGCTGTGTCGTCTGTTCCGCGGCGCATTTGCATTCGAATTATTTCAGCCAAATGGCAGGTGATCGATGGATCCCGCTATCCTTTCCTTTCCCTCCCGCTCGTGTTCTCCGCCGCTATCCATGGCGAGCGCAGCTGAATTCGAACGACTCGCTTCTGCCTCATTCACATGCTAACGACGAAGCGGCACCGCGATCGATGCGGGCCAATCACAGGACGAGACGCGCCGCTCCAGATGTATTATATACACCAACTATGATGAGCTTGTCGATAAACATTAATCATGATAATTTAAACGAACTTCCTACGGAAGCGGGAGAACGCGTATCGATCCCGACTCGTCTACCTGGTGAAAACGCGACGACCAAGCCAGCCGAGCTGCCGGGGCTTGAATTTAAATCGGTCGAATTTTTACGGGCACCTAGCGCGTTGGAATTCGGAAGTGGGGCTGCGGAGGAACGAGTTTATCGCTCTGGTATGTAGCAAGAGTGGTTTGAGGTAGGCGCCGGCTGGAATGACCCGATCATTCTCACCTTATATTTCACGGTTTGTAGAAACGATTGTGTTGCGGTTAGATCGCGTATACTTATGGGAATTTATATTTTTGTAAATATTAAGTTGAGAAACAAGTTTATGGGTGTTTGCTTAGAACGTCGAGTCCTATTACTATTGTATAAGATTTACGCAATCAAGGAGTAACTTGTCTATTTTACTGTTTTTCTTTAATATATATCTGTCATCAAAAAATACAAACAAATGTACTCTTGCAGTCCTCAAAGAATTTCCATAATATTCTTCGAAATGTATACATTAGCGAAGGACGAGCGAATTTATTATTTAACTCGGTACAATAAAAGAAATGAAATTAGATAAGGAAAAAGGTTTTTCGTGTGTCAAATTTTCGAACGAGTACTGTACCTTGGATGTCTCGTATAGTTTTGTATGTTCGGTGGATTCTGTGCATCCTTGCGTCTATCTCAGTTTGCTAGAAGTTCATAAACGCCGTAGTTTAGTCAGAGTATTCAGATAATCGTTCGACCAAAGATCTTTATACAACTTCATACTTTCGCGAATATAATTAAGTAAATAGAATTCAAACAGCGAATTGTTTCATCCGTTAGATATTACGAGAAATTCGGATATTTAAACGTGTTTGTGCATTCTGTGCATTTCTGCACGTATAAATTTCCCATGAATGCGTAAACAATTACAGTGGTTGATGTTCAAATTATGTTGGATTTAGGATCGTTGGTATCGTATGGAAGTAATGAGAGGTCCGAAGGAAAGGAATTGTAGGATGCTATGGATGATAACGATGCTTGCTTCTGTGAATAAGATATAATAAGAGAGTTCTTTTGTGCCATAGTCCTTTAGTTATACTAAATAACAATAATCCTATTTCCTTTCAAAATATGGTCTTCCGTTTCCAGGTATTTTATTGGGTCAAATATTATTATTTCTACTCTGTTCCATATAAAGGATTCTCCCTCGCACTCTATTTTAGGAATTTATATTCTTGTTCTCTAGTCTATTTCTATTTTATCTTTCAATCTTGTTGCTTTAAAATATATAACGTTTCTTTCCAATTCTATCGAATGACAAGAACACTGAAGTTACAAAATATTTATCATCCAATACATATATAGAATAAAATATGTATCAAATCGCGGACCAAGAGAGTAGCTCTAGATAAACCTAGACGATCGCGAAAAGACGAAGATCGAACTCGATGGACGTATACGGAATTGAATGGAAAGGGCAAGAACGTTACGCAGCAAATTTAGAAGATCCGCCTATCGAGCTGACACGATCATCTAGAATTATCGCGCCGGTTTATCGATAGTCTGACCGTTCAAGATGAATCGTTCTTTCTCTTATCTACATCTCAATAGAGCCACGTCGTAAAATCTACGGCATATCCCGCAACAGCACCATAAACAAAATTCTTTCTCTGCGCCCAACTGTCCAGTTACAAACGGATCTTCTTCTTCTTCTTCTTCTTCGTTCTCAGATACAACTTTGCAACAAGTACGTACCTCGCTAGAAAGGAAAAGTAATTCTACAAAAGATTTGGTTGTCAGCGTCTGAACAGGGAGTCACGCGTGACCTCGTGAAACGAACTCATGCAACGAGTTTCTATCGGCAAGCAGCGATCCCGTGGAGGCCTAGAACGAGGAAGAGGATGCAGGAGACGAGCAACCCGGGCCTCTCTTTAGCTGTGTCTGTTGATCGGGCGTCGTTCGAGCCGCCGCCTCCCGTGGTCGACGCCGGCGCAGGCCGCTTGTTTATATCGTTGCCTCGTCAGAGGGAAACACGCTGCTCAGGCTACGTAAAACGAACGGAGATGGTACGAGAGCAAGAGAGCGCGAAACTGGAGAATAACGAAGAGCGACGGAGTGGAAGAGAGACTGTGACGCAGCAGAAGCCGCGGGAATAACGGAGAGAATACGGCACGAGGGTGACAAGGACGCAGAAGCGGGTTGATCGAGTGCAACGGAGAAAGGGAAGATACGAAGAGTCGAGAATTCTACGCGGGGAATAGTAGATTCGCAGGCAGGAGGGAGAAAGAGGGAAAGAGAAACGCGAAGAGGAGATCCCTGGTGGGGAATGGAATGGATGCTAAATATAGACAGGGTTGCCAGGTTGCAGAAACAGCCGCCGCCCCTTTGAGTACTGGGACGGGTTAGTTCAGCCCGAAGGGGTAACGTGGAGAATCGTGGGTCGCGGAGGGCGGAGGAGGGTGCAGAAGGGCGGCAAGGTCGCGTCATTGATCGAGGGTGGAAGGGGTGGCGGTATGACGCTCCTAGTGACGTCATAGCTCTCTACAACCCCCTCGAACTACCCGCAGGCGCCCTCTCTTTCACCAGCTCTCCGCGCCAGGCCCGTTTGTTGCCTCGCCCTGATACACCTTATTCTCCTACCCTCTTCCCCCAATCCTCCTTTCAGCCCCTCGTGTCCTCTCTCCACCGAACTCTATCGGTGGCCTATACCCACCCATCCCATCCGGCCACCCTCTCCCGCCGCATCATCTTCGCTTTGCTTCGCTTTGACTCGCGCTTTTTTTGGTACGCTTTACTTAGCGCGCTGCGTCGTTGTTCGACGCGTTGCTCTCTTTTTTCCCCCGACACCCTTACTGAATTTCCAGTTTCCCCTTCGCGATGTCCCCGGTCTTCTGCCACCACCTCGCGACGGCACCATAGGGCGAGGATAATTTCGGCCGAATATGGAGCACCTCGAACGAGCAGAGGGTGCCTTCGCGGGAATCATAGCGCGGCGGTCGCCCCCAAGATCGATTAATCTCCATTACAAACTGTTCTAACTGCGTGCCACGGTTTTGTCGTCGATTCTAATTACCCCTCGTTAGCGGGCGCACCCCCTGCCTCCTTCAGCGGGGTTCTTTTCGCGACAGGAAAAAACATCGGGGAAAATCGATGATTCAGTTGATACCGTAAGTGAATAGAGACGATGCTTGGGTCGACGATTCAGAACCTCTGGCTCGTAGATCCAGCAGGAACAAGAAGGGACTCTTCAACCGTTGGGAACCGTTCATACAGTGACACAAAGAAAAAGGGAGCGAAGCAAAAACCATAGTACAAGGACGAGTGCTCTCGAGCAGAGCCCGATATGTTTCTCCGGGAGAAAAAATATTCTCTTCGGTATCATCGACAGCGGCGGTGGCATGGTGAATGGGGAAACGTTGCGATAAAAAAACCATGCTCGAGTAGCTGGCGGTAAAACGCAGAGACACGGAGAAGAGGCGCGGATGAATTCTTGTCAGGAGAGAGGAGAGAACAGAGAGGGGCAGGGCAAGAGTGGATAGCGTGGGGACCGAATAAAAAGTACGGAGAGCGTGTTAGTCGTGATCCGACAAGCCGTGCGTGTTCTGCAGCTTTTCGGCCGACAGTTTGGATCCCAGCAGACCCGCGCCAGCTCTCCCGTTCCTAGGCATGACGGGTATAAATTATGCCGCTGGCCTATTTACATGGCTGCCATCCTGGCCAACTCGACCCGGTCGCTCTTCATAGCAGAGATACCTACTTACGTACATACGTACGTGTGTGGTCCTCTGCATTCGGCTCGCTCGATCGTCGTGAGAGAAGGAGGGTGGAGGGGGAGGGGGTTAAAACCGATTCACGGCCAACCAGAAAAATTCTGGAAACCGCGCGACAGGATGGACGTCCTACTAAAAGCGAAGAACGTGGCCACGCCACGGCTGCCTGACAACCGTGCTTCCACCTGTGCAACGTGAAACTTTATTTCGGCTAAGATACGAGGTGCGATGGTCGTGGTCGAAGACGATCAAACATTGGCTTGAGACGAATTCTGCTAGTTCGTGGTTTTCTGTATTTTCTTATGATTCGCGAATAATTATAGCAGGAAGATTAAAAAGTGGCGGAATATAAAGTAGTAGAAGTAATAAAAACAGAGTAATTTAAGAATTCGAAAAGGGATGACGACTGACAAAATTTGCATAGTAATTCTAGGAACAGTATAGTAATTCGTCTGGTAATTCTTAATATTTGAATTTCATTAAAAAAATGTTCTTTCTTAATTCTTGAGATATCGTAAGTACGATAGAGAGATATAAATATTCATACAGAGTATAGAACCGTATGCGTGTGATATAGATTACTACAATGCATAATCATGTTTATGTTTCAAATATCGTCCTGTCTAGTAAGTAGATCGCGAAAGATTGAAGATTTGAATTAACCAATTTGTATTAACGAAGCTTATGATGGAATGCAAGCTTCCAGCCGAACATGATATCTTCTTAGAATATGATAAATTCTGTTTAAAACAGTACAAGATTATTTTGGTGTAACGTGATGTTTGATTTGATAAATGATCATTATTTGAACCTCATATTCCTCGAACTCGTATATCACATTCTATAGGATCATTTATGAAGATGTTTGAACGTCAAACGATTAACTGTATTGTATAGAAACTTTTTATAAAAATAGTATTATTTTGTTTGCCATTGATCGGATATTTCTCCTGTAGTATACGTTTGCTTAAAATAAAAAAAATAATATGGTTTTCTCAGAATCATACAAATCGTATGAACATCGTGTAAACATTAGCGAGACGTCAAAATAAAATTTCACGTACTCGTACTCATATAATGGATTATATGCAAACGAGCTTTTTCCCTTGTCCCATATCAACATATATGCAAGAAAAGTGTGTAGATCATAAATTCTCTGGTCTCAGAGGGTGAGCAAAAAGATCTTATGAATTTTTAACAATAAGTGACAGTGATATGTGCTTCGAGCTTTCGAGCGTCGGTAAACAGTAAGAAACGCGCGAAAACAAAGTAGCTCCGAAAATAAAAATCGATTCTCGTTGAACTCAAGAAGACACGAACAGATTACTACACGTGCAACCGAAACAAATCACAGAAAAGTAGAGTAAAAGAAATCTTGTCGTTACTTTCGTTTTATCAACATTTTATCAACATTTGAGAGTTATTCTATTGATTTCTATTATATTTGTAAAGCTACTATAATTATGTCGTCGATCGTATTTAATTAAAGAAATTACATTTACAATCACGTTATCGTTATCACGCTACTTTAACGAAAATCCGTTTCATAAAAACTCAATAGCTTACGTGAGATACATTTTAGAAAAGGTCAACAAATTAACTTTAAAAGGCGAGAGATCCAGCGTCGTCTCTTATTTCTTAGTCAGAATTACTCACGCTCATTTCCATGAAACTTCCTCTTTCGTCAACTCTGGTATTAAAATATTACCAGGTGAACACTGGAAAAGCGAGCGGTGCTCAAAAAGGGACGATTTCGCTGAACGGCGAACGTCACTTGCTGGTGCAGTTATCTCGTTAAGGAAGGAGCCATGGCCGGGAAAGGGAAGAGGAATGAAAGAAAAACAGGTAAGGATAGAGTAAAAAATTGGTGAAAACAGGGAAGAACGTTCCGATGGCGTTTAACAGCCCTGAGGCGCGACGATTTTTTTCAAAATATTTGCTTTCAATTCTGAAGGATCGGGGCACCGAGTGCAATTTGCGATTTTCAAGCGCCTGTCCCGCCAGCTTTAGTTTCAAACGAGAAAAGAAAGGACGTGGACGATGAAAGAAACGACGAAGAAGGACAGAGGAAACGGCGCAGAGAGAAAGGTCGGTGGGAATGAAAAGAGAGAAAAAGGGGGCGAGGAAACGCGAAAGAAAAGCGAGAAAAATAGACGGAGGCGAGATGTATCCGCGCATTCCATTTTCCGTGTCTTTCTTTTCTGCCTCTGCGCCAACCAGACAAAGGTCCTTCCGGAACTCGCAGCCAGGTATTCTCCGGACCAATTAGAAACGGGGTGTCAAATGGAAACTTCGAATGAATAACCACTTTCCTCGGGGATGAGGAAGAATTATATTCTCGCCTCGTATCGAAAACGAAACTGTGTTGCGATAAATACGTCGGTCGACTGATCGCATTGTAATCGTTAATCGTCTCGATTGAACGACTGGGACGATTCTTCCGTTCTGGGGTTCAAAAGGCGGAAAAAACAACAGAAGTATCGAGAGACGAACGCCGTGAAAGAGAGACAATCGACTTTTCGTGCAAAAGCAAAATGATCCGCGAAACTGGGTTACGAGACACGTAGATCCTATTTCCTGGCGTGTCCCATTGTGAGCAGCAAAAACTGGCAAGAAAATGCTGCCACTTCGATCTTCCACTTCTCTAACGATACTTTGAATCGTTCGCGCCCAGCGTCTTCTTATTCGCGTGCTTCCGATCTCCGGCTCGTTAAATATAGTCCACGATCGCCGAAACGGGGCGACTATTTCTCTGCGGGTGAACAATGGCCGCGACATGATTGATCGATCGACAAAAGAAAATTTCGAGAAAATTTTAACGCGGAACAAGTAGAGAGAGAATTTGAAATTTTTGGTTATTCTTCTTCGAGTTAACACGGGAAATTGAATATCGACGTGAAATATTCGTTCGTTTATACGTTGCACATGTTATACAACTCTTGGTGAACTTAAATAGTTTCATTGAGAACGTAGAAGAAAAAAAGCAAGAAATTATTGCACGGAAAATCAAAGAGCAGTCAGCTGCTTTAATTACGGGACATTCCAAAAATTATTCCCATTTCTCGTTCAGTGTGTATAAAATCACGTTTATTCCTCCAATTCACTGACTTCGCCTACACAATTCATCTGGAATAGAAAACCCGAACCTACGCGATCTTTTATTCCAGGCACTTGTTATTCGCACCCACGCTTTCGCCGAACATTCACCCCTACGGGAAACAAAAGTTGTTGTTGCATTATAAGCTGTATTCGATATATAAGCTGAAAATTCGAGCGAATATAAAACAGAGACGATCTTCAAGGCATAACCTGCTGTATTTTATTTGGAACCGGACCAAAGCATACATAAAATAACTAATAAAAATAGTCAATAACGAAACAATTTTACACGATCGAACGATTAATCGTAACAGTCGAGTCCCATTACAGTACCAATAAAAGTCCAAAATTTTCTGTATAACACACATAACGCAATTCTATAAAAGATGTCTACGAATTTTCGAATACTTTCTATTTGCCATAAATTTACAGGTCTCTTTTTTTAGAAAGCTTGTCGATTCTATCGCCAAATTTTACCAAGAAGATCGTCTATTGTAATAGAAATAATAAACGAACCACGACCTGAATCGCATCAAAGCGATTAAGGTGGAAAATAAAGTTTACAACGTCTCGTGCAGGCGTCCGAAATTGGATCGATGAGAACGCCGTCTTAAATGGTCGCTGAAATATGTAAATTGATAAACGGGCCGCTTTAAATTTGTCAAATCGTGTTTCCTCGGCATTCGATTGGCCGGAAACCGATCCTGGATCGTTAGGACCAGTTCCCGGGGACGGAGATATGGTTGGCTTGATCACTGCCACTTGGCTCAATGAATTAATTACAGTTAATTGGCAATTACCACCTTGCACCGCCTCGCGACCCTGATAGGTTGGCGCAGTGACGCTGCGGAGGAAAATATATTTTCTTCGTAATGCGATCCTGCGCCCCGGTGTTCCGCGTTTTCTGGCCCCGAATTGATTTAATAAACGCTTAACATCATCCTCCCCTCGCTCTTCTATCGCCCTGTGGCTCTCTTTTTCTCCCTCAATTTATTGGATTGACAAGTTATTAATTCGACAACGAGTAAACCGTGCCGAAGTTATTTCTGTAACAAGCTTTATTTATAATTACTTTTATCGATATGATCGCTTAATATAAAGTTTCATCGATGGAGATGACGACGAGAGACTAGTTACCCGAGAGGAAATGAAAATCCTGTGTGCACGGGGTGAATGGCGTAATTTACCATAGTTCTCTTTGTTAGCAGCGAAGTGATACTACTTTTCCATTTTTCCACTTTTTTATTTTCTTTCTTCGATGTTGTTTTCTGTCGCTCGATACCGGACACAAGCGGCTCCACAAAGGCCAATTGAACTGATTTTTCAATTAGAGCGATATCTTTCGAGATCTATGCAATTTCCACGACACAATTTTCAATTTAACCGCCAGCACTCGAGGTGACGCGTCAGTTGAAAAAAAGAGTAGGAACTCGAAAATATTAATTTGATAATATTTTCTTAATTAAGTGAAACCAATTAACTTTCGTTTAGTATGGCTTTCCTCATTCTCGTGACGTCTGGTTATATCAAGCACGGACCATTAAATACAACATTTGAATGGGAAAGGAAAATAAATTTCGTACCAGGTTGGAAACAACTCTCAATACAAACTATCGTGTGTCAAAAAAGAAAAAGAAGGAAAAAGATAAGACAAAATGAAAATTATAGGAAACCTAAGAAATATACACTTATTTTATTATTCAACGAGATATATTAAACAAATTATTAAAAAATTACTTTGGAGAAATTATCGTTGAGAAAGGATATTGAAATTGCGACCCATTAAGACCAAAGATATTTTTTAATCTGCCGATCCAACAGGGATGATGTAGTAAAAAAAGGACAGTCACTCACTGTATATCAATCATGTTACCCATGTCACCCATTACAATTACGGTAAAACTCCGTTTATATGAATTTGATGAGAGATAATTTACACAATTCCAGTTCATATAAAAGGAATTTACGTTCAAATAAGTACCAAAGACGAAAATTCCACTCAAATAAACGGAGTTCATATAAACGGGATTATACTGTATTATTTCTTATATTATATTAGACTAATCGTATCTTTGTTAACACAATTTAAAAAATGCAACCTAGATAGAGATTTGTTTCGCGTACTAAATATTAATAACGCGTGTTTTACTCTATTTCGTATACTTCTTGTGTATTTCTTTCCAAACATTCTACTTATTACGACTCACTTCTGCATAAAGTCAGTTTAACTTTAGTCGGTTTACAATCGATAATTTAGCATTCCACAATCTACGTAACGTTTTCTTTTCATTGCCATAAAATAGATTTGTTCGTTAATAAATAATTAAACCCAACGAATTACACCCAATAAACCTAGTCGTTCTCTTCCAAAAAATACTCGACGAAGAAAAGTCGTCTCAGAACAATTCCAAATGTCTCAAAAACGAAAAGCTCTCGGTGTCGAGATCGGAACGAACCCGAGTCGACGATAAAACGATTTCACGGGGCTATGAAAAGTTAGAAAGAAGATGTAAAAAAGTAACCGCGAGGAGAGAGAGAAAGAGACAGGAGTAAAAGAGAGGATTCGAAAAGTGAGTAGACGAGATACTCATTAAGAAATACCTGCGACGGGACATATTCAAAGGGCGATGGTTTGTCACGTCATTAGGCCGCAGCCTAATTTTCTTTTTCCCGCGTTTCGTTTCACTTGCCTTTCCTCGTCGGCGTCGTGCCGGCCTGGACGCGAATCTAAATTAAATCCGTCGCTGAAAAGCATGCCTGTATACATAAGGATCCCGACACTCGAGGACACATGAATGAAGAGAAGGACCAGCTCGCGCGTTTTCGCATTCACCGTCACGCGGCCACGTGTACGTGTGCGGAGGTCGCGCGCGCAACGCCACGTAACGTCGCCGATTCAGCGACGCCAAGGAGGCATGAATAAGCGGTATTATACTTACGAAGGTAACACGTTGTGCTGTGCGTTAACGCCTCGACGGAAAAGTCGTCACGAGCCGCCTGACGATGTAACGAACGCTCGTGATACCCACGTGTGCACCTACTCGCTGTAACCACGTCCATTTCCGTTTCTGTCTATTCGCCGATGAAGCTTTGCCGGTCGTTTGTCGACCGTAGAAATGTAGAGATTATCCCGTAACCGATGGTGCGATCAGAAACGGATGGATTTACGTGAAAACTGAGATTGAAAAATATGGAATAACATTTTTTGATGCGAGGCAGTGTTTATGAAAAAATCGAACTTAAATATTTGATTTCACTGCGCTCGAATTTTGCATATGGACTGAGATTACATAAAATCGACCGTGCATTTTAAAGAAACTGTCATCGCAAAATTGTGTTCGTAAAAACGAAGAACACAATTAGGAGTTCAGCAAAATGGAAAACATTTTTAATCGTTCTGAAGTAATGAATTTTTCTTGTGCGAGTATTAGTACTATGCTATTGAATATTTCCCATTGCTCAATATGTTAAGTACAAACTTAGACACGAGATAAGTAGACATAGATAAGTATATGCTAGGCAAATACTTGAAGTCAATTCGCTAGAAAATATATGTATCAACAAATATAAAATCGTATGTTTGAGTTAATTTCAAATCGTCTAGTTTAAGTAATTGTATGGTCAAGCAGTAAAATGTAAGTTCTAAGTAGTACAAGTATAGCGACGTCGGACGGTACTGCTTTAAGTAGCTCGAATCTATCAGTATCAGACGTATAAGATTTACAACTCTTAATGGCCGTTTATAAATGCTTTAATTGTTAAGTAGCATAAATGAAACAATTGAAAAGTTATTGAGAGCAATTTCAATTTCAAGTAGGTAGTATAAATCTACCAATGCAACGTGCAATTATATAACAAGCTTGTCCTATTCTCTTTGTAGGATTAAACGCAATTTCCAATTTTCTGATTATCTTCTACGAAACGATACTGCCCATAATTAACATAACACGATATCATCATCTCTTAACCACCTTCTATACATTTCCAAAAACTATACATCGCTACCACTTTCTCGTCCCGCACTATATCCTTTCCATGTGTAACAACGTATCCGACCGTCAGGATTAGAGTCAACACGATCTAAAGCAGCTTATCAACGTGATTAACGCAAAACCGAGAGTGAGAGAGGCTTTGGGAATCGAGGGTGATCGTTAATTAATAGGCTTGTGAAATTCAGCAGCGATCTTACGAGCTGCTTGCCAATGAACGAACCGAACGAAGGAACGAACGTCGTCCGAGAAATTAATCAAACATTAAACCCCATAAATTTTGCGAGCCCTCCATCGCACATTAAATACGATAAAGTCCGTTGGTGGCTAAGCTATCCAGGCGGTTGTAACGTGATTAATTAATGTACCCGGTAAAGTCGACGCGTCGAAATGAACACACGTAACCGATGTGCTCGCAATTAACAGAATTATGCTTGCCGGTGTCTGATACTCCATTAACAGAATCGATCAATCGTAATGGCGGTGAAGTGGCCCGCTCCAAGGCCATCTTATCCCATGTTAGGAGCTCGCAAGGGTTAAGCACCGGAATTATGGTGGCGGCGATAATTAACCGTGAGGTTTCGAGGTACCAGCTATCGAGTATTAATTAATTATACGCACGCCCGGTCCCCATTTTCATTACATCGATATGTCGATTATATATTCGCCTAAATTCTCGGAAATACATGCCGAATGGTCGTTAGATATCCGAGATAAGTCGATTTCACGGTGAAGAACGTATACCGTAGGAGGAATTTCGGAGATGATTGTAGCGGAACCGTGGCCGACCAGATTTATTCGAACCGATGAGCGTTTATTATGCGTTTTGATTAAAAGCATTGAGTTGCTAAACCGATATCTGTCAGACGTTAATACTTTAAACTGGCTGATACTTGATATTTTACCCTATCTAATTTATATTCAACTAGTTACAGCTGTGCATAATTTGATTACAGCGATTTCAGTTTTCCTACGTAAACTATAGGAGCACAATTTACAAGTGAAAATAAAAACGATATTATACATGCATAAAATCTTACTATAAAGTTATAAGTAAATATTTACCTTTTTCTTATTTTTATTTATAGACTATGCTTCTGTAGTTTGATCAGAAAAATTCAATATAACCTGTATTGTCATTATTTTGTATCCAATGATTTCTCTATACTGGTACATTTCTTTCTCGAATATGTTTTATATCCTACAAGAGACAGGAATAAGATAAATAGATCTTGTGGACAGCTCTTATATTTTTCGGTTTATATAACAAAACAATGTTTTCTTTCGTTCCTTTTCCACTTACAATACATGATATTATTCCCCAAAATAATTTCCATTTATTCAAAAATATTCTCCTAATATCTGTTCAAATTATACACATATATTTATCCATTTTGTAAAATTCGATCGCTTCTTTTATAAAGAGTTATGTTAAATAATTTTGTAGAAGCATTCCCAATGAGCTCTATGCTGTGTTTAAGATTCGTTCAACTCAAATAATGCAATGCATCCTACCACAAGGATAAAAGATCAATCTCGGTGAGAATATACGCTGAAATGATTTCTAGTTGCGCGCGTGAAGTTGTCGGAAAGATAGATACGCGATGTAAACACGCACTGTGTACATAAACTGTAATGAAATTTAAGGGAGCTCTGTATGATGTGTAACGAGATTTTGGGAGTGCAGCGCAACCGAAGTGGAGCTACTAGATCAGCGAGTTATTATTGCATTAGATGAAGAGTTGATGTTGGTACGCAAACTTGCATAGTAGCTGTTTTAGCTGAAAGTTTGTTGCTCTTGAAATCGTTTATTAAATTTACAATCGAGGATTTAACTGCCAACTAAATATGAAAAACGATTATCGATGGGAATGAAATTAATCAGGAAATTAATCAGGAAATTAATCAGAAATTCATAAAAGATAAAATAATATGACAATATAATGTTCAAAGAACGTAAAATAATATTATAATGTAATATTCAACGACGATCAAGGCAAAGTACAGGTCAGCGCAAGAGAAATGTCTAGATATTACGTACACGACCACACGCTTCTTAATATTCCTATTTGGTGACGGCTATTAGGCGAGTAAATAATCGTGCGAACTCTCGCGTTTCCATTTCTCTCGTGCTACGCGAAATTGTGCGGTAAAATGGCATCGTTCCAGCTCATTGCGTTGAGTTATACGTCGTTGGATCGAAGATACGAGTCCTTACGAAGTGTTACAAAATTAAATAATCATACGGAGCTGATATGTGACGAACGTTCCGTAAAGAGATCGTGAAATTTTAACGTTTTCTATAAATATAACAAACAACGAAACATGATAGGATATCATCGAATGTCTTAAAAATACCATAAACGCAAATTTATAGCATATCTCTTGATACAGAGAAAGCGAACTAAGGAGAAATAATTGAATGGTTTGCCAAGAACCTCCGTAAGTTGCACCAAAGAGTTTAATTTAACAACGACCGCAGTTCCAACGGATAGTTAGAGTTGTTAAGCCGAAATGGCGAAAAGGTTTCGCTTCTGTCACCGTCTCAAGGACTTTCGAGATTATCATCAGCGTTCTTTGCTGGAACACGGAAAAGCATAACCGTAACGAATCAAAAGGCATAAATCAGTAATGTTCCTTTTCATTCGACAAACCGGATTCGCGTGTAGACGACGAGGATTTTCCACGCAAACCTCCCAGAAGGATATGCGTCAACCGTTAACGAAGTTTTAATTAATTTTACGTCAGAAGGCTTTTTCTGCTGTAGCTCTTCAAAACAGAAGAACGGTGTATGTGCAATGACGGGTCAAGGCTTAAGAAACTTTCTTTATTTTTCCTGGCGAGAGAAAAGATCAAACTTCCTAGAGACGCCAAGCTAAGAATACTTCAAACATTCCTCCGTCAATTGTTTCAACTTTCGGATAATCGAAAACTTTGAAACGCCGCTAGAAAGGTGTAAACATAAATGAGCAGATGATGACAGGAACTGATAAAATTTCTTGGTAAGTAAAATATAACGCGCAAGAATAAACCATAATCTGCATAATAATAGGCGACGCGATGTATACTACTCGTATTACGGAATACGCGTTCTTTAAACATGCATGCATGTTTGAGTGCACGCGAGTATAAATTAAAATAATTAGCCATGAAACAGACGGATACATAAATGCACATAGCACGTACAGAATGTAGGGAAATGACTCATACGAATAATACGAAAATCTACATTAGCACGATTACGTTAACGCGAACTTCTAAAATTGTTGTGACAACATCCGAGTCAGACCTCGCTAGGTAAAACTTAGATTCGTTGAGTTTTATTGGAACTTGAACCGTGTTGGTATCACTCTGTTGGTGTCAACGCGAAGAATTTATGACTTGGGTGAAATTTCGGAATCTGAATGGAATTATTTTGAAATTATCATGCCGAATTAATAAGACACCAGAATCATGAAACCCAAGTAACGACATATTAAAATCTTAAAACTCGAATATTGGTATTCTAACATTAGGGGTTCGTGCCATGATACATTAATGTCATGGGACTCAAATAACGAGATAATGGAGTCATGGGACTCTAAGACGCTATGTTAGAGTCGTTAGAGCAAGATGGTGACACAATAGAGGCAAGGGACCTATATAATAAAATACAGGAGTTATGGAACTTTGATGACATTCTGGATTTGGGATTGATTAGCAGCTTCCACGTCCTCTTAGAAATATTTGTATGTACTTGCTACTAATTACTAGTTATGAAAATTACATTCTTGTTGAAGCACATAGCAGGAACGCTTTCTGTTTTAATTTGCTTGTTTTATTATTCAAAAGAGAGCTTACCATATCAATTTTATAAAATAGACGACATGTTTTGTTGAACATTTGATCTTCACAAAACATAATTTTTCATAAGACCTTTTAATTTTACACAGTATCACGACTGCACAACATTTTTACTACCTTGACATTAGGCAAATAGTGCGCAGGCACGTTGGTGTACGAACAAATTTGAAAATGTACATAAAAGTAACAGAATATTTATTGCCACTTTACAAAGATCTATTGTCATTATTATATCTCTACAGAGATGATTATTCATGTCGTAGAGTATACTTTTGTGACTTTTACGAATGTATATACTCTATAAATGTTTTCTAACTTTTACGTATATCTTCAGATTTGTCTCTGACTTTAACAACATAATCCTGATAATCCTATTAGACAGCTAATAAAGTTTCAAAATATTTTTCATAACTAAGTAGTATATCTACATACATTACATTTTATTAATATTATATATTATATTACAGACATATTATGTCTTCTAACTTTTACGTATATCTTCAGATTTGTCTCTGACTTTAACAACATAATCCTGATAATCCCATTAGACAACTATCAAAGTTTCAAAATGTTTTTCATAACTAAGTAGTATATCTACAAACATTATATTATATTATATTACATTTTATTAATATTATATATTACATTACAGACATATTATGTCTTCTAACTTTTACGTATATCTTCAGATTTGTCTCTGACTTTAACAACATAATCCTGATAATCCTATTAGACAGCTAATAAAGTTTCAAAATATTTTTCATAACTAAGTAGTATATCTACATACATTACATTTTATTAATATTATATATTATATTACAGACATATTATGTCTTCTAACTTTTACGTATATCTTCAGATTTGTCTCTGACTTTAACAACATAATCCTGATAATCCCATTAGACAACTATCAAAGTTTCAAAATGTTTTTCATAACTAAGTAGTATATCTACAAACATTATATTATATTATATTACATTTTATTAATATTATATATTACATTACAGACATATTATGTCTTCTAACTTTTACGTATATCTTCAGATTTGTCTCTGACTTTAACAACATAATCCTGATAATCTCATTAGACAGCTATTAAAGTTCCAAAATGTTTTACATAACTAAGTAGTATATGTACATACATTACATTTTATTAATATTATATATTACATTACAGATATATTATTATTATATCCATAAAATGTCTGCTATAATTCTACATTGGTGTTTCGATCTCACAACAATATTATATTTCTTACGTCTATCTACTCCTATCGTCGTAGTAGCTGAAATCTTGTATAATGTTAGGAATAGGATCTTCAATCTTTGGATACCGTGATAATACGCAAACCTGCGTATACGTCGAACAAAACCCCAAAGTTTCGATTGACTCTAGAAAGTCGCCTGCAGCTATGGGATCGAACTAAACCGCTGTTGCCTAGATTCGAAAGGGTGGCCGTGGGGGATAAATGAGAAGGAAGGAAAACGCGGAGGAAGCTTAAATCAATTCGGTGCATTCGCGCTGGAATACCCAGCAGGTATATTATGTACCTATTATCGGGAAAGCCAATCCACCGAATATCGTGGGCTTCGCGTATGGTGCAGGAAGCTCGATTTCCCCAATCGAGTACCAGTTAGTTAACTGCGTCCCTTCTATGTCTCAGCTTGCGTTTGTAAACCTGATCAACCGGAGGATATTGTGAGCTGAATTCTCAGTTTACTTTCGTTCGCCAGATATTTGATTGGATCTTTGATCCAGTTACAATAAAAGTATCCAAACTTTTGTTGAAGTAAAAGAGCACAGACGTTTCAATTATAGTTGAATATTTGGAATTCCATCGTTGCAATGTTGCTATATATTTTGTACGAGTATAGTAGGTAGACGAGGAATAAACGAAACAGGAAACATTTCAACAGTTACAAACCAAAATAGCATCGGGTCTGAATTGTGAAGTTGAATATTAGATCGTCGTATAATTAACGTGGATTTTCTAAGAATCCAATTTTAAACAACGGAATAGAGAAAAAGGAATTTAGTTCATCAATCATTAATTACCGACATTTATATAGATATTTATTTCCCTTGCAGTTAAAACTCACACTTTAATGTATCATTGAGTTTTATATCAATTAATTTATTCTTGATAATTTAAAATCCAAAAATAATTTATATAAGTTTAACGAAGAATTAAAGTCATTATAAATAAAAATATTGCCTATTAAATCTTTTATTTGATTGTTTCTAAAATCACGAATAACATGAAATTAATAATAAATTATAACTGGTTAAGGCTAACATTGCCGGTACAGATCCTTAATAAAGCTATTTTCCTCTATTCGTATCAAATTTTAACGGATTTCACGCTTTCAGGTTAACATTTGCATTTAACGTATATGAATATAAATATATATAGAAAAAACCGTCATACATATGAAATAACCTTATGCGACACAAGAACCCAAGAAAATATCGGACGGAAAATAAACTTTGAAACGTAGCTTGGAAAACGAGGGAAATCCAAGCGCACGAGGTGAGGAAAATCTCATCTGGTTGAAAAATCCTCACGTGTGTGTCGAGCGTTGCGATTTCAACGACGTCGCAGGAGATTCGATAACCGATTCAGAGTCGAGACGAGGGGACGCGAGCCACGATTGCCATAAAAGTGAACGACGAGTATCACGGTTGTGATACAGAATCGCGACGCGACGAAGGGAAAACGCAGCAGAGACGTAGGAAAACAGACGGTCCCATCGAAAAATCCCGGAGTGGCTCGTTGACGGGAGCAGCGGAAAGTAGTCGCAGGTCGGCGCCACGTTGCACCGGCTGAATAATAAATACCAGGAGCGGGCACTGCGACCCCGAGAGTGGTCACAGATGCGCTAGGCTTAGGATGCACTTTACTGCAGTGCAGTGTCGCCGCGTTCCACGGCCATGTACGCCGCGTCCTCCTATATAATGCAACGTATGTGCCGTAAACCTGCTCCTAAGTATCCTCCGCGGCGCTACCTTTTCCTCGTGACGAGGCCGTTTCGATTCGACTCGTGTCGTACATCTTTCCCAGTATTTTCGCGGTTCTGTCTGAGGTTCGTAATCTCACCTTTACAGCAAATGCGTCAATTTTGCTTGTAAATGACGATAGTGCTTGCTCTGTAGATTGTCAGCATTCGAACTCGCCCTGTAGTAAATAGTTGGTACAGTGGTACCGAAACTTTTTTCGTGCCCCTAGCGTATCAGAATTTTTTCATAGCGCATGAAATCAGAAGGTAGTTCTACTTAATAATTGTAGCAGGTAGTTGGTTAAGTTAAAGAAACGAACGATGCACGTATCTGAAAATGGGAAATCGTTTGTGTAAAATGTGTTAAATAAATACAGTGGCTGACGAAAGTATCTGAAAAGTATCTTCATAAAAGATTGTCCATATTGTGCACATTGTATAAAATATTTTGAACTTTCATTGGCACTGTAACGAGTCACGACTGTTATATCGGTCGAATTTGAAACCAATCTGAAAATGTTCATAGAAAGCACAGGATATTTAAATTGAGGATGAGTGAAAATGTATATTTCTATGTCGTGGAGATTGCTTTGGAATAGAATTGAGGTCGAAAGTTTCCCGTTGGTCCAAAGATTGAAATTCTCCGAGATTGTTATATCAAAAGCTAGATAACCGGCAGGATACGTGAGAAATATTTGCCTTAGAGAAGAAGAACAAAACTTAATTATGAATATCGAAGTGGAATCAGACTAATAGGTTCCCGATTAAAAAATTGCGGTAACGAGCGGTCGGAGTTTAATTTCCTACGAAGTACAGTCCAAGAAAAATAGTTTGTTGTTAAAAGTTCAGAGGTAAAAATATCGAAGAATTGCGCCGGCGGTAAATTTAGAATGAGTTCTACTACATAGACAGAGTTAGATCGATTCCGGTATGGTATCTTGGATAATCTGAAAAGTTTCTTGGATTCGGAGTCTCTTAAACTGGAAAACTTATCCGAGTCGACACAGGGAAAGTTCTGCTGATTACCTGCTGATTAGACGCAAACTTGAGAATTTCATTCGCGTTGCATGCAATTTAGTAACAATCGTCGATAACACAAGACACACGCCGCGTTGTTACAATCGTTAAATGTTAGTTGTCATTTTTCGAAATAATTAGCCCTACATGGATAACTAATTTCTTCGTCAGGTACTTCATAAAGAAATGCCGATCTTCTTCTTTGTATAGTTTACCTCTGGCAAATCGATTAAACCAATCATAATCCCCCAGCAGTCATATTGAACACAGATTTCCCGTGATTCTACTTGCACAGCAGAAAAGAGAGCAAACAATCGGAAGAAAAGCCATAAAGTGTAATAGCTTCGTTACGACACGTTCCTAGTGACACACCCATGCCACACCGCTCCCATTTCTAATAAAACAGCGATTTTCCAAACGAGAATGGTGTAACGTGTTAATTAACGTGCGATTAACAATTTCTGTTTCAAGGAAAATAAATATTTCCCCAGCGATTCAGCTTCGAGTGAAACAATTATATTTTCACGTATAAGTGTCCGAATACTGTGATCGATTTCTTTGTAACAATGTACGAATTCAACAAAATGTACAAATTAACGATTAAAAGAAATACTAGGCTTTTATTGAACGAACAGATTATAAATACAAGTCGTCCATTAAAAAATCTATGGTTTTAAATATGGTTATTTGAATTTAAGACAACTACATATCTTTCTACGAGTTAAAACAAATCTTCTTTATTTGATTTATAATTTAGAAATAAAATAATCTGAAGATAAAGAGCTACTCAAGTAATAAAATAATTCCAATGATGAAACAATTTTATGTCAGAAACCATGGACACCAATTTTACTATTACGCATCGGCGTTTAAATATTAATTTTACCACGTCATAATATCCTATTGTATCTAATATACCTTTTATCCTACTACTCCACTATACTACGTTGTAACAATTGTTTTACCCGTAATTTCATAATCGATAGTAATAAGTTCGACTCTCTGAAAAATAATTAACTATCGACATATTTCCGAACGGTAATGTAAATATTTCATTAGCGAGGGATGATAGCAATATTAAAAAAATTCCTGGTACCTTGATCTCCCTTTGCGTCTACCTTATACATAATTTTATCATCAATAACGATAAACTACGCTGTGTAAAAAAATAATGAAATATCCAGATATTTCTGAACGATACTGTGAATATTTCGTTAGCAAAAAAACGATATTAATATTAAAAAATTCTTGATACTTTGATCTTTCTTATACATCTACCTTACTTACACATCATTTTATAACCAATACTAATAAATTACATTCTGTCCAAAATGATTAAATATCCACATATTTCTGAACGGTATTGTAAATATTTAATTAACAAAAAATCCTATTTGATATTAAAAATTTTCTATTTCTTTGAAATCTACCCTACAGTCTACGAACATCTTTTTCAGTGTAATAAAAGCTTCGCTTCTTAACTTAACCGCTGTGGGTCATCGGTAGCTTACGGTAGTACGAAACGTGTTGGTCGTCGGTGGAGGATTTTAACCAACAATTAAGCAAATCCCCACGAGTCTCTCGTAGCACACTCTGGCGTCGCGGCATTTTCTTTTCAAGCAACAACCAAAAGTTGAGTACGAGCAAACGCGACGGCAGAAGAAAAAAAGAGAAGAAAGTGGCATGCACAACACCATGAGGGAGGTGTGCCAAAGCGGAAAGGGCGGCGCGCGGGGTTCAAGAGAACTCCAACGGCTTGGGACGAGGAACGCCAATGAAATAACGTAACTGAGTACGTACGTGCGACGGATAGAAGTCAAATGGAAAATGAGAGTCACGCGATGCCACGTCGCACTGCACCACGCAGCGGTTAGGCGCGTACGTTTCTTACGTGTGTGTACACTGTGCACGTGCTCGTCAATCCGTTGCTACTTCTTCGCATACCACCGCACGGGATAACAGGACTCGACGCTCAGCGATTATATTCACGTTGAAACTACTCGAAATTTATGCAAATTTGACAAACAAATTTTTAGGTATCTCCGAGCAATTATTTACGACTGATATCATTGGCGAATTATATATCGTAAGTTATACAGGGTGGTTGGTAACCGATGGTACAAGCGGAAAGGAGGTGATTCTAAGCGAAATAAGAAGTAAGAAAAAAGAAGAAGAAATATTTTTTTTTTATTTTTTTTTTAATTTTTCCATCGAGACAACGATCTACAATGAGATCCGTTATAACGAGACGCGATAAAGTGCACGCGTACCGAGCGAAAATTCAAAGTGGATTTTCTCGAAAACAAAGCCTCAAACGAAAAATTTTTATTCTATATTTTCGACTTCTTTTTTCGCGTAGAATCACCCCCTTTCCGCTTGTACCGCCAGTTACCAACCACCTTGTATACTTCTCTGGTACAATTTTACGATTCGAAATTAAATTGCAGATCAATTTCAAAGTCAAATAGAATATTCATCAGCCCTTATAATTTGTAAAATTTGCTCCTAAAACTTTATTTATTTCATCAACAAACTTGCCAGTAAGTGAATTTCTTAGTACCGAGAACTTGTAACTTGTGCAATACTGTTATCTCAATTATTCAAAAAGGTTTTGGTATCCGTGGTGCTGATAGATTTCTACGGTTTTCAACGATAAATTTCAACAACTTCTTGAATCTTATAATGTAACAGATTTAAAAGATAGGAAAAAATGTATAGAAAGAAGAGGAATTTAACTTTTCGAGGTCTTACAGAAGGGAATTTCTTCTTAAGTTTCAGTTCGCGAGGATATTTTATGTATAAAAAATAATTAGGGTAATGATACAGTCCATAATAGTGCAGGGAATTATACATATGTGCCTGCGTATAAAAGATAATAATTAGGGTAATGATTCAGTTCATAATAATACAAGGTGTATTCACTATTTTAAACTTGCAATATTTCACGGAACTAAAATATTAATTCTAAACGAGCAACCTATCTCTGATAGGTAAAGAAGATTGAATTTTGTTTTTGACTTTTGAATCGAGTTTAGATATGTCTTTTCGAATCCCCAACTATGTGTACAATGTACTCTTCCGTTTAAAAGAACGTTCATTAACTTTAATAAAACTCTTATACCTACTGTATATGTTGAGTTTGAACTATGTCAACTTCTTAGTAAATTTCTTAATGTATCAATATCGTATAAAAAATCGGTTTTTTAATTTTTTCAACGATTAGACTTACAAAACTAGTATAGTAACTAACTTAGCACCTATGTACCTGTCACGAAATTGAAACATCATTAGAACACTATTTCTACAATCTTTAAACAAATTTAAAATACTTTACGAGATATTTTCGAATCATTCTATATAAACTATTGTCATAATACCGATACCGTCCTTAGTTCTTACGAATTTCAATGGTTTAATTTTTTCTTACTCTCACTCGATCCTATCGAGTTACAATTTCGATACGAAATAATACTTAGAAAATAATCGAACAGACAGCAGATGAATTAATTGAAGTTGAAATATCACTTCACGTTCTCGTGTCTTGCCACGGTCTCTTAATATTCTCCTTGCGTCAGCTTTGCAATTTTATCGTGGCAGCGGTAGAATTTTCGTCTACAACAGCCAATCAAGGATAAGGTCTACATTCGTATAATATTTTTTACGCCAAATTACCTCCTAAACAACCTCTCGAAGTTTTATACACTCGCTGGAAAACACCGTGTGTAATTCAGGTTTTTGACAGTTCGCGAGCTCGAAAAAACAAAAAAAAAAAAAACAAATATACGGTAGCTTTTATTTGGAACGAGGCAAGTCTTCGCAATAACAAAAGGTAGTTACATGGATGTTTTGATATCACATAGACCGAGGTGAACGATGAACTCGCGCGAACCGGATAGTTTTTATTGCCGCCTCGTTCCGACCGTAGCAATAAAGATAAATAAAATAAATTCAAGCGTGCGATTATTATTCGAGCAAGTCGGCCTTTTTTTCCCGTCGCGATGAGAAATTGCTGAACCCCCTTTTTCCCCGGCCGCCATGAGTAGCGCACATTTTATCGCGGTATCAGGTTAAATCGTACAATTGCCTGAGTATTAAATTAAAAGAGGAAAGAAAGAGAAAGAGAACGTGATGGACGAACAAAACGATCACGAAATATCGCGATTTCGATGAACGATCAAACACAGCGTTCGATTTACATACTGAATTTATATAAACCGAAACGTCTCTGAAATATCGTGCGCAACGTCACGATCGTACGATTAACGTAACAACGAATAACGGGACAGCTAAATTCGACCCTCCCTATCGAACAGTAACAATCTATAACATATATATAGGACAATTTATACGTGTATCGAAAGATATACGCGAATGATTCCATCCCTGTCAGCTCTGTCCCAAGCGAAATACGCAAGACGACGTAACGCGCTAATACCTTGATTAAATCCCATTGAAGGTATAGAATGTAACGTGTCCCGCGGAGGCGGAATTTCACCGTACAGAATTTAGTTGCCTGCCGGTTACAATACGCGGGGCGGTTGTTCGTGTACGTACACGGCCGCAAGGTAATCCGATGGCATTTTCGTGGAAGCTAACTTCGCGACAGGTAAGAAGCTTAAAACGCTCTCTCTAGCCCTCTGTGCAAAGCGTCGCGACACGAGCAACACGAATACGTTTTGACGAGTTTCGTGCACGGATATCACGCGATAAGCATCGTCGAATCGCTGTCGGCTGCAGCTAAAAGTAGATCTACCCGGTCGTCTACGGTATCGAACGATAGAAGAAAAAGAAGCAAAAAGAAGATTCTTAAACTGAAAGACCGGGCTCGATCGGTCTGAGTAATTGTCTTCGTTCGATCGATCGATCGATCCAGCATTCGTTATCGCATTTCTCTCTATTTAATTATCGTTCGACCAACTGCTTCCTTCTCTCCACTCTCGCGCAACTTACCTCTAATAATGATCACTTACCAATACTTTCCATTTAATACCCGCAATTACCTCTCTCTCTCTCTCTCTCTCGTCCTTTCCTCCTTCTATCACTTCGAACGATTACGTACCACACACAGAGCGCATTTCATGAATTTTCGATACATTAATTATGCATGTTGCTACACTGGTCTATTAAGGTCAGATTTCGACAATAAATTTTAGCAACCCTCTTGCCAAACTTCTTTTAGTCTGTATCAGAGACTCTCGAACGCCGCCGGTTGCTGATCGACCAGTTCAGTTCGCTTAGCGATCGCTGAAACGGTTAAGATCGTTCGAGCAAACGAAGGTCGAATGGTTGAAGACGAAATGCTGGAGAGGGGGGACAGAAGAGAAGGAGGAAAGGGGGTAAGAGGGACGCGAAACGAAAGGTAGATGCGGGACAAGGGGGTGGGTTACCTTATCGGACGAGCCGCCGAGCCGTGAAATCGATAGCTCGATACTTTGCGCCGTCGCGCGCGGCCTCGTTCCGGCGTGAAATCCTTCTAACGAGTTTCCGCGTTTTCTGAAGCCACCCCAGCACTCATGCCCTACCCTTCTCGCCGGTCCTCCGCGATCTATCACTAACCACCTTCGATACTTTTTCGAGCAATCCATTTCTCCGACTTCTCTGAACGGCACTACGTTCCTTTTCGCAGCTTCTCGGGTGAGTCCTTGCACCATCCGCGCCGTACTTCTCGCGCTTTGCGCTACTTCCGTGTTGAACAACGTATGTGATTCGTACCGGGGTAGTAAATCTAAAGGAGAAGTTGCGATCGTACGACGGTTTTTCGAGGTAAGAGTTAATTCTTAGGATTAAATATTTATCGCACAGGTGGTAAACGAGATGCGTTTTTATTTTGTTGTTGCGTTATCGAAAGAAGATACATTTTTATATTTTCCCATTCGTGAATTCAATACGGTTAAAGAACTTGCAAGGTAAAACGCAAGAATATCGATATTTCAAACGTTACGATAGAGAAATCAACGACTGGGGATACTACGTCTTACTTATGCACGGTTATACTACTGAAAGCGCTGCATAGGTATACATTGCTATGATATACAGAACATCTTAACAAGCGAAGCAATGATTCCTCGTATAAATCTGAATCGAAAGCGTAGAATAACGTTTTTGGATATGATATCGAACTCCATTTGCGAGAAAAACAATTTTGAAGGCCTATCCGGTACGCGTGTACTGGCTGTAAGTTTTCAGTTTACAAAGCTACTCGACGTATTTATAAACATGAATAACGTCATGATCATTATTACACTATCGATTCGTACAAACCATCCCATGCTTTTGTATTTGACTAAAATAATCTCATAGATAGGGATAAGACTGTTACTCTAAAAAATTAATTTCATTATGATTAACAGCTAAACAAGATAACTGGTATTTATTATAACTGATACAGGCGATGTGTCGATCAAACTTTACGTCCACCGCTGCTTCTAAGTGTATTTTCGTACTGTTAAATATATCGAAACTCTACTTCAACTTGATTCGTTAAATATTCTGAAACACGCGCGGTAACGCGAAAATTACTTTCAAATATTCGAAATACTTTATCGGATATCTAATCGTTCGCGCTAACATCTACCCAATAATCTGCACAGTTTGGATTGCCGAATAAAAGTAGAAGAGTAAACCATCTGAACGGCCACGAGTTAAACTTTCCACCTTGCAATTATTTTCCATGAGTTCAGCATCGTAGAGCTCGTTAGCAAGCGTTTTTCCCTGCTGCAAGCTAGATTTCTTAATTGAGCTTTGAGAAAAAGGTCGGAAATTGCTATCTGGTTTTCAATTTCCTGTTATCAACTTCCTTCTCCTGTCGAACTCCATCCCCTCTCGCTTATCCAAGAGCCGGGGGAATGAATTATACGCGATAATCGAGCAAAATCTCGATTGTCTAGAGAATTGCAAGTATCCATTTCCGATAGTTACATCGAGGAGGACTTTGAAGTGGCGCGGCAAGAAGCACGCTACCTGTCGAGCGAGCACTTGTCGATAAGGAATCGCGATAAGACGACCGATAAGCTGGCGCCAATTGCGACTGGACGTTTCGTGAATCCCACAACCCCTTGCAGAAGCACGCGTTACAACTCCGAATAGAAACCAGATTCCCAACGGTAACGAGGAAAGTGTTACCTTTTCTCGAAGAAAATTCCTGCTGCAAGTATCAATGGTTACGCTTGTTCAAAAGGACGTTTATGACAAGCATTTGCGATAAAATAAATATCATTCGAGTAGAAAGAGAGAGTAAAGAAAAAAATAAATACAAGTACGGGCCGTATGGACTTGAAAATTTGTAAGTTTACCAAAGAACACTTTATAAATGAAAAAGACAGTTTTCATGCTGGACATTGCTAAGTATAAATTAGCCTTTTGTTTGTTTCGGTGCATTATTGTCCTCTCCACAAAACCAAAAGAAACTACGCACATTTGTCGTTAGTAAATGATAAAAAGAACACTTTTTAGCACAACGGATACTCAGCTCCGATAGGTTTAGAGGACAGGTTTACTACTCTTTTAGAAATACCGATATTTAGATATCCATAGAGTTAAATTTTGTAATATTATTAGAATATAAGATGGACAACAAAGGAACATCGTTTTATTCTAATATTAAGATTGGAATTACCTAGCATTGATTTAGGCGACGAAGTTCTTGCTGAGATAATCGTTAAATCGTGAACCCTAACCTGAGGCTCAGCGTTAGGAAATCTCAATAGGATACGGCACGATAGTGCCTTGCAGTCTCCCTCAAAGTACAGATAAAGTTACACCGCGATTCAATTCCAACGTGCAACGTGATTCTAAATGCAAAAGAAAGAAAGCCAAACCTAATCGAAATAATTCGAGAAACTAATCTAAACCAAATTCACGTGAGAAGAAGAGGCAAAGAATAAATTGCACGAGACTGCACCGATTAAGTCTGTAAAGTCGAACTTACGATAACCGAGATCCTGCAAATCTTAGCGGACTCTAATCAAGCTCTATAACCTTAAGACGACTTCAGGGAAACCCATTGATCCCAAGATGACGTTAACCGGACCTTACTCCACTAGAATTACTCTAGACATCGAACGACCCACAAGTTAGAGACCGTTGCAACTCTATCGTGAGTGAAATTTTCAAGACTCGAGTCCTTCGGGACTGTTCAAGATTTTCGTTCTCATTGAATATTTGTGACGTCGCTTTAGGGATCCTTTCGGACTAAAATCGTTCGAATCTAACTTCTCGAGTTTAAAATTATACCAACGGAGTGGATTGAGTTTGTGGCGATCCTGCTCGATCCCTCGAGTCTCGAATGGTTTTAGCCAAAACTGTTGGTTCCGTGATAACACTAACTCTATTAAACGAGTTATAGCTAGAGATAATCGAAACCGACGATATTAGGATTACAACAGTCGACTCTTGTATTAATGTAAATACTAATCCTATACTTAAACGATACACGTACTCAAATAGTAGTTTAAATGAAAGTTCGCTGTTAATGAAACTCGGTTCACTGGTATTCGCTTAAATTCCAATAGAATTTCACCTAAATTCGAACGACCTAGCTTCGCCGCGCCTCGCTAACTCATTGTCAGCGCCTCGAGCTTAGTATAACATAAAGCTATTGGCGAAAACAATGAATAGATATAGCGAGATTGGACGAGAAATATCGTGACTTTTTTGTTCGTTCTCGCTAGATTTATCGTGTGTCCTTGTCCAGGAGCTTAGAAATATTCCTAGAAGAAAATCGCTATATGATATAGATAAAAATTGCTTCGCGAATATTAGCATAACGAGCTTAGTGTAGCGCACTACCAAAGCGATTGACAAGGACGATAGTTATAACGAGAATAGGCGAGAAATAATTGTGTCTTTCTAGTCTGTTCTGATTATGTAGATTTATTCGTTTTTCTTGTCCAGGAACTTAAGAGTATTCCTGGAACAAAATCGCTGTCTGTATCGCAAAAATTACAATGCAAGCTCCCAATTCATTGGAATTTAAACGAGTACTGTTATACATACATATGGCGAGCTAAAAATTGCGGCAGTATTTTGTCAAGATTTTGAGAATTTGAATTGAATCAGATGTTTCTCAATTCTTACAAGTATCGTCCTTGTAGCTGTATAATTCATGAATTTATAAATTAACTCCCCTAATTTTACACACTTCTAATAACTTATAATTTTCCTCGTGATACGTTTTCACGGCTTCGGAAGATATAATAAATTTCATACAATAATAAGCTGTGATCGATGATTCTCTATCGGTCATATGTATATAGCCAATTGTACGACCCTGTATTGCGAACTAAATCGAAGCAACTCAATGTGGCTGATATCTGATGTTTCAAAATCATGAAAACCACCATTAAAGATGCTTAAATCAAGTATCCAATATCAACGAGTACTGAAACGCAATACCAGTAAGCTTGGAGTTGTGAAACTCGAGAGGCGAGACCTCGGAGTCGCGAGACCGATTTCCCGATAACTTCTATTGTAGTCGTTAATACCGGCTACTTGCAATTTGTAAGATAACCTCGGTAAACGTATCTCGTTACCATCAGCGAAAAGAAACAATCGCCGTTCCTCGATCCTCGTTGAGAACACGAGTAACACATTTCCCTGGCCTGTCGAACGAAATTTTCTCGGCCACCCTCTGGTATTTAGGGTGCGCGCCGCGCTAACTTTAATCGCATTCGACGCCGCGACTCGAGGTCAATTCCGGTCGAGGGTAAACCGTGCAAATAACAGGAAGTTAGTTAGTGGCCGTGCGGCTTTCGAGCGGCCTTCGAGCAGCCGCACTATAAACGCGAGCATAAATACGTCCGGATGTATCCGATGCGAGTTAGAGTCCGGCAATAGATCCACGAGATGCAACAGCAACAACAATCCGGCTCTGTTCGTGTCCATGTAACGTATACCTAACGCGTATGTAACGTGATATAGTGCTTGCTATATACAGGGTGCCTGGTAACTGGTGATACAGCTAAGGTAGGGGTGATTCTTCGTGAAAAGATGGATGGAAAACGTAAAATAATTATTTTTGTATGTGAGACTTGGTTGTCGAGAAAAAGCGTTTCGGAAATCTATTCGGCACGCGTATACTTATTTCAAGTTTCAATTTAATACACTTCTATTTCTGTATTTTTTATTTTATTTGTTTCTTATCATTGCTTATTATTTATTATACTTTCTACCAATCTAGCTTTTTTATTGTGCTTGATTTGGATGATTTTATAAATAAATATGTATCGCTTTTTAAAACGAATTTAAAAAATTTTTTAAATAAAAACTATTCAAGATATCAAACACGATATTGCACACAATTGTGTCTCTTAAGTTATACAACCCCTGTAGTATACTATTTGTATCTCTTAATTCTTCGAAAATAGAAACAGAAAATAGAAAATAGAAACCTTTAATTCTTCGACAAACCTGTTATCCGTAAAATATACCTCTTATTTAATAAACATCTTTAACAGAGATTCGTCGCGTGGAAACAGAGTACACGTGTACCGAGTAGATTCTTCAAATCGTCTTTCTTCGACGCGAAGCCTTATACGCAAAACCTTTGTCCTACGTTTTCGACTGTTTGGTCACCCTGTATAGGCACGTGTATATATACGTACATACATTTACGCAGAAGATGGTCGATGATAGTGTTGATGCACCCTTAGCTCTTTCATCCTTTTTTCCGCTCCGTTGTTGTACCGACTCGGAAGAAGGAAAACGGAAGGAGAGGAAGACGGACAGAGTGAAAGAAAGAACACAGAGAAAAGGAAGGAGAGGGGAAGGAGAGAAAAGCAGAAAGTTGGCTGGATGCCAAGCCTGTTGAGCGCCACGCCCTGGGGAAAGAAAAGCAAACGAAAAGGGGATGGGCTAGGAGGCTGGAAAATCATCGCTGCGATTCGAGCCAGGTGCCGATCGGCCGACCGTCCGACCGACCGCTATATAGCTATATACTCGCTCGACCAGGCCTTGTCGTTGCCTGTTGCATTCTCTGTGCTGAATACTTCCGCTCTAGGCGCGTCCAGAGGCTTTCCTTAGCATGTAGATGTAGCCGGATACTCGTCTTTCCTCCGATAAAACGCCAGCCAGTTTTCCGCGTTTTCTCTGCCGCGAGTTTAGCGCGCCCGGCAAATTAGGATGTAACCTGGCGCCTGTGCGGCCATTAAATGCCAGTCAGGAAAGAATAAAGCGGTGTAAACACTGTTTTCTTCTCCTTTTTTTTCTCGTTTGTTTTTCTTCCTACTTTTCCTGTCTTTCTTTTTCTTCTTTTTTACTGTTTTTTTGGACATACACGCGTTACGTTACATTATCGTCGTAATGTACGAGTTTCAACGAGGGAAGGGAAGGAGGCGGCGGACTTTATCCGTTGTTTAAAGCGTGGAACGTAACACGAGCGTTATTATCGTAAAGTGTCTTTTTTAAGTGAGATAATTTGGAAAGAAGCTTCGAGATGCTGTTGGTTTACGGAGAAGAATACTAGCAACGGTGGCGTTAGTTTAATGCGGAGTTTGTCGCGGCTGAATTTTTCATCCTATACAACGTCCCCTCTTTCTATTCCGCGTTTATTCGTTTTTCTTTCAAAGGTATACGAACAGGAAGGGACCAAGAAAGAAAGAAGAATCACGTTGCCGCCTTATTCGCTCGCTGTCCCTTTAAAAATGAAGGAGTTGCCAACGATTGTACGCAAAGTAACCGAGTTGCAAATTTCAGACATCAAGGTGAATTAGCGACTCGATGGTGCATTCTAATTTCTCTATCCTTCTTAAGGTGGCATTAATTCTTAAGTAGTCCCATGACTGTAGTAAATACTGATGGTAGTTGCCAGCAATAAATACTGCATAAAACACAAGTCCGTAAGCTTCCCACTAGGAGGATTCATTTAATCTCTCTGTAACTGTTTAATACTTAAACAATCATCCCAGGAGAGCGTGTGCCGAGGATTAAGCAGAAAAAGTCGTTCGAAATTGCGACAGAGTAAATTATTTTCGATTTTAACGAAGGAAGTGAAAGATAAATACAGCGGTAATGAATTACTCGATTAACATATTGTCATTTGCAATTTCTTTCGCTCGGCTTTTATCATTAAACGCTGTTATTTAACGTCATGGTTGTGAAAGAAAATTCCAATAGCTCGCTTGAAAATAGAGAGAAAGAGAGAGACTATGTTTTTTGAACCAAAGAAATTTTTGTTATTCTTCTGAATTTTATAGATTATCGTCCTACTACGGTTTCCGCGCCTATCTTGTGACAATTATTTATATTTCTCAACAATATCGATTTCTCGCAATTTTTGCGCATTAATTCATCGTTTGATCCTCGATAGGTCAACGTGCTTAACAAACGCATTTATTCTGAAAAATTCATCCTTCCAAATATGTTGTAGAACGAATACGAATGCGTTATCTACTCATTTATCGGTTGTTTGCATAATGGATAATAGAACGACGACAAGGTCTGCACCTACACAGGTAGGATCTAGATAGGATCTCGACTACGTCTGACTGCCACCGATTTTATCCAACTTCGTGTTCGCGGTAAACGATAAGACTTCCGGTCATTACAAGGATTTTGCTATCCAGGAAAACGCGAACACAGCCGAACTTCTCTTCCTCGAGTAGACAGCAACCACCGTCTTTCGAGCGAGCAACCCTCGTGCATGGTGGCTGTAATAACAATTTATCGCGGGAAATAATCACGAACCGCGTCGGCTGAAACAAATGAAACCGCGTGGATTAGGAAATCGCAAAAAGGAAACGCTACGTCGCGCGTCCCGCGAAATATCGCGCTCCTTTTCTATACGGCCCTGAAAATTTATTATATGTTCGCGTTTCTCCAACGTATTACTCATTTCACGGCTCATAAGCGTCAGGGAGTCATAAACTGGCGAGTATCGATTGAAAAACTTGAAAAATTTCTGGCGGCAGAACGTTTGGTAAATAGAAAGAAAGGAATATAGAATAAATATAGAGGATAATAAATATCGGAGAATAAAGTGGAACGTAAATAAATCGAGACAAAGGAGCACAGAAGCGAAAAGAAACACAGATGAAATAACACGGTGCGAAGATGTAAAATAAAAGACAAATGCGAGAAACGCAGCGTAAAATGTAAAAATACGGTTTCTGTTGAATTTTTGTTAAATAGAACGAATGGAGAATAAATTTAATTGAAACCATTCTTGATGTTAGACACTCGACGTTGAATTATTTCTACAGTTTCAATAAAGCGCTTTAATTAGTGATTCACGATTATTCCGGTGCCTTCGCGGAGTTAAATTGGACAATCTTATTTATGAGGAACACGGATTCCTGGAGAACCAGAGACGCCTCGAAACGCCGGTGAACCGTGTCGCGTGATATTACGAAGTCAAGTTAGGGACCATGAAACGAAGGATAGCAATTGTACATGAACGATCTAGCTATCGGTGGGACGATACCGAACCCAGATCCGAGTCAAAATGACAGATACGTTTCAAAGTTTGCTGTGGATTCGGAATTTCGGACGAAACGAGAAGGGACAAAACATCGGAGCGATCGCGTTTCGATTTCAACTATCGGCATCGATAAGCAAAGCACGATAGCCGAAAATTGGGGAAATCGATAATCGATAAGGAACTCTGATCGTTCCGATGCGAATTGAAATTCGACGATATTCGTTTCAACGAAAATTTATCACGAAGATTTTCTTAACTGTAAAATGCTTGTGGTGCTGTTAATTGAAAGAAGGTAAGAAAAGTAAGATAGATGAAAGAAAAGGAAAAGAAAAGAAATGCATTTCATCGTGAGTCTACCAAAGGTCTTGCCAATAAGAGGCTTAGAGTCCAGAATAGTAGAGATCAAGTTAGAGAATATGTATACCACCACCGCTCATAATTATTCAAGCAACATGGATAGTCGATGCACATTTCTTGAATAATTTAAATTTAATACACGTACAATTTCTAATCGATAATACAATCAAAACAATTTTTATTACTCCAATAAGAAACTGTATGTGTTAACAAAAGTAAGGAATCTTTACTTGGCTTTTGTGGCAGAAACCAAGTAAATAATACAAAGTGTATCGAAGAATTATGAGTGCTACCAGATGTATGAAAAAAGATAATTGGACAAGATGTTTTGCTACATATGTTTTTAGCGACGAGCGAGGGCCACCATCTTAAAGATTATACAAATGAGCAAAAATAAATTTAGATTCAACTACGACAGTTCCAAAGAAAACGACAGAGAGGATGTTATACAAGAAACAGACGGCGCCGCAAATCACGGTAATCATCCTTACAAACTCGACGCCTTACCCAACCGCAGTTACGAGTGTAGAAAAACTGCTTAACGAACCAAAAATACTCGGTGTCAAACGCTAGCCTACAATAAACCCCAAACCAAACCACCGCTCGAGCCGAAAAAATCCCATGCAAATACCAACAATCCACGCCTCTGTGTAATCGACCCAACCCTCACTTTAAAAAAAAAAATAGCAGAATGATACAGGAGGAATGGTATCAATCCCATGAAAAACTCAAAGACTTAATCTCGTTCGAAAATACACTTCAATCTATTGTACTAACAATAAAACAACTAAGTCCTTCTTTGCTTCTCTTAAGCTCGCATCTTTCTTAAAGCACTCAGAACAAAACGAAGAGGAAAGAAAGGAAGCAAACCCAAGGGGATGATGAAGCATCAGGCCACCATTACGATGGATGTGTGTTGCGAAGAATGAAATATCTGCAGACCGAAATACGTATACTCGTGAGAATCTATATACACTGCCGGCTTTAAGTATCACGACATCTACCGGTTAGATTTACTGGAAAACTCTAACAAAGTTTCACTTTGCTTCATATTATACGTTATAGGACACACGTGTTTCGAGTGAAACAACTGATTTCTAATAAAATAACGAGAGAATGAAAATTGAAGAAAGCAATGTATAGCGGCGAATTTATGCCAAATATCCATAGATATCTCAATGTGTACTTATGGTCGACATGGTGTACGTATTTGTTTGCTCTGATTCCTATTCTTCGGAACGTGCTATCATCAAGCTGCAAGAGGAGTGTATTAGCGAAGAACGCATCGTCCAGCGAGAAGACTTCCGCGTACGGGCAATTCAACTTAGTCTCCGTGGTCGGTGTATCATTTCGGGCCGGTGCGGTCCGTAGAGAGCAGCGAGCGGAGTCGAGCCGAGGCGGGACGAGGCGAGCAACGCTGGCGTGTACGGCGACGAGGAGAGAGCGCGCCTCGTTCCGGCGCGCAACGTTGGCCAAGATCAATAGACGGGCCACGAGCCATCATCCCAGGCGACAGAGAACCCGCTGGTTTTGATCTCTCGCGCAAGCGCCCCCCGTCCGCGTCGTTCCTCCGCGTCGGCTGCCGCTCCGTTAATAACGGCCACGCTACCGGCTATAATGATAACGTCATCAGAGAAATTCGACCAGGGCCAGGAATTCTGCGTGCATATGTACGTACCGTTCACGCCCGGTCACGCACATTCGCCAAAACGTCGCTAATACGAAAGGGGCGGTTTGCTTGGACGAGAGGCTGGATCGTAGATCTCGAGGCTGGGGTTTGCAGGGAGAGAAGGACGGTTGGCCAAATCCAGAGGGTTTACTGATACGTTCGATCGGTCGCGTTAATTTGATTTAGTAATTCGGTTTGTTTGGGAGGCGCACGGATGATTTGGGACGAACGTGTGTACGCGGTGTGCCGGATGGTGTTCGGTGATTTAAGGGGCTCAGGTTGAAGGAGGAGCAATCGTGGCAAGAAATACGAGAGGCGTTGTTTTTTGCTTCGGGGGTATTTCACTTTCTAGGGCGAGAATGAGGGAGATAATTATTAAGAAACATTTACAGCGGCTACAAATGTGCCACGTAGTTTTATTTTCCAATGAAATTCCATGCATTTCATTTAGTATAATGTGACATTTTATAGTTACGTGAACGTACTATTAAACCATGGGAAATTTAATATACTTGAACTTAATTAATTCGTATGTAAATGCTATTATAGGCGCAATGTTCTGCTAACACGTTTCATTGTTCCTGTAACTCCAATTTCACTTTCTATTTTCATCGAGTTATTTACGTTACTGAATTTTTCAAAGGGTGGCCTACGCTGGTAACAAATTTTTGCATGAATATTTCAAAGCAACGATAATGAATATAAAATCAATAGTATTGTAAAATTTAAAAACGATCGTAAAGCGTGTTAATTCTCTTTGAACAAAATATGTGGTCTAGGAGACCAAAGATATCCTCGGCATGCTATTTATTTCGTCATCGTATTTTTCAAACAAAAGTATAGATTATGCCCCAAATAAGCCAACGTTTCGAGTTCTGAGAAACTAGCGGACGATATAAAAGATAAAAGTAAACGAAACATTCTGGCCACGAATTAATTATTTCGTGAGAATTCCGAGGTTGTGTTTGTGTTTCAGAGTGACGGTTGGAACGACGTGGTTATAATCGAAACAACTGTACCCCAGCTGGGCCATTAGGGGGGATGAAAATAACGCGTGAGCCTGACCACTGACCTATGCTACTTACGAGGGATTCTCTCTCTCTCTCGCGCGCGCTTTCTCTCCCTTTTTCTCTCTATCCTCGATACCCTAAGGCCAGGGCTAGAGGCAAATGCTCTTAATATGTGGCAATTTATTTCGGTTCTGTCGTTAACCTCGTGACAATTTTGGACGTGTGACGAAAGTTTAATTTATGCCACCGGCAAATGCACGGACATATGAATATTATCGTAACCAAAATGAGCGAACGTGACGTTTCGTTGATATTAACACGAAACAGAGATAAATATCGAACACTGCTTAATGTGCCTTGAAACGTTTCTCGGTATAACAACCCGCGATACGATTACATCGAAACACGTACTTTTTACACATGTACAAGTACGAAAAGATAGATCCAGTCGTAATGTCGCGAGTTGTTCCAGATCGCGAATGAAATCACACTCCGTATGTATAAATAACATTGTTAGAAGACAAATGCACCGGTCAGGAGATACGTATCGAGAGTAAGCAAAATTATTCTGTTTTCGAGTATGCACAGACAACGTAAACCGACGCTTGCGTAAGTTCCCTTATCCTCTACTATGAAAATATCCAAAAAATACATCGTGCGAAGCATTCACCTCAGCCATACTCTTCCGACATAAATCATAGTCGATTACAATTAAATAATCGATAAAAACGAAACCGTAGGAAACACAAGTAGGTAAAACGAAAGGGAGCAAAGCGCGTAGATTCACCGTAAAACACTGAAGGACGAACTCGACGCGTTTATAACTCGCAAAATTACACGCGTTTGCTGGTGACGCGTGGAAATCTCAGCTCGACAACGTAGATACGAAAGACAGGGGTGGAAATCGGAGAAGCAGACAGGCAAATAGAGAAACAAACAAACCGGTAGAGGAAAAGACAGAAAGGGCGTGAAAGTAGTACTTGCACGTGTCGCTTTGTGATGAATGCCGAAGCGGAATTCACGAGTGCGAGTGTAAGACGAAGGTTCGAGGAAAGAACATGTTCCGCGCTTTCGTGCACCCGCCACCTCAAGTACAATGACACGTACAATATACACGTCCGTATTGACGAGCACGTCAACTCGACGATCGTTTCTAGATCGAAAATAATTTTGCCCTGATCTTTAGGCTTTTCTTAGTGCTTAGTGCTTAGTAATACTACTTACTTACTACTTAGTACTTAGTACTAAGTACCAAGTACTAAGTACCAAAGTACTAAGGTACTAAAGTACTAAGGTACCAAAGTGATAAGTACTATAGCACTAAAGCACTAACGCACTGAAGTACTAAAGCACTAGGTACTAAGTACTAACACTAACACTAACGCTAACACTAAGCACTAAGCACTAAGCACTAACGCTAACACTAAGCACTAAGCACTAAGCACTAAGCACTAAGCACTAAGCACTAAGCACTAAGCACTAAGCACTAAGCACTAAGCACTAAGCACTAACACTAACACTAACACTAACACTAACACTAACACTAACACTAACACTAACACTAACACTAAGCACTAACACTAACACTAACACTAACACTAACACTAACACTAACACTAACACTAGGCACTAAGCACTAAGCACTAAGCACTAAGCACTAAGCACTAACACTAAGCACTAAGCACTAACACTAACACTAACAAAAAAATTTTAGTTGCTCTATAAGCAGCTTGGACCGTGTTGAGGTTATCCGCTAGAACAACGCGTGAGTGAACGTGTAATAGAAATATATTTAAATAAGTATAAGTACAATATACGTTGGTCCAGATCCGCACGCTGGCGTTCGTGCACGTGTGCGTACACGAATGTGGACAGAGACGCGTGTTACGGATGCGGGCAGGTGAGCAAATGGGAAGCTCTCGGTGGATTATTCGTCAGGTAGCGCGGCTATTGGCGATTGACGAAAATCTGACGAACAAGGGATCGCGCTCCAAGCCTGACTCTACATGGAAACGCTATCGAAGCTGGGGTGCCGCGTGTCGATTGGTCAGACTCGACGATTGAAACCCTTTCCAGAATGTCGATGGGAGTGTCTCGGAAGAACTGCCCTGTGCCAAGTTTATGGACCTTTCAGATATTTCTTTTGACGAGCTACGCGTTTCTGGCAGAAGGAGAATCGGAGACTGATTAAAGAGGTGCCTTTGATCGCGGCGGAATCCTCCTGATGATCGAATAGAACGTTATGTCGGAAAACAAATTGGTGAAAAATATGTAAAAAGATAAATCCACTGGAATGGCTTAAAAGCCGATTAACTTTAGAATCGCGATGGTAACGTCAATGTTGTACGCGAACAAAGAACGTGTACGAGTTTCACGACTCGTCGTGACTACCTCCAATTTACTCGAGATGCACGATCGTCTAAGACGCAGCAGCCTCTCTTCTTTTAATTAAACGTTAGTCTCTTAATTAGAGGCGGTATTTTATATTTGATACTCCGTGTTTCATTCCGTCCCGCTTGTTACGAGCACTGGTCGACAAAAGGAACGACGTCGCGCAGTGCGCACCGCTAATTAGAAATCTTTGTCCATAATTTTTGTCTGCGATTAAGGTAATCGGCCGAGACAACGAGGTCAACGACGAAGACAGTATCAGCTCGGCCCGCCTACAGCAGTACGATCGCGTCGAATGACTCCACAATGAGGCGTCTCGCCACGAAACGCCGCGTCCTTAATTAAAACAACCGCGCGTCCACGCTCGATTCTGGCTTTCTTTCGGTACTTTTCTCCCATCAAATCAATTTTCCGCAGTTAACGAGCATCTTCTCGACCACGCTTTCTATACCTTTAAACAGAGACACGCATATATAGACGCGTGTGTATACACGCTGCGCGTGAAGATCGTAAAGAAAAGAAAAAAGGAAAAGAAGAGATATTTCGTATACACGTGTTCGCGAGGAACACGCGTCGTGTTAAGCCTCGACACAGTTGGTCCGTGAGGTTCGCTGTACAGGTTCAATTTTAAATGGAACGCGCTGGAGGTTGCGCGACGTACACGCTAGATACGGTTATTAACGCGGATAGAGGCTGCTGTTCTACCTTTTAATTAGCTGGCATCCCCGTGGACGCGTTAAGAAGGAAATAACGTGGTGGACGTGGCCTGTCGGCCGACAGGAGCAGACGCTCCTGTCAAACGTGTCCGAATGAGAATGTAGAGCGCGGGGAAGAGGGGTGATCGATCGCGTGTCTCTGGAGCTTTACATTTCGATACCGTTTCTATCCGTCCGGCCCCGATAAGCACCGGAGCGGATCTTTATTTCGAATAAAATCCAATTTTCCAAACTGCTGGAATAAAGAAATTTATCGAGCCGCGTCCTCTCGACGCCGTCCTCAAATATTTTTCTATCGTTCGACGACAGACGCTGGTCGGAATCCTTCCGTGCAGAGAACCGCGCCGTTTCGTCCTTTTTCCGCTTCCTTCCATCCCCTTCTCTCTACTCGTGAGATCAAATAGAGGAAGAATCTTAACCAACGTCGAACGAAATCTCTCTCTTCTTCCCTTTCTTCTACTTCTTTTTCCTCCTCCTTCTTTTCTTTTTTCCTCAATTCTATCGAGTTTTAAATGTACACCCGGAAACGAAGCTGCCACGAAAGAAAGATCCGATCGGACGGGGGTGAGGAAGGCGAGTCCTACGAATTCGATGAATCGAGGAATTTACCGAGACCCCGCCGGGACACTCGAGGATTATTTTCATCCCCGGAAATTCGACTGCCGCTCTGCAAGCTCCTTTTCTTCCTTCTTCTTTTCCTCGTCGTTTGCCTCTCTACCCTCCCAACATCCGTACCCTCCACCTCCTTCATCTTTTTCTTCTCTACCCTTACACGCTCCAAGTTTCTGCCAAAGCTTCTCCTTCACGACGATCGCAATTATATTCCGAGTCGACCCGCCACGGGTAAATATGTACCGAGACGCGAGCACGACGAGATACAAAAGCGTTTCCCCTGCTATAATCCGCGTTTATGAAAGAGAAACAAAACGTTGAAGGAAATTAAAGTAGACTTCAGTGAACGGCGAACGGTGGCAGTGAGACGGCGGCTAGCGAAAGGGGTGGGAAAGAACGTTGAATCAGGTGGCTGAAATTAGACCGAGCGCTTCTTAGAAAATATCAAAATAGCGTGGCTAACCGAGTGACTCGGAGCAGACAACGACCGACCATATCGATGACGTACAGAAATGTGAGCAAGAGAGGCGGCTGATGCAGGGGAAAAATATTCTTTGTACGTATTAAGCGGTTCAAGCGACTCGTGATAGAAGCTTTTCAGATCCGCGAACTCGCATCCATGCGAAATAAAATCGCCGCCGACTCGTAATAACTCGCCGTGGCCAATATACATCGGAGAAGGTCGACGATCGTTCGAGACCACCCAAAGATACTTTCGAATATTCTCTCGTTCTCTATTCAACCCGTTGATCAACCTCTTGACCGATTCGTTTCACCGGAACATCCCACGGTATCGGTTTCGAAATGACCGCTTGCTCCCGGCGTGATTCGATCGAATGGAAAACTCGATTACACGCGTGTCAAACGCAATATTTGTAACGCAACACGTGTGGTGCTTCGCATGATATTTCGTCAGTTTTGTCTGTGTGTTCGTAACAATACCGGCTTTCGAGTAAAAATTGACCAACGGTTCGCCAAAGTTTCACTGACCGAATTCATTAAACGCGCGAAAGTAACAGAAAGAGGTAACCAGACCGATGGAAACAGAGAGACGAATACAAAGAAGGATAGAGGAAGAGCCCTTGAAAAGGTATTCCAGTTTCGAGGATCGCGGCAGGGATCGATCCCGTCGATATGCAACGAAGATTCGACAATGGGTTCTCGAGTTACCGCGAAATGCCACCGTTAAACCGTCGAACGAACTTTTGCGCGAGCAATAGTTCGAGAACCGTAATATCGACTCTGTTCCCCTCTGTCTCTGTCCTCGTTCGGACAACCAACGCTCGCCCTCTGACCTCTCTCTCATTCGCGGCTCACTTCCTGCACATTCAGCCGTGCGAATGCACCGGGCGAAACCTTGCGCTCGGTTAATTCGCGAACACTACCGATACCAAGCACCCTTCCTGTTAAAATCGCAACTGAAATTCTTGTTTCGGTGTCCACATCGTGTATGTCGTTATCGTGTATGCTGGCATCCTCCTTTGTAATCAATGGCAAGCACGGAAAAGTGTCCCTCAAAGCTCGAACGCTCTCTGTCGAGGCTCCTACATACATATAGATGTGCTTAACCTGATAGATTGCTAACTACGCTTGGTGGTGGTTCGTTTACTTTCATGGCCATAGTAGACGACTCATTTGATGCTACCTTACGCTCCGTGACACGATGTAATGGAAAATAAAATACAATTTTGATGGATCGAATAATTTAATATGCGGAGAATCTTTGTTTTTTCACTTTTTTCCTTTTTTTTTTGGAACATGTAACGTCGAAAACGAATCTCTCGTTTTATTCAAATTTTTGTTTATTGTGGTTACAAAATTGATATAACTTGGGAATAAAAAAGTAAATGGAAGACGACGAAAACGATGAGTTAATCTTGTAGGAAGAAATCGATCGTAACTCTTTAGATTTCGAAAGTCACGTGTTTCGTCGCGACAAGATTTCCGCGCCCTTATTTCTACATTTTTATGAACTGTGTATACCGGGCACGAGACATCGAAAACCAATGCCGTACTAACATCACCCTAAAATTCAGACTACGTTACAGGCCACGCGTTCGCGGTGTATTCAGACATTCCTATACGAAATCTTAAGGCAGCATCGTGTGTCGCATCCCGTTTTCAGCAGTAGCACGCTCTGCGGTAGAAAGAGGCCAATAAAACTTGCCCCGTATACTCCCTCGTTTTATCCTCGCCATTCTATTGTACGCAAGGAACAAAACCAGAGCTACACCAACGATATCCTTTTGAAATCGAAAAATATATTCGAAAAAGAGCTGCGCTTTTAAACCTTCGATTGGGGGAACAAACAAAAATTAGCAACTCGGCGCTATTCGATAATCGAAACAGGGTCAGACACCATCGATAAAGAAATGCCACGAAGAACGCACATTGTGCGTATATCTCGATATAGGAAATAAAATAAAAAATGGGGAAAAATATAGAGGAAGAAAAATTGAAAAAGAGGAAAAAGCTTTCGACGAATCGGGCATCCACAAAGACGGGCTTTCACGAGCAATTGCATCGAAAGGTTTCGAACGGGATACCTGACGATTTGCGTGGTCGGTTTGAGTACGCAGGTGTGCACGCGCAGACGCGCGTTTGCACTGCGTATTCAATGTTTGTCCCGCAAGCATAGAAAGAAGGAAAAAGAGTGCTTTCGATTCAGAATCACGCGGTCGGAAAGAATGTGCATCTGGTCGGCCTGCGACGATTCCAATTACTCTGCTTCACTAGCCAGCACGCAAGAGAGGCGCGGATTTTCTTACGCGAACGTGTGCACGTGCATATGTACATACGTTCTTTCCCTTTTGTCGGCCTGTGTATTTCGTCTTTGTGACGTAAACCGGTGTTTAGCGATACACGCGCTGAATGAACCTCGGCCAGCCACGTTCTCTGTACAGGCAACCGGCAGATATGCAAAGTTCAAAATTAAACACGGAACAACTTCCTTTGTTGGAACGAAAGATTCTCAAATGCTGGTATATATAATAGACGTAAATTTTAGATACAATTGGAAGAAGAATGTTTCTTATCTTTCCATATCGTTGACACAAGTGGTTAAGAATCCATAAATTCAGGTGAAATAGGAAATTACAAGAAAGAATAATCGGTAAGTGTCTTGATCTGGCCAGGCGCAAAAGGGACGACTAATTTATGAGAGCGGATAATTTCGGTTTGTACCGAAAGAATCAAAATTTTCCATGCCCTGGAAAAAGAACGACAAAGTAAACATTTATCGCGTAGGAACCGGTATAACTAAAACATTCCACGAATCTCGAAAGCGAGCGAAACTGTATAGAATGGAGTCAGTAGTTCAAGACCGCGGGCTAAACGTCCGATTCTCGACAACCGAGGAAAGAAAGAACACGAATCGAGGGGGACGAAAGGAAACGAAAGGAAATAAAGAATTATTCTCGTTGTCGTCCATTACGAAGCCTTGAAACAGCGAATCAAAGAAAACCACGGGTAAATTCCAACGAGAGGAAAATACGCTCGCAGGAAAGAAGCTTGAAGTGAAATAGACAGTCAGGAAAGTAGTCGACGGAGGTGAAAAGCATCCTTGGTGGTTTCGAAGCAGCCAGATACGGGAGGACTAATCAGGGACGAAAGAGCAAGGCAAGGTAAGCAGGGGAACAAGCAGGCAGGCAGGTAAGGCAGGCTGACAGGCAAAGCAGGTAGGCAAAGCAAGCAGGCAGGCGAAACAGGCAGTCAGGCAGAGATAGGCAGGGAAGCAGGCAGGAAGAGAGGAAGGAAGAGCGCTTGCGCGCTGGTACGGCCGGGCTAGACGCGAGAGCCGCCACTCCCGAGCGCGTAGCGGTGTAGCGCGGGTGCTGACCGAGTGTCCCCGTGAGAAGAGCGAGAGAGAGTGCGAGAGCGAGCGAGCGAGCGAGAGTGCGAGAGCGAACGAGAGCGAGGAGAGTGGAGAAGAGAGAAGAATGTCCATCGTGGAAGGAAGGATCCCTAGGAAGCGGAGCCTGCGGCAGGACATCTTCTACGATCAGGCGGCTCCGTGCTTGTAGGACGAAAAGAACGGAAGAGAGGGTTCTCTTCGAAGAGGATCTCGCCGCTATCTCCCTCCTCCACCACACAAGCCCCTTGATCGTTCCCTGTTCCCCAGATAACGTTGGTCCTCGTCCTTCTTCCCCAGGTGAACGAAAACGGAGGAACGAGAGGCTCGTCTCGTCTCGCCGACAAAATTGAACCAGAAGGTGTCAGCCGTCAAAGGAGAGAACGCTCGCGGAAGTAAAAAGCAGTGCGTTTGGAAGGAAAGCTCGCGCCGGAGCATCGCGCGATTTAGTGAACAGAGGAAAGCATCGTGCTCGTGAAACCTGCGTCGCAGGGTTGGAAATAGAAGGCGTGTTAATAATATCGTGGAAATCGACCCGGGGACTATGTATGCGTTAAATCAGTGAGCCACAAAGATAACGAACGCTGGTGTGACACGGGTACACGATAATCGCACGTAGTCTGCGAAGCTTCGAAACGAAAAGAGAACGATACAGATCGAGGGAAAGAAAAAGAGAGAGGAAAGTTGTTATATACGTTGGAGAAAGTAGGAAAGGAAAGATCTCGTTGTGATCTAGTGGCGAGTGACAAAGAGGAGAGAGACTACTACTCTCCGCGCGAGAGCTCGAGGAGCACCGGTCTCTCGAGGCTCGGTCGCGAGCAAGAGATCGTGTGAGGTGATTGGATTTCGAGCTGCGATACACAGTGTTTCCGAGGAAACGTCTAACGCGAGTGTCAGTGAAGCCAAGACATCTGGGTGAAATTCAAGTAGTAGCTGACTTTACTAAGCAGACCAGGCTGAACCGTGAATAAAGAGGAAAAAGTACGAGGAAAACGGAGAGAGCGAAAAGCGGACGGAGAGAGCAAGACGGAGGTAGGAGGGCGGGGCGGGTGGGTGGGAGGTAGGGTGGGAGGAGGAGGAAGGAGGGAGGGTGAGACGCGGACGGCACGCAGAGAGGCGCCGGGTCAACGCGCCAGGTAACAACGCCTCAGGACATCCGCTGACGTCCTCGTCGACGTCCTTGTCGTTGTCCTCGTCGTCATCGTGAACGGCAACGCGCCGTGCTTCTCCTGGAACGTGGACATCCCGTCTTGTTCCACGGATAATACGATGTCCTTCCACGCCGCCTCCTGGAGCTTCGCCCTCCTCGCGGCCACGGTCGCGTTGCTGCCCGCCACGCATCGTGCTCCGTTCGCGCAAGCCGCGTAAGTACAGTTTCTTCCCTGTCTTTTTACTCCTCGCTCGATGTTTCCGTTTCCTTCGAGGTTAATCCGATGTTATCGCAAACGACGCGATCGCGAAGTAAGTAATCGTCGAATCGCCTAAGAAAGAAAGGTTCTAGTCGATCAGATGGTCTTACCATCCAACGTGATTCTATTTCTAACAGCGACGCGTCTCGCTGCTCGAACGAGGCAGCCAAATAGAACGTGTAATCGCGTAAGATCGGTAAATGCACCGGTATCCGTGCGTAATCTGAAAACCCGGACGTGATGTCAGGCCACCAAAAGTAAAGACGCGTAATTTGCGAGGGTAGAAACGTAGCCGAGCACGTCTAAATCGATAGACGCTGAAACTGTTGGCGGACTTGCCGCGTGTATGCGAAGGTCTCTTTGAACTTTACGCTGTGTTCCGCTCGAAGTTGATGTACACCCACCTCCGCGGTGAGACAGTCACGCGCTCACATTAGGCGAACTCACGAACTCGAGTCTCCGACAAACTCTCCGAGAATAATTCTCTCTCTTGTCGTGACCTCGAACGGACGCCGAGTCGAAGTTAATCGACGAAGCCTAATGTGCCTAGAATACCACACGCTGGCAATCGATAGACTTGCAGCTGATTCTACGGCGCGAGCTAGGTGCAAGGATTTAATTAATGATCCATAATCCTATATCTCGATTACGTGTTTCGCCTGCGGTGAGCCGTGCATGCACACCCATCGAGGCACGCGAAATTGGTCGATAAACGGCTATAATGGGCACGATAGAAGGGCGAGAAAAACAATCACCTCGTTTGAGTTACGCGCGCGTTACGTTGCGATCGCATTTTCGACCATCTGATTCTACATACGATTTCAAGTCCACGTGCAAGCGTGTATACGCGAAACATCTATCTTTGACACGGTACCGTCGACAATACGGAGCTGCGAGATTGTACAGTGTACAGCCTTCTCCGGTGTCTGGATGTACGTTCGTGATTGCATGTAAATGAGCGGAAACATGCAGGCTACGTTGCATGCCCAGACATACGACACACCAGCCGGGCGCACACGCTCTTTCAATGATCACAATGACGCCACCCCTCGTGACTTCAAGACGCCTTGTCGTCGTCTCGCGCTTTAATAGTCGCGACGCGTTCGCTGTTACGTTCAAAAATTCATTCGTCGAGCAATTATTGCGTCGTCCGATCGTAGCAGCTGCTCTCTAATTAGGCTACGTTTAGTTCTCCGTCTTAAACGTGCCTCCTCTGTTTCAACGCGAAAAATTTCTCCCGATCGTTTATCTCCTATGTATCTTTCCTAAAGTTCATCTTTCGACTTTCTGTGCCTCTCTCTGACTCGACATTTATTTGCCTATACTACTTGAACGATTCTACCACGACTCTCAATTCATAAAAAGCCAAACAAAGTAATTTTACAAATCACAAACACACGACTAAAGAATTTGTTACTTGATAATTATCAGAAACTGATAATATCGGAAACAAAATTGCTAAATTTGTACGGTGTAACGCTAGAAAGGGAACGAGAGAGGGGATTGTATAGGATCAAAGGTCTCGTAAAGGCAAACATGCTGGCTTTATAACGTTTAATAACCGAATGGAATATACATTTGGTTAATAAATACACGATCGTGTGTGTGCGACGCAGGAAGGTTTAGTCGGTACACAGCCAGTGTCTCGAGAGTGACAGCAGCACCGTGAGAACAATGGCGAAGCTGAAATTAGTTGTACCGGCTCATCCCTTCTCGCATTAACGCGCGATCCAGTTGCCTCGTATATGTGTAATCCGCAAACGTTTCTGTAACCCGAGCGCCTGATATCGAGCGCTATTTTCCGACAATGTTTAACACGTTTACTTATCAACCGCCGCTCCAGTGACAGTTTAATCGATTACAATAATAGAGATAGTTTTCAAAATGCACCATCATCGATAGTGACGCGGTTTTACAGCGAGGTCACTTTTTTCTCAATTTTCCTCGGTGAGAGGTATTGTTCATAAATTGTTGTTACGAATAGAGAATGTAGGTTATAAGTCTGAAATCTCAAGAGATAAAAGAGAATAAAAAAGATGTGATTAATCGACTCGATGTCGTTTGATGGAAGAGGCAAATTAATTTTACCGTAGAATAACAGTAACACTACCGATAAAGAACGAACGCTGCTATGAACAGTAACACTGAATCAAGGATTCTAGTTATATAATACGCATTACAAAGGAGCGAGTTAACGTTCAAGCGCAAACGTTATCTAATACTTAGTATAATTTTTGATTTACGAGGCTTTATCCGATTCCGGAATTGAATCCAAAGGATCCGTAATACAAACATTACGTCAGAGAGAAAAATTACAGAACGGAAAAAGGTCGGACAGATAGGAAACGATACCCTTTAAAGAAACGTCGAAATTTCTCAGGAAGAAAACTAAAGCCTCGAAGGGAAAGACATGGCTTTATCCAACGAAACGGCGCTCATCTAATTACGTTGCAATCCTATTTCCATCGTGTATACGTAGCGCATCGAACTGTTTACAGAAAATCGTATCAACAAAATCCTCGTTCAATCCGCAACGATATTAACCTTAGCGAGGAAGGCGGTCCGTGGGCCGCTCGCAACAATTTTGGCCGAGACTACGATCTAATCCAGGAAGAGGATGGGAAGAGGGTAGTTAGGTATAGTCGAAGGGATTATCAATATTTACGCTCTTCCAGCAAGCTCACAGCTCGGGTCGTTCCACCTGTTTTCTCCTCGAGGGCCGTGCCTCTCTGTAGCCTCCTCCAAACCCCTAAGAGTACCAACCGCGGACGTTCTGTAGTGTGGTATCGGTGATCGCAGTAGAGCTCTCGAGCAAGAGGGTGCTCCCGACGTGGCAGAGCTCCAAATCCTCCTACGTTGCCACCCTCTCGCACCGCTGTCGTTACCACCACTCTCTTCGACCCACCGCCAACCGATTCCTGGTCCACCGACACATATCAACCCTCTTTTTCTTATCGAGGAGAACGTTTCTTTTCTTTCTATCTTCCTTGCATCGTTTCCTCCACATCGATGATTCTATTTTTATCCGGCTACAGCTCACGCCCCCGTGTCTTATTCTCCCTTTTTTCGGTCACCCGGACCAAGCTCGACCCGGAATCGTACTCTTGCCACCATCTTCATTGACGTTTTCTTCTTCTCTTTCATGGTCCAAGCCCGGCTTCGTGAGTATGCCGGTCGTAGATCTATAAGGGCGGACAGCCACCGTTCTTCCACAGTCGAGTAGTACGTCCCCGATTTCATGATTGAAACGGGTCTGAAATGGGTTCCACGTACACAAGGAATATGAAACAACGTTTCTTCGAGCGGCACGGGGCTTCGGGCTAAGCGGACGTTCGTTTTCTCCCTCCCTTTCTCAGTCTCTTTCTCTCTCTTCCTCTATCTATCTATCTATCTATCTATCTCTATCTTTCGCTCCTTTTCCTCTTTGACATTTGAGGTCGCTGTTTTCAGCGTTTTCCTTCGCGTCTTCTTTTCATCTGAACGAAATCTACTGTATTATACTCGTGTCAAAAATTTATGATCATGAAATATACATACGTCTAGACGTATATAAATCCTGTAACGTTGCTTTAATTTAAAAAATTGTGTAAAAATCGATGGAACAGTGAGAGGAAGAATATAAACGATGGTTAAATTGAACGCTCGAAAAAACGAAAGATTCTCGTGAAACGAGCTAGCATCCGTAAAGACCGCGGTTGCTCCGAATGGTCGCGACAAAGCGGGACTCCAGAGAAGAGAAGTGTCGAAGAAAGATCAGAAGGTCTGTGATCTTGGAGCACCGCTCGCGACGTATAATGACGATGTCGTTAACCGCGGCGCGTCATCTTTCCCCTGGACGGTTCCGTGAAAGCGAATCTCGTGGGCGGAAGGGCGCGTGCTGCAGGACTAACAGGAATTGAAAACGCTACGGATACTCGTGCGGTCGCGAATGGTCGTGTTTTTGCCGTGAAAGCCGGCAGAATCGTCTACCACGGAAACGAGAGAAAACGTGCCAAGTCATTCGGCTTGGTCTGACCCACTTTTCGCGGAAGCGTAAAACGCGCGCACTTTGCGACGACGATCCGACGAAACTGATTCTCCTTTCTCCCCCTGTGCTTCTATATAGTTACACAGCTGCCTCGCGTTTTTTTTTCTCTCCTTCCACTTTTCCTCCCTTTTTCCCTCCTTTTTTATCTCTGTTCCCCTCTTTTTTTTCTTCCCTTTTTTTTTTTTTGGTAGACACAATGAATGACGGTTGAAGAGCATAACTCCTGAAAAGAAATCCCAATTTCGTGGCGCGGGTTCCCAAGCCTGGCCTCTGCGCGAAGCCTCGCAAGCCTCGACTTTGTAATTCTGCGATACTTCCTGGACTCGGCGAACCACGTACTTGTAAATTGCTTAAGCTATTTGCTAGAGACATTCTTTGAAATACTTTTTTTACCGTTTCGTTAGATAGTAGATATAGACATTTCTCTTATTTCTTTTCTAACTTTAAACTGTTCAGAAGCCACACTAATCAGCCCTACAAATTCAAGTCGTAAAAGAGTAATAGCGTTAGAAATATCATTTATTAAGATTTTCCTCGAAATTTTGGATTATCTATGGCATTTTGTTTTGTCGAGTATTTTTACGCTCGAATGCAGTAATTGCGGAGTTTGTCATTTATTCAGCTGTGAGATAAATGTATTAAGTTGCAACGTATGAAATACGGGAATTTATTTTTCACTAAGCTCTAGACGATATACGTAACGTTTATAAGAATCGTAGAAAAGAAAAGACAATGGCAAACTTCATAATAATATACAAAACGTATACATAAATGAAAATATTCATTGAAAAAAGAAAAACTGTACAAAATTTGTTTAAGAATATCGGATATATCATATGTACAGCTTAATGATATCGTTCAGGTATTGCATTATTGTTCTTGTTGTCAATTATATTCTACGATATTCTTTGAATTAATGGTATCTTTTCATCATAAAATAACGACAATTAGCACGGTGTTAAGAATGTTGAGAAACAGTATAGGTAAGTTTAACGGTTCGAGTTCTCTCTCACGCCTTTTGAGCAGCTGCTTAGCTATGCACATCAAGATGTAATTAGAAGTACGGATAATTATTCGCGAGTTCAAACAATTATACGTAGCAATTTACGAGGAGTAAATTTACTAGTCGACATTCACAAAGAAAATGTTTAGCGAGCGTAAGGTATCTTCGCTTAAACAAAGACGAGGAAAAGTAGCGAGTTGTGTTTTTAAAGCTCTCGAAACGTACACGACGCAGTAAAAATAAAGATGAAAAATAAAGAGAGCAGGCATTGTCAAACCGTTGATTAAAAATTCGCATAATTACGCGTGGCAATAAAACAATGGCAAACAGAAATCGAAGCAGTACGCAGGGTATTTTCGAGCGTATACAGTCTCTAGCCAACAACTGAAAATCAGTGGGCTGTTGTTAATTATCAACGACACTAATGGATACGATTCGATTGCGATATTGCAACTCTCGGGAAATCCGCGCAAATTTGATAATTCACGTGGGATAACACGGCCGCGTCATGTAGATCGACCAATAGCTGTCGCTTTTAAAACATTTAAAACGCGGTGTGCAAACGCGTTTAAATCTCGCCGACTAATTGACTAGACGATTACCTGTTAATCGTTCTGTTTGAAATAACTGAAACGCGGCCCAGTGTATATATATGGAGCGCGAGACCTAGGACCAAATTAATGAACCGTAATAACTTCACGGTGTTCTATCGACGCTATCGAACGCAAAATATCGACCATCTCGATAAGAACCGAGCTTGAAAAAGAGAAACAAATCAAAGCACCGAAGAAACAAAGTTTCTAGTAACGCGACGATTAATATCGAATGAGAATTGAAACACACGGGAGAGAAAGTTGGCGCGAAGAGGGAACATTGTGGGGGGTGAGAAGAACTGACCGGACGACAAACGAATGCATATTTAATAGTAAACGATTATTAATGCGCGCTTACGAGAGATGATTGATGAAACTATACACAGAGCCGCCTGGGGTTGGGCTTTTAATGATTTCCGGCCGTCATACACGAGCCGCGATTATCGTGAAATTTCCGTTTGGCTTGATGCGATAATGCTTTTCATGGAAGGGGCGGGGGAAAGGAACTCGGAAGAATCGCTACAAAAAAAAAAAATGGACGAAACATGCGAACGAGAACGATAGAGATGGAATGGGATGGGGCGAAAACAATGGAAACACTTGCAAATATTGCGACCGACCTTCGTATTGTGCAAGAACCGTTTGAAGAATTAATTAGAAGCGACCAAACGACACTCGTGTACGTCGGTGAAAAGCCGAGTTGCTGAATGCGCCGTTTACAATGCGCGTTATTAACCCTCCGACTTCATTTATTTAGACTCTGTTAATTATGGTTATAAAACAATAGCGGTGAACGCGAGGGTAACGCGCAACTCGCTTATTATTACCCCGCTTACGGATTATGCTCACAGGTATCCGTTACATTTTGCTGACTGAATAGCTGCTACTTTTTATCGATAACCAACGTTTCTCGGCTTCGAATTAATACATAAGGTTTGTCGAGGTAGACGATTCTTAACCTGGATATTCCCTTTATTCGTATACGAACCAAAAGATTATAATGCAAATACGACTGGAGATAAAAATTCACGGTTAGAACACCAGGGAGAGAGGTAACACCGTTCGAGATTTAACCGACGTGGAAAAAACATGAGAATTCAGGATCCAGATCAATGAACGAACCTTCCTAGTTACGTGGAAATCAAATATTCTTCAGTGACTGCAATATCCGGCGTACTGCGGTTCAATCGAATCCGACCTAGGTCTGACTACGCGTTGGCCTATACCACTGCCGCCGCAAATTACATATTCCACGAGGCGAGGATCTCCAGGAAATCATCGCTAGAGATCGATGCTAATCATTCCATCCGCCATCCGATTCGAACATAACGTCTTTCCAGCTTTACTTAATTATTCAATAGTTCCTAGTCCTCATCCTTCTAACGTAATGAGGTTTCGTATTCATTTCCAGCGAGCCTATCATTCTACTAGCTCTCAACAGGATCGTTGGTACTTGTGGCAATCGTGGAAATTAAGGATAATCAAGTGAATTTCATTTCTCCGTACATTCGTCCAATTTGCAATCACCTTTTCGTTCAATATATTGTTATTAATACGTTATATGTTATTACCGCGAACCTTTGAACAAAGTTTGTCGTTCCACTTTATCTTTCTGAACTACCATCGACGAAGTATCAATATGCGAAGTACCTAGACAAAAACAAAACTTTCTCACTGTCAGTTACCAAGTTGTCGCCTCGAGTGATCAATTGGCAAAATTATAAGGAATTTTTCAATAACTTTTAACCTGAATCCTATAGTCAGTGGACTACAGATTTTTTGCAAATTCGTGTTTTTATGAACACGTCTAAAGAAATGCAATTTAAATGGAAATTTGTTTCGCTAAATATTATAAAATACGATAGAGCTCCGTTTATATAAAATTGTCGAGGAACAAGTAATTTGTATATAAATAATTTGTATTGTTCGTGTAATGGCAGCTCGCTTATTCTGATTTTTATCTATGATTTCTTGTTTATGTAGATATTACGATAAAAATTCACGTTCAGATTGGTAGCTTCGACCAGCAGGAGGAGTTCGTTTAATCAGACATTTACTAAAATTTCGTTCACGTAGATATAGTTCATATACGCGAAGACCTGCTACAAGTTATTTTAGATATTTTGTATATCTTTACATACGATGATTACAGGGAAAATATTTGATAAGTATAATTCTGTTGATTTCCTGAGCTTCGTGTTATCTAGTAGTTAAAAGGATATATTTTAATATAATACAATAGAAAATGAGAACAATCTATTGGACCTAAAGATATCGTTTTGGCGATAGATAAAATCATAAAGTTTTGCAAAAAATCAAACAAAATACCATAATGGGTGATAATAGATGAACAATTTCTATTTTACATTATTTTATTGAATTAGGTATGATCTATTTCGTGATATTTCTATTATTACGTTCGTGCATAATTCAATAAAGTAATATAAAACAAAAAACATTGTGCGTCTATTATTTCCTTGTAAAACCAAAGGAAACCTAATAATATCCAAGATGAAATAATAAATACTTTAAAAAACCGATATTTCTTGCGTATGATTTTCCAAACGAATTGCATAAACAAATCGAATAGAATTGGTATTATCTGGTAATACACGGTTGGATTAAAAATTACTATCAAAAAACAAAATATCGTAAAAGATAAAAGATGAGAATTATCGCGTTTGACATTTCCCTGTGATCTTCATATTCCGTAAGTTTTATAAACGTATGAACATCCGTGGTCTAATTATCGGCAAACGAAAGCTCAAACGAAAACTATCCTCTTGATGCACCAATAACAAAATCTCCCGCCCTAATCTTCGCAAGTACTCCCACTTCGCTTCTAAAACTTTCGCCTCGCACTCTGTTCTTTCTAAAACTTCCGGCCATCGTACACTGATCTCCCTTAGGAACTCTCTCGCGTCTACAGCAAAGCGTATACACTCGGTGTACCGGCTGCATGTTGTGTCTCTAATACACGAGAACACGCTCTCGAAACCTTAACTTTCGAAACACGAGACCGCCCGCTCGTTCTTGAAAAACTCTCTCTCGCCACGAGAAGTCGACACGATCGACTTTACCGCAGCGCGAATTATATAAAAACCGCGAAACGTATCGGTCAGAGTTGTTAACAGCCGAGTTAAGTACAAGGTACAATGGAGGGTCGAGTGGTCACGCGATTCAAAGACTTTCCCGACCGCTTCTGAATTTTCGTTTCGCGACCCTCGAGCTCGTAAATTCGTGCACAACGCCGGGTGTCACGATTAATATGCGGTCGTTCTCTCCCGCAAGCAAACCAGCAACCATGTCGTGACGATGTCCATACTTTTCGTATTATTTTCAAGTTAATGCGGTGGTTCTGCGGCATTTACAGGTCGAGAAATTAGCCGAACTGTTTAACAGTCACCCTGCGAGTCTCGATCTCTGCTTACTCGCGATTCAGTCGTGAACTGGAAACGACACGCAGTTTGTTACAGTTTCTAAGTAATTGCAACGCAATGTCGAGACACGGTGTTATAGCTATGCTCGATGAAAATATTATAACGCAGAATTCTACGTTTCCCTTTTATGTTAATTGGAATCGTTTCCTTGAGTCGAGAGAATAATGCATATATTTTAATACGTTTAATCTCAGTCGTCGGTAGAGAGCAAAGTGTAAGGATATGAAGTTAAAGTAAGCTTCTAAGTTTAACCGTTAATAACAAAATTGTTCTCTTCGTTTATCCCAAACTATTTATGCTCTTTTAACGCGTCCATTGTCGGTCGCATTTTCATTATCTACTTCATACGAGAAACTCACTGGAAATGGATTTCTTCTTTTTTTTTTTGCAAAAAACGAGATAAGCAGGGGATAAAATAATCGCATGCAAAGTTTGTCTACAGAATTTTGCTATGAATTTTCAAGGTTTTAACGCGTGTAACAAAGTGTTTTAATATTTCGATACGTACGAAACTTCAGCCACGATCTTTTCTCAAATTAAAATAACTTGTGCCACCTTTCTCCGCACGCCTCGTACATTAACTAATAATTTTCATACAAAATCTGTTTCTCCATCGAAAAACTTAACATACGTCCTTCGAGCGAATTATTCTACAAACTTTTTTCTCCAACTTTCATAATTTTTCATTTGCATTCCGCATACGAATCGGTATCAAACGCGAAATTATGCGTCAACCAGTATCCCTGACGTATGTAGTAAACGCGTTAAACCAAAGCCACTCTACGATAATCACCTCGGCTATTTAAAACTTCATCGTCGACTAACTATACTCTAAATCAAAGCCGGTAATATTATCAACCCCTGAAAACGAACTTCTTATGACGCGATGTTCACGGCAGCGAAAATCGCTCGGAAACAACGACGTCTGGCTGCAGATAAGTACGTTCGTCGCAGACGGAACGAGTGCATACGGTGCATTCGTTCCTGGCGGACGCAGAGAGACGACACGGGGTCGAGGAAGAGGAAAGAAGAGGGGAAGAAAGGAACAGAGAGTCGGCATGAAGTGAAACGTTGGTCGCGGGCTGCTGGCCGCGACGAGGGTGGGGTTGGCGGTCGCAGGAGGTCGAAGGGGGTTGACGGAGGTTGTGGGTGGTCGGAGGCGAACGGGGGTTCCTCGCGTGCAGCCTTGACATGGGCCAGGAAATCAATGGGACCTCCAACACCAACGCAAACTCGGTCAGTCGAGCCGTGCACACGGCCCATGCCTATAATTCGCAGTCGCACGCGGGAATGTTCGGTATCGTCGACGAACGATCGATCGTCGGATCCAATCGAGAAACGCCTCTTTTCGTACGGTCCGTTTTCCCCGCTTTTATTTCCCGATTAGAAACCTAGAGAGGTAGAGGGGTAAAAAGCATAGGAAGGGAAAGAGGAGAACAGGAAGAGAGAGAGAGAGAGAGAGAGAGAGAGTATGGAAGGCGATGCGAAGTGCCGACACTGCTTCTAACGTCGCTCCCGAAGATCGTGACCTCGATGAAACGTTCATTATTCGGTACACGCCAGTCGATTATCGAGAACGCCGGATGCGCGCCGTTTCTTTGCTGGGCGAACCTAGCGAGGGATAGGGCGAGTCGTTGTCTCACTCGATGTCGAGTGAGGACGCGGGTTTTTCGATCGCGGTGATCAGCGTTGATGATGAATATGATTAGGCTGGTTGGGGAGAAAATGAAAAAGCGACGATGATGGAACGAAGAAAGATCGACGGAGGGGAAATATCGAACGTTAGGAACGAATAGTTAAAAAAAAAAAGAGGTAGTAGGGTGTATGAACGATAGCTGTTTGAAAAATGATATTACAAATTGAATTGAATGAAACTTGACCATCGTTTGGAACGTTCAGAGTGGACGTATAAGGTGGATACAGTTTAAAGAATGACGCTAGATGTAGTGTTTGTAATTTGATTCTATCGACCAGCCTGAAGATTGAATTTCTTGTTGTGAAAGGGCAGGAGGGAGAAAAAACTGGTTAACGCAGTTATCGTAGAAAGGTAAGCTGTAATAGATCGATTCGCGAGCACACCTCGCGGTCGAGATCTCGATACAATGTCCATTGCAACGTCTGTCCCGATGACGACAGCGATACCGATAGCTGGGAAATGAAACGACGCGACGTTTCGAAGGAAACGTCAAACGGTTGAATAAGGACACACCGATCAGAGATGGAAACAGCGGCAACTTTCTTCAGACTTTCGAAATCTATTATCGACCTTCTGACTTCGCGTAATCTCTATATTTTCATTCATCAAAGATATTATTCCATAAACACGGTGTAATAGACGTATACAACAAGCTTCGACAATTTTTATTCGTTATTCTCTTACGAAACTATTTTTCTGCTTCTATACATATCCGATTGTGAGTTTATTCTTAAATTAAACACATAAACTCCTTATCTACCGATCATTTTTTTAATTTCTTCAAACATTATCCGGAATATCTTCATGCACATAGAATAATTATTTTCACGGGCTATATAAAGAATAAAATTATTGCGTAGAATGGCTTACTCTTCTTGGTAATCTACGTTACAATTGTTCCGTGTAGTCAATCAAGGCTTACTCGAGTCGATCATGGCTTACGTGTATTATTCGATTAGTATGCTAATTTACTACATAGATAGGATATTTTATTAATCATAGATTTGACGAAGAACTGCCTAAATCGCATCGCGAACCATTTCACAGAAAATAAAAGGTAATCGAAGTCGGTTTTCAACGTAATCCGCAACCAAAGCTATACATATATCCGAGTAGAAGAACCTTGACGAGAGCGCGGCCAGGGCTGCCAATCAATGGCGAGGACATCACCCTCGGCGACTAACATCTACGTCCTTGATCGTCCGTTCGCCGCCACTGCTAAAATGGCTATTCTTCTAAATAATTGCAACACCGAGGACAAGCAACTTTTAAACCTTATTTATCGTACACTTCGCGTTCCATTACATTTTATACATTTCCACGTTTAACGAAATATCACTTAGCTTTGTCAATCTTACATCAAAATTGCTTTTTATATGAAAATTTATTATTCATAAGTCAAACTGTACTTCCATTTTCGCACAGCTAATTTTACTACAATGTTCATTTAATTGACCTTAATTGAGTTCACTAAATCAGGATACTACACTGTAAATGTTAGCATCGTGTAAATCGTGGAACGATTTTTATCTATAACATAGCTACTTTGTTCTAAAAATATACTCGAGTTCCTTGATAAGAAAAAGAATAGATGTAACAAGAACGAATGAGAAAGCCAGTGCTTCTCGCTGGCTCTGGCTGTAGTCATTCACCGTTTTTGTCAATAGATTAAAGTTACACCGAGCGTTACATTTCGCGTCGAGCCATTTGAATTTATATGAAACCACTCTGTTGGAATTTAAGCGAGCCACTACCGCGCTTCCCAGTTATAAAATGGTCCGTGACCAAATTTTGGAAAATATTAAAGACTCCTAAAAACATCGTTAACGATTATCAACCATCGTCTACACATCCCGATCGCGATAATCCTTCCAAAAAGAAAAAAGACTAATTATTTTCGTGAAACGTACTAAGGGATCGGGAGCAGAAAAGGATTAATCACGATGAAAAACATTAGAGTTCCAAAAAAAAAAAAAACGGCGTTCACCGACTAAAAAGTGGCAGAACTATGCTTCTTCTTTTTCTTTTTTTTTTTCTTTTTTTTCGATTCAGCATAGCAATAGGATCAGAAGCAGCAGGGCATATGTACGCGATTGAGCGTGTGCGTGTACCCGAGCATTCGGCCAACGTAATGTGTGCGCCTGAGTACGAGTGTAATAAAAGAGCTTTCTGGGTCGCATTAAGGTAATGCTTCCATGGCGCGGCTAGGCGCGAGCGAGGCCCAGCTTGAAAGTTAGGCGAAATGGTGGAACAACGAGAGCCGTCGTACTTTTTGGCGGTATCAAAAGGGCAAGTCGCGCGATTTGTGTCTCCTTGGCGCCACCTTTCCATTTACTTCGTCTGAAAATACTCCAAGCAACGAAGAAACAAGACTACGAACTCTTCGTACGTGCACGAGTATTTGAATACTTATCATAAAATACTCGTATGTTCATGTCGTACATATTATATAAAACTAAATTTTCAAACTAAAATTTCATCAGCACTGTAACGTGACAGGTGTGTCGTTATATTGATAAAATTGGAAATTCATTTTAAAAATGTATATAGAGATTGCAAGATATTAATCGTAAACATATATTTAGTAAAAAAGAATTAGTAAGCAGCATGAATAGCCATTTTAAGCGCATTGTAAATGTTAAACACGGCCCTACTGAATATCAAGATTCGTTAATGTAACGAATGATTGATTGTTTAAATACTTTTGTCATCGTTGTGACGTATATACTTGTATTAAATGTTGTAATTTCTATATACATTTCCGGATTTATCGCAAATTTTACCGACACGATCCTGACATTCGAGTTTCGCGACAGCGTTAATAAAATTTCAAAATGTTTCATACATCGCAGATAATATATATTCGTAAAATAAGCGTTTTTGCGAGCTTATATATATATACAAATTCTATGTACAGACTGTACGAAATAGAGAAATGCAGGAATAGTCCCATAAATTCCTCGCCGATAATGTTTGTCCTGATGACTGTTTGAAAGATCGAGGTTGATGGTTCTCTTCGTGTAATCGTTTGTATTTGAAAATAGATGGAATCCGTCTCTGAAAAGATGGATACGTTTAGCGAAAAAGAATTTCTCAAACTGACCCGTTAATTAATCGGAAGCCGATGACGCGGCTGATAAATTATGATCTGCTTATCGATCGATCGTCCTCCAGCGCAGCCGGTATTGTCTCTTGCTTTTTTCCACTTGGTTTTTCTTTACCGTTTCCTGGACGGACTGCATTCAACCCTGAGACACTGATCACTGGAACACGCTATAAATATAATAATGAATCGAACGGTGCAACTGGAAGCGTCATTGACTAGACACACGATACTCGGCAGCGACACGGCTAACTTCGCGAAATCGATTACGTCTATGTCAGGGTCACTCGTTCCCTTGCCTATGGAACGCGCTCTACGACTTTTTTCCAGCTACGAAACCGTCGCTGTTAACGAAATGACAATGTATTCTACACCTGACGTTTCTCGTTCTTCGTCCCTCGTGGCTCGATCGACACGACGCGCTCGTGTTCCACGAGTTTCCATTCAACGAGACCTCGCCGTCCTATGAAATTTCATTCACGCCGTTCATATCTTGATTCTAACTACGCCAACCTTTCGTTTTACAAAGAACGAGCTCGATCTTTACAGTGATGATCTTCTTTTGTAAAAAGCAAAAAAAAAGTCGAAATTTTCCCGAAAAACCGCCGGTTCCAGCGCGATAATTAAGCGCCGGTGAAAAAACCGTCCGCGTTTCGAGTAATTTTTTGTCGCCGTCTGACCGAAAAAAGCGCCAGCCTGCTGCGAGCTAAAGAACATCCTGTCGAATAAATTGGAGACAGAAGAAGAAAGGGGGAAAGGGGAGAGCACGAGAGGCCCTCCTTTTCGGCCGAGCATTACCGAGACGGTTGGTCTGACGGTGGTCGAAGCAATCCCCTAATTGGATAAAACTCAACGGCAACCCGGTAACTGGTAATTTCCCTGCAGCAACGTAATTACTGGCCCGTATTTACGCAGAGGGCTGCGCGCGGACCAAGGCGGCGCGGCGGTGGCGGCGGCTGCGCTCGCGCTCGCCGCTTCTCTGCTGTATAGCCAGGTGGAAAAAAAAGGCAAGAACACATACGGAAAGAGAAAGAGGGAGGAGAGCAAGAAAGAGAGAAAGAGAAAGAGGGAGGACGCGCGCGCGGCAACGGCAAACCCTTGCACAGAGTGTATAAAAAGCCATCGCAATCTCGTGGTATAGTGGCACGCTAATGGGGCACTGATATAATTAACTGCTATACCTACGCTCTTATCGAGCCCTAGCAACGTTGCTGCCGTCGCCACCGCCGCTGCATACCTTGAATAAAAATAGCACTAATCCGATATATAACGGGTAACGCTTTGATATCGGTGCACCCCCTCTTGCCCCTTCTCCCTACCTTTAAGACCGTGCAACTTACACACACGCGACCACGTCATTTTCTTCGACTTCCCTTCTCCAACGTCTTGCGTCAATGCGCAACCTGTGCTTTTCCGTTTCGCCTTCCTTCTCTTTCGAGCAACGCGTTTCCCGCGTCGGGATCGAACGGTCATGGCGAAAGGGAAAAACGAGGGAAACGATTTGTTTTGGCGTCGCGTTCCGCCAATCGGACGACCAGAGGACGCACGAGCGAAACCTTGAAACACGCGGAATGGAACGGTCCGATGAAAGCACGCGAACGCGACTGAAACGACATTGCAACACGTTAAAGGGATTGATTTTTATATACACGTGTAGATACGTGTAGATATGGATACGCGTAGATCGAACGCGAATACAAAATGTTACAGGTACATTCGCGAAGATTCGAAAGATATAGAATTTCGAATAAGACCAGGGACGACGAGAGTCCCAGAGGCGTGATGCTCGACGACAGCGAATTGAAAGAATTCAGAGCGTGGTCGGAGTGATTACGGGCTTAACGGTGGAACTTAAATCCGTACAGCCCTCGAGAGAGAAACCTGTAACCTTAAAGATAAACCGAGCCTTTGGCCCAGACCTTTGAGACCTCATTATGAAACGCAAAATGGATTTTAGACTCGATGACCCACTTGTCCGCGGAACCTCATTTAAGAATACCGTCGTGCTCGTTTTAGAAGCTTTCCGATCTATTGTGCGACTGAAACGTATGAAAAATTGTGAAATGCCGAATGATCGTGTTTACGCGATCGAAACGACGAATTTTAGCCAAAAAGGAAGATCGACATCCCGAAATAGACCATCCATAAAATTCAATCGCAAATGAAATTTAATGTCACGTTATTTAATCCATTGACTGTCGCGTGGGCCGTTTGGTTGCGGCTAATTTTCAGCTGTACACTGGCAGCTACTTCGAAAATGTCCCCGTTTAATTGGAGCGCACTGTTTTCGGCCGACTGGGAAGCAATGTTCATTATAAACGAACACGAGAACGACCCGTTAACAACCAGTGGGGTTGAGGGTGAAAAGAGGAGGGTGGTATATCGTGTCTTGCAAATTACACGAATAAACAGCCGTCAAAATTGATGTTCATTATAATGAGCAATGTGACCGAAGACATCAATTGCGTTTAACGATCGGGCAATCGCTAAACTTGGCGAATTAACCGTTAATTAAAATACCGTGTTGCCGAGTACGCGTTTCCAAGTTTACATATACTTTTGCTGCGATTCTATGCGAGTATTTTCGCGTGTTTTCACGCACAAATTAACCCATGATTGGCGCGATATAATCAAAACTAACCGCATTATTGCATCGAAATATCGTGCGATAATACGTAGCGCGAGCCTTCTATAATTTCGATACAAACCCGTCGAAATTGTGCCAATGGTGAAATTTACTAAGAACTTGGAAATAATTCGTTGACCACTTCTTGTTACAAATTTGCAGTATATACAGGGTTCCAGAACTGCAAATCAATCGGGCAATAAATGATAGGAAATTATGAAAAGAGAAATTTTTCTAATCTCAAGTTATTTTCGATAACGAAGCTCTAAAAATATAGATTTTACAGTTTTCGATAAGAAATTGCATATTGTTTGTCGCTAACCTTTCAATACGAATTTTTAAAGCTACACTACAAAAAAGCAAAATCGAGTATGTGGACGACTGCAAACAGTTTCCACCGAATTGAAAAAAAAACAAATCGAGATTGTACACTTGCTCTACAAAAAAATTCCACCATCGTCTGCACGAGCAATCACTATATTTCTAGTATATCTGAGATAATATTAAATTCTTTCATCTCTATTTTGTTATAATTAAATAATCTTTGAATATTTAATTTCCTCGATTATATAAAAACCCTGTCCCCTTTTGAAACAATAAAAAAATGCTTTCAATAGATTTAAAATAAAGTAAACGCGTATTTAACCCACTTGTTCAATCATCGTACGAATCAGATATATCTCATCTCATCGACTTCAGGTGGAAATTAAGCGAATCCGCGTGCATTGTAACGTGCTTGCTTACACAGCGTTCGCCTGATCGGTTGCCCTTCGACCCGATGCTTTCCTTCGATTGACCGCGTTACATTTCGCCACGAGATTGCGTATACCATCGAATCGACTGGTGCACCTTGAATAGAAATGGCAAGGCACCGGCACGCAGACCTTACTCTTCTTATCTGCTATTGTGGCCGCGTTATCGCGCGCACGTGAACCTTTCATTGTAAATTTTCCTTTCGACCCGCGAACTGTGCTTTAATTAACACGCAACATCGGCAGTCCATTCTAACGACATAGCGATTCCAAATACGCCTCTTACTTCCTGGATATCCAAATACAGTAGTGTCGAAGTGGTCTCCTAAGAAAACTCTACACTCCACTTCTAAGAAAACTCTACATCTGGTCTTTTTAGTTTTCTCAAGCACCGAAGCTATCGACAGCGTATAGACAATAGACTGGGACGAAGGCAGACCATAGACAGTAGACAGGCGACGATGGCTTCGGGGTTTTCAGTTATAAGGTAACACTGCTATAGCGTGCGGATCGGGACCAGCTCAAATTATATTCCTACTTGTACTTACACTTCTGTATTAAAATATATTTTCTACTTTACAATTTATCCGCGCTGTTACGTGGGGCGACACTCTACCTAGACAAGGCCATACACCGGGGGCCAGACGGGAACCAGATGTCCTCTCATCCTTACTGCGTACCCTCGATAGTCTTAAGGACCCATCATAAGTCCCAGTAACTTGCTAGCTAAGGTCCCCTTCTTAGTCCACCAACCTTCGTTTATCCAATCAGAAGCAATGTATACTGCCCTCACTTTCCTGACCAAAAATGTCATGAACAAATCCGATGGTCTCGTGCGCTAGACACACCCATCGCTAGCTTTCCTCCGACACAGCATCGTCACTGTACATTACTTATTCTACAACGTTAGAATAGTCAACAACTCATTAACGGGTTACTCTCCTTAAATCAATCATTTACTTAACGTATACATACTCAACAGTGTACCTCATAAGTGTTGGAAAAATAAAGCTTATAACCCTGTTAATCGCAGCGTTATACTATCTTAACCACCCCTATTATCTTAACGAAAATCAGGGGATCGATCAACTCGTGGTGTCGATTATTATAATCGTAACGGGAATTTACGACTCCCGTTCCCCTGTCCATACATCTAATAACCTCAACCAGTAGAATCACCTATAAAGCGGCAGATACGGTGATCGATAAAAGTATTTGTAAATATTCTCATTTTCCATTGAAACGTTCTTTCATCGGACTTCGCATTCCATTTTCATAATATTAAATCTTGTAACCACGTGGAAGTACTACCAAATGATACGAAGCTTCATATACTTGAACTTGATTAATTATTCTGTAAACGCTGCAATAGATACAACGTTGGTGCCAATACTTTTTGCAGCCGCTATACGTTTCACCTTTTACGAATTTAGCGTTGTACGGGGCTCACTTGTACTCTAACTCGTTTGTTTTTTGGTCCTGTTAAATCAGCTTCAAATTGAAGATCGGTATACACATATACAGTCGCTACAGAAAGTATTTGCGCACCATTGTATTCATTATAGCATCTATGTATTAATTATTTGCATCCAATCGCATTAAATCTTAGAAAAATTTGACGTGGAAGCAAAATCAAAGTAGAACTTCGTAAAAACGCTTCGTTGGAAAACAAGGCTATGTATAAATACTTTTGGGGCCACTGTATAAAATCTCGAATATAGTAAAACTATTTGCCGAAACTTGTCGAAGGATAAGCAGCTTATATGTATAATTAGAGTTCATAATATAGTACGTACATAATAGCTCATCAATTTTCCTCATTACCTATTATTTTTCTTCCGTACATGTAATAAGAGGTCGCGTGCAGATAAGTGAATCCAAACAGCAAGAGTTCTGCTAATCGAGCATTAACGAAAATTTCGCTCCAATAAATAGAGTTTAGATAGACGGAGTTCTCTACTGTATCCAAATAGTAAGAACTTATCGAATACTCGAATCTCAATGGAGTGGATATCCAAGCACTCGAAATATCTTCAGATTCCAGCGATAAACGAAAGCATTTAATACCATAAAAAAGCGTTATAAAAATCGGATAAACGTTTCCGACGATTCTCGATGAAGGAGGTATGGAAGCAGATATGTATATGACGAAACGCGGAGATTTAGATGCGTCGGATAATTCGAAAGTTTCGGCCATTAAATTACCAACTTCATGAAACTCGGATGAAATCTGTGTCCGGCCGAAGCTCGTTCTCCTCGAGTTTTGCGTAACGTTGTTAATTCCTCGTCTAGTCTCGTTGGATAGCCGAGCTTCGTGTCGGACACGTCCTGGATTAATCCGGGAATCGGTAGTTTTTGCACGTTGCCGCTGAGATGGCCCCGAGAGTATTCGCGAAATCCTGTATTCGTGTGCGTCGCGAATTAACCATTCACCGTAGATTTTGTTCTTGAAGATATATATATATCATCATTATTATTATTATGTCTTTTAACACCCCATTAGGGTCGACATATGTGGCAATGGAAAACAATTCGTAAGATGACTACGCTAAACAAAAGATAAGAATACGATATCAAATCGTGGAACAATTTTCTGGTTTTCTCTACGATTTGATATCGTATTTTTATCTTTTGTCTAGCGTATTTACCTTCGTACGAATTGCTTTTCTTTGCCACATACGTCTACCCTAATGAGGTGCTTAAAAGACATGCTGGTGATCCGAATACGTTTTTAATCTCTTTCTAAGAATTGTGAAGAAATAACGCAAGAATTAAGGGATGTAATCACAAGCAATTCAGACGCTCATTACGATATAAACCGTTCGTTAAAATGGTAAAAAAACATCCAATTTTTCGAGAGTACTTTGTTGAATTTTCTATTCACGGGTTAAGGAAACTGATTTTAACGCGTATGCGAAGTCCTATTCTAGCCAATTACGGCTAGCCAAGGAAGATAATCGTTGTTAGTCAATTAACTTCTGGAAATTTGTCATAAAATTTTACAGCTACGCTCTCTACATTTCGTCTAAAGATAGTAAATATAATACTAATTGTTTTAGCTTACTTCTTGCAATCGAGCGAAATACAAAGTTTTCATAACAATTTAGCTGGTTATTTAAACAGTGTATGCCTTATATGGCAAAAATAATAAATAACATTTAAACAGGTTTTTGCATGTTTCCAGTTCCGCATTAAATTACATATAAATATACAATAATTTTCACGATGAAATTTCGTTCGTTCGAGTTAATTAAGAGAATCGACAATCCTTGACGTTTCGACTTGGGATAGAACGATGCGATCGTTGAAAATAATATGGAAGTATATGGAAGTAATAACGGAGAAAATTGTCGTTAATTCGTACTAATTGAGAGCGATAATTCGAACGAAAATCCGCACGAACAATGTTGAAATTCGTTTCTGTATGTGAGACGGAACTTATGATCCTGCGCAACTGTCATACTATATCTGCACTTAAATTTGCACGATAACGCTTCATACATTACGCGAATAACTACAAGCAGCAAGTCGATGCGATCATGCTGTGTCAACATACTTTGCACTTCTGTGTTGCTGTTCATCGATCTAAATATTTAATGTCCCTAACGTTCCCTCCTATGCCTAATCTTCCCGAGTAATCAATTACGACCAATGAAAGATACCTATTTATATAACTAACTCTAACGTGCAAGTTATTCAAACTCATGGATTAAATGGTTCAAACAATTTGAAGAAATATGAGGTTAAAGGTAGAGAACAGTTATACGTTTATGTGCTAATTCTTGACTAAAATTGCATGCAATTAATTTGTTATAATTTACAAACGTATGAAGTATGAAATCATTGTACAAAACGTAATTTACTTTTCTTGAATCTTAAGCGAAGTTTAAGAATAATCAATAAGAAATATGTCACCAATAATTGTCACCAATTCAAGAATAATCAATAAGAAATATGTCACCAAGAGCGAAAGATCGCAGAATTGATCTTAGTATCACAAAGTCTTTTTCACGACCTTTAGATTCACTAATACAATTACTAAGTAGAATTTAAGTACTTGAAAATTTAGGTAAGACAAGTTGTCTAATTGGTTAAACCGAAATATCGAGTCTATTCGAATCGAAACTGTCAAATGTCTACCAAAACATCCCCTAAAATTGGGGAAACATCCTTTCAGTAAAAATGGACCCAAATACCTGCAAGATACGAAAATAATTCTAAACCAAACGGTAAATCTATCCTTAAATAAACTTCTATGAAAAAGTTCCCGACAACTAAACGAACGCTTCTCCAAAAAAAAAAAGACAAAACAAAACTAAATCTTTCCAAAATATAAAAATAACTATGTTCTTTTGCTAATCAGTCGAAACAAAAATTCGCATCTGTTTCATTTAAACCTGCATCAAAAACTCCGCTGAAAATAAACAAAAATCCTAACAAAAACGAATACAAATTCTCCAGGGTACAAGAACAAATCCAAATCGTTCTCGGTCATACAACCATCACAAAATAAATGTCGTCCATAAAAAAAAATCCATCAAATATCGTTGGAAAATTGCTAAACACTAACGAGCAACGGCCAGGGTAAGAGAGAAGTAAAATCCGGGCCGGTAACTAAAAGCCATTTTCATCGACTGTCCGAGGCTTGTGTAACGCGGTTAATTCCTCATCCACGTCAGCTAACCGGAGAACGAGTTCGCACGGACGGCAGCTAGGAACAGTGAAATCAAAGTAATCCGGCAGCCGGTCGCTTCTGCACGTTGGAGAGGATCCATTCTGTCTCTTTCTCATTTCTCACTCCCTCTCTCTCTCTCTCTTTCTGTTTCTCTCCTGCTCTATCCCGACACATCGACGAACAACAACCGGTGCACACAGTGGTCCGTGTTGGTAGCCGTAGTAGACGGAAGCACGAGGTGCGCGATTACATCGGCGGCAGCATTATCGGAAAGTGCATTACCAGCCGCGTCGATCGCAATTCCTATGCGCGATTTCCAGCGGCCACCAGTTCGGCCGACGCTCCTTGATCGATGCTCAACGATTGGACGAGGATTACCAAGCTGCCGATTATAAAGGCAAAACTCAGGATTTCGCCTGTAATTACTCGTACCCAGCCGATTTTGCCCACCGGTAAAACGAGACCGAATTTTAAGCAACGTTTTCGATCGGTGACGACGATAGGGTTAATTTGCCGCTGTTCTAGAATTTCGGCATTAACCATTTAACACTAATACCGTCGAGTCAGTCCAAAAAAACGAATGGGATTATCTTACTAAAAATTATATAGTTCTGGTATTTTTTTTTTGTAATATTAACGTTTACTTTCTATCGGGAAAATATCGCGGTTACATAGAGCGACTACGAAAAGCGTGTGCACATCATTGCGTTTGTTATAATATTTACGCGGTAATTAATCAAATCTTATATTATAGTAAATTAAATTTCGTATCATTTAACAGTGCTTTCATACGAATGTACAGATTCGACGCTGTGGAATTGAAACGTAGAATCTGATAAAGAAGCTCTTCATTAAAATAGGGAATAGAGAAATAAGGGCATGTGCGCATAGCTTTTGTAGCCACGGTATAGAATCTATTAACTTTTGTCACGAATAATATTAGTATCTTAGAGATAGAAATTTCTCATATTTACACGAATACATACTGTGATATAGTAGATACGTGATATATTCGTTGGAAGAGGAGGGAAATTTTAATCAAGGTGTAATTATCAAAGCGAGTGAATAGACCGGAAGAGATTCGTACAGTATGCCCATTTTAAGGTATATGACACGAAAAATACGTCACTGTGCAGGAGAAGGTAATCTTCGAGGATAGAAAGTAGCGAGCGTATTGTTTATTAATGTGGACCTTAATTTCGAGAAAAGGAAGATCCTGGTTAAAGCGAAATTATCCGGTACAATGAATAAGAAAAAGATTCTTCTCCGGTCTAAATTATGACTTTGGAACAAGATAAATTGAAAGATAACTTGATAACTTGAGCATACGTGCCTTACGAGCTAGAAGATTGTTATAAACGCGAACGAAAGATAAGGAACAAGTATATATTACGAGAAATAATTTAGAATTCTATCTTAGAATCATGATTATGCGTGCGTGCGTGAATTTAGTTGATGTATGAAATAATAAAAGGATAATAGCGAACAGATGGTGGGAAAGAGTTATGGTATTGTAATATTCATAGCGACAGAATGAAACACGGTACTTTAATATGCAAGGAAGAAGAATGAGTATGTCCGCGTATCTGATGAAAAAGAATTAATTTCATTCTAGATATATCCGCGCAAGACAATATTCAGACAAGAATCGCCATTCTACAGTGGACAGAAATCATCCAAAATTGAATCACCTTGACATAATGGAATTGTAAATTAAAGTATCAACTAGTGATACTGATTAATGCAGTAACGCAGAGCCGATTACGGTATTCCGTCCCTTTCGATATAAACGAGCTTAGGCTAAATGTACTTCCTGCATCCCTCGCTGAAATTTTCGGCTATAATCTTCGCGATCAATCAATCATCTGTCAATTTACTCACTGAAACGATTAAACATATGCACAACGTACATACTGCTAGATGATTTTATGATTTCGCTATATTTTTTCTACCTACCAGCGTTTGTTGTATCGTTAAAAAATGAGACAATTTACATAAACATCGTTTACATACGTACGATGATCGATCGTGAACTAGGATTTGCAATTAATTCTTTACCGTTGCATTACAACGATGTTTGATGAAAATTAATCACGATGTTATTTTTACATCGTTTACTTAATATTATCCGATTTACATATCGAACATTTGAAATGCCTCTGTATCGTATTTACACATTCCAATGCGATTGTTTCGCATAGAACGTCAATTGATGTACGCGTTCATTAAAGTGTTCATAAAAAGCGTTCTTTCATGTGTGCGTTATTGAAAATTAATCGACTTGTCAGGAGAGATGAGAAGAGAAGCATCGATCGTCAGACTGTACGAAATAATGGATAAAACTGCATATTTCTCACGATTCTAATTAACCTTAATAAATCTAATAAATCTTCTTTCAATCCTTACAAATGCTAGAATATTTGAAACGACTCCAAAAATAAAAAACGCCTCTTGATCGAATACCTACGACAGACAGTGTTCGCCCACACTGTCATCAGTGGTCGTTCTCTCGAATTCCGTTCCAAGTCGGCCTATACGACTACCTAACTACTGTCGACGTTTTTGGGGATTCCCTTCCAGCTCTAACTACTTCCGCGAACAACAGCTATCCCGAATTAGTGGTAGGAAATAATCTATCACTCTGGGGGTTTCACGTCGGCAATAGCTTCTTATGGTACACTCTACCATGATGAAATTGGGACTTGTATAAAAACAGGGAAGCAATCTTACCGCAGAAGGGATAGTAGGAGTTCTAACAAGATGGAACACCAACCCTCTGAAGAAAGAAGAATTCCGACGATAAAGCGGACATGACAAGGGCATCGGGAAAAAAATTTCAACAATTTTTACTGCTGAAATTATGTTTCACTATGCTGTTTTTATAGCGACGAAGAAACATTAGAAAAGGAAAATAAAGGGGAAAAAATACTGGCAATGAAAATAATAAGCGACACCGTAAAAAAGAAAAAAGTAGAAAAAATCAGAACACGCGGGAAAGTAAAGGTTTTACAGGAAAAAGGTGTGGAAAAAGTATTTCAGGGTGTAAAATAACCTTCTACAAGTTTCTAGAACGTGTTGGAATTCTAGTGGCACGTATTCCAGAAATAAAAAAAATTTATGTGCCACTATGGAAATGTAACGTGATACACACGAATTATACACGGCCGTTAGTGTTATACGCTATAACCTAAAGAGATCAACGTTAAGGACCGAATGGACATAGACTGACAATGTTCCTATGGCGAAATTAAGACCGCATGATGGCACTGTCGATGTGTAATATAACGAATGGAGGATAGCTGAATAGAGAAGGAATAGGCAAAAGCGAATCTAAAGTGGCCGTTATCGTGAACGCAGATCTTCATTGCGTGTTAGAACAACCATATAGGTAAGCTGCTGGCAATTGCAGGGCTATGCTTATCGGAAGTGGCCTGATACACACCGCTTTGCCTTTTCTTCTCTACACTTGACCTGCCCTATCGGGAACGACAGAAATAAATTACAAACGTTTCCATGTCACTATAGAACGAAGCTTTCGCGCTACTTCGCGATCAAGTCGTTTTATAATTCTCTTTTGTTACTTCTTCGAGTATTTTCTTGCGTTAACTCCTTCGAAATTGAAATTTTTTTTTTAGACCATGGGAAAATTATCCTCTTTTGTCGATTTTCAAGGATTTCTTTTGCACGAAAATCATAACGCACTAAAATTAAAAATAGTTTTAAAGAAAGCAAATATACGGTAATACGTCGATTATCAGAGTCAGAACGGTCGATTATCGGAACATCGATTAGCGAGAAATTTGCAAATGGTCCTCTATAAGAAAAATTAGAAAACGAGCATAGAAAGCGAAATAAATTATCACAATTTTTATCCAACAGTTTTTGTTTCTCTTCGCGAAACGATATTTATAAAATAGTTCGAAGCAAATGGTCTTTCCTCGTATGAAAACGCAATTGTGTCACGATTGGTTCGGATAATCAAAGTTGTAACGTATTCGTCATTTATGCAATCGATTTAATTGACGATCGCTTACCTATCTCGTGTATTATTAAACTGTATTTAATTGATAATTTGTCTGAATTAAATAGCGCACAGTATCGAGTACGAACGAATTAACGACATTTGAATATTTTAGCAAAACGTAATAAGAACGATGGCGTTCTTTCTAGTCTGATATCGTATCAAAAAGAATGGAACTAATTTGAGAAGAAACGATGGAAGTTTGGCTGTTCGTCCAGCGCTTGAAAACGAAGGCAAGGCTGAACGATCGTTCGAGTCGATTTCATTTTGTACATCCTGGCACGAACGCGGGTAGCTTCGCGTTTCCAGGAGCCGAACTCGTGATTGGCAGATCGAAGTAAGCCGCGTTCATGTCAGGGGAAACACGATAAAGCGTAACTTTATGACAAGGTCTTGGTACGCCATTCGCGTGGAACTGCAGTTCGCAAATCGTTCGAACTTTGTAAGACGGGTTTCGACGACGCGACGCTGCGAACGAACACTGTGCATCGATGCATCGGCGGCTGTGGTTGTGTAGCCGTGTTCCACAAATAACCGAGGAACGTTCGTTAATTAATATTCATTCACGCGGGCGAAGAAACAACGTGTGTATTAGTTAATTAAGTATTACACGGAACGACCGTGTTCTGTTCGTGGAAACACGCGGCTAGCTGCGATATAACAGAAACTTGGAAATTCTCTAACAGGTCATTATACGCAATCTTTAGTATTATATACTACATCGTTGTATGAAATATTTTTAAAACTGCGTGAACTACGCTGAAAAATCGAATCGTTTCCTGACAATACGATATTGTTCGTAATTATTTTATTACCTTCGTAATCGACGTATGATTTATCGTTAGATCGCAGATTTTAAAAATATACACGTGACATACAAAAATGTATGAAATATTTAAGATAGAACGCTGTGGTCTCTTATACAATCTAATATTATTAATGACATACGTAAATCTAAAAGAGAATTGATCATTCTCTTTTAGAAAAGAACTTGTTCTAATTCAATTCTTTCTAATTCACTGATATTTTTAGCTGGTAAATTGCTATGCGAGAAAACCTTTGACTGTAATACGCCAATGGGGTGTTTATGGTACTTAACGGTACAAATCTTCGGCTTTAGTTTGTTCGACCGTACACAGAAAAATACGAATTTGCATAAAAATTCACAGTCCAATTACCACCGTAACAACGTAGCAACAAGAACTGGTAAAGTTGCCATTAAAGAACGATCGTAGGAAATGAAAAACTTGGAAACGATATTATCGACAGAGAGAATCGGAGAAAACGGAGCGAAGGGGAAAAAATGATAGCGTGCCACAGCTGCATTTCTTCGGGCAAAAACCGAAGCCGAAATGAAAAATGTTATTTGCCAAGATTACAGTAGCACGTATATACGATGCATAATCCCGCGTCGGGTCGAAATCGCGCAATTTCTCCTTTCTAGCTATGCAGCCACTTATTAGAGGCCCTCGGATGATTTGCATGCTGCAAGAGAGGCGCAGTCCCGATTTACTGCTTATTGCTTATCGATCGCGAGCTCACGCTTTACCAATTCCCGTCAAAATCATCGTGATTTCGCGTGCACGCTCTATTTTACGAAGACCCATACGTCATTATCGTCGATAACAGTTGTCCGCCTTTATCCCGCTTCTTCTAAGCTCGGCCGCGCATCTCCAACACCATTAAATCACGCTATAATTACAACTACGGACCGATCGACCAGACTTATCGTTAGTCGGCACCCTGGTTCTCACGGCCGTTGATAAAATTCTGCTTGCCGTGCGTTTAGTATTTACAGCTTTGTTTGCAGATGCTCCGCCAGATAACTGATTAATGCCTGTCGAACAAACTTTTAAACAACTGCGATTCGTGATATTTCAAGGCGAGGATATTTCAAAAATACGGCCAGTTCTTTCAAAGTCGGGTATTCCCCTCGAGATAAACTAAACTCCTCGGTATATTGAGCGTTACGAATTATTATCACGAAAGATTTACAAACAGTCAGTCGCTGATAATAAGATTATTCCTTCCTTCGTGTTTCCAAACACACAATTCGCTGATCGTTATTTTTAAGACACAGGATGTGGTAATTAAAAATACCGACAAATACCGACTGCCGTATCTAAATAAAATGCAATTTTTCTTCGTCTCTTTCCTATCGTTCGTGGAATAAGGAAATCAGAGGGAACTGATCCAGACGTCAGACGATGACTCAAAGAACTCGAAGACGAATGCTACAAACGAAGCCATCAAAAACGTGACACAAGTTGCGCGATGTTTCACTCAACCATACATCGTCTGAACTACTCATAAATCCACGTCGCAACACAATTACAAAACGAACCTAACGTTCTCCACCCTTGTTGACTACATCAAGCCCGTTATGTCTGTAAATTACAGACTGGAAACATAACTTCAACGGCGAAAATGATCAAGAAGCATCGAGGCATGCAACGATGCCTGTCATCGTAAAAAGGAAAAAGCATTTTAAGCTTTCCAAGCGTGAAACGATACAACCTGGATTTATAGCGTTTCATCTAGCTTCCTTGGAGCAGCGTGAAACGCGTAAACGACTGTATAAACCCGGTCGACCGGCATTTCTAACGTAAGAAACGGGCGGCCGGCTAATCTAGCCGGTTATAGTCTCCAAGCTGTGAACGAGGTTGGACTTTAATAACGGAGCTACGCCCTGCTGGCTACGAGGAACCAGCGTAAGACGTAAGAATAACGGCTCGTTGCATTCGACTGGCATGTCCATTAGATAATGGTAAACGCCCTGCAGCGTGCTCGTTGCACCCGTCATCGTTGTTGCGTCGAGTCGCGACCCGACGTTGGTTAGTCGACACTCTAACGATCTTTCTTGTCCGCGTTGTTATCGCTGTGAACGCCCGGAATGTACCTCTTTCGCGTTCGTTTCACACAGGTGAAATTGACTTCGATTTAGACAGGTAGTTTTATAGGAATCAACGAAGTTATGGCCCACTATTTACGAGTCGTCGCTTCATAGAAGCGTAAGCGTAGTCTATTAGACGGGGCGATACGTCTATGCCGGTGTTCAGTCTATGAAACGTACAGTAAAGCAAGATACATTTTGTGTTATCGTTAAAATGTCGAGCGATAAGGAAGACGCTTTCGTTCTGCATCGCTACATTTCTTTATGGCTGCAACGTATGTCCTGCTACTGGCGATGTTAATGCCAATTGTCGCGACGAAAACGATTCGTTGCTGTTTCGCGAACAGGAATATGTTTTGGAAATAAAGTACCTGGTATTTGCTAGACGAAACATATCTCTATTTAGACTTCATTTCATTAGTTACGTTTATAAAAATATGAAATTGCAAGACACTATCGCATTTTTATATTTAAATCACCGTCAATTGATCAGAAGCGTGAACTGAACTATATAGAAAGATTTTTCCCGCTATACGCGTGAAAAATATTGAATTAAGAGAATCTAAGGGAGGACCATTGAATTCAAGATATTTGCATGATTGGTAACAGAAGCGTTCGCCAGGTGTCATTTCCAAACAGCTCCAGAGAAAAGGAACGGAACAGATTGTTGAATCTTCGCGAGAACGATAATTACTCTTTCCATCCTACGTAAAGCAAACAAACTTTGCGGCGAGCAAAGGCGGAAAAGCAAACTGGCCCACTGTTCCCGCCACATCGGAGCGTCGATCATCAAAGATTGTTTCATCGAACCGATATTGCTGGTCGCCTCGCGTCTTCGGTATCATCGATCTTGGTTAATTATACGAGCCATAGAAGCGACCTTTAGTAGCTTCAACACGTACACTGCATGTGACACAGATCCGAGTACTTTTCTGTTATTTGTACTCTTCTCTTATAGTTAAAATATACAAATTTACCATTTCCATTTCGAAATTGAACGAAACAGAAGTTTTGTTATTTTCTATGTGCCATCTTCATTTTTTTTTTGTTCGCGATTGCTGAGAATTGTGAATCTTAATTGCCGAAATAAAAGTAAAGGAACACGAACGTTACGCTTAGAATTCATATTAAAATAGTTTTAGATTTATTTAATAAACGATTTCTAGGATCTTCGTCGATATACATTTGCACTCTCAGCACTTTCTTTGTCTCACCATCTTCCATACCACACTGCCAACGGAACAGTTACATTCATCTACTTTTGAGACGCACACATACTTCCACACACTCATATTCACATACGTGTGTCACTACTACGCGGCCAATCTAGTCTAGCACGCAAAATTATACATATCTCAATAGCGATATTTAGCCATTGCTTTCTATTGAGATATGACTACACTAGATTAGCCGCGTAGTAGTGACACACATATATGAGTATGAGTGTGTGGGGGGTATGTGCGTCTCGTAAAACAGAAGAATGCAACTGTTCGGTTGGTAGTGTGATAAAGAAGATACTGAGACAAAGAGAGTTCTGAGACGCGTGCAAATGTGTATCGACGAATATCTTGTAAATCACATATCAAATAAATCTGAAACTATTTTGATATCAATTCTAAGTGTAATCCAAGTGTTCCTATACATTTATTTCGGCGATTAAGATTCACAGTTCTCAACACTTTCCAACAACTTGTTCAGTTGTATAAGTTTGCTTAAAAGCTAACAAGGCGCAAGATATTTCAAACGTTTCCAAAAGAGGAGCAGTAGTTTTAGAAACATCGGAATCGAAGCACAACAAATTCAAGCCGCCGATAAATACCTTCAGGCAAAATCGAACACCGGTTTAGAAGCACTTGCCAGAAATATACCATTTATTTAGAATCGCTTCTCTCTATTATTTTTAAACTGAGATTAACATTTATGGGAATTCTGTTCGTTATCCGTAACTCGGTGTAATTTTCTCAAATTTCTTGCAAGAATTCGATAAAAGTTTCTGACTGTCGCCATTCGATTACCAATTGGAAGCAGTTCGATTCATTGAAATATCAAAGTTTTGATACTGAGCTTCAAAACCAGCTGATGAACATCGAATGCATAAGTATGATAAGAATGGATCATTTACATCTTAAGAGTACTATTCTACGAAATGAATCTTTCTATGAAGTGAATTTTGGATACTTCATTTTCGTTCGAATTTATAAGTAAATATTGAATTTCGTTGCATTGCTACTTATATAACGTTACTTAGATAACGAAAATTGGATCAGTAACAGACGTGTTTATAAACCGATTCGCACGGCGGGCTACATCCTACGACCAACGTAAGTCTCCAACATAGTAATTCGCGTTTAACGCAGAAAAACGACTAAGTTCATCGTCGAACGACACGTACGCCGTCCCCGCAGGTGGTAGCTATGCATTTTTAAAGCTACCCCGAGAAATACATGGTAGCCGTTCCTTGGCCCACCGTCTAATAGCCGTCTTTAAACGAGTCGACCTGGCTGAGAAACGATGCGGAGAAGGTTTCAGAAGAGAGGTGGAAGTCGTGTACAAGTTCCGATTCCGACGTTCGTACGGTCTAGGCCAAGGGATGCTTATCTAAATTCCCAGGCACATCGCGTGCTCCTTGGATAAGCCGACCACGAATCGTAATAAGGACAACGAGAATTTACTTGCAGCGAAATACGAGACGGCGCCGTCGACTCGGCCGAGAAACTTTTATGAGAAAACCTACCCCCGATGGTTCCTACGCCCCCGCCACCGCCACCACCACGATATAGAAGAGTTATTCCTTGAAATTCGTCCGGCGACTTTCTTCGCGCGTTCTCGATCCCCGCAGATCCTTTCTCGTTGGCCTCTAGCTTCGACGTAACGGAATTTCCACCACTTTCACGATGTTCCAAGAGAAATTTAATTTCAAGGGATATTCCGATAAATATCGAAACGGAGAAAGCTTTTGTACGATGATAAAAGTATCGACACGCCATTGAATCGAAAATCAACGGGAGTACAGGATTCGGAGGGCATAAAGAGACAAGAGAGATTAATAAAAGAAAACTTTGCGCATAGAACGAAGAGAAGGACGAAGGAACGTGCTGAGGGCAAACTATGACAATTACGTGTCTACCGAAAATGGTTCAACCATAAGGGAGACTTTTTTTTCTTTGCCGTATTCCGCGGACAATGCGAGTTTTTTTAAGCAGCAGCCGTAACGATGATCATAGCAATAACACGACGAAGATGTTCTTTGCTGTTTTGAACGAAAAACTTCTTATCTACGAGAGTTCTTGGGAACATCGCGTGTTCCGCAGATAAGCCGACCATGGAGTTGCAATAAAGACAATGAGAAGTTAGTTCCCGACGAACCGGCTCGGCTCCGCGTGTCGTTGTCGTCGTGGCAGTCGTTCTTGTTGTTGTAGTCATTGTCGACGACCGTTGTATCTTCGATCTTGGTTAATCGTTCGCGTTCGTGATCGTGAAACGCGTGACGGCTAAAAAGGCCAACGAGTAGCAATAAGGACAACAAGAACAGTGTCTTTGTTGTCTCGTTGCGTATCTGCGATCTCTCTTATTCATGTGGACTGGCGCAGTCTCGTTATTTACGTCCATCACTGCGAACACGGCCACGGTCAAGAGTGCGACGAATGGCGATAAAGAGCCGGCTGTCATCCCCATTGACGAGCTTGTAATCGCGTACGATTTCGATTTCGAGCCAACTCGTTCGCTCAGGTGTAAAACTTGCGATCCGTTTCGTTCGTTTCGTCAACAACAAAGAGAATCGATAATAAATCGAGAAACTTCGCAATTTACAATCGTATTTCGAATAGAAAGAAACAAAGAGGAGTTTCGGGAAAATAGCAAGTTAAAAGAAGATCTAACGTGTGTAAGATAGAATGGCGCAACCAAGTCTGAGAGTGCAGGATTAACGCAAATCCCGTAGAAAAAGAACGACGCATCGTGCAAGAGGGGGACAAAGCGAGTACATGCGAGTACTCAAACGCGTCCCGTTTTCCGCGATCTTAATTTTATGTTTGATAGCATGCGCGCGCGTTTATCACGCGCCAAACCAGCGTCCTGTGGATTCCATCGTAAAACACGTAAGTCGGTCGACCCGTATGCGCGTGATCGTATCTGGAACCATGATCCTGAAACGATCCAACGTGAAAGACGTTGCCAACGTCGCTGCTACGGTGTAAGCAGGCCAGAGACTCTCGAGACTTCGAGTCGAGATTTTCGACTCTCTGCTCGTCGTCTAAAACGCCCATGCAAAACAAGGAGAATAAAATAAACGAAGCGCGCGCGGGGATAAGATTGAACGGGGAGAACGAGAAAGGCGCAGTATTCCTCGTTGAATAATATATGCGCTTGCCAAGAGGCTGCAGGATAAATGTAGTCGTATTTGCACAACAATTTCCAGCGTGTAGCTCTTGTACCGTCGGTCCGTTTGCCGAGGGAGGAGGTCGACGTTTAATGAGCCGTGTCTCACCCTCGCCCTCACCCTCGCCCTCGTTCTCATTCTGGTCCTCGTCTTCGTTACATCGCGGCAATCGTTTGACGTATACAACCCCGTCGTTCGTCCTTCTATGCGGACGAGCAGGACCGTTAGTATGGCTGGACACAACCGACGAATTCACGCGAAACAAAATTGAGATCGAGCGATCGTCCAACGTCGAGAGATTCGTTCAAGGGGATGCTCCGGGATTTTTTTCGCCCTGGATTTCTCTAACGGATGCTATCCTCGTGGTTTTACGCAGTATAAAACGGGATTCTTGTAGCAAAGAACGTTCCTAATTTCGCTGACATACGAGTTAGTTTGGTAGAAGTGGTTTCTGGTTTAAATGTAGAAGAAGATTTCGAGAAAGGAGTGGCACGGCAGAGATTTCAATGGCTTAATGAGCGAAGATTCTTTGGAAATGATAGTAGGGTTGTTAGATAATTCTTGCGGATTCTTCGTTAAAAACAGCGTTTCACGATGAAAAAAATTGCTGAAGTACGACTCGCTATATGTATTTCAATAATTAAAAAACTTGTTTGGTGTTGTTAGAGCGATGCTTCCACTTTCCTAATAAGAAACCCAAGAATATCCCTGCGGCAAACCCAATACCTAAATGAGATTCTTGAGACTTTCACGGGCCAGGTGTTTGCAATTGAATCTATTAGAAGCTTCCGGATCTAAACCGTGCCCTTTAGGGAAATAATCCCGAGGCTCCGTTGCGGCTGGCTTTATCAGAGATCTTAAGATTCGCGGATATTCTGAGAAGAAACAACTTAGAAACCTGTGGTAATTTCGTTTGCAAATTTTTCCCAAATTCTTCTTACGATCTTTTCTCTCCGATTCTCGTATTTAATAAATTATCAATTTTGAAATGAAAGAATTTTAAGGAATTAGTTCTTAAAGTGCTGGAAATTCGAGCTCAAGTGGTTATTGACATTTAAACTCGAACGTTGGATTCGATGATCTATAACGGAAATTAAGAATACAGAAAACATCTGCAGTACCAACGTATTCGCTCGTGAATTTTTTAGAAATCCTCGTAGAATGCTTCTTTAGATTTCTTCAATTATTTACAAATATACAAATTGTAAAACGAATGAATTTTTACTTCTTTTATATTCCGAAAATGCTTGAAATGTTGATCGAACAAGCGTTCGTTAACATTTCAATGCGTAAGTCGGAACAAACGTTCGATTCAACTAAACGTAATATTAATCGTAATATACGCGAAACTAAAAGTTCGGAAAATATATCCAATACCGCTACATTTTAACAGATCTCTCTAGAACATTTGTCTCAAATCTATATCTATAGAATATCAAAATTTCAAATAAGAGAGTCGGTAAAAACCTATAAAGCGCTCGAAGTGTCGTTTCAAGCGTTCATTAACACTGCAACACGTAACTCGAGGCAGATGTTCGATTCCATGAACTATAACGTCAAGCACAGCACCAGCTGAACATTCTGAAAGTATCGTCGAACGAGTTAAAGAAACGCCACGACGGCAAAATCCGTTTCGAAAGCTCTTTCTCGCCTTTTCTCTGTCGACGTTCCGCCCATATTTACAAACCAAACACGCGAACTTTCGCGCGGAAAGCACGTTTCGAATGTTTTCCTCCGTTGAAACGTTCCGTCTTTCAGTGAAAACGATGGCGCACAACGGGACGCCACTGGAAAATGTTATTTTTTCGGGTTAATTTGAAGTCAAACGATAATGGCCGAGGACAAAAAGAGGGGATGAAACGAGAACACAGACAAGACTGATAGCGACTTAAGCGCCGCCAGGGTCGCTCGTCTAATAGGGCTTCTCCGTCTTTCTTATCGTCCGTCGACGCCCGCAACAGTGTCGCTTACCTAAATACCGGACGTGGTTGCCTGGAAAGCGACGACGCTCTCACACTGCGATGGTCCTCTCCTTAAGCCGACCTGAAACAAGAAACACGGATGAAAGGAAGATTAACCGAGCGCTACCTACCGTTCGCTTCAGCCCACAAACAATCACACAAAGGAACACAGACAAATTTAGACGCATGCGAAACAAATAGATTAAGTTTTTCATTGATCCAGAACTGAATCCAGCCTCTCTCGCTGTCGTCCGATTTCTCTTCTGTCGTGAACGCCCACGCGCCAATGCCACGATTTCTTCGCTCACAAACGATAAACGTCGAGTGGATCAAGGAATTTTCCTTGATCCGTTTTCTGTGTCGCATTTCGCTACGTCTTTCAAAGTAACGGAAGCTCGCACCTCCGGTTGCATTTAAATTACTCGAATCAACGTTCTTTAATTACAGACCACCTTGACAACATCGCTTCGAAACGAGATAAGAAGAAAGGGCAAAGAATGGGTGAAAAATTTCACGATCCGCGTGAACTCGTTTAAAAAACGAGCTTGCTCGTCGAGCCATGTTAAAATTTCTCTAATTCGTTATGTCGAGAGGCAGCCGTCTGGCTTTTGTCGAAACGCGCGAACACAGCCTATGGGTTGGGAAACTTTCCACCGTCGTTCGCGCCCGCTTTTCCAAAGTTTCACGTTGTTTCACGGTGAAATCACGATTCGCGGAGAATCAGTGATCTCTGGCTGGGCGAAAAGAGAATAGGCTGCAAGAGGGACGAATGGAAAGAGAACGGACACGAAAAAAGAAAAAAGAAATAGCCGAGGGAGGAGCGCGGGAAATTAACGCACACGGGCGTTGAAGGCAGCGCGTGTGTCTATCCTTGTAACGGTGTGCCTGTATTTATGCGCGTGCAAAGTTGGCCAGGGGATGCCTTCGCATCGTGCACGCGGCTGTTTTCGCAAGCTTGAACCAAATACGTACACAGCCAAGGGGTTAACCGAGCGCGTATCCCCTGCTATCGTCATAACCCACATAGAGGGCGTCACACCGACGGGGTAGAGAAAAGGGAGCGAGGGCGAGAGGGGCGGCCGGTGACGTCAAATTCGCGCACACAGTCTCACACAGATGCGTCGATAAGCTTTGCTGGATGCTGCATTCCCCTTGCCTCTTCTCACCCTCTCCCCCCTTTTTCTATCCTAACTACCGAACTATGACGTAAACCGTTTTGCGAACGGTTTTCCATTTATCTTCGCTCTCTTAATTTCCTCCGGAAAAATCGAAAGCCGCGCTCGGCCCCGAACTCGGGCTGCAACCCCCCCGCACCGTAACATTCCCTCGTCTTCCTCCTCCTCCCCCCACCCCTTGGGTGTAATACATTTCTGCGTCAAAGTGTCAACTCGACGTTGGATTCGCGCTGAAAACGCGGCCGGATTTTCGAACCAGGTTCGAGCATCTGTTTCGTTGTATCGTTAATTCGACGGAGCCGAGATACGGGGCTTGAATTCGTAATCGCACACCGTTGTTTCGTAGTTGAATAGGTGGGGATAGAGAGATTTATTCGTTGAAAACGTGACGTAGCGTGAAAATTTGTTGTAACAAATTGAAATATATACACGTAGCTCACCGATGTGAAGATAAATCGTTCCTAGAACACGGTATCCCTAACTCGATTTTAGTTGGTTACGATTTACGGAGCACAGAGCGTATCATATTCGTATAACTCTGGATTAACCCTCTCAACCGTTCATCTGCAATTCAGGATTATCCTAATGTATTCAAACGGGAAGCACAAATGACGGGTACCGACGGAAAGGCAGTTGAAAATGGTCGGAATAAACGTATTACTACGTGCATTAATTATACTTCCGCGCGACGTTCAGCGAGAGAGGTGTATTATACACCTTACGCGGGACCGGTTCACATTCGGCGTTTAATTACCGCGGGATCCAATCTTGGTTGGCCGACAACGCGAGTAATTCACCGGGCGCCTTTATTAAAACGAATAACGCCGAATGTGTACAGGAAGTGATGCGTTCCAGGGGAACAGTAACCGTTTTAATTGAATTTTAAAACGGCCACGGAACCGCTTTGGCGATATTCCAAACAGCTTTCTACATCTCCGACTTTCGGCCAATTGTCTTCCGTTCGATTAAAAATCAACGGAAATAGCCGAGAGTATTGTTGAACGCATCGTTTAACAGGAAACAATGCTCCACTCTCTTATGGAATCTTTGGAAACGTTAAAAATGGTCGCGTCATCGAACGCGAAGATTTTACGTACAACGAAATGTAGACGAAGATTTCGAGTCGTTTCGAGCAAATCTCGAGGAAATCTGTGGCTCTTGAAATCTTACGATCAGCGAACTCTTGTTAAAACGGGCTCGATGATTTTAACAAAAGTTTCGAAAATTCAAATATTCGTTTGTTACGAGGTTTAATACATCGCGAGCATTTATGTATGAAGCTGTCGTACATACTTTTGTTCCTCAAAATTAGTCACGATGCTTTTTACGCTACTTCAAAACCATTGGAGGATTACCTTTTTTTATACCGGGGCCCATAAATACGTGGTAAACGAGGTAACAGCGTATTAAATATAGTTTCATTACCAGGTAACCGGTGAAAAATATATCTTTGTTTCAACCATCGCTCGCTTCAGTCACTTTTTTAAGCCACTTTAGTGCCTTAATACCGACATCCTACGTTTCTATGGAAAAACAAAATTTTCCATCGCGAACGCTTAAATCCATAAAGACAGCGTTAATGTCAAATATCCTTCGATACGATGAACTTTAGAGACTCTTAAATTCGCCGAACGTTAAACCTTAAACTCGCCAGTCATAACTGAACAGGAAAATATCTACTCGCTTTACGAAGAGTAAATTAATAACAAGTAAAAAATAAGAACATTCTCAAAACTTCCAAACTATCTTCTTCTGTTTATCAAATACAAAACTTCCCGCCGTCCGTGTCATGATAAAAAATTACTTGGAAATTAAAATTACGAATTTTGCAAGCCTCTAAACTTACCAAAAATTAAACTCGTCGTCTGTAACTAAACGAGAAAAGGCCTTTTGCAAACAAACTAAGGATAAGCGGAAAGCTAAGGAAAAAAGAGGAATTCTTAAAACTCTGGAACCATCGTTTACACATTTTTTAACGCACAAAAAACGTTTTCCTTTGGCGCACGCGGTTAATCCCTCGTACATGATCGATCCCTCGTGAACGTTATGTGAGATTTTCGCGCACCGATGCCGTCGAAAGCGACGAAGGATGAAAGGATTCGCGAGCACGAAAAGAGGTAGGAGGACACCGTGCTCATTTGGACAGTGACAAATGGATTTAACGATGGATGACGCGTTCCAACGTTAAATGTATCCGGACGTGTTCAAATCCAACTGCTTGTATCGGCAACCGGCTCCATTTCGAATTTTTTCACAGGCTGTTTCTCTCTCTCTCTCTCTCTCTCTCTCTCTCTCTTCGCTATCTGCACGACCATCCGTGAACACGTTTTTCCGATCCCATTACGCGCGTTATTTATTACCGGTCGCCGCGTGAAAATAGCACCGCACGACGTCAATGAAAGCGTCGTCTGATAATTATGTGGCAACGGGGAGAGGCAGAGGCAGAGGGACAGAACAGGGGGTTGATGGGGAGACCAGCCGCGGACGTTGAGAAACGACCAACGTGTGTATACGCATAACAGCCGGGGAATATTTCGATTTATTCCATCGCTGGAAAATCGTGAATATCTACGAGGATGTTGCGTAAAAAACAGTTTGCCAGAAACAGTCTAGATTTAAAAATGATTATCTGTGCAGCCGTGGTAAACAGAGTTCTCGATGTTGTTGATAAAACAGTGGATTAGATGACATTTTCAGGTAAAAGTATACTGAATTTATATATAGGGCGCGGTATGAATTTGTTGCCACGATGTCCGATTTGGTTGCAGCGATTGAACAAGAAAATGTTTCAAACGAATATTCATCGCACAGTGGGTGAGGTGAAGCATCTTTCGCGTAAAGAGAATCTTTGCAAATATCTTCTCTCCTAAATAACACCCATCTTCCAATCTTTACACGACATTGTATATCTTTGTGTATTCTTAAACTGCGATCGAATCGGTTTCGTCGTACAATTCGAACGTGTGAACGGAAAAATGTGCAGCGTCGTTTAGAAAATTTTTCCTGCAAAACAGACACTTCCGAACGTACTTCGCTTCTAAAACATTTTTATACACAACAATCCTATCAACTTTGCATAAGAAATTATCCATAAAAAGAACCAGACTATAATCGTTGTTAGTTGCAATGGTAGAATAAACATGACGCAAGACACTAGAGAAAGGACCGACATTCGAGATACGTCGTTTCAACAATTTCTCGAGTCCCGCTAAAAATACAGAACATTTCCGTCGGTTCTCGTAAAACCTAGCAAACAGCCGCAGCAATGAATTCGCTAAGAGCTTGTAAATAAAACACGCGCTCAGCCAATGCTTCTACCGCGCGCTACACCCTCGTCCCTTTTTGCGCCATGCTCGCTGCCAGGAATATTAACCGACGGGCAAAAGATAGAAATTTAATCAGCACTCGCGTTCATTAGCATGAGGTAACGGCGAACTAATTCTGACTCGTACAACCGGACAGAGAAATATGGGGGGCAAACTGAGAGAGAAGGGCGACGGTGGGAAATTTGTTGGCGGAGCGGCGATAAAAAGCGCACACGCGACACTGGCCGGAAGGATGCGTCCGCGCACTTACCGGCTTCCTGGCTGTGGTCGAGCGTGTAAATCGGTGCCGAAATTAGCGTAAATCACACTGCAAAGCGTTTTCGTTCGCGCACACACGCCTCTTCTCTCGGTTATGTACAGCGTCCGGTGACCAGAATATAACCCGGTTTTTCGTTCGTGCCCACGTCGGCTCGCTTATCATGAATAATTCATAACCGATACGCGGTGACGTTGGCTGTTTGGCAAAGGAATAAAGAGAAGGGACGACGATGGTCGGAGAGGATGGGAAAAGGGGAGAGTGGAAAGAATTGGCGAAGACGAGAAGAACGGAGAACCGGAGAATCCTAGGCGAGACGATGATCGATAGCTGGAAGGACCAACAGACGACGTCTTGTAGCCGCCGATAACTTGTTAATTGCGAGAAGAGATCTTGACAAAGGCCGCGGGGCTTCGGCCGTGCAGCAACACTTGCGCAACTTGTAGGTGTTGCCGAAACTTGCAACGACGATTGTTCGGCGTTCTACCACGGTGATGTAATTGAACAGGCGGATAAACAAAGACCATTGATTAAAATACAGCGAGGATTATTCGAGTCGCAGGAACTTCAACAACTTAAAATTCAATCTTGAACTTTCCACAGAGTAATCAAATTTGTTGTATATGAGGAAAGTTCAGAAGCCAGGATCGAAAAGTACGGGAACGCGATGATGTTACGAACATTGCTTTTTACATTTATCTTGCCATTCGCTGGTACTTATGTGTACTTCTTGAAATAAATCAACTTATACGAGCGTACCATTTTTTTGTTCTTGAGAAATGAAAGTTAATCGTGTACTTTTCTAATGAAATTAGGGAATTAACAGTAAGTGGAGTTGGTTTCCGAAAGGTAACGTAATAAAGAAAGAACGAGAAAATATCGCGTATTGTAGGTACAACGAAAGACAATATCAATAAGACGATATATAAAATCTAACGAAACAAACAAGAAAAGAAGATTTTGAAATAAAGTAATATATACGCGGTACCGAAGTATGACAATTACACGATGACGATATTAACTGACAATGAGAATATTAACATTCAACGAACAATTTCCTTTTGACGAGTAAAAGTCATATTCTCGTAGAAGAAGAACTGTCCAAAGTAAGTACACGATATATCTCACTGTTTATCGCGCCACTAACAACAGGTCGAATAATCTGTTTTCAAATATAAGTCGCCTAAAACTCGTTCGCAATCGAATTTAATAAATTACAAGGTAAGGACTTGGCTTCGTTCAAATGTCCTTCCGACTCAAATAACCCTACCTTATTGTACGTCGACAAAGTGAAAATGGGAAACACTTGTCTTCCATCGGCAAGCAGAGTATTTCAAGAGAATAAAAAAGGTAGTTGTATTTAAGTAATAAGAAAATAAAAAAGCATGGTATATGTCGCCTGTAAGACGCATGGGTCGTTAAAGCGGAGTCGTTTTATCGAGATACGCGCGGCGTGGTCGGGAAAATGGATTGCGCAGAAATTTCCCCCTCAAAAATTATGGTATTAAACAGAAGTTAAAGGAGGGTATCGCGGGGCGAACGTACGAAAGAAATCGGCCACGAGAGGCTGTGCATTTTACTGTCTTGGACGATAAAGCTGGTTGTACCAGGCCGAGCACAAATCAAATCGAGAAGAGGTATGGGGGGATTTCGTAGAACGATCGAGTAGAAAGAAACTGTTGGATACACTGCTAGCCACGTATGCTATATGTTTTGCGGCCGCTCTTGATCTCCTTCCTTTTTCATCCTGTTTCTTGGCAAGCAAAGGGAAACCCGGAAGGAACAACGAATGGAAGATAAAGCTGTCGCAACGTGCAAGTTCTGGAAAAGTATTCCACGAATAAAAGAAAAACGTAAGTTAACGCAAGGGATTCGAAACCAAAGAAAAAGAAAGCAAAATGAGAACGACTGCAACCAGACGGAAAACGAAATAAGAAATAGCGCGACTAGTCGAAAGTACACGGAAAGAGAAAAAAAGCACTGCGTTTGAGAAGAGAAAAACATTGAAACTGAAAGCCCGACATTTTTTCGATACTTAGAAAACCACAATTCGATGCATACCTTTACTTCCAATTGAAACGACCTACGCACTTTGAAGGAACATAATTGTGAAACCGCGATATCCGGTAGATACCATTTTAAGCTGATAGGGCATGACTGGTACAACCACGAAATCATGAAACTCGAATAACGCTACCCGGAACTCGAGAATTCCTCCGGAATTACTGGAATTATTGCAGCTGAAGTTATTTCCAACCTAATAGATCGGGATAGGATCTGCGTTAGCTTCAACTTGCCAGACCCACCTAGGATCATACTGAATTCATAGAACCTGATTAGAATTACCACGGCCCTTGAAAATCTCGCATCGGATCGCGTTCGATTGAATTGCTATTGAATCAAATCAAACAGATAGAGTTCAAATCACTCTCGAGATGGCGGATCTAGCTGAGATCATCCTAAATACAACATATACAATTGATACCATACTAGTCTAGATTGAGATGATTCTGGATTCGTTACCTGTCGTTACGTGGTTAGATTCATCACGGATCGGGCTAACATACTGTTAGGTTCATTAAATCGCGATCTTTGGATTCTGGTGATTTTGGATAGATCCTACGCGTCCGAGTTAGTTGAATTTGAATCGTCATGATTCTCAGATTCTAATTACGTTGGATCGAATTATAAAATCACGAGCTCAACAAATTTAAGTTCTTATCGTGTAACGATACTAATACAATGTATTAATAGGCACCGTGGACGAATACATTTCATAGTTAGTCTAACAATCTTACGTCGATTTCTAATTCGTCGATTTACTCGTTTTCTTACCGAGCTTGTTACCAATAATAATTATGAAACACTATTATTTTATTGATACTAACAACGAAGTGACTAACTGCTAGTGTCCAAAAGTCACATGAATTTTGATTTCTATTTCTATAAGATTTCAGACCTCGCTTTGAGGTGAGCCAAGATGATAAAAATGGGCGATATGAAGACATTCGTTGGTAGCTTTGTTACTCCATTTCATCGAAAACGGAAACGAATGATATTCGATCATAACTTCTCCTGCTTTCATCTAAGACATATAGCGATTTCGTTCTTATAACTTCTCTATCTGTTTCCCGTGGCATTTCTGTTATGTGGCTACGACGCATTTGGAACCCACGACGTGTACACAGGCGCTATCCACGCGCAGATGCTCTGACACCCGCCGACAGTATCATACCTTGCAAAATGTCAGATCATCGACTAACCTCGCCGTTCACGGTCCGACGCCTCCTAGATTGACATTGACACGGGTAACTTTCTTATTTGAACTTCTTTCTCCTTCTTTTACAAGAAAAATTATTAACGCGGTGAACGAAATACTCGAATAAGTGCCGTATGTAGTATATTAAATGGATACAGACACGTCGTTTTTAAAATTGGAAATTAATAAATTAGTATCGTGCAGTAAAGAAAATTTCCAAAATTGTAATTTGGAATATATTTTAAAGCGTGATAACTTTTTAAACCTACAGTGTCTATTGAAATTGTAATGTCTACGTATACATCACTGAAATTCTTGCGAAAGTTTAATTATAACACCGACTTGGTGCAATACATCTCAAAAATGACAGGATCTTTATATCATTTCCGACATCATTGAGATCTACTACAACATAGAATTTCGTTACAAATGAAGGTACACACGACATTTAAGAAATTACCATTAATTTGTATTTTTTTCAAATTTGCGTCACTCATTGCGTTATTTATACAGGGTGATCGGTAACTGGTGGTGCAAACGGAAAGGGGGTGATTCTACGCGAAAAAAGAAGTCGAAAATATAGAATAAAAATTTTTCGTTCGAGGCTTTGTTTTCGAGAAAATCCACTTTGAATTTCCGCTCGGTACGCGTGCACTTTATCGCGTCTCGTTATAACGGATCTCACTGTAGATCGTTGTCTCGATTGACGTTATTTTTTTAATTTTTTAAATTTTTATTCTATATTTTCGACTTCTTTTTTACCATATAATGTCATTTGTATAACAAACCTTTGGTCTTAGAAACTCTTCGTCTCAACGATACGACAAAAATATCTTCAAACGATTCAGGATGCATCGATGGCACGAACGCGCGAAACAGCTGAAGTAAACGCTAAGACGCTCGCGATAAACGAGCGCGAATAATTGTTCAAAAAAGCGAGGGACGTTGGCGGCAAGGAAAAGATGGCCGACCGAGTGACATTTCTGAAGGGAGTTCGCAAAAGGCTGCTTGCCAGGCCTGTACGCGTTTCATGCGCGGCAAGGAACACGCTTTGGTCTCCCCGGATGAGACCAGTCGCTCATCCCGACGGAGGTCTTCCCGAATATTTCAAGCGATCGAAAATGTCATCCGCCGAGGACACTCTGCCCTTTTCCTGTCTCCGCTAACAACGAGAGACTATGGATCGCTCGAGTCGAAGTTGATTAAAGGGACCTGTAGGCGGTGTCTCCTCTGAAGCGAGAACGCCGTAGGAAAAAAGAGGCTGCCTAAGCTGAAAACCATCCGTCAAAGACTCGCCGGCTAAAATTTAAATAAATTCGTACCGCTCCTTCGCCATGCGCATCAGTGAAATACTTGTGCCACGACCACGTTTTATATAAAGAGAAACTTCCCGGCGGCGCGCAGGCGAATTAATCACACGTGACTCCGCGCCGCGAACTCCGTAGCGCATTTAATCCGCCGGAATTTACCGTGCTTCGAAGTTTACGGCACTTTGGCACTTTCTGTGCAATTAACGTCGCCTCCAGCGTACTGTTTCTCCACCGGCGATATTTCTTCCCTTTTCTTTTTTTTATTTCCATTTCTTTTCCTTCTTTTCTCTATAATGCCGATACTAACGGGAGGAAATTACGCGTAATTTCGATCCTTTTAAACGTCTGGCGACGATGAACAACGATTATATACGTGCATTATGAGAATCCACGATCCTTTCGCCGGATACGATCGCCAAACGATTATCACGTATTTGTATTCTCTGCGCGCGAGGTGTTCATTAGTAGGGACGCAACAACGCTCTGACGAGAGTACCGAAATTATACCATCTCCCGGTAATTTAATATAAATGAATCGAGGCTTTACCCGTGTGTTATCCAGCGAAACAAGAGGCTACCAGCACTCTGACGCAGAATGTGTATCTACACGTTCGTAACAGCGTCGGCGATATTCGCACCCTTGTTCTAAGAGCGGGTATCTGCGTCTAATCGATACGCCTAACCTCTGACCTATTATCGCAGACCGCTAGTAAGTTCTTCGTAGATATCGTTGCGCAAGATTTAGTTCACAGCGGCTTCTGGGAGTTGTTCGATAAATCGTCCAGCTCCCCTTCCTCTAGGTACATACGTACGGTCAAAGGCACTTCCGCTCGGTGCACTCGTCAGCCAGCTCTTTTAAAAATAGTAGAACGCCAACCGGCACGCGGCGTTCCACCCTGATTTCTCTCTCTCTCTCTCTCTCTCTCTCTCTCTCTCTCTCTCTCTCCCCTCTTTTCCCTCTTTCTCTCTCGCGCCATGATGTAGAAAATGGTTACCGTTCTGTTGTTTGATCGAAAAATCTCGCATATAGAATGTCAGGGGAAATGATGCATCGAGGACACTTTTATACGATAGTCGGATATTCCGTCGATGGATCGTCAGCGTTGTCACGCACGGGCTAAGCCAGAACATGAAAAGAACATCCTAATACCCTGGAACGATTTTCATGAAATTTACTCAACGCGTACGATCAAAGAAACGTTATTGGAGTTGACGAGTTTGCATGACGATGGAAATATTTCATGGAACGTTGAAATATAATTTTAGAGGACCTAGCGTGAATAGTGCGTACGAATGTGAAATGTAGATAAAAATGTGGGAAGGGAGATTCAGAAATTTGGAAAGAACCTACGGAGTTTTTTTGAAGTTTTAGCAGGTTCGAAAGTCTGAGAGAATTCGAGGGTTTTAAAGATTTCAAGAGATTACCATAACTCTGGCCATCCTGACAAGTTGATCCCAAAGGTTTCAGAGGATATTACAAGCATTGACGAATTCAGAACTATCGAGAGATTTTGGAAATACCGAAAACATTAAGTTCGGAGAATTTCACAGAATTTCGATAATTCTGGTTCATGAACTTTCGGTGTTCTGTAGTTTCCAAAAGATAGAAAGATCTTACGAATATGCTAAAGTCCAGGGATTTCAAAGATTCGTCGTGTGTCAAGCGTTGAAAAATTGTAAAATTCGAGAAACCTCCGAACGAGAAATTCCAGAGATATGTAAAATCTTCTAAATCTTCTCGAATCCCTAGGACTTGGCTATCTCGAAAACCGCAAGTGTAATCGAAGTACTATTTCCTAAACTGTTAAAAGCAGTGGAACTCAGTGACGCGTTTATAACCGTTGGAACTCCTGTGTTCCTTAGAGACATCGAGGATCTCTAAAACGCTAGAATGCCTCGTGAAACTTCCGGAATCGCCAGAACTCTCGAAACTTCCAAAATTCCCGCAATCGTCGAATCAATCAGAGTCCTTCGACTTTCATTCTCAGCCGCTCCTTTAAACTTTCTACACTTACAGTCGATATGTCACCGATACTTATCGATATATAAAATCGCTTATGCGATGAAACGAATCAAAACTAACTATACAAAATTCGCGAGATTAATTCGCTACTAACATTAGAACTATACGTGATTAAACTGTAATTTTGATATTAAAGAAAACAATATGAAAAGTACATGGACGGATACATAATACAAATCAGAGAACAAATCTTTGTCCATGTACGTACTTTACAAAAGTTCATTCAATAATAATCAATGCTCGTTACTACCGTGACACGTCTATAAAATTTCTATGAAAGATTACCGATCAGTGATTTTGACTACTCTGATAGTTCTAACGTTAAAGATCAAACGGTGGAGTAATATGTAAAAATTGCATTGGAGAAATATTATTAAAAAACGTAGATATATATAGGATAATAAATACCTTGCAGAATTCTGACACATAAGTTACAGATCCAAGAGGAAATAAATAATACAAGAAGAAGTTTCGATGATCTAAAAAAGAACAGTTTATCATTCAGAATCCATAATCTACGTTCCCATAACGATAAAGTCAAGAACAATGGTTTCAGTGGAACAAGAATTGAAACTGAAATGTCGCGTTGACGCAACGTTGGTCCTTAGTAGATTAACAGATAAAAGAATATAAGACGATATATTGGGTCGTCCGGAAAGCTTCTTTCGTTTTATAAGGAAATAGTGGGTGCACATTTTATATTATTTTATCCAATTACGTATGATCCATTTTGTTCTATCAAAATAAAGATCGCAACGTTCGACAGATTAGATTTCACGTTTGTATAAAGATGCGTCGTTGTAAAAGACGTGTCTGTAAAAGAAAGACGCTTTTCGAACGACCTAATAAGATAGACATAGACGTAGAATGTCGAATTCTAGAGGCATTCGATCTACAAATACGGTAACTACGCAAACTGCAATCGGGAGCAAGGCATCGATTAACAGTGAAAGGAAGGTCGCTCGAATTTCCACGATACCACCGAACTGATCTGTGATAATTGAAGCCCGCGCAAAGCCTCGGTACCGCCCACTATTGTCGCATCAGTAAGTTAACTTTATCACGCGTACGGTCATTTATTCCAGCGCGTATCTCGATCGAGCTACCTTCCACACCTCGGCAAAGATCACAACCACATAGCGAAACGGCTAAAACGATATCGTTTCAGTGGCCGTTGAACGATCTCTATCGAATGATCAAACCAAACGTCTAATTACGGATTTCGATCTCCAACGGTACTAAAACATTTTTTGTAAGAATAGCGTAAGTTTCCCTTTATTTTCCTTTCTTTTGTTTTTTCTTTTTTTCCTTTTTCTTTCGTTAAAGCGGAGTATCTTCGATGGAATTCGTTGATTCGAAACCGATTGATTGGCTCATCGAGCCCATATCTGCTGACCCGTTAAGTCAAACCCAGACGTTCTGCATTTTACGTGTCTAAGCTAACGTATAAGTTCCATCGTGCACGACTACGTTACACAAACCGTTACAATGTCTCTCCACTCGGAGGAAATCTCTGGGAAACGTAAGATAAGAGGGGAACGATAAATTACCCGCTATTGGAGAAACCTCGGATATTAAAAAGCTATTAAGCGTTGGATATTAAAGAGGTATCTGTTTTCTGTCTTTCTTTTTTGTATGCCTTTGAAAATAATTATTGGAAGAAAATGGAAGTACCGTACGGCAGAAATTTAATCGCCGGAATTAAAATTGAATTGAATTTCTTTCTCGTATTAATTAGGTTAGTATGTAAGAGCGTAATGTAACATTTAATGGATATCGTGAATTTTAAAGGGATTAAGAATACCAATGTCCTTTAACCTTCTTCTTTCAATATTATAAAAGTAGGAAAGAAAAATAGGACAATGTACGAGTACGCGTATGGATCATGTGATCGAACAAAATATAGAGCAGAGAGAATATTTCATTGACAAACTCCGTTTTGCGCATCGACTCTGAAATATAATTATCTCTTGCCGTTTCGCGTCATTGGCCATTTAAACGCGTTAGCCGCTTGTAAGCGTCAAAAGCATATTTTTCGTTTAACCGGGCAAGCGCGGTTGATCCACGAGAATCAGCCACCGCACGCTCGTTTCTTTGACACACAATTCTGTTTAACGTTATATACAGATGCGGTTGGCGGACTAAACAGTTGCTCGTTGATGCATAAAAATTCGAGCGTTTATAAGAGAAAAGGAGCAAAAAAAAAAAAAAGAAAAGAAAGTAGGAGCAGGGGGAAGGTAACAAAAAATAAACAACTCGAGCTACTCGGGACGCTCGTTTCACCGTGTACGAGGAAGAAAGAAATACGAAAGAAAAAAAGAAGTTGCTGTCCTAAATTTATAGTCGCATCGCTCTTTCATAATTAAAACGCAGTACGCGCGGAAAGTACGCGTACAGAGGGCTCTAAAATTCTTTTTTAAACTTCACCATAGCGGATGAAACTTTAATATCCTCAACGTGGCTTAAACATCAGACTTTGTACCCATTCCCCTTCTGTATCGTAACTCGCGGCACGTCAGTCATATTAAAAGTATTCGCCGGCCTGTGTTGTATACGCTGGTCTCGTGCCACCAGTTTCATACCGCTCTAGAACTACTTTACCGGTGTGCCGGTGGCGCAAGTTTTCTCAAAATCGTTATCCTCTTTATATTGCAGAACCGGCGGTGGCAGTATGCTGAATGACGTCAACATCTCCGCGATATTGGACTCGTTCTCCGTCAGTTACGATAAAAGAGTAAGGCCGAACTACGGAGGTGAGTAGAGGATACGACGTCTTTTTTTTTTCTCTCCTGCCTATCGATAGTCTGATCATTCGACCACTCTCTGTGGTAGCGTCGATATATCGTGCGCAAAACCGCAATCACTGGAACGACAACCGACGCGACTAACGCTGCCGCCAGACTAATTATCGTTGCCCCGACTAACGAACCTAACAACCATCCATAGAGAAATCAGGTTTTGCCTACGATGTTCGATTACTTTCGCATATACCTGCTTAATCGTCGCATTTCTGATAGTCGTTGCACGGACTGGGCGTACCGAGAGTTTGTTCCGCAGCGAACAAAGTATCGCCATTGAAAATTAATATATTACGCGTCTCTCTTACTATATAAAAAGAATGTTCGAAAGTTCGAACGAGAAGCTCGATGCTTTCAAGACGCGACGAATTACGAAACTTGCGCTTGGTTCGCTGCGAACATCGAACGAAGATTGCAACGTGTGCTTGGATCCAAATGGAATGAAATTCGCGATGAAAGTGGCTAGATAGCGATGCTGAAACGTGGCTTTCATAACGAACCACACGAACACGCAGATGTCGCGAAGGGAGAGGGGAAAAACGAGCGGCGAAGGAATAAAGTTAAAATCGACCAAGATCGAGAATCGGCCCTCGAAATAAGAGAGGCACGATTTTAACGATTGAAACGCGAGCGCGCGCGAACCAACCAACTCCGTGAAAACGCCGTGATAACGAACGAACACCGTCCGGAGACGTTGATCGGTACGTGACAAAGGGATAAAAGCACGACGACAACACGGAAGGGATAGAGAAACGCTTGGGGAAATATTTTTGACGCCGTTTACTCTTTCGTCGCGGACGATACAGAAAAGAATATTCCGGACAATGGGGAGAAACCTCTGGTGGGCGTGTACTTTGGCCGTGTGATGAAAAATCTCAGCTAGATACGAATACGGAAGGATGAAAAATTCGCCATTCGCGGTTCGCTTTCTCTACGTCAGTCATTTATTGACCCGTTGATAAACAATTTCGAGCAAGCTACTTTTGATAAGCGTGATATTTCTCAGAGAGATTAATGATACATTTTATTCAAAAAGAATCGTAGGTGTATTTTATGTATCGGTGAATTAGAATTCGATCGAATCATCTCGTTTCCACGGAATTTTTATGGCTACGTATTTAGAATTATAAAATGGAATATTATCAGGAACAGTATCAGGAATTAATCATGCGGTTATAGATTAGTTTCATTCCATCCGTGAACAATGCTTTCGCCTTTCTAAATATCGAAATGATCGTACGAAGACTATCGTTGGAAAATCTCGCTTTAAAAATTACACACTAACATTCATGGTAGCTACATCGGGATTATTTTTAACTCGATCGTAGTTTCTTATCGTTTAAACATCTTTCAAGAGATGAAAAAATGAGAACGAACTGCTACTAACTTTATCGTTTCAGTTTTATGTTAAAGCTTCTTCGCAAACATTAGATGTCTTTCCGTTTGTTAAAAAAAGAGCGAAATTGCGATAGAAAATTCGAAAAGAACAGGATCAAATTAATTAAGTAACGAAAAGATTAACAAGCGAAGAAAAATACGTCTCTATCGACTTGCCGTGAATGTAAATCGTTCTAAAAGAAAGTTACTCGGTTTGGTAAACCCATCGCCGAGACAGGGGATGCCAGCTGGCGTCCAAGAAACCGATAGGTGAAATTTGTTTACGTTGGAAGTGAATGGAATCGGTGGCGTTCGAGCCCCATAAACCGAATCCGCCGTTTTCAATTCCCGCGATAAAGTCGAATTTTCGGCCAGCTCCATAGAGGCAGGGCGGGGCTGGAGCGCTTCGATAAAACTTGGATCGATGCTGGGACGCGGCACGGGTTGCCACGGGTTACCGTTAACGGCATCTCTCTACTCCAGCCACGTTCCGCCACACAGTTCTTCACCTTCGATTACAATTTCAACATTCATTCCGTCAGTCGGCCGTCATCTCTCTGTCACTATATACCGCTGCGGTCCGTTCTCGAATTTCCGCTTCGGTCTCGCGATCCTCCTCGTGGTAATCCCGTCACCACGTGTCACACTCGAGAAATATATGAAAAGTTTCCATAGATATGTAAACGAAGATGATTTATCGCGCGATTCTATAGATAATTCGTTAAACCCGAATCTTAGATTAGGCAAGTTGAGATTCATTCTATTAGAATTCGGAATGAGACATTAATCAGCGTTCGAGACAGTCACTCAAAAATAGCTGATCGATCTTGGATCGATTAGATCGAAAATAAGAGAACTTCTTGTTAGATATTGAAGAGAATCGTGATTCGATCGGTATTCGGATCAGCCGAACAATTAACACTCGAGTTAGTTAGGCAATCGCTGGTCAACCGAAATCGCTTCGACCGAGAAGCAATTAGTTCCCACGTAGAATTAAGGCCTCTAGTAATTATTCACGGTTATCTCGGTTGGTTTAGACGTTGTTTGCTAAACAAGCCAGTAAAATATAGCTGTGTCCATTCGAGTTACTTTTGTCATATTTCGATAGTAACGTAAGGTATTTCAAACTTGAGAATCGGATTTAAAAACTTCACAGATACCTCGTCAAACAGACTAATAAAATAGAGGCGAGTCACGCAAATCACGTCCATGATTTTTCGAGAATATCGCAAAGTATTTGGAAGCTGAGAATTGAATTTAGGGTCCGCGTCGTCGTACGAGAAAGAAAAAAGGTCTTGGCGGCGAAATCGCGACTAACGAGATAGTCGGAGGGAATTCTGGCGGAAAATTTCGGTACGTTTTAACCCGCGAACGTGTCCAGAGCAGGAGAAAACAGTAAACAGCAACACGCTTTATTTATTCGCCACTGCTTCGGAACGTGTGCATTCATTTTCATTCCTGGGCTGATCCTGTGCTGGGACAGTTCCAGGAGCGACTCCTGACGCTGGCCGCGAGCCACGGTGACCCACGGAGGTATGCCACAATTGCGGTTTCTTGCTCTTTTCCCGCGGGAGACAATGCCGGAGAATTGCAGACTCCGAAAAGTGTGCCGACCGCGCGAATTACTCCGTGAAACAGCTCCCTATCGGTTCTCTTGTTTTGCCTCGAGACGATCGATTTTCTTGGGCTACTTTTAGAACCGCGCACAGGCCCCCTTCGAGATCCCCGATTCTCCCGTTGAATATTCGACGAATGTATTCCCAGTAAATTACCCAAGGGAACAGGAAGAAGAGAAAGAAATATAAAAATGCGACAAACGTCGCAGATTGATCTGTGCGCGGAGCCAAATGGCAAACACGCGTCGTAAATAAGAGACCGATCGCGGAATTTCATTCGAGGCTCGTCTCGTTCGCTTTTTCTCGTCGTGGGTCGCTTCGATATTTCGCGTCCGATAGAATGCATTACATTCACGCGTTTCGAATTTATCGCTGCTCTGGCAAAAATGCCTATAAATCCCGAAGAGAATTTTCAATAGCCCCCCTTATTTTTAGCGCGTTCGCCAAAGCCCGTGGTCGTCTCGAACCGTATCGGTTTCCCGTGGACGTCTCGAATCGTATCGGTTTCCCGCGGCCGAGCCGAGCCGAATCGTCGATCTCTGCGCGGCTGGATGGAAGCGGCTCGAGCCTTCCAGACAGTCTGGATTTACTGGGTCCATGGAATACGAGGTTTTAACATTTAAAATTTAAATGGCTACAGCTTTTTCTCGGACATTACGGACAGGCAAACGGGATATCTTGCATCCAACATGGAATAAATAGACATCCCCGTGGCTGTTTTCGAGTAACCGGTCTTCATTCGATATTCTCCGTAGCACGGTTAAATTTCCAGCATACGATTCTCTTTCATTCCGGTCAAAGTTTACGTAAAAATGACAAAGCACGTGACGAGGAAACACGATGTGTGGATATATGTCTGCGTCTTTTTCTTTTTTCGTCATTCTTGCTTGGCTTTCTCGAACGTCGCTACGAGGCTCGCGTATATTAGCGAGCAAACAATTCGATCGATGGGTGGCTACGTAATTCAATATAGTTCAAGGACTCTGGTGCAACGATGCGCCCTTGGGTGTTCGTTAAACCACTGATCGATGGAGGACGTAAAGATTCGTTGTTAGCTGTAACAATGTTGCGACGCGAGCATCTTCGACGAAACTGTGTATCGGCTACGGGAATACTCGGTTTCAAAGAGACTTAATAAGGGCAGGATATTGAGACGTGGAGAGGCTGATACCGAATACTGACGATTTAGGGGCGATAACGAATACAGATAGGCAATAAGATAGGCTACGATAGGATATATACTGTCAAGGATAGCAATATCATACTCTAAAGTAAATTCTCTATTGTTTGAAAGAGGACCGACAATGGAGAAACTCTTAAAGACGTAGAGAAAACTAGATCTCATTGTCGAGTGAAAACAATTTCGAAAATAAATCTTGAGACTCGCGTAAAAAAGGAAGAAATACATTTTTACGCTAAGACAAGATCTTTTATTGATATTTGCTAGATAAATTTGTTTCTTGTTAGAATAAAATTAAAGTAAAAAATTTATCCAGAGAATGGAAGAATTAATTTTTACGCTATCCTGGTAGATATCATTTGTTGTTGTTAGAGTAAAATTATTTGAAGAAATGCAAAGAAATTATCCTTCCTATGAAGAAAACGTCGCGTATTCAAATATAATTGTAAAAGGGTTCCAGATAATAAAATAAAGCAAAGCGTGTAGAACGGCGAGGTTGATATTTTTCGTTGAAAATTCGTTTCCACCGATGTCTGTCGTGTTTGCATTTTTTCCATCTGTCTCTTGTTTTTTTTTTTTTTCTTTTTTTAAACACGTTCTCATGGGCGATTGGCTTGGAAGGGTAAGCCATACCAACGCATTTCAATTAACCTGATACCACGTACGTTCGTTGCGTTTTGCAACGTGTACGCCGACCCGTCATTGTGAAATATGTGTCCCATATGGGACGTTCACTGGCTATAGGGTTTTAAAAACATCCCAGAAATGGAAATGAAGATATATCGAAGCAGCGCACGATGCCGCTGGCAGAGCCGTTGTTTACGAGTCAACTTTATCGCGAAAATGCCTGCCCTCGTGTTTCTCTCCCTTGGCCAACCTTCCCGACTCTTATTTTTCACTTCGTTCCCTCAAACTTTTCCAACAACCACCGTCTTCCACAATTCTAATGAAATTCTTACGTCCTCTTCGTAAAATCACTCGATGCTCAGACTTCAACTTACACATCTGCGATAATACTCGAACAATTTCGTTCATTTCGATATTTGGATACTAAATATACGTATATATTAAATTATTACCTCCGCGTTAAACTGTCAAAGTTTGAATCGAATCTCGCGAATTTCTCCGCGAAGTTTACCCCGTAAACCGTAACGTGGAACGAGAATGATATCGAGAAACGCGTAGAAAGAATATTTGATGTTTCCGGAAAGTTTTAGCTGGGGCAATTTTTAGGCGTAAAAAGAGAAAGAATCGGTTAGATCTTATGTTTGTAAGAGGACAGGGCTAACAATCGAGCCGTTCAATCAATAGGTTCTTTCTCTTTGAAAGCTACTATTCCGGCCATAAAAGACATGGAAATTCGATCAACGTTTCAGCATCGCGTCCAGAGTATCAACGAAGCTCTAAAGAGATAACCAAGCACACGTATCGAGAAACGATGATCCTGGTGGTCCTCTAATCGAGAGTAATTACCACTTTCAGCGATCCATCCGACGTAGCGATACCACTCAATACCCATGACATTCCACACTCACAGTAAAAAAAATTATTCACGAAATGAAACGAAAAAAAAAAAGAAAAAGCCAAAAAAAAGTATACCATACATACATACGTATTTAGATACTGTAACGAGAATGATAAGAATAATAACTTAACGATCAGTGAACAAAAAAAAAAGCCATAGTCACCCCATCGTGTAACTTGTCCGCGGCCGGAAACGGCCGACTCAGTCTGACTAACCTTCGATTTCAGGTCCTCCTGTCGAGGTGGGCGTCACCATGTACGTCTTGAGTATCAGCTCGCTATCCGAAGTGAAAATGGTACTATACCTCTAGGTCTTACTCAGTCATTAACGCTGAAAATCGATTACTAATCATTTCGATCGTTCGATTAAAACATCCCCCACCCCATTTGCCCGAGCAACCACTTCTCTTTTTAGTGCCCGTGTATTTGAAACGACGATTGCCGTCAATCGTTACAGCCACGATCTTTCATGTACATATACCGACACACGATGCACAGATACACGAAACGAATAAACAGCCACGTATATGAATACGAACACACCGCCACAGAATAAAAGGAATTGCTCTTTGAAACGTAACACGAAACAACGGACATACGAATGCACACTCGCAAACACTTACATTGGATGCATGCACGCGCACAGGAATGCATAGATTCTCCCTGAAACTCTCCGTCTTTCGTTTCCTTGTCGCTGGCATAACGTTCACCAAAAGGTTCGACCATACTCTCTGCTCACATCTTTCTTTTACGTGTTCGTGCAACCTGGAAATACCTCGATGATTCGAAACGGCCCGGAATATTCCTGCGAATATCGAAAGACGAAGATCGAGCCGCGCTTCGAAGTTTTAAATACAATTTTCCGGATTGGTTCTCCGATTGGAAATCGCCCTATCGTGCAATAACGTCGTAGCCGTGATCGATCAAGCTGCGAGACGTGCAAGAGATAATCGATTAATTGCAGTCCGACCAGAGGAAATTCGTAGGTTTAATCTGGTTCTATCGCAGAGAGAAAAGGAGGAGTCGAGTCCCCGAGGTCTCGAATAGGGCGAACCATCCGTCGCCCATTCGTTCGCTCAACCGCTCGCTCGTTCGTACGTGTCGAAGGCCGATTGGCGCTCTGTCGATGAAATTAGTTCGGTTGCCGTGCACAGAACCGCATCGCCTCGAGCTGTGTGCTCCTTTGATCTACTCTACGTTTCGTGAGAACGCCTGGAACCGCCGCGACAATCGTGTAACACGATTACGATCAGACGATCGCTGTTCAAGCGCGTCTTCCAACCGGCTCGATGTCCAATTCCTTGACACGATGCACCGAAACGCCAATCGACGCTAAGAAATTCTAATTACAAACGTCGAGGTCGTTTTGTTTAATTTGCATCGGCACGAAAGTTCTCCTTTGTACGATATATAGAACGATAGGTGAATCGATTTCTACGAAAAAATTAAAATTAACTTTCCGCTTCTTTTATCGAAATAAATATTTCTGCTTCCAAATAGGATTTTTTCTTGCATATTCTTTTTATTAAGTTTGCCAAGCAGAACCTGGCAGATAGTTGTTAAGCTTACGTTCGTCCTTTTTTTTAACCGTTATTTACTTTCCCGAATTTTTTCTATTTTTTTTTTTTTAATTCATTTGTTCCATACACCGAGACGCGTGTTGATTTTATCATACGGAGAAACTAAAATACATAACGGCAGAATTGTTGCGTTTTCCCCAGTTTGCAAACAATCGAGTATCATTCTCGTTCGTCCGGTTCGAATTGCAGTACCAAAGTAAACAAGGTACGATACAAATTTAACTAGCTTTTCATGTTTAAACAATCCAGCCATATTCTGATTTTTACGATTAATGCAAACAAGTACAACCCAAGCAGAATAATGTAGGCGATAAATAGAATCAAGTAGTACAGGTAAACGATTCGAGCTACGGCCATGGCTTACCACCGCAACTTCGTTAATGACGAGGCGAACCTAACCTTTCTTTATGGTCAAGAGGTGTGATCAGCTTGATACTATGCATTAAGTCAGCCTGGTTACCATAGTAGCGACTCGTGTTAATGTTAGAATAATTGTGCGCGTGCATGGAACACGCCGACACACGAAATACACGAAACACTCTCGTGGCAAGAAGTCACGAATAGAAACACGACAGAAACACCGAACCAAAAATGGACAAAGTACTATTTCGCGTGTGTGAAACGATGAAAGTGCTCGCAATCACCAAGTAGGCTACACTCAGAAAAAAATAAAAGGATCGAATTCGTAATCGTAGATAGAAGTCGGCTCGTGATACCTAGTAGTCTGGGACCGTGAATCGTAGTCCGGTTGGATGGTTTGTATCTGTATTACACGCATAGTTTCTAGAAGGCACAGAACGTTCTATCTTTTTTTTTCACTCTTCTCCTTCTCGTCGAATCTCTGGTGACCAATTTATCAATACTATACTGTTTTTTGCATACATATATACACATTCTAAACGGCCTGAATCGTTCTGATCTTACGTTTTTCCGAGTGTAGACCAAGTTATTACTCACTGTCTCCTGCTTGTTACTTTTTTAGCCTTTAAGCTATCTGAAGCGTGGTCTGCTCTTGTAAGGAAATGACAAAAAAAAAATACGAACGAACACTTTTGTTTCCTCTCTATGTAGAAGAATAGTATCTTGTTCAATTTTGGATATATATATATTATATATATATAAATATATTACATACGCACGAACCGTCCCGTTTAGACCATTTTTTAGACGCTAGCTGCTATGCCGCGGTTGCTAAGATGGGCTGCCCGCCTGCCACCACTTACAATTATTATTATTCTATATTTTATTCCACCCGATTAAACCCCTGTTGCCCCCTTTTGCCCCCAGCCGCCGCCGCCGCCGCCCGCCCGCCCACCCCCCGAAAACCCCGCCCATCACCACCGTTCACTATCACACTTTCTACCTTCACCCCCTGTGTCTGACACCGCACGTATCACACGTTCGTTCTCAAACACGAAAGACCCCGATTTTTCCACGTCTCGAACGACGTCCACACGTCCGTCCGATAGCTGATTTGTCAAAGCAAAAAATAAGTTAAGAGAAAAGACAAAAAGAATAAGAGGAAAGAGATGCAAAGAGATAATATATAGCTATTACAATTACACGCGACTAAGATTCGTCCGGGATCAACGATCGCAGTGACAATGACAGCGAATGTTTACGAGTATCGTTCGTTTCTTAACTCGAGGGTGAAAGACGAGTAAAAGAGACAGGAAGCGAAAGGAAAGAGACGAACGATAGAGTTATAACTGGAAAACAGTTAAATAACGAACTTTGAAGGTCTATAATGAGAAGGAATCGACATATCGCTCGGGGGGATGGACAGGTAAACGACAGGATTAAAACGATGGAGACAAAAAGAGAAAGAAAGAAAACAACCGGAGATAAAAACAGTACCGGATACGTTCAAGATATACGAAGTAGAGACACGCGTATAGCTGGCGCGATATAATTAGAGTGACTCGGTTAACAACACCGCAAAACAAGAAACGGAAAATGTATAAAAGGAAAGAGTAACGAGAATAAAACAAAAACAAAAAAAGAAAAGAGAAGTGACAAAAGAGTATAAAAGGAAATGAAAGAAACAAAAGACGATAGTCGAGCAAGGGTAAAGTCACCTTGCTTAAACACGTGACTGTGATGGGTGTGTATATATATATATAATAAGGATTATATATATATAACGAGTCAAGTGTGTGTGAATAATTCTTCTAGCTTGGAAAACAACGTGGCCGACGAGTGCTGTTGATTTGGTTCCGTGCAGGGTGCGAGCTCTCTTCGACTTGTACGCTTGCATTGTACCCCTAATTCGCGATTTTTTCGCGCTAACGTTTGTCCTAGAGCATTTAATATTATCGTATCTATAGTCAAATATCGTTCGAATCTTTGTAAATAATATTCAACGATTATTCTATTCTGTTCTAAAGGGAATGTCTCTACTTTGAGCATCAAACGAATCTGTTCTATTCGCTTTTTTCATCTTCCGTGAATCAGGGGTAACACACGAACTTAACCGTTATCTACGTACAATGTACCTGTCACATGTACGGTAACTTAGAAACTAGCGGATAATCAGAGCGACCAAGGCCGGATGGTTTTGTTGATTGCAGGTCCACCAGTGGAGGTTGGCGTCACCATGTATGTCCTCAGCATCAGCTCCGTGTCCGAAGTGTTGATGGTACAGTTTGCATTCTCAAACTCATACAGAACTCACATCGACAACCGTTCGTTCATTTCTTTCTGACCCTTCCTCTTCGTTCGTGCGTGTACCGACGCGTGTACCCCCTTTTCTTTCACACTGTTCATGGAAAACTCGACTATTCACCGTGAGAGCGATCGCGGCGAATTGAATCGTCGCACATACGATACGATCCATCGATCGTTCGTCCACGCAAACGATCAATCGGGGTCGATCGATCGTATCGAACCACGCGATACCAAACGCGTCGTCCGAACGAACCGGCTTTTCGAGCGCGTCGTTCATCCAACTATGCCGCTTGTTTCCGATTGTTTGTTTCACGATTATCCGATCCGCGTGTGTGTACGTGTGTACAAACGTTCTCGCGCAAATATCAATACGCTCGCGTTCCACGTGAAATTCAACGAAAGAACAACACGGGACAACGCGAGACGGATTAATAAATATTCGTCCGTGAATATTCATCGTTCGTTAGCATTGTTCGAATCCGGTCGCGAAATCTAAGTGTTCACCGATTGGGACCGATGTCGCGTAAAGTTCGTCGTATAGAATGAGATCGGTCGCGGCGCATATACACGTGTATCTATACGTCTCTGTTCGCGTACACAGAAGCGTAAACCGAAGTATTTCATACACGCATCGAAATCTCGAGGAATTCTCGACGGGTGACTGGAGAAACGTGCACCAAGAGACACATAGACATCGCGGCTCGCGATATTTATGTTGGCAGCAAGGGGCATATTGGCACGTACACGTACACATTTGCATACAGATGCATATACTGTCTACCACTCACACGAAACAGAGACACACATAGAGAAAAGGAGAGATACATACCATACATACATACGTATAAAAACATACGTACACACACTCACACACCCTACACGGATGGCCTACTAACCTACGTTTTTATAGCTCGTCACAGCTGTTTGGTTGGCTGAACTGTTACAAGGGAACCTTGCTACGTTCCACAGTCTTCGCAAGATATATTCTTGTCTACTTCGTTTATGGTTTATGGTTGACTCGTTTAATTCGATTTGCGATGTTCTTGTTGCATGGCCCTACCCGCAGTGCTCGAATCAGCGACGAGAGCTCGATCAGCAACGAAAACCAGCCGCGAACAATGGGAAACATATAGCACCCTCGGACAAAAAAGTCAGAAAAATACGTTCCACTATACACGCCAATCTGCTCTAACGCTTTTTACGGTTCTCTCGCGCAATATCGTTTTCTACCAATTCGTTTTATCGCTTAGAAAGGATTTACGAATCGAAGGGTAAAAGCAAACGAACGATATACTGCAGGTTATCCGTTCGAGTGGCAAAAAACGTCGCGTCCAATAAACATCCGCGACGTTATCAAAATTTTCGCGAATTTTTCCTCGTCTCTAAGCCGAGAGTTTAAGTACGATTGCTCTGAGCGAGGTTGAAAAGCGAACGAATCGCGATTCGAGCGCTGCAGGCCGCACATACGTTGAGGCACGCATATATACGCGTAGACTTACACGTATTTTTGCAATTTCTAGATGTATACGTATATAAGCGTGTATACAGCGTTACGTATGGTATATATATCTATATATATATTTTCTTTCTCAATATTTAAGATACGTACATAGCGTAATCATATAACGTATTGTGTATTGCGTATACTCCTGTAGTATTCAAAAGGTATCTGTTCCGGTGTCTGCAATCAGTTTCAAACTGGCACGAAACTGGATCCATTTGCGTCCGCCACAGTTTCAGGCTCCATACTTTTTTCCATCTTTATCGATCGATATCGAAGCTTCAATTTGTGGATTATATTTTTTGGCAGTTTTGTTTAGTCGTGACTTATGGACAAATGACAAATACTACGGAAAAGCGAAGAACAAAGTTTTGCAAGTTGCGGACCATATAATCTCCCGGTTTGTCCAACGAACTCATAAATCATCAAAAAGAGATCATCGACGCTCGATCGTGATCCAGAATGCGAGTTTGGAGCTGAATGTACGAGACTGGACCCCAGGTGTTGAGCCCTGTGCGGAAACCAAATCAAGTCGACACTGTCACCTGGGACGTGACTCGCGATTTTTATACCCGTTGGCGAGCCTTCACTGTATATTCCTCTTTGCCCGACCCTCTTTCCCCTTATCCGTCGGTTCTTCCGTTCTCGAGTCTTCCTTCGTACCAATTTAAGCAAGGAGTGCAGTCCATCGTCGGTGATCGTCTAATCGGAAACTTATCCCCTCTTCGGAAACTCGTCGAAGAACTACCAAAGTAGCCAATTTTCCTATCAATTTTCCCTCCTTTACATTTCTCACCCGTTGTAGGCGCATCAGTGAGAAATTTCGCGCCGAACGATGCTGCACGAAGGCTCCTTCTTTCCTCGCCCTTTACTCTCGTAGATTCTGGACATAGCGTTTGTCAGACGGACGTCTCGGGTACCACGACGGAGACACGCAAAGAGGAGCGGAAATAGTGGCAAAAGAGAGAGTCCGTGAAACAATCGAACGAGAAACACCATGTTCCTGAATTCCTGCTTCCTTCTGGCCAGCCGACGAACGCATAGAATATCAAAAAAAAAAAAATAAGAAAAGAGTATATAGCTTGTGCAACGTTGCGACTACGAATCGAGACTATACGAAATAATGTGTCTATAGATATCTATACATATATATATATTTCACATATATATATTTATATTATATTATGGATATAATACGACACCTATATTGAGCTGTATCATTGTCAGTGTGTGCAGTACGCTTCTGGTAGCTATGAATCACTATGATGCCGTACACATTCTAATTATTATTAATATTCAAGTATGTGTGTGCGTGCGCTTGTACAATCATACACGTGCACATGTTAATATCCACGCAGGTGTATCGCATCGAGATTATGTGCACGCGTACACACAGACTGGCCACTCGTCGAGGCGCAGAAAGCACAATGTGAAATACACGTTGAGCCAACCAGTGTTCTCGTACGAGCCTCTCTTGCCTTCCATCATTCGTCGCACACACTCTGCTGTTGCGTTTTTCCTTCGTTCTCTTCTTTTTTCCGTTCTTTTCTTCGTCTCTTTTCTTTTTTCTTCAATTTCGATTCGCTTGCAAGCTTCTGCTTTTGAAACTGCTTCTTTCTATGTATGTAACAGCATCGTTACATAGCCGCTAGTTGTTTCGTACTCCTCGTTCTTGTCCTTCTTTTCTATCTCGATGTTCGTAGGCAAACGCTTACCTGCGCTACTTGCCTGCCCGCGAACTCTCTTCTCTTGCCAAGGAAAAGTTGCGAAGTGTCCTTAGAAACACTCGACAAAGCGCGACCGACGTTCTTTGCATCGTTACGATGCTACTCGAAGAACGTGATTCCGAATTATATACCACTGTGCCAGTCGAGAAGGAAATATTTCTTGTAGACGTATCGCGGTCGGACAGGATCAACGAGGTCTTGAAGAATACGCGGAAGATACATTTCCCGCACACGTCGTTCGATAACTTTAGGAGGAACAGTTAAACGGTTCGAAGATTCGTAAAATCGATGGGTAACGAGCGTCAAAATGCATAATACGACAAATTAGACGTCCAGTGCGCATCACGACACGACTGCACTGCGCCTGGAGGAACGCCAAACGAAGCAAAGCTCGCTGCCATGACAACTTCCGCCCGAAGTGACATCAACACCACATTACAACGGAGTTACTTTCGAGCCCACTTTAATTAAACTTGCATTCACGGATTCGCGTTCGCATCAGAAACTACTTATGACCACTAGGTAGACAATACCCAATTAATATAACAACCAGCAACTTTGCGCGCGTTCAATCGCGAAAGACGCAATATCATCTGAAACTGAAGACTCGTTGAAAAGTAGACGATGTCAGATATCGAAACGTAGAATACGTTGTTGCCATCGAGCACCACTTCAAGGAGCCAATTTCCACGGAAATGAGAAAAACCTCGTGTATACAATTGCAAAAAGTTGTTTACATGTTAAACATTGCATACATATTGTTCATTGAAAATTTTCTCGTATTTACATCACGGTTCGCTGTTCCGTAAGATAATCTAATATCGATACGTTGTTCTATCGTTTGGAAAGTTACGATTTATATTTAATACGTTATAAATGATGACGATGACTATGTACTAAGTTTTAATTTTATATTGTATGCGTGCATAGTATTAGTTTAGAAAGTGAAAAAGGTGATTTAGTTCGTTGACTTGGTAAGTAAGTAAATAAGTAGGAAAAAGTAAAGCTTCCATGCTCGATAGACAGGGTCGTTCGACTAACATCAAACGAAACAGTACGGTGGAATGGACTTCTCTATTTATTCCATTTTTATTATTTTCGTCTCCCAACTCCATCCTTGAAGCGGTATCCAAGCATCGCAATAGCATAAATCCGCACATTTATCCGGCATAAAACTTTCCGCGCTTGAAAACGTCACAAAAATATCGCGGCAACGTATACAGCGTCGATGACGGCGGTAAGCGTCGCCTCGGGTTGAAATCTTTCCAACATAGCTAGAGTGAACGTCAGCCGTTATTGGAGCTGTAAAATGTCCAAGTTCGTTCCTAAAGTTTCCTGAATTTCTCTCTCTCTCTCTCTCTCTCTCTTCCTCTCTCTTCCTCTATCTATCTATCTATCTATATATCTCTCTATCTTTCTATCTATCTACCTATCTGCCTATCTACCTATCTATCTATCCTCTATCTCTCTCTTTCTCATTCTCTCCTCTCTTCCAACAAAATTTCACACCTATAACGGTTGCGAAAATTTCAGTGCAACGTTTGTAATAGTCGTAAACTTCTCGATAAAGTGTACAACGGGACAAGAGAACGCGAACCTACGAATTTATGGCGACAATTGTTATTTTATCGGTTGCACGATCCCGCAATTTTTTTCCTCTTCCTCTGTCACTGAACTCGTATCCTAAATCAAAACTTTCCCGACAATTTTTTCGTGCACGCATAAAAGTCGTTTTCACATCCTCACAAACGAACCAATTACGAAATAAAGTAGAATGGTGTCTACACGCGTGCATTGCACGCGTATAAACGCGTCGAGCGAAATAACGGAAACATCGCCTCGAACAAACTGGACTACATAATCGGAACACCGTGTTTATGCAACATGCGATTATGATCTCACGTGCAAAGTGTATGGCGCAAACGCACGTGAAAGATGTTTCATTCCACGCTCAATTGTGTACGGCATTTTTGGTGCGCTTCGGCAACTGACGATTTAACGAAGGAAAATTTTCGACACGAAAATAATTCAACATAAGTATTGATATACTGATCCAGAAGTTGATCAGAATTTCGTTGTATCCGTTACGAGTAAGAATCTAATCGATCTCAAGGATATATCATATTTCGAAGATGATCGTTATATTGGACCGAGTGTTGAAACAAAATGATAGAATTAATCAAATTTCACACTAAAGTTCCAACAACTTTCAGATCCTGCTGCATATCGTTGCTACTGTTATCAAGTTCGAAGTTCGATTAGACATAAGTATTTATAATTAGACTTAAGATTCTCTCTTCGCAAGTACGGAATAGGCAATGCATGTTGCTTCGATAGCGTTTCGTAGCATGCTTGCACGTACTAGTAGTGTTGCCCAAGTAATAATAGTCTATATATGGAATACATATAATCACCATATACACGGTCCATGCACCTTACCGCTTTCGCGTGTACACACGAATTACCCTCGCGTCGTGGAACTCCCCAACTGAGATCGACCACGTCGACAGAGATCGGATGCGAGTGAACCGTATACCGAGCGATACAGCTCGGCTTCAACCTGTATAATTTCCATTTCTATAGAATTATCTTATCGTCGAAACTTCGAAATAAGTGTCGAAATTTCAGGAACAGAGTACGACATGTAACCAGTAATTGACTGTTCACGCTCAAAGATCTCAAATTATTAAAAAAGACCTGCTATACAGTGGCGGACAAAAGAAAGTTTACAAAATAAGAAATATAAAAAGGCACCGTAATTTGTGCGTGTATACAAAATGAGTTCGTATTAATGAGAGCAACGAATAAATATAATATGTGGTGAAAGACGTTTAGCATAAGGTTTATTAAAATTCATAGTGCACTAATGTTAAACTTCCCTTTTGTCCGCCATTGTATTTAAATCGTTAAAATTAAAAACAGAAGCTTTTTGTTTCAGCAGATTCGCGTTTCTTGTGTTTTAAGAATCTCGGAATATTTGATTTTCAACAATCTTTATTCCTTCAAAATTCTAAAATCACTGGAAGACTTTTAACTTACTAAACGGGATGCAAATGTGATTTATAGCACGATCGATATACGCCTTACTTGTCTTTAATAAGTGAACTTTTAATAGCGTCTTCGTTAAATGGTGAAACTTTAACCGTGTTTAAATGTGTTCCCTTGTAATTACATCTCAATAATAATAGACTAATCGAGAAACTTTGATCTCGAATAATAAATCTAGCCATCGGAATCGGTTGATTACGCTCCAACTATTCGCACTTAAACTTTCTTCTTGGAACAAATTACTCGCCTCGTAAGTGGAAATATACGAGGAATAGCACGCTACAACGTTTGATGAATTCACGATGGACTCGCGCGAAATCACTTCTTTTTTTCTCTTCTTTTCGCCCGATGAATCGAACCAAGTAATCAAAGTTTAACGGAAGAACCTTGAATATTTCAAGACGCGTAACTCCTTTCCGTGAGAATCTATTCCTGGTGCCCTTAAATTACGGTATTTACGTTCGACGGCCGTCTATTAAAACGGCCGTACCTTTAAATATTAAATCTATTCACTCTGCGAACCGCTTCACATAAAATCGCGCCCATTCAATCGCGTCCCGATTTCTTCGTCATGCGTAAAATTTTTGATTGAGCGTTTCACGATCTTCCGTTCACTTGAACTCGAATAACCAAGCCGTGAAATCATTTGTTGCGAGTGAAAATCGTTCAATTTTATGCGATGTTTTAACCGCTCTCTGGATTCGATGCATTTGTGCAGAAGTTGTACATAAATATACGTTGGTTAATACCATCGACAAATATAACATCAACTATCGAATACGAAACTATAGCTTCGTGATAGAGAGAAAATAAAAATAATTTAATCTCGATTGCAAACTTAAAACGTATGACATTAAAAATTTTCGTGGGACAACTTGCGACAAGTTTCACGAAAGACTGGTGTCTTGGCTTGCCTTAGCTAGCAACCTGAGATCAGAACAAAACACTGAAGGAGAGTCTCGATAAGGTTACGCGAGTGTTCAAGTAGGCGATTTAGCGCGTTACGATAACCACGACACGTGGTACCCGGTACAGAGAAGTCGTCAGCAACAATCGACGAGAGTTTCCAGCTACCTGTCGACGTTCCCGATCTCAGTTCTGCGTTTCCTCTCCCATCGATCGATCGCTCGAACCCCTGTCTCCTACGATCGCGCCGCTTCACGTTTTCGTTTCTCCGTGTTACGTCTCGCTGTTTCCCCTAACCGTTTGAACCCTCCGTCAATTTCGCGTACAACCGTATCTCTCTTACTTTCCGTTTGTCTTTCTCGCGATGTCTCCATCCCCGTGGAAAGACGCTGAATCTTCCTTCCGTCACAAACTGCCCCGCCTCGCAAACAAACAAAGAGAATACGATACACGCGAGAAAAACGAGGAATAACGTGTAAGATAATCGCGTTCTCTCGTCAAATAGAATGACGAATATTTCTTTTCGCGATACGTTCATAGATATTCGCGTAGATGCGTTTTAATGACAATACGAACAGGGTTCTCGTATTCGTCGACAGATAAACCGCATGTTTCGAACGTGCAACGTATCAAATAAATCAGAGAATTTAATCGATGCAAATCTATTTATTCGTATAAAGTGGGATGAGAGACGCGTCAGATAGAAGGCTCCGCGTTATCCCGTCGCGATATCGGTTTGCATTCGCTCTCTTCCTCACGTATCCGGCGAAACTATGTTATTTTTAACGAAGGCATTGTCGCGTAAATGCTGTTAGTCTGTACGAACGTGTCACGTTGCATTGTTCGGACCCGATTCTTTGGCGTCCATTGTAGTTCCCAGACGATCGTGTCGATCGAAAATACGATTCTCGCGGCGTTTTACGATCCGAAATTCGACCACGGAATTACTTACTTTTACGTTCTTCCACGCTCGTTCTCGCGTGTCGTATCGCACCACGATTATTTACGACTCTAATGAAAGCACTCGCGTGTGTATGTGTGTCTCATGCCAGGACTTCACGCTGGATTTTTACTTCCGGCAATTCTGGACGGACCCGCGGCTGGCGTTCAAGAAACGAGCGGGCGTCGAGACGCTCAGCGTCGGCTCGGAGTTCATCAAGAACATTTGGGTACCCGACACGTTCTTCGTCAACGAGAAGCAGTCGTACTTTCACATCGCTACCACCAGCAACGAGTTCATTCGTATTCATCATTCGGGAAGCATTACACGTAGTATACGGTGAGTGACAACGATTATTTCATTTCTAATTAGAAAATAAGAATATTCTCATCTATAAGTTACTATTAGAACTATTATACTATTAGAAGTTATAGAAAAGAAGCAAGGATAAATATTTTATCCTTTGCAATTATTTGGTGTCTGTAGTGAAACGTTAATCCGTTCACGATTAATTGTACATTGTATCTTAATAAGCTATCGGTTAAATAAACGATAGATGTATTTATTTTCGACAAAACTAATCACAAGTTTTAGGTTGTTATGTCTTCTTCATTTTTTCTTTGAAAAGACCTGATTCTGCTATTAATAATTGAAGCCACATCGACCGACTCCATAAAATCAGAAATAAAAGAATACAATGATTTTACAAACGCTGTTGCTTAAATGTATCTTAGAATTATTCGTGTCACCTGTTTGTAACGAAGGTAGGAAATTATTTGTTTCTTGAGAATTGAATATTAATCGCGTGCTTTTGTAACGAAATTAATTAATTAACAAGAAGTGGATCGATTTGGCTTCTAAGAGAATCAATTAAGAGAATGCAATTTTTTCCACAGGCTGCAAAAGAATTCTGTCCTAAAAGGATTAACGACGTGAAAATTTGTTTTGACATATAAACAAAAATTGGAAGAGAGTTCACCTGCAACTTTGCCTTTCTCAAAACGAAATTTTTAGTCTGAAAAACTTCACTCCAAAAGTATGTTCAAATTGCTATATCGCGTGTAAAATTCTCAGTGTGCAGAGGATCAAGTCTGATAAAAAGACGATTTCGATGTTAATACCAGCTTTAATTTGTAATTAAAATCGTTGAAAAGTATCCTCGACAAAGTATCCTGCAATCTCTCTGAACACAAGACGCAGCAGTATTTCGTAGCACGACGTCGGCAAAAGTCGGCGAACCCCTAAACGAAGAAGACTTTTCGAGTAATGGAATATATTTTCTAGCGTGAGGAGGAGCCCGCGATAAAACTGCCACGTTCAGACGCGATTTTAACCCCGTTTCGATATCCCGTTCCATTCAAGAACCGTCTAAACATTGGAGAAAGCAGTCGTACCAACGACGACAAATTTTCTTCCGAGGATCGGTCGTCATCGTTTCCATCCCCTTCTTCCTTCGACACTACGTCGTATTATCCCCCATATCCATTCCCCTCTAAAACAACGTCAAGTGTTCTGGTATTAACGGCGCTGCTATATTCACGCGATCCATGCATACCTAACTTTCCCGTGCGCACCCTTTCGTTGCTTTATATTACATTGCCTTCCGGATCTAGAAACACAAGGCCGACTGAACGTAGGCGGAAAAGCGAAAAACACCAGGAGAAATTGATCGGAATGGATATCGATGTGTATATTTGGGCATAGATTCTCTATGGTTGAACGAATATTATAACGATAACCGTTGCTTGAAATTGGCAATAGTACGAGAGATTTGTACAAATTTCTTCTAGCTTCTTTGAAGTTGGTCCTCTAGCAACGATATCGATGTATGAATTTTTAATGTCGAGCAAACGTTTGATCGTAATTTTCGTTTATCACGTTCCATAGATTGAAAGTAATGTTTGCGTTTGTTACAGTTTAACGATCACGGCATCGTGTCCAATGAATCTGCAATACTTTCCGATGGACCGGCAACTCTGCCATATCGAGATCGAGAGCTGTAAGTACGCACGTGCGCGTGTATAAATGCATACATAACTGAACCGAAGTGACGATCTCAGAAAAGTTCGACACCCTCGCCTCTGTCCACTGTCACACAGACACGCTACATACGTTACATGGAAACATACGATTCGAATTTATCATCGGAGCATTAACAGTGTCGATCTTGCGAACGGCAATCGACGTTACCTGTTTATTTAAAAAATCGTTCTGAACGCTTAATATCTAAATTCCGCTTGCTAATTTCCACTCGTTATATACTCGGTTTCGATGAAAGTTAAAAACATTTTATCGCGATGAAGTTGAAGTTAAAAGACGTTTTGAATCGGATCAAGGGAGTCGATTGCCGTTGATTAAACGCGACTCAACTGTACATCGCTTTCAAACCCTTTTTCAGATAAGCTCAGAAAGACGCTTCTGTCGTGTACATTTGCGTCAAACGTAACAGGAAAAAGAACAGATTATGAAAAAAACGAAACCTAAGGGAATCTCGTATGTTCTACTTTTACACGCTCATACGAAATCTCGTTACCCGACACCTTACAGCCCACCCCCTTCAACGCGACCTCCCCCGCTCTCTCTCTCTCTCTCTTTCTCTTTCCTCCTCCCACCCTTTCCCCGAATCCATGATAATCTCTTCTATTCCTTTTTCTACTCTGTCTTCTCCTCTCTAGCTATCTATCTATCTGTCTGTCTGTCTGTCCATCACTCGCCACTTTACACGCTCACTAACACGAATCAGTCACACGATCCGCGGCATCGTCGTGGATCACTTTCATTCACTCGGTCCACTCACTCACTCGCTCACTCACCCGCTCTCGCTCACTCTTATTGGGTTTTCTATACCATTCACGATGACTGTTTTACCTACGTGACATCGTGAACTTGCCGAGGCAGACGCGTGCTTTCGTTGGAAAATTCCAATGATGGGCGAATCGAACAAAAGAGACAAGAAAAGAAGAGGAAAAAGAAAAAAACAACGTAAAGAAACTTTACACCGAAGGGGATGATGTTTCAGAGTTTAATAGTCGATCGAATCGCTCGATGGATATCCTCGAGAAAACTTTTATCCGAAAATTTGTCTTAACGCGTTCAACGGGGCACATAAAATCGAAAGGAGTCCCTGGTGAAAATCAATTTTTCTATAACGCGTATCCATTTATCCAAGCATCGTTCGCAAGAAACTATAGAATTCCGATGATCGTACGTACGTTCGCGTCTTGCACGTTGAATGCGTTACACAGGATTGGACGTAATTAACTGCCTTTTGAACAGATCAGGATTCTGGAATAGTTGCAAGGTTCGCCTATTTCGATCGTTTCGAGTCGAATCACGCGTGTGGCTCGGCAACGAGGCACAGTGTGCGAACAACAAGAGCACCTTGACGAGAAGCGTGTCCGCAATAGCCGAGACGGCCGTCTCGATCGGGTCGCCCGCTGTATACGCAATCAACCCTGACGTTGACTTCAGCACGAAAACGAGTCGACGACACACGGCTCGATTAGACGTGCCGCTACGTTTAGGCTGCTAATAGTGTTACGAGAACGCATAGAGAACGAAAGGTCTCGCAAAGCGAGAAACAAGCTAACGCCCCTGGTAACACACCAGTGTACGGTGGCACGTACGGGAGAGCTAACCCAACCACCTTGCGTGGGTGTAGATGTGCGGCTGCGAATTCCTCTTTGTGTGTATGTATAAACGCGCGAATGGCCTGTGAGCGTGTGCGTATTATCACGAGCTCGCGCCGATTATCACTGCTGCAAATTGCACGCGATTATTGGGTGTGTGAAAACCGAAAGAGGATGCCCGGATGCTCACCCTCTCTCTCTCTCTCTCTCTCTCTCTCTCTCTCTCTTTCCTCTATTCGATCGAAGGGTTTCTTTCAATCATTCTAACAGCGAATCAATTCGAACGAACGAATTTTTCTCGTTCCACTTCGATCGAAGCATCGTATCTCGTTAGAGAGAGGGCTAGCTCGCGGTGAAAAACGATTAATTAGCCTTCGAAAATCGGTGATGGTCGAAAAGTGGGCAAACCGCCGCCTCGTTAGAAATATTTATCGTAAACAAGTTATTAACTCGTTAACGATAATCGGCCCAGCAGTCTGATCATTTAGCAGCCATTAAATCATTGCCCCTGTATCAATAAGTTCGGTAATTGTACTGTATAATCCAGTAGCCAGCTATTCGCCTCGGTTCTCGATAACGATACAATATGTATTATCGATGGTCGGATAAGCAAATAAATGATAAAACGAACGCACCTGGTAACCAACCAGCTAAATTACAACGATCGTTTCGCGTAACGATTCTGGCCGACGATTGTATAAGGGTTGAAACGAGGAGAAACAAGGAAAAAAAAAAAGAAAAAAAAGAAACAAAAAGGAGTCGTGAAACGCATCCGGTGCCTTTGATTATACCAGAAGTCTAGCGGAGATTGGTAATCTATACGGGGACAATGGAAAAAGTTTCGGCCTAACTCGTTCCGGCTAAGAGATCTATATTAAAACTCAGTCGTTTGCAGGATACGACGAAAGGCCGCCGGAAGTCGGACGCTCGAGATATCAAAGTAACTTGACCAAGTTCGTTGATTAGTTTCGCGGAGTAGAAAGCCGGATCGTGCCGTCGTCCTTAATTGCTGCAGCTTCGTCCCCGGCGAAATTATTACTGTCGTTAAAAGTATTTCTGTTCCGATCTGTCGCGGCCCATGCGCCATTCCCACCTACCGCTCATTCCGCTTCCTCACGAAATGGTAATTAATAACGATTAATATCAAGGCTGATACTACTTACGTAAATGGACGAAGCATCAATCGTCGATCCCAGCCAGCTCGGAACATTCGGCAAACATTCCACTTCCTGGAAAACGATATAAAAGCGCGCTCTTAGTAATACCGTAATGGAGGAAATGCGTGCAAACGCAACGCGAATAGATTCCAATCTAACTATAAACGACGAGTAATTACAGAAAATTGTTCGATGACTTTCAACGCTACTCGTTTCCAGAGTATTTCCATCGGTCGCTAATGTTCTCGCGTAATTTATTTTAATTAATACAACTTTATTCGTCCGACCAAATCCACGTTTTAATTCGGTCTAATTAAAACAATGCTCGCTTAATTATCGATCGAAATGTACTCTCCGTTACCCCGAAAATTCAGGATCGTCGTTACTCGTATTTAACGAGTTACGTAATATTTTCACCGTAACTATTTTGATTCGTGGAAAATAACGAATCCATCGTAGCCCTACGCTGAATGGACACGGAGGAAGGATATTAATTAAATTTTTTCAAACGCGATTCATTGGCATCGTTATTTTTAATCCCGTTATCGGTCGATGTAACACGCCCACTCGTTATTGTCGCGATTTATCGAGCCGGCATAGGTCATCAACGACAAACTTGGTCAAGCCCGAGAATTCATTTGCGAGCCCGAGTGAAAAAATAAACGACGGCCTTTGTTATCGAACCAGTTTGTGATGTTTGGCCTGCTACGTGGCGCATTAACGTTATTGTACTACCGCGTTTTCCAATATAATCGCGTTTCGGCGTTACACGATGTTGCCATCGTCGACGAAAGCGGACGTGCAATTTGCAGTAACTCCAAACGACAGGTAGTGAGCTCGATCACGCAGAAGTACGGTCAACCGTTGATCCACCGTTGGTGGATATCGAGCTGACCGACGTTTACGCAGCAAGGGCAGACGCATTTCGTGGTGGTTTGTAGACGTAAAAAAAAAAAAGGGTAAACATTTAAAGAGTAAAAAGTACATATCGAAAAGAGAAAAAAAAGTTGAAAATGTAAAGAGATTATCCTCGTCGAGAATAATTCGAGGACGAGTACGAGTTTCCGCATCTTCGATCGCAATCTGCGTGACATAACCGTACATAACCGTAAAACGTATTTACGAGCATCCTCCGAAGGGTCTCCACTGTACCAATTTACCACAATTGTGAACTATCACGTCGGTCTTAGCAAACTTTAGTGTAATTTCTCCGCAACCGCATACAGCGAATGTCTCGCTGCCGTGTCGAGTTTCTGCTCGATCGGGAATACGCGCAGAGAATATCGACTCAGAACGGAGGTATTCAAAGATATCGATGTAAAAAGTCGAAAACAAAAAAAAAAAGATGCGAAAAAGTAAATAGAAAAAAAAATGATATCAAACGACGGAGAAATCGCACAAAAATTGAGAAAACCATAGAGCACACGCACAGCTGTATATATCAGACAATTTTTCGAACAAAACGATCAAAACATATTATAACTTTGGCTCCGACGACGAAATGTCTTTACGAACGTGTGCTACATGAATACACACTAAAAGTCACCACTTTGCCACTGTCACAAAACCACCACCACCACTTGACCATCACTATCACAAAACCAAGCCCCCGGCCCCCTCTAAAAAGCCTCCGACATATAGCACTGAGCCTCGTGTCCGGGGACGTAGTAAAGGGCCGACGACGGCCAGCCCCGAAGGAGGCTAAACACAGAAAACGACGTGTCGACTACGGTGCGACCGAATTAAAACGCATTGTGCATCTAGCCCAGCGCATGTAAGAACGAAACGACTGCAGCATTTTAGCCACGACGTGACGTGCCGTGGCCCCGTTCTCGGTATGCCTATACATATTCATTTTTTCGAATATCTAGTTACGATATATCGACCTTGGAAAACCGATTTTCTCTTATTTTGTTAATATTCCAAAAACTGGTACCCAATTCCCCCGGCCACTTTTGCGTATGCTATTAATCATACTTATAGAACCGTAGTTTGATGATACTTCGTCCTAGATGAAAGTCGGCATGCCTTTGGCACGAAAATATTTTGTTCCGCTCTCTTAACCCAGGACCGAATTTTCGACTGCGCAACTTTAGTCGGCATCGAGTTTTTGCTTCCTGTTATTTATACTTGTGCGTGCCTTTAACGATCCGTTGAATGTGCCGCTTTGGGTTTTGGTGGATAATCTAACGCGTATTCACCAGAGAACGATCGGTTCTCGTTGCTTAAGCGAAGCATTTAGAATGTAAATATTTTTTTCCACGAGATCGTAGTAAAACGACTATCTCCCTGAAATTCAATTGAATATCGTTGCAACGGATCTTGATCTATCTCTTTTTAATTCTACGAATTATCCACAATGAAATATAAAACTTGGTCAAAGTTCCTGAAAAAGTTCAAACAGATAAAAATTCGATTTAAATCTTTTACTTTGAACGATACATTTCGCTAGTATGGCTATCGCGATTTGAATAATTCGCTCGTCTCGTTTCAAAAGAAATAGTTACCGCGGCGGGTACGGGCGATCGTTAAAGTAAAAAAATTGATCGACCGAATTCGATCCAGGCTAAATGGGATCCGATAATAGCATACTTTGCGAACGCGAATATTGCAAACGACCATTCCAACGGGAGTAAAAAGAAGTTAAATTCCGTGTTCAGAATTCGTGTCACTGGTAAAGCACAAAGCATGCGGCATCGGGCATGACGTACAAAATTACGTGGCACGAAGCATGCGATTGTATATGCTGATGCATGTATACATGTGTGTGCGTGTATGTATATTTTGTGTGTGTATATGCGCGAAGGGAACGCGCGCGCGCGCGCGCCTATCCGCCAAGTCCACCCACGTATTTTCCAAATCCCGCACAACCACCGCATGCCGAGGCACGAAACTTTTTTTCTTCGCTTCTCCATATCTACTTTATACACTTTCCACTTATCGTCTTATATAACCTAAACTTGGTACCACCACTACGATCCTATACGGTTCTCTTTGCTAATGTTGCCGCAACCCTCCTTTTCTTACGGTATTTCGCCAGTCACTCTGACCTCCCCTTCTTCCCCTCCGCACCCCTTCAACCCAGTAATGCTTAACGTTGCCCCAATCCAGGAAAATTTTTTTTTTTTTTTAGAGAAGAAAAAGAAAAAAGACGTAACCTGTCCATTTGTAATCGGTTTACGCGTATTGCTACATTTATAATGTACGCTATATTGCTATATGCGGCGAACATCGGCGAACAGAATATTCTTTTAACGTTTATGAAAAACATTTTTTCCGGATATGGATGGACATAGAGAGTAGTAACTATATTTTATACCGATTAACGTCTCGTTAAAATGTAGAGAAATAATGTAAACGTTTTACGTTTTGTAAAATACGATATATTTTGTAGTATATGATGTATATTTTACGCTTTTTATCGGACGCGTTGACGGGTACGTGAAATATGAGAAAATTAGAGCAAAAGTGCGGAGGAGAAATGTTTGAAAAAATAAAAACGACGAATGGGAATTTCGTTTTCATAAAGCGGAAACGAGATGAAAAGACGACGTAAATAGGAGAAACCAGTAAATCGTTTTAACCAGGTAGAGGAAAAAGGGGGGAGAAGGAAGACGCGAATAAAAGATCGATAGTTTAAAATTAGCGAAACTCTTGCGACAATTAAATTACACGGTTTCTTGCTGAGGGCAGCCGGTCGAATGTTAACGAGGCTAGCTCGTGCATCGGAAAACATCGGAATCAGGCTGGCAATCGACACACGCCAGAGTCGCGAACATTGTACAGATAAATCTGCCGAGCGGCAAAGCATTCGCCAGGCGGAATTACAGAGAGGCATTTACCGGCCGAAAATGAGCAAACGGAACGGAGAACGGCGATAGTATTTCCGTGTTCCAAAAACAAAAGCAGTTAATCTCGAATACTCGGTCGTAGATCGCTTAATCCACGTTTCGCCGATGTTCGCGCAATGTGGCCGACGCCGCGATGGAATGCCACTTTGGTGCCTGGAATGCGGTGTAACGATCGTAATCACCTAAGATTCAGTTACGGAGGAATGTTTCTCGGGCCGGTATGTGCACGCTCGAGGCCGCGCCGAGGAATTAGAGGAACATAAATAGGTGCGAATTCCGATCGATCGCGGAAAATTCGCCGTCGATCGCGAACGGATACGTTTTGTGTCAGCGTGATTAAAACGCACAATCTGTCCCCGCGTTCGATAAATTATTCCAACATAGACATTCGTCTATAGTTCGGTTATTATTTTCGAGAGATACAACTCGTTCCTCGTGGCCTCGATAGCTCGTACCATACTCGAAAGGATTTTTGCGAGAAGGATTATGGACGTATGGAAAGTAAATCGCCGAAACGATAGCATCGACGGATAAACGCAAGAGTTTACGAGAACTCGACGACGATTAAAAAGCGGACGATGCTGCATACGGAGGACTTTTTCTACGTCCATAAGAGACGATTATAAACGCTGCACACGCGCTACGGTTCAAAGTATTGTCGTTTTCGATCGCGTTTGATAATCGGCCGAATTGACTCAGTCACTCCGGCCGACGATTATTTCAACGCCTAGCTCGATTATGCCAACGATTTTTGCAGCGCTGAAACGCACCTTAAGCCGATCTATACCTACGTAGAATAGAATAGAACGAGAGAGATAAAATTGTACAAAATCGTTGGATAATGGATAATGTAAATATAGCGATAGACGCCGTGTAGAAGCGGTTTAGGGTGCTAGATACAATGTTTTGCTTCTATCTACGTCCTTACCCTCTATCACCCAACTTGCCCAGTTTAACCTTGTGACACCTCTGCTCTCCTGAAAAGTCCTCTTAATACCTACTACACAAAACTTGAGTGTCTAATTATTGTATGTTAGAGCGAAGATATTTGTGTTCTTGTTCTCCCGGCAGTTGGATACACAATGCGCGATATTCGGTACAAATGGAACGCCGGCCTACAGTCGGTCGGCATCTCGAACGAGGTGGAACTACCGCAGTTTCGCGTGCTCGGTCACAGGCAACGACATTCAACCATACACCTATCTACAGGTAGATATCCCCCTCTTATTAGTTCTTCCTTCTGAACTTCGTCCAAAAGGCTCGCGCAGATGATTAAATAATTATTGACTTATTGTAACATAATTGTCACACGCGTGTACACACCGTTATATACAGTACGATATGTGTGAAGCGTTCTTTTCTTTCCTTTTTATAATTCTTAGTTTTCTTGTACATGTATATATTTTAACATTTTCTTTTCTTTGTTTTCAATGTATAATTTCTTTTCTTTTCTTTTCTTTTCCTGTTTATTGACTCGCACCGATATGCACCGATCACCGTTTCGCCTTCTATCGCGAACACAATCGATCGTTCCGATCAAGGAAGAGCTTACCCGTTAGGACGAAACCGTCCCCGGGGCTAACTCATTCGACCAACCGACCGATCGACTAATCAATCGACTTCATCGATCTTTAAATCCACGGAACAAAGGACGAAGACGAACTCTCCCAGTTCATACGAATCCATCGTTTCCGACTTAATCCTCTATCACGGGTCGGAAGTGGACGACGTACTTATTTCACTTACGATCGATCGTACGATCTTATCGTCAGTTTTTCTATGGTAACTATACCGTATGGTAACTATCTCGATACCGTGATTCGAAAGAAGAAAATAATACCGAGTCAACTTCCGACAATCATCCACAACATCAAATCAAACCGACACGACGGGCTCTCAGCGAAATCCAAAGAAAAAAAGAACCGTACGACATTACCGTCATCTTTTTTTCTCGATCGTCTCCGTCGATCGAAAAGATCGCACGAATCAACTACGAGACCACTACACCAAAGAAAATGAACAAACAAACGAACAGCTAATAAATTCCGCTTGCACGTCCTCCTGCGCTCGTGTTCGATCTTTATTGTCCCCCCGTTAAATGGTTCTCTCGTGAGAAAGGCAAAGAATAAGAACGAATGGATGGGACAGATAGATAGAGGAAAGAACGGAGAATAGAACAAAGAGAAAAGAATGGAACGAATAAAGCGAAACACGCACAGATTGAAAGAGAAACAAATAGAGAAAAATTAAACGTTAATCAAACACGTGTGTGTAATAAGAAAGAGAGGGAAATAAAGAGAGCGGACTTGTTGGGGTTTTGACGGGGGTGCGAGGTAAGTGGAGGCCCCCTCGGAGCTGAAACGCGTTTGAGGGCTTCCGCGAAGGTACGTACCAACCGCGGGGGGTCTCTCTATTTTTTCAGTCGGATACACGATGAGGGACATCCGGTACAAGTGGAACGAGGGCCCGAACAGCGTCGGTGTCAGCAACGAGGTCTCCCTGCCTCAGTTCAAGGTCCTTGGTCATCGTCAACGAGCCATGGAGATTAGTCTAACTACCGGTAACGTATGAATAGAACCCCACCCCCACCAACAACCAAAAAAAAAAAAAAATTAATAATTCAACCCTCGCTTTTAACGGTATGGGTAAGGTGGAGAGACACGTTTGCGCTATCCGATGTCCGCAACCACGATGTCGCTCGCAGCAACGTTACTCGACGTTGATCAATCGTCGATCGATCGACCGATATCTCTCTCTTTCTCGCGATCTACGGCCCTCTATGCAGATACGCCACGTAGCTGGGTGTGAAATCCTTAGGCTCGTTTCGTCGTTGCTTTTCATCGTCGTTGCGATTCCTAGAGATTTTACGTATTTTACGTACAGCGATTTCTAGTGATTTCTACTGTTACAAATCATTCCTAGAGATTTCTATCGTGTATTCTTAACAAATCCAAACGGTCCCGATTATTTCTAACGATCCCCGATGATTTATTCCTAACGATTGCCAGTGAATGTCAGTAAATTTTATTATTCCTCATGATGCCTAACGATTTCGATTATTTCCGGTAAATTTCCAGTGATTTCAATTATTCCTAATAATTGCCAGTATCTGAACGTACGGTTCGATCGTTACATTTGCATCACGTACAGAAGTATAGAATATGTTTCTGATACGGTGTAATGTAACAATCACATGTCGAAAGTATCAACGAGAAGATACCTCGATAAAGTTTTTTACGTCAGTAACGATCTTCCGATGAGTCTCGTGTCGAAACTGTGCTTCTTCATTAAGTCTCGAGTTAATATCCTTTGGTCGGAAGACAAGCGGTGCAATCGTCGTTCGCGTCGGTACCGACGCATCACGCGAGTAATCTCACCGCAAGACACGTCATCGTTACTCTCTTTCGCGTAGTATCCCTTCTTTGAAGTTCCATCTGCTCGGAGCTAACGACTGAGCTCATAACCGTGGGATCCGAGCAGCAATCAGACCTTCCGAGCAAATCCCATTTTCCTCCAGTGAACGTCGTTGATTCTTCTTGCGATTCGTAACGGAGAAGACGTAAAGCGAGAAGGGCTATAAACCGACGGGAATTCGCTGGGTGAAAAGAAGCAGCGAGGCAACAACTCGATTTTCTATCCACGCCGATTCCTCGTTCCGTCTTTTCCGCCTCGCTGCCGACCCCGCATAAACCTCTTTTCCTCGAGCACACGCGACATCCTCTTGTATTCTCGAGCACACGCAACAGATCTATCAACACCGCGAAAACTTTGCTTAACATCTTGCGACGCGTATCTGTCTGACGTAACGAAGGGGAACGACGAGATGGAGAGAAAAAGAAGAGAAAGAAAGACAAGAGGGAAGGGAAGAACGTCTCTCCTTGCCTTTCGTAGTCGATATGCATCGTAAAGAGGGCAAAGGGGAAAACGAAAAGAGAAAGAGAGAGATATCGATTCTAAATAGAGAAGGGAAGTATAAAAATGAAAAGGGGCCAGAGTGAAAGAGAGACATGAAAAAAGTAACGACAACTAAAGAATAGAAAGAGACATTTCATGGCGCCTCTCCGTCCCCCTATCCTAACTGTCGATCTTTTCATCGTAGGAAATTATTCGCGGCTGGCCTGCGAGATCCAGTTCGTACGGTCGATGGGCTACTACCTGATTCAAATCTACATTCCTTCGGGCTTGATCGTCATTATCTCGTGGGTGAGCTTTTGGCTGAACCGTAATGCGACCCCCGCTCGGGTGGCCCTCGGAGTAACCACTGTGCTCACCATGACCACCCTTATGTCATCGACGAACGCGGCGTTACCGAAAATCTCCTATGTCAAGTCCATCGACGTTTACCTAGGAACGTGTTTCGTCATGGTGTTTGCCTCGTTGCTCGGTGAGTACTCTTCTTACGTGCTCTTCTATAATACGTATGTACAAATATTGTCCGTTCTATATCGTTTATCTTAATCTTCGTATCTGGGAAATTTTATACCGCGTCACGATTTCTCCGTAACAAAGGGAAATTCTCTAGCGTACAAGTTCTCTCAGCAGTTGTATATATATATATATGTATCTTGTTTTATTATTTGTATGGGATCTCTGTCTTTGCAGAATACGCGACAGTGGGTTATATGGCAAAGAGGATTCAAATGAGAAAGAATCGGTTCCAAAAAATCGCAGAAAGTATGAAGACAGCGAGGGAGAATCCAGGACCACCTGGAGTACCTGGTGATCACGGAGATCACGCGCCTAAGCAAACTGTGAGTGTAACATCGACCAATCTGTCGCGCCCCATTCATCTTTCTTTCCGATTAGAATGTTTCTGTTGCTGTCGACATTCCATACCTTTAGCCATGTAAATAGTTCGATCGAATTGATCGAATTGAAAAAAGAAGCAATTTCTAGCTGCGCAGTAGAATAGCGTTATTATTGCTAGCGATCATGTTAGTGCTGCCACGTTACTTTTCCTAGTCCAGCATTGCCTTTTTATCATCGTATACCATCAATTATTTTCGCTACTTTTTCGCAAGTTTCAAGTTTTAACGTCATGACACGACACTTTCGACCACGAGGATCAACCGTATAGTTTGTTCGCGATAACCAGAGGTTCGATCCTCGCCGCGCACCAACATGAAAAACAGAGGGACGAAAAAACGAAATATTTTTTTGTCGTTCGAAAAACGAGTGAACCGCGAAAGGTCAAAAGCTAAAAGGTTCTGTGAAAAGAATTCCCATTCGGTCGTGTTACGCCGGTCGATGGTGGCGGTTCGTGTTCGGACATGCGATGCACTATAAATTTTCTTTTAATCTCGGGGATTGTGAAACGAGAACGAAAAATATTAAAGGGAACGCGGGAGGAGGGAAAGGCCAGGGGAGAAACGACAGACAGAAAGAAGACTGGAAAGAAGGCGGTGCCGTCGGATGGATTGCATTGCGGTATCGCGCGTAAAATGTCGCCAGGATAAGGCAGTTTAATTAATTTTGAACTGGATTAATTACTCGCTCTTTGACACGCCGTGCGGACCGCACCGCGCGCGATATAAACAAGAACGCTTCGTGTCGCACGGCTCATTTCATCGGCCGGTTTTGCAGCTTCGGAAAAGAAAAAAAAAATAGCACGCGGCCAAGAGAAAAGGAGCGAGGGGCGTTAATGAAAATGACACATAGATAAAAGCACAACGACGTTGCCCCGATGTCTTTCTCTCTGTTTTCTACTTTCAAACGTGATTAAACGCGGACACGAAGCTTGCATTAACGCAGAAACCGCTTCGTACGTCCGCTAGAATTCCATTACACTTCGAGCCACAGATTGAACGTAAATGAACGGTGGGAAATAAAGAAGTCGCGTAGATCTTAAAGTCAGGTGAGTCGCTTGATAGATTTGCGATCTACAGTGACTCGTGAAAGTATTTCGATATTTGCCATGAAAAACTTTTGCGTATATGTAGACTGTATGTGTTATGTGAACACTATATAATATATATATATATATGTCGGGTTATGGTTAGAATTTTGGGCGCGTAACAACTCTTCACGTGAATTAGCCATTGTTTTACAAAGCCGAGATTATATTTACACGTATATACAAGACTACTACAAAATTTAACGAATAATAAGTTTGATGAATAGTATGTTTTACGAATAATAAGTTTAATGAACGCTATTAACAATGTTCTTGGGTTCGAACGAATCCACGGTCAACGAGATAGCTCTTCACTAAGCGTAGACTAATTCTAGGCTCAAAATACGATCGTTGAAATGCTCGATGTGTCACTCTCCATGGCAATCGCACGAATGCCAGCCTCGTGGAGATTTTTCTCGCTACGATTGCATTTGTTTTCTATACTCGCTTGGAAGCATCGAGAAGGTTCCAAACGCCGTTGCTAGGCAGTTTCTGCCTGAACTTTGATATATACTCGTTGGAAGCATCGAGAAAGTTCCAAACGCCGTTGCTAGGCAGTTTCTGCCTGGAGTTTGATTATTAATACGATGTACGTCCCATTATATCGGCACCTCCGAGGCAACATCACACGAGGCTAGACCCGCTCCCGAGACCGCATGCCGCCACAACCACATTTCTCGGAAAAACCATACAACCACCCCAGACCTCCGTTAGGCAAAACGTCCATCCCGTGACCGTGACTACGTTCGGCGACCAATTGTCACCTCGAGCCCAATCTCGCTATCTCAAATCTCGCACAATTACAGCTATGATAAAATCTAGGCTAGAGTACTAGAGGATGTTCCCAAAATTTCCAAGGAAAGGCTTCGGTTTTCCTTTCATCTCCGACATATATATATAGTATATAAAGTATCTTAAAACTTAGCTGTATAATAAGACTCGACTGTCATGATTATACTGTCAGAATGTAAAACCAAACTGAAAATATACGTAAGAATTATAAGATATTTAGTCGTACACATATATCTAAACAAAAATTAATCCACTACGTAAATAGCCATTTTAATCGTATATTAAGTGTTAAATGTGATCCGATTGAATATTACGATTTATTAATATAATGGATAATTGTCTGTTTAAATACTTCTATAATCTCTGCGAAATATACATATACTATATATTTGTAATCGTGCAAATGTGTAAATGTACTCAATACATAGTTGTACCGAATATTTTGCAATTTCTATATATATTTTCAGATTTGTTTCAAACATTGTCAATATAATCATGATAGTCGGGTCTCGTTACAATGCTAATGAAATCTAAGAATGTTTCGTATTATGAATACACGTAATGTATTCGCAAAAGATTTCTACAAGTATGCAAATAATTTTATGAGTCACTGTAGAATGTGAAATTACGGGAGAGAAAGAATAAAATATAGTAGAACTCGCGTTTGTCCATCCTCGATGTCGCATGCCAATCTACCAAAGTAAGGGGTTCTCCTCGAAAAAGGACACCCCACGCCGAACTGCCGTGTCTCTTGTAAGTGGTCCCGTGTTGTCCAGGAGGTGCGGTTCAAGGTGCACGACCCGAAGGCACACAGCAAAGGCGGAACGCTCGAAAATACCATAAACGGACGAGCCGATGAGGAGGTAGCGCCGGCGCCGCAACATCTTATTCATCCTGGCAAGGATATCAGCAAGCTCTACGGTACGACCAAATATTCTCTATCTCTCAAATTATCGGCTTATATCGAGATTTTCCTTTCGTACTCCTTTTACGAGGCATTAAAAAGGCATTAAAAAGGAAGCGAAGTTAAAATATCTGATTCCCTGGGTTGGGGTTAGGTTACCTATTCTTAAATTTTTTTCTATTTTTAAGCTGAATTGGCAGTAATAATCGATAATCCTTAATAGAAAATCCTTAAAACCAGATTTGAACAATTGCATAGCGAATTACATAGAAGAATGTTTCATAGTTGTAAATTAACTCTATTCAAGCCTTTTCCCACCGACAGTCAATGGTAAAATTATTCTCCGGCAAGAAGTAAGACACCAATGTATTAATAGAAAAATATATTTACATCTGTACACCACGATAATCGCTTTCTTTAAGAAAAAAAATATACATAATACGAACATACATGTATATGATTTGTCCGTTAAAACAATTTAACGCATAGACGAATTTTTCTTGTCAGGTATGACGCCATCGGATATCGATAAATATTCCCGCATCGTGTTTCCTGTATGTTTCGTCTGTTTCAACCTGATGTACTGGATCATCTACCTGCACATCAGCGACGTCGTGGCGGACGATCTGGTGCTTCTCGAGGAGGCGAAATAAACGAAGAGAACGCGACGATCGCGCGTGTACGATGGACGAAACGTGCGGTCAAAGACAGATACGAAAGTATTGGCAACAGGGGATAAAGTCGATTCGCAGAAGGAACTACGAAATAGGTCTAAAAATATTGAAAAAAAAAATCAATGTCCCGCCAGGACTAAAAGTCCAAAGAGTGCGACGGACTAAAAATAACGTTGTGATTAGCTCGATACGAAGGGAGATAGATAAACTGTACAAGCTAGATCGGCATTGGCATCCTGGATCGACGAATAGAACTAGAAAAAGAAGAACGAAGAAGTTCGATGCGAGAACGACTAAGGAAACGTATAGAGATCGAGGTTAGCGATTGTTAATGGCTAACTTGACCGCGAACACTGTTTCGATGTGAAATGGAAAGTGTCCAGACCAAAGACGTCGACGAAGAGGTAACAAACGAGCCGGGCGCCTCTGTGCTTCGATCGAGTAAGAGATAGAGACAGCCGCTGGTCAGACCGGTCGGACGACTAAAACGCGCTGTGACTACTTCGTGACATTCCAATCGTAGCGCGCTGATCGTAAATCTCCCTGCGCCTGCGACGTGATCTTCGATTTTACGCGACCCATCGCTGACTCTCGTTCCCATGTTTAATCGCGACGACGACGCGAGCGTATATTATCCACCATACGCGAAAGATTGAAAGTGGAAAACTTGCCATCGCTGGCAGAGAACGAAAACCAAAAAAAAAAAAAAAAAGAAAGATGCGAACGAAATAGAAAAACGGAGAACAGTAAAGAAAACAAATTCAAAAACTAAAACTGCGAATCCACGAGCGTGCATACCTTAAACATTGCCAGTCTAGGTACCTAGGTCTTTAAAAAAGAAGAAGAGAATACCTTCGATATAAACACTTGTCAATTTAGCCACCATTATATACATACATATATACATACATATAAATAAATATATATATATATATATACATAGTAAAAAAAAATTAACTAAACGTAAGGGAAAACACAAAATAAAAGCCCGTCAGTTCGAGATCGACAAATCGAGACGAGGCCGATGGAAAACGAGAAATTCTAAGAACGAGTCGATCGAGAATTCAACGATCGTCGCTCGAATGGCGCTCGAGTGTACATGTGATTGAGCAGAACGACGAAGAATCGCGTGAATCTGCGTGTGCGAGACCGCGTGACTGTGTGTGTGCGCGCGCGCCACTGTCCTACGTGTACAAGTGCGTGCCTTCGTGTGTGTCTGCATGCGTGCCTATACATGTGTATATATGAACGTGCGTATGTACGTGCGTGCGTGTGTACGTGCGTGCGTGCGTGCATGCGTACATGCGTGCGTGCATGCGTACATGCGTACATGCGTACATGCGTGCGTGCGTGCGTGTGTGTTACTCTACGAGCGCCAGCGCACGTGCACGAAAGAATAAAGAGTGGAGGAGAAAAGGTTTTTGTTTCGAACGAAGACAAAAAACGGTTCACTACCGGGGACTGGTGCGACTTAATCCGTTAAGTAAGTACGTTTTAAGTATCTACGTATGTAAGGAGACATACGTGTGCATGTGCCGCGTAAATGCGTTACGTACGTACGCGCATGCACATTAGGTAATTACGTGCAGACACACGTACACGACTATCCGCGCGTCGACAACACACGAGGTAACGGATCCTCGAGAAGCGTCCTCGCGATGAAATACGATCGATCCTTCGTCTGTATCGAGTCAGAAGAAAGATCGATCGCGACGAATCGCAAAGCATCCCGATGGACGCGGCCGGATCGACGAGCGGAGCGAGCAACAATTTCAACGCGAGTCGCATCATTTCGAGGTAGAGCTGTTTTCTCGAATGTCTTTTTTATTGCCACGAACGTTATGTGTGTCCGTTTCATTTTATACCACTTTTTTACCATTTATAGAACTCGTCGGACGAAGCGACTTTTATATTTCCGTCACTTCTATGATCGCGATCCTCCCTCGGAATCGTGTAACTTCCGTGGAATCGTCGCGGCGCGCAACCCTGTACGTGTTCGTGTACGTGGCTCAACGGGGAGTAACTTTTTAGCTCGTACTACTACGTAGCCGCGAAAAAAAAACTGTTATACGTAGAGATCTACTCCCAGAACGTACGATTAGGTCGGACGTAAGAGTTATTCCAATTTTTCGCGAAATTGCAAAACACGAGGTTGGGAGAGGCCAGCCAAGGAGGAGTCCGCAAATTGAACGCGAGCCGCTCCAGGCTGCGGAGTAAGCTTTTTTCCTCCCGTCGTTTTAGCGTTGAAACGGAACACGAAAAGAAAAAGAGAAGCGCACCGCGATCAAACGAAATCAAACAGCTTTTTTCTGTTTAGTGGCACGCAGGCGTAGAGAAACGCTTTCGCGAAAACGATTTAAAATACGTCCTCGCTGAAGAATACGGTAGAGAGGACAGAAGGGAAGAGAAGCGAGAGAGCGACGCGAGAATCTCGAGGAAACAGAAAAGAGAAAAGAGTAAAAAAGATCTCCTTTGAATCGTCCTTCTTTTAATGGTTCTTCTTAGTCGCGCGTCACTCTGCAACGAGTTATTCCCAACCGTAACCGTAAACGCAACGTAAACGCTCTTGTTTCCCATTCGAAATACTTGTGACGTTCTATCGAGCAAAACGACAAACGAAATTGTAAGCGAAGAACGGTGTCGCGATGGTTCGTGCGACGCCGTGCATAAAGCACATCCGAGAAAACGAGCAGCGATCGCATTTATCCTCGCGCGTGGATTAGTTTTACCGTCGAACACATGTACACCGCGGCGCGGTCCTTCCGTGGAGAGGCCCTTGGTCTTCCCCGGTAGCTGTTCCGTCGGTACGTTTTTGCCGAGTTAATTAACGCCAATTGTATGCCGTTCTACTTCCGTCTTTTGGATACTCCATGCTGTATGCTCGCATTTTTCCATCCACCATCTCTCCTACTCACTGTGTGCGACCGCGCGCGTTCACGGACACGGACCTTACCACATCCACGAACGCCAGAGTCGCACACACGAACGAGAATCATCTTGATTCCCCAAGTGCATATACGCATACGTACGTACGTACATGTAACACACTTCTGCTTTCCTGTCTCTCCTTTTCATTTCATCCCTCGTCCCTCTTTCTCTCTGTCTCTTCTGTCTCTTCCAACGTGGTTTGCTGGCTGCAGACTGGGTCGTGGAAGCTTGCCATTCAGGATATCGACCAGCTGACACGCCCAACCCGCCCACCACCCTCTATTCTTCTCTCTCCTTCTCACTGTCCATGCCTGCCTCTCTTTCGCTCAAATTCTTTTCCTGTCTTTCGCGTCTGTCTCTCGATCTCTCCGTTTCCTTCTTTTTCCCGAGCGCTCTCCGCCGCTCTTCTCTACAATCGCCAAACAGTCCGTTTGCCAGACGCTCTTGCTCATTGTGCATTTAATAAGGAGCTTCTTGCCTTGGTACTCTGCGAGAATTCTTTATAAAAGTAGGTAATCTTGCTCGAGGATCTCCTTGGTCGCCATCCCCCTCGAATATACGGAAGAAGTGGCCGAGGGAAGTTCGTGTTTGGCCGTCCCGTTCCACCACCCTCCAAAAACCCGTGCAACTTACGAGAGAACGAATGCCCCTTGATTAACCTCGCCACCACCGTCGTTGTTATCGGCGCGTTGCATCACGCGTTTGCTTGTTATTACGTCGAATGATCGAACGATACACCGTTGAAGGGGCGACGCTCTTTCGATCTGTGTCGATCGGGCGAGAAAACGATAGTCGAAGCGGTGATACGCACCCAAAGAAGATGAAGGCAAAAGGGTCAATCGATTCTGGCAGCGAGGTGGGACGGGACGTAAATTAACATTCTTAACCCTCGTTCGTCTCTTCGTTCTGCACGTATTATGATGATAATTGTAAGTAATATCGACGATACTTCCACGTCCGCCCCAACGGAAGCATTATTACGCAATTTATATATAATTGTACATCTGTTATCTACTTGGAGTCTCTATTATAGCGAAAAAGAAAGGGAAAAGGAACTAGCGTTTTATCGTTGTGATATATTCTACAGTGTCTATATGCATTTATTCATACGTATATCACGTATGCATTCATGCATACCCACGTGTTTGTACGTATGTACGTTATATACGTGTGCCTATTGTTTACGTTGAATCTATGAAGCCGTGTGTGCGCGTGTACACGAGGAACTGGCACGTCCACGAAGGTGACGAGGGTAAGGAGCTCTTCCGTAGCGAGCGAACTGTAATAGGTAGTTAGGCTAAGCTACAAGCGAATTATACCGATAGAACGAAGGAAAAGACCATTCTCGATAAATCGTTTCGTTTTTCTCATCTTTTTCTCCATTTTATTTCTGCCGCCATGAACTACAAATTAGATAATAATCCAAGTGCACGAACAGAACACCGAGGAAACGAAACTGTAATGATACAGAAAAGTCGGTAGACCGATTCGATGAATCACGGACAGATCGCAATCGTGTACACTCGAACATTTCCTGTCCATTTCTGCGCGAAATGATTACGTGTGCGTGTATATATATATACATATATATATATATATATAAGCTTATTCGATACGTTTCGGCGGAAAGTAAACGCGCGCGAAGGCGGAAACGCAATAGATACGTTCCAAGCGGAAAAAGATAGAGAAATCTCATATAAGATGTAACTCATACCTCGTACGTATATATTCACACACCTAGACACACGCACACACATCTACGTACACAAACATATATAAATATATATATAATCTATATTTTCGAAAGTTCATTCGAGGAATGTTTCTCTCACCGTTTAGATCTCGAGCACCCTCGAAACACCAGGTTACGTCGAAAACACGATTGGATAACGATTGGCAAGCGAACAAACGTCGATTCGCGACAAAGTGTCGAAACGATAACGCTTGGAACTTTCTTAACGTTTCTCTTCCCCGACGACGCCACGCGTGAGAAAACAGAGAAAAACAGTTGAAAAAAGGAGAAAGAAATTCTTAATCCGCGATATAACGTCATTACGAACAAGCTGACGCACGTGTTAAAACGTGCCTTGAAAATCGCGCGCCAGTTCCTCCGAACCGACCACGGTCAATTATTATTATTGCTATGATTATTATTATTACTATTATTATTATTATTATTATTATTATTATTATTATTATTGTTATTATTATTATTATTATTATTATTGATACTATTATACTAATATATATATATTATATACATAAACGTTTTAAGGATGAAAAATAAGAAATTTACGACGATCTCTGTCCTCTGGCAGGATAAAAGACAAAAGAACAAAAAAAAAAAATGAAGAAAAGAAAATGAATAAGAGAAAAGGTGAAGACTCGCGTTACCGACGGTCACCTACGTATATATATAGATATAAATATTACCACGTAATTATATTGCCGAAATGAAACGATATCGTTTAATTACCGGTGAGCAGCATCGACGCGCGCGCAGGCATCTCGGCATTTAAACGAGACGAAACAAATGAAAAAGAAAGGATGAAACCAAAACGTTAAAAAAAAAAAAAGAGAAAAATAATGAAAATAGGGAGAAAGAGAAGAAACCTATTAATACTATACAAATCGATCATCTTGTAAATACGAGTTTTATACAGAGCGATTGTATTCGTTAAAGAAAAAAAAACAAAGAGTACCTACTGCGGAATAATATATACATATTATATATATATACATATATATATACATATTATATATATATAAATATATATACGCAAATGTAGTGCACACGAGAATGTGACTGTTCGCACATATTTAGGTAAATCACTTTTAAAGTATAGGGAGAAAAAAAAAAGCAGAAGAAGTAGACTGGAGGCACGTCGGGGGACCGAAGTGAGTACGTACATTCGTTCGTTCGTTCGGTAGTGAGTGATTAACTGGAAAAAATGTTGTTAAATTAGTGTGAGAGGAAGGAAGACAAAGAGAAAGAGAGAGAGAAAGAGAGAGAGAGAGAGAGTATTTAAGTATTTCAAATAAAAAAAGAAAAAAGAAAACGTAGCGAATGATTGATACGCGGCGAGCGAGAGTATTTTCCAAAATCGACGAATCGATCGAGAATCGTGCACCAAACAACGTAGACGACCGTACGACCACGATGTTCGAATTAGTTTACGATTTTCGCGATTTTTCACGTCTACCCCAGAGAAATTCGTTGAGATATCGAACGAACGTGCAGGATCGAAACGATTCTACCGCTAACGATTCCAAAATAGAACCAAATCAATTACTCGATTTTCTACGATCGTTCGAGCATCCTTGAGCCCTATCACGAAGTTCGGGAAACGCATAATTGCTCAAAACGAAACTCCTCGATCGGCGTACGCTTCGGTGTGCAGAGATTTTCTTTTTGAATCAACGTTGTTTATTCGCGTGTAACGGCAGAACGCAAAGAATCTCGCTCTTCATCTTGTTTCTCATTGTTCGAGGATACTCTACGGAATATGCACACAGAAAGAAGAAAATGTTCCTATCGAGAGCGTAAAGTATTTTCTACGATAGATCGACCAAGTGGAACGAAGGTTTTTTTCGTCGGCACGATTCGATATCGTGGTCGATGGTCGTCCTCGTCGATGCACCGATATCGTAAATGAAGAAGAAATCAAGCCACGGGCGTGCACACGACAAGACCATGTGAGTTCAAATCGCATTGTAACGAAAACTGCCAACTTCATATTGCAATATACGTTTTAGTCAATCGTGGCGATGAATGGGGGGGGGAAAATAAAAATAATAAACCAGTCGACGAAACAAAGGAATTAGAGAAAAACAAGCACTAAGCGACTAAGGAATTGGAAAATCTGTCTGAACGGGTGTTAAACTCCTCGAGACCTATTTTCGGTTCGACGATCGATCGATAGCAGGAGAATACTCGGAGCAACGTTTCTCCCGTTGTATTTTCGTTGCACCCAGTTCGATTTCACGACGAACGATCCGCGGTTCGTTGCACCGCCGCTTTGCTGTTCGCGTCGACGCACGGGACGAAACGCGCGCAAGCTCAACGATCTCGCGAAACACGACGAACATTTCGATCAACTCGAATATAGCGATGTATCTTCGAACGGATAAACCGTGTTCAACGTGTTTTGTAACCTGTATCCGTTCCCTTAGGTTTCGTAGCCGAACAAAAGAACAAAACAATTTGTATCATCCTGCTCAAAATAAAATTAACACCGCCGCGTTACGAATATATACGATTGGGCGTGTCTGACTACACGTACAAACATACGAATTGATTTGGCAGCCAACCTTTTTGATTTAGGAAAATTACAAAGTAGAGAAAAAGAAAGAAAGTGACGGAGAAGAATTGAATCGAAAGAGATACATACGTTCGGAGTAACTCGTTGCTCAAATCTCGGTTTTTAAGCGAAACACCGATGTTAATGTGAACATTTCGTTTTAACGTTGCTCGTAGCATATTAAAACAGATGGAAAAAAAAAAAAGAAAAATAAAATAACAAACATGTGAACTTGGATCGATGGATATTAATAAGATGGTTTACGTTGGACTCGAACAACTATCGAATATTTATAATTTAATTTAGCCTCCCGTTGCTTTCATACCATGCTGTGTGTGTTTATTAGCGAACGAGATTCTTGAGACTTTCATGACCTCGCTTTTTTGCAGTTTATATCGTTCGAGGTTCCAGCGGGTGTAAATCATTTTTACGATCTTAATGGATCTGCTTTAACGCCGTCGCGAGTACGACCGAGTTTATTCTCCAGGACAGCTTGCATTCTTTAAGCAAATTAACTTTTTATGATCCAGCGTCACGTATGGCGTGACGGTCGAACCATACGTCGAGTCGATAAACGTTTTTCAAACGAAAAATTGTTGATCTATTGATTAAATAATAAAACGAAAGGTCCAGCCAATTTGATACACTTAACATGGTATACTATATTTTTCATTGAGAAAAATATAAATGGAAAAGTCGAGGATGATATTGAGAAAGTTGTATATACAATGGATTCCAGTATTTCGGTACAAGTTGCACGAAACACCAACGAAACTTCTCGCACTATTTTCCAAGAGGAAACGATTCACACTTTGAAACCTCGAACAATATTAGCAGGCGTCGGGCGTAAATATACGCGAGCGTATTCGGCGAGAACGGTGTATTTCTGTTCTCGGGTTTGATCAACGAGAAAGCATGTCCCGCTTCGTATTACGCAAGTTTGCAATTTCGTTCGCGTAGCTGCCAGAATCTTCCGAGATTTGGCACGTTTCTACGTTCGTAAACCGCTTGAAAACTTCGAAACCCCTTCGAATCGGAGCTCTCCAACCCGCGTTACATACAGCGAAGAAAAATAAACGAGTTGTTCCAAGAGTATACCAAACCGGAGCCGTGCGGAACGTCTTCGATCGGATGGCGAACGACCGCGAATGTAAAAGATGCGGAATTCAACGGCCGAAGATCGGATACAGTGATCGTGCTCATGGACGACCGAAGGAAGAAGAACGAAAGTACGACGAGGTATCGCGCGACGGACTGTCTTGACGAGAGTATCAAATTCTAAAATGTATTTAATAACACACACTAATTGCATTATGTTGTAGAAACGTATTCTACGGTCGTTAACGATAAGAAGAACAATGTAGATACACGCAGTCAACACATTCACATATACATGTACGTACACGATATATAAGCAAAAACGAACACATACACACATAAAGAATAATACTTATATACATGCATACACGCAGTACATAACACGATACAATATACACGTACACACGAAGCATACCCCGTAGGTTGGGTGATTACCATCTCGATGCGATTATACATATATATAATTAATTATAAATATATATATAAATATAAATATATACATATACCAGCACTTGGTAGATATAGGTACACCCATACGTTTACCTATACTACCTTAAGAAAGAAAATTAAATAAAATTAAACAAAAGGAAAACACATCTACGTGGCTGTAACGCGCTGATTCTACGAAAAAAATAAAGAGAGAGAGAGAGAGAGAGAGAGAGCGCGACGAGAGACGAAAAGAGAAGAATCGGCTAGGGAAAGAGAGGAGAGAGAAGAAAAAGGACGCGCGAGAATGGACAGTGTTGCATTTTGCACGACAGGGGCGTATATAGCAGTGCGAACATACATACATACATAACACACAATAGCGTAGACTTAATAGAATCCGTGAGAGTGTGGCTGATTTAATCGGGAGAGCGTGATTCGTCCGTGAAAGAATGTCCGCGTGTACACTATTGCATACGTGGTACGTGCGTGAGTATCTCCGTGGTCTGTATTTTATTGCGGAAGTTCCTGTTCCTCGAGAATTAACGAGAAGACATTTAGACGAAGACGATGATAACGACGATGCAAGTAGTCGAGAGCGGATGACAAAGTCGAGCCGTGAGAGTCACCGAGTTTTTGTAGATCCTTAAAGAACAAAAAAAAAAAAAATAAGAAAAAAATATACCGATTGCGCGGGTGCCTCGATATCTGCCCGATTGTTCGATCTTTTTCCTGCGTTTCGTTCGAGAAGAGTCGAGAATCTCGTTTTGCAACCACGACCACGAAAAACATTTTTGTCCGCATGAGAAACGAAATAGAATCGATTGGCGAATGTGATATACCTATATTTCCTTTTCAGATTAGAGAAACGACGAGAAACGATATAGAGAATATAAAAAAAAAAAAAAAAAAAAAAGAAAGAACGGGCAGATTACGGTACGCCCTTGATATATGATTAGCCGTGCGCCATTAAAGAAATCGTTTTTTGTAATATCCGAATAAAATGCATGGTCGACGACAACGTATATAAATATCAGCTCAATTACCATGATCGTCCCACAGAAAGGCGACTGTCCGCTGAAGAATAACCAATCCCACCCTGTCAACGAATGGCTATTGGAGAACGCGCGTGCATAGACAAAAATTTATCCTCGTAATCACGACTATATAGATTACGCGGTACAAACGAAAATTCTATCGACGTGAAGGCAAATTCTAGGCTATCTTTAACGCTCACCGAATGCCAAATAGAAAATTGTTCGTTATACGAGAGAAACGAGAGCGATTTATATAACCTACCAAAAGACCAAAGAATACACGAAAGGCGAAACTCAACGAAAGCAACGTTCAGTCTTTGATACTTTCCAAACCTAACATCTTTTCGTTACTCGCCTTCCACTATTGCTCTTCTTCTATTTTTGTTTCTTGTTTTTAACGCTATTCTGGTAATATTACGCTTGATCGTCTTTGTTGCGCAACAACATGAGCAAGCGCTAAACCGCGCCCGTCGTGTTACGCGAATCGTGTAAATCGAATTACAATGTCTCTCGAACCATCTCACTCGCGATATTTTCAACGAGCATCTTGACAACTGGAACAACCGAAGCTTTCTCTAGCTTTCTTTGTAACAGGCCAATACCTCGAAACCTATTCCCTCTCCCATTTAGCAATGTCTATCAATTACGAATAAAATTTTATTTGGTTTTCAATATAAATTACCGAGAGACGATATTCAATGGAAAGATAGCCAATCTTCGTTCCATCGTTTTGCAAGAATTCAAGACGCTCTTCTTGCAAAACAGTTTACATTCGTAGTCGAATGAATTTTTGACTGGTAGAATTGAAACGATCCACTATTACGTCATAACAATGGTATACCGACACCTTGGGTAATGCAATGAAATTGCGAAAAATTCAAAGTTAATAATCTAAAGGAGGATAATTATCCGTAGAAATTTCCTGAGTTTCTATCTTTTGTATCGGATACAAAAATAAAAATGTTAAATATAAGATAAGATATAGATGGAATGAAATTTATAGTACGACGTTTGACCACTTTTCCGAGCCTCTCTCCACTTGCGACGTTAAAGGGCTACAAATTTAAATAAATAAATTTTTACTCCGATATGTCGTGAACTGTAACGTCCTACAAACTGAAATTATCAGTTATTGGAAATATCGATTTTGTTCGATAAATATCAAATTAAAGTTATTTTTCAATTAAATAGCGGATATTTCATTCTGCCAGTGGAAGATTAATTTCCGTTCGCAGCGTTTCGTCGTACACCGTGCTTCACCTTCGTCCACTGCAGCAATATTTTCGCGTTCTCATCGATAGCTACGCGTTTCTTCTCATCATTCGTAGTTCACGATCGTGAAACTGACATCCAACGAGCGCGATTCGAGGCGAAACGATTACATTGTAAATAAATCAGATGATATTAAAAAACTCAAAGAGAGAGGGGAAAAAGAGAAAGGGAGAGAGAGAGAGAGAGAGAGAGAGAGGAAAGAGTGAGAGAGATTCATAAATGAGAGAATACGAATGTGAGAGAAAATGTGAGGGAGAAAATGCAGATGCGATAGGGGAAAAAGAGAGAATGTACATATATGAGCGTGTGTATTAATAAGTTATAATACGCAATCGCGTATTAAATGCGTTAGAATCGGAGAATCGCTCGTGCTAACTGCCGAGAAAAGGACATATTAGGGGACGTAAGCGTGCCCTCGCGTTCGTGTGTCGTTTAACTAAAAAAAGGATTTAAGAAATATATTATATATATATAGGAAAGATAGAAAAAAATGAGATGGTCAAAAGAAAAGATAAAAAAGGAGTAAATAAAACAGAGGCTCTCCTAGTTACTTGCTCATTGAAATAATATTCTAAATAACGTTCGTAACGGAACAAAAGTCTAGATATGCATCAGTATAATGAAAAATAATTTTACGTACGTATAAGTAAGATTCACGCGCGCGCGGCTGCAGTCATGCGCGCGCATACACGCGCCATTTCTTTACTTTTCAAACTATGGGTCTTTCGAACCCAATCTTACCAGTGATCCATATCGATCTCGAAACTTCGCGACTTGTTCCGTGAAATCCGTAGAATATATCGAAAGGTTGTAATATTTTAACGATATTTTCGAGTAATAGCTACTGTTACAAAGGAAAACGAAAAGAGAGATACGATCCTTCCCTCCCTTTATTAATATTTATAAGTTCATGCTTCCTAGCGAAAGAATATTGATATAGTAACGGTGGAACTTCGACTTAATCGAGTAGTAGAAATTGTTAAAAGATTATAAATATCGAAAGTAGACCGTAGAATCACTTTGCAACATTGGTGCTTTTTATATATATATATATAAAATATATAAAAAATATATATATAAAAAATATATATATATATATAACGAAAAGAAATAAAACGTTTCTAGATTCCGCACTGAAACATAACCCATACTATTTCCAACGATTAAGCACGGTATACATTTTTTATTCAGTGTAGTAAGTACTCGATAAATCAGAAGGATTTAATTGAGGACTGTATTTATGACGCAATTAATTTCATGAAATTGCATAATTGTTTGTAAATCCACTACAGATGAAAAAATAGTTTTCATTTTAAAAATATACAGAAAATTATTCATAGAAAGTTTTTAATTGCGTTTGTATAAATATAGGGGAATATCGGGAAAAAGTGTGGTGTCGTGCGCGTGCCTGTTCGCCGCTGTGCGTTCACGAAGGATCACGATTTCTATATATTCAGATCGATCGCTGTAAGCCGTACAATTTACAGTGAACATGTACGGCCTGTGAACAATTACAAGCTTGTAGCGAAAAAAGAAACAAACAAAAAAATATATACCAACAGAAAAAGAAAAGAGACGCACTCGAAATCACTTGGAGCATAACCATCTTTAAATGACGGCGAACATAACATACATTGTTACGTAAACGAGTATAACGGAAGAAAAAAAATCGTATCGTTGCATGACCGATATACCTAAATGAAACTATTACTACGTGATACGACGTTATTATGTAAAAGTTTTTATTGCGTGAGTAAAATTATGTTATGGATGAAAATGTGTACCTTGTAAATAATAAATCTCGTCCTCTTCTTCGTGCATCGAACACACTACCGACCAAACAATGTCCTTTCACGCACGTTTCGATCAGAATTCGACAATGATCGCCTTTCTTACATCCTCAACGATCACTCGCAATATCTATAAGAAAACTCTTAACTATCAATTCTATTCGCTCGCTGATCGGTTAGAGCACATCTTTGTGTAAAAGAACTTAATTATTTAAGGAAAAAGATAGAAAAATTAAACGCATGATTTGAACGCGTTATACGTCATTTGCAACTGACATCGTAAAGCTTATCCTTCGTAGTCACGTGATCGTAAAATCTTGTACCTAACGAAGGTATCTACGTTACATAGGAAATAAGTATTTATTCCTACCGATAGATGGCAAACTGATTTGAGGCCGATAAAATCGTCACATCGGAAACGCCTGTTATTAAAATTTGATTTCATTTTCTTTCGTCAATAAAGCATATTTTATCTCTAAATACATATGTTTTTTATTTATTGAACTTCTTTCCAAGAATTTCAAATAGATAAACATTTTTAATGCTTTAGATTTTTCTAGAAGCTGTGTCCCTCCTAATCAATACTTCCGCAAACTATATTTTAGGAATATGTAAATGCTATCACATAAAATTAAATTGTTAAATTGAATAAATGTTGTACGTAAAGTATGTATATATAAGTCTTTGTAACATAAAGATGGTACACAAACTACAGAAATATACATATATATTCATATTTAACACATATGTATGCTATACACCTACACATCTTGAACAAACTGGAACTCGAATCGAATGTGAATTTCAAATCGATTGTTTGAAGAATGTTTAAGTAACCATTCTGTTAATGCGTGTCTTACAGCATTGAAACTACGTGAATACTGTTTTAAGATCGAAAATAAGGAATTAAAGCTTACCTTTAGTAAGCTAAACCTAACCTTTTTCAACTTTTTCTGCAACATTCTCTAAACAAAAGTACGTGAACTGCAGTTATGTTAACTTTTTCACCTACATAATCGTTTACTATCATCTTACAGATGAAAGACACAGATACTACAGCCTCGCTTTTGTTCATTTTATGTTGCTTTCATAAAATAAAATTAAGGTTAAGGACATTCATTTGAACGTTCTTGTACTTTGTATTCATTATCTCGACACATATACAATTTTATTATTTATATGGTGTCGACAATGGAAATATAATATTCAGGACACTAAGGTATACGTTACGTTGCTGCGGTTTAGTATTTTTCGCTCTATTGTCATTTCTAGTAAAATCTAATAAAAATTTTCTAGTATTCGTACTATGTTTACCTTTCATTGTAATATGATATTTTCCTTGATCTACGGAATATTTTAAACATGAGACTTTACTAATCGCACAGAATAAGTTCTATTATAATTGTCTTTACAAAACTAGTGCAAGAATAAAAGCGAGATACATTGTTGTCACGCGAATACCGTTTCTGATACGGTTCTGCGAACAGAAATCATTGATCGTGCTGTGCCTAACAACCTTATGTTCACCTTCTTAACTTATAAAAACAGACCATTGTTTCAACAAGATATATCGTAATACTCTACTTAGGATAATAAAAATATTCATTTATGTTCGCTTTAAAGCATATAATAAAATCATTCACTTTGTCTTCGAATAAAATTATTGATAAATAATTTCAGACATTCTAGAATAATTTGTTTATAATATATTGCAATATTTTGAAAACAACAATAATTAGCAGTTTAAGAGAAAGAAATATCAACTAATTAATAACTAACTAACAATTGTGCCAAAACAATAACAAAATAAGACAAAACTCCAATTCATATTAAAAGTTTGGACGAACCTTGAGTATGTAAAATGACCAGACTTTTATAAAAATAATATTGTATATACAATACAAAATGGTAAAGAAACCACACAACACAGTTATGTAAAATAATTACTATGATTGCAGTATTGAATATCAGTGTCGTAATTTTAGCTTTTTATGATAATTGTTAAGACTATTTTTGCACGAGATAAATATCTATGTGTTTCAACGAGTACTTTATGAAAAATACAATTCAGAGTTTTAAAAAAAAATGATATCAGACATAATAAAAAAATATCATAAACATGAAAAAATGTTACGTACACAACATCAAGCAGCGTTATACTCGTGTTTAATGTATATATGTATACAGGCGTTATTGTGCAAAATTTTGATATTTGTCGCATGAGCCTCCCTCAATTTCCAGCACCGAGGTATCGCGATGTTTCTAGACATGTGTATCCATGTCGTCATTTCCACTACTACGTAACTGCGTTCAAAAGGGATTACTCTTGTTATAATCTTCACCAGAACCATTCTTAATATTATATGCTAAATACATTTAAAATTAATATTATGGATTTTAAAATCGTTTCCTCAAAAATATTCTGCGAAAAATTGTCTGTAAATATTGATTATAACAGCTTACATGATAGAATGTTCTAGAAAACGGGCGAGCTTCCGGCAGGTGCCTTCTAGAATTTTCAAAGCTCGATAAAAGCGGCCGCTGCGCGCTAGTATTGAATACTCTGAAAAGTGACGGCGTGCGTAGCGGATCTCCGAGAGTGATATAAAGCGATATTTCCTTTGCGATTATATTCGTACGATATAATCACAACGTTAGTGTGAAACAAGTTATTCCTGATTAATTTCTGTGTGTCGATATTTGATTATACGTAACCAAATACAGTGAGAAAAGATGCCAGAAGACGTTACCATGGTCGGTGCCGGCGAGGTTGAAACCTTCGCCTTTCAGGCTGAAATTGCACAATTGATGAGCTTGATTATTAACACCTTCTACTCAAACAAAGAAATTTTCATTCGAGAATTGATTTCGAACGCATCTGATGTGAGTAAAATTTATTTTAATATCGTATTACATCACTGAAGTTCTTCGCGTTAAATAACTAGAATCCTTTGGATTAAATAATTTTAACCAAATTTTAGAGTTTAAAATGTTAAAATTACAAATTTTATATCGTTTTGTAAAAATTTCTAAGTAATTTTTTATTTTTTCTATGCAGGCGTTGGACAAAATCCGTTATGAATCTCTCACAGATCCATCCAAATTGGACACATGCAAAGAGCTATTTATCAAAATCGTTCCCAATAAAAATGAACGTACCTTGACTATCCTTGATTCGTAAGTATTAGTTTTCATCGTATAAATTTTTTTCACATATTGAAATTTGAATTCGTTTCATTTATTCTATCAATCATGTATTTTCTTAATTTATTAAAAAGATATGAATTATTTTAACTACTTGATGTAAAATCAGTACAAAAGATATAAACCTGCATAAATCTAATTTATGTTAAAAACAGAAAACGAATAAAGACATTTTCTTTCTTACAGTGGTATTGGTATGACTAAAGCTGATTTAGTCAACAACTTGGGTACCATTGCTAGGTCTGGTACAAAGGCATTTATGGAAGCTCTTCAAGCTGGTGCAGATATTTCTATGATTGGTCAGTTTGGTGTGGGTTTCTACTCTGCTTACCTTGTAGCGGATAAAGTTATTGTCATCTCAAAACATAATGATGATGAACAATATGTTTGGGAGTCTTCCGCGGGTGGTTCCTTCACAGTCCGCCCTGACAGCGGAGAGCCAATTGGAAGAGGTACCAAAATTATCTTGCACATCAAAGAAGATCAAACTGAATACTTGGAGGAATCCAAAATCAAAGAAATTGTTAAGAAACATTCTCAATTTATTGGCTACCCGATTAAACTTGTTGTTGAGAAAGAAAGAGACAAAGAACTAAGCGAAGATGAAGAAGAAGAGGAAGAAGAGAAGAAAGAAGGAGAAGCTGAAGATACCAGCAAGCCTAAAATTGAAGAAGTTGGAGAAGATGAAGATGAGGATAAACCTAAAGATGAGAAGAAGAAGAAAAAGAAGACCATTAAGGAGAAGTACACCGAAGATGAGGAACTGAACAAGACAAAACCAATCTGGACAAGAAACCCAGATGACATCTCACAAGAAGAGTACGGCGAATTTTATAAAAGTTTAACCAATGATTGGGAAGATCATTTGGCTGTCAAACACTTCTCGGTAGAAGGTCAATTGGAATTCCGGGCGTTGCTCTTCATTCCACGACGTGCACCGTTTGACCTTTTTGAAAATAAGAAGAGAAAGAATAACATCAAATTGTATGTACGTAGAGTTTTTATTATGGACAACTGCGAAGACCTTATCCCAGAATACCTTAACTTCATCAAAGGTGTTGTGGACAGTGAAGATCTTCCATTGAATATTTCCCGTGAGATGTTACAACAAAACAAAATCCTCAAAGTCATCAGGAAGAATCTTGTCAAAAAATGTCTAGAACTTTTCGAAGAATTGTCTGAAGATAAGGAGAGCTACAAAAAATGCTATGAACAATTTAGTAAGAATATAAAATTAGGTATCCACGAAGATAGTCAGAATAGGAAGAAACTCTCAGAATTGCTTAGATATCACACATCTGCATCTGGAGATGAAATGTGCTCGTTGAAGGACTATGTTGGAAGAATGAAGGAAAATCAGAAACACATCTATTATATCACTGGTGAAAGCAGGGAGCAAGTAGCCAATAGTTCGTTTGTAGAAAGAGTTAAGAAGCGTGGTTTTGAAGTAGTGTACATGACAGAACCCATTGATGAATATGTTGTCCAACAACTGAAAGAGTTTGATGGCAAACAATTGGTATCTGTAACGAAAGAAGGCTTGGAACTTCCAGAGGATGAGGAAGAGAAGAAGAAGCGCGAAGAAGACAAGGCTAAATTCGAGAATCTCTGCAAAGTTATGAAAGACATCTTAGACAAGAAAGTAGAAAAAGTTGTAGTATCCAACAGGTTAGTCGATTCTCCATGCTGTATCGTTACGTCACAGTATGGATGGACTGCCAATATGGAAAGAATTATGAAAGCTCAAGCTCTCCGAGATGCATCCACTATGGGATATATGGCTGCCAAGAAGCATTTAGAAATCAATCCAGATCATCCAATCATGGAAAATTTGAGGCAAAAGGCTGAGGCAGACAAGCATGACAAATCTGTAAAAGATTTGGTCATGCTTCTGTTCGAGACAGCACTTCTCTCTTCCGGTTTTGCTCTCGAAGACCCGCAAGTACATGCATCCAGAATATACAGGATGATCAAACTTGGTCTTGGTTTTGATGATGATGATACACCAAACGTAGAGGATGAGAAGATGGACACAGAAGTTCCTCCATTGGAAGATGACACAGAAGAAGCATCTAGAATGGAAGAAGTAGATTAAGACTTTTACTGTTTAAAATTACTTAACTAAATCCAAAGACTTCTAGGATGTAGAAAGACTGTTACAAATTAATTTTACTTAAGTGTTGAAACTTTTTTTTTGTCTTTCTATATGTAACAGAATGAAGTGTCATGCCTAATTAAGTATCGCATAGTGCTAATTAATATCTCTATTTATTTGGGAAATATGGCAAAGTAGATGTTCCCTGCATTCCGCCAATAGCGCTCTTCAAATCAAGCCTGGCACTTGATTCTGTCCTCAAATTCTTTTTTATGATGTCATTTTCATGCGTCAGCATTATCATTTTATTTTTTTTGCACTGTACATCATTACGATTTCATTTCGCACTTTCATCATTCCATATTGAAATCGTCATGTAGTCTGATAAAAGATTAAAACCGTTATAAACAATTTTGTGTGTAATAAAACAACCTTACACATTAAAGTAACCAGTGTATTTTCTAAATTCCCATAATTTTATTTTAATTAAAAAATTTTGAGCACAAATTGCAAAATTCCTCAACTTTAAATAAATGGTTATATATATTTATTAAATTCCTGTACTTCTTAATAGAAATCAACTTTTAATGTACCAGTAAAATTGAGAATAATGCGATGAAAATCTTTTTTCGTGTTAACATTTATAAGGATAAATATACATATTTTGAAATATGACGTCACAATGCGTCGACCATGCTTATCGATTATAAGTGCATTCACCGCACATGGTGAATGGATTCATCGACCGCCTATAAATATACATAACTTTTTTAATGCAATAGGTTATAATAAATACAATAGATTAATCTAAACAATATTAAAGAGAAAAAATTGTATTCAAATTCATCTTGAACAATAAAATCGTATAAATAATTATATGTGTACTTGTTCACAGGTTAATTATAAATCTTATAATATTGATACTTTTTTCTACCGATTGAATTATCGGTGTAGGTTGACCGATAGAGCGCGACACTGGAGATTGTCGAAGTGTTGCGTGTTGCCACATCACCACCAAATCAAACGTCTTGGACGATGTTTCTGTGTAGATTGCGCTCGTGCCGACTCCATCACAATACGTGGAAAGCGTGAGTTTCTCGACTCCGATTCAACATGTCAAATTTTTCTTGAATTTCTAACGAATATTCACAAGAAAAGCAAAAACCAACGCGTAGATAGCTTTTTGTTTACCGAATAGCTTTTCCGGCTTGGCGTAGACTGAGAAATTATAAATTTTTTCGTGGTGCATAACGTGGTAAACGAACGACACGATGAGCGCACCCCAGGGGCAAGTGAAATCAAGAAACGGAGTAGTAAAACAGGTAAAGTATTAAAAATCCTACGGCATTCTGTTCGCTAAAGAATTTCTTACTCAAATGTAAATACGATTTATGTGATTACTGTCATGTATAACCTCATATTTTGACATGTATGTGGTCGTGTACGATATTGTTGGTGCAAATAATCAGTACCGACAACATATGGTCGTTGCATGGAAGGAATTTCATTTTATTTGCTATTTCCTTTTAATAGCGGATTATTAATTGTTATTTGAACGTCTGACATGCCGTTAAAACATTATATACTTGTTAAAGAAATACCTTTTACTTGTTTATTATGTATTTTGTTTTATACTACTGTAAACCGAACAATCTACAGTAGAGCCTACTTTTAATCTCTTAGACTTCTATGAAAAATATAATATTATATTATAATATATTACCATTATACATACTGGTACACTGAAAATTAAAAATAGGTCTAATTATATATTTTCAATGTGAAATTTTATATTTGAAGGTTATTTCGGGGGATACCATTGTTATTCGTGGCCAGCCTATGGGTGGCCCTCCTCCAGAAGTTACTATTACTCTTTGTAATATTACTGCTCCAAAATTAGAACGGTGGAAAGGAAATGATAGGTATATTTAATCTTTCATTTTATTTTGTCTACTTTGATTAGTTTGTTAAGTTATTTGCTAATATATATATATTAAAAAGTCTTTTTTGCTTTCAGTATGGATGAAAGTAAAGATGAACCATATGCTTGGGAAGCTAGAGAATTTTTACGTAAGAAACTCATTGGTCAAGATGTATCTTTTGTTACAGAAAAATCAATTAATACAAACAGAACATATGGTACTGTGTGGTTAGGAAAAGGTACATTTTACACAAATTCTTTTATTATTTATGTATTATATAAAATTGATTAAAGAATGGTTTATTTAACTTTCTAATAATAATAGATAGAAATGGAGAGAATGTAATTGAAACATTAGTATCTGAGGGTTTGGTAACTGTAAAAAAAGATACCAGAAATCCCAGTCCTGAACAAACCCGATTAATTGAACTAGAAAATACAGCTAAAGCAGCAAAGAAAGGAAAATGGTCGGAGTCACCAAGTTCTGAACATATACGCGATGTAAAATGGACTGCTGATGATCCTCGCAAATTGGTTGAAAAATTTGGAAAGAAGCCAGTAAAGGCTATTATTGAATTTGTGTTTGACGGATCTACAGTGAAAGCACTTTTATTACCTGATTTTTACAACATAGTATTAATGATATCGGGTGTCCGTTGCCCTGGATGGCCAAATGGAAGACGTGAAACTTCAGTAGGTGATCCGTACGCAGATGAAGCAAGATATTTTGTAGAATCCCGCCTTCTACATAGAGATGTTGAAATAGTACTTGAATCTGTTAATAATAACAATTTCATTGGCAGCATTCTTCATCCAAAGGGTTGGTAGTTCAGAACAAATTATGCAAATCATGTCTTTTATGATTACATATTTGAATAAGCAATCATAAACTTTTTTATATCCAACAGGTAATATTGCCGAAATTTTATTGAGTGAAGGTTTCGCTAAATGTCAGGATTGGTCAATTAACAATAGCAGAGCTGGTGCAGAGAAACTTTATCTTGCAGAAAAAGCTGCAAAAGAAGCACGTTTACGTTTATGGAAAGATTACAAACCATCAGGTCCACAAATAGAATTTACCGGTACTATTGTCGAAATTGTCAATGCAGATGCACTTATAATTAGGACACAAAATGGAGAAAACAAAAAAGTGTTTTTGAGCAGTATTCGACCACCGTCCAGAGAAAAAAAATCTAATGAGGAGCCAAATAATGCAACTAAAAAAGATTTCAAACCTCTTTATGATATTCCATGGATGTTAGAAGCACGTGAATTTTTACGTGAGAAATTTATTAGGAAAAACGTAAAAATCGTGGTTGACTATACTCAACCTGCTAGAGACAATTTCCCAGAAAAATTATGTTGCACTGTTACTTGCGGTAAAACGTATGTTATAACAAAACTTAACTGTTTTTCATTTATCTTCATTAAAATGTTTTATATAACATAAATATTGGTTTAGGAACATTGCTGAGGCTTTAGTTGCACGAGGTCTGGCAAGAGTTATCAAGTACAGGCAAAATGACGATCAACGTTCTTCTCACTACAACTTGTTACAAGTTGCAGAAAGCAAGGCAGAAAAATCTCAACATGGTTTACACGCAAAGAAGGATATTCCTGTACATAGATTAGTAGACCTTTCTAATGATCCACCAAAGGCAAAGGCATTTTTAACATCGCTTAAACGAGCGCAGGGCATTAAAGCTGTGGTTGAATTTGTTACGAGTGGTTCGCGTCTAAAATTATTTTTGCCAAAAGAAGATCAACTCATTACGTTTGTTTTGGCTGGTATAAGAACTCCACGATGTCAAAGATCATTGCCAGGTGGTGGTATTGTTAAAGCAGATGAATATGGTGAGAAAGCATTAGCCTTCACTAGAGAACATTGCTTCCAAAGGGATGTAGAAATAAAAATTGAAAGTACAGAAACTAAAGGAAGTGGATTTATTGGATGGTTAACTGTAAATGATATCAATATGTCTGTTACTCTTGTTGAAGAAGGTCTCGCAGAAGTAGTTACTTTCCCCGATTTCGGAGAGTTAACAAGAACGCTTAAAGCTGCAGAAGAACGTGCCAAAACAAAGAAATTAAATGTATGTAGATTCAAATGTTACTTAAACGTTAATTAATAACTGTAATAATTGTAATAATCTGAAAAAATAATCTTTTGTGTATTACAGATGTGGAAGAACTATGTAGAAGTGCAAGTTGAAAATGAAAAGAATGAAAGCGATAAAGAAATTGTTGAAAGAAAAATTGACTATCAAGAAGTAGTACTTTCTGAAGTTACCGAAGATCTTCATTTTTATTCGCAAAGTGTTGATCAACGTAGTATGTTGGAAAATTTACTTTTGCAATTGCGTCAAGAATTAGCATCCAATCCACCACTTCCGGGTGCTTATAAGCCCATTAGAGGTGAATTAGCAGTTGCCAAATTTACTGGCGATGATGAGTGGTATCGCGTTAAAATAGAGAAGGTTTTTGGTACAAATGTCAGTGTATTTTATGTCGATTATGGTAACAGAGAAGTAATTAATGTCACAAGAGTTGCGGATTTACCGTCAAGATTTGCTAATGATAAACCCTATGCTCATGAACATGTTCTCGCTTGTGTTGCACTTCCAAACGACGTAAGTATTTTTATAAAGAAATACGATTTAATTAATAAATGTTTTATTTTCAAAATTAAAAATGGATTTGTTGTAATTTTCTATTTATAACTATTCATAGAATGATGACAAAAAAGCGGCAGTTGAAATATTTAAGGAAGATGTCATGGATAAAATTTTATTATTGAATACAGAATTTAAGCTAAATAATATTACTGCTGTAACTTTAGTTAATTCTTCTACTAATGATGATATTGCGAAAGGACTTATTTCTGATGGGTTATTACTCGTTCAGAACCAACGCGATAGAAGACTTACTAAATTGGTAAATTAATATTTATGTACTTTTATATTTACATATGTATATCAGTACTTTACAGTAGATGCATGAAATAATTTTTATGTATTAATTCGCTGTAGATTGAAGAATATAAGAAAGCAGAAGAAGATGCAAAGCATAATCGACGTAATATTTGGAGATACGGTGACATACGAGCAGATGACGAAAAAGAATTTGGATTGTAAAGAACTAAATGCTCAAGGAAGGACTGGTTAAAAAGTGATCAATACAGGGAAAAAGACATGTTACGAACTGCATAATAATTATGTAAGAAACCATTACATAGATTAACGAAAAATAATAAATGTCCATATGAGAGTTATATGTTGCATTGATTATGATGCAGTTATACTTCATTGCATAAAAATATGAATTGTACATAACAATTTCATTAATTCTTGTAATTTTTAAACGAAACAGTGACATAATATATTGCATAATATATTGTCATCAATCATTGTTTGTATTTCAATGTAAAGTTCTGTCATTAATGAACTTCAAGAATTTCATGGTTAACTGTTTTAAAATTTTCACAATTTATGTGCAATTTATTTTTAATCATGTGCATTATAATTGTGAAAAATCATTTCTTTTCCTTTCTACAAATTTACATTACATTTAAAGTCATATGAAAATGGTATGAATGAATATAAAATCCATAATTGTATATTTTGTCAAACATACTCATTTAAGTATGTAAGAATTTATATTAAGAAAGTATATTATATTTTGATTAAAAATAGATCATTGGTCAAATAATTTCACTATTATACGTAATATATTACGTGTATATACAAAAATTTTCACCTGGTAATATGAAAAGATAGACCATTATCTTATATCTACTTTGTTTCATAATTATATTTTTACTTTTCTTGAGATTGAAATCAGAATTACTTTCCTTAATTTTTCATAGATTTGTTTTTTTACATTAAAAACATTAAAAACAAAATATTTGTTAAATAATTCGTTCATTCTTCTATTTGCCTGATATAATAACAAACTATTCTCATTATTTTTTTCATTAATAGAATGAATTATTTTGGATATAAAATTAAAAGAATTATTTCTTTTCATGAATATTGATGCAATTTACATATGAATATACGATTTGAAATAATATTTCGTAAATAAAAAGTTAAATTACTTTGAGGATAAGTTTCTGAAAAATGAAAGAAACATTGAAAAAACTTTTCAATAAATTTTGTATGAATATTCAGGTTAAAAGATTATGTAATCATCGTATCCTTAATAATTTCAAATACAGAGTTGTGCCCATATTTTATAATCGAACATTTATAAATTTATTGGTGCGAACAAGCTTGATTTAATGTTTGAACATTTCAATAATTAATATAAATATATCATTGAAATACATGATCAGGCAAGGAAGAGAGCAATATATACTATATACGTATATTTACAGTATAAAATTTAAAAGTGAAAAATTAAGAACCTTTTAAATATGAATGTAATATCAGTTATATAATTTAAAGATTTGACTGATTTGTAATTATTTTATAGTGACTCATGTTACACATATGTGTACTGCAAATAAACTATGAAACTTTTTTATTTATATTGCTATTATTTTTTACATTAATAATAATTTTCTGATTTCAGTATCTTTATTCTTTAAATGCATTTTTTATTTTAATTTAATGCGGTTACACAAATAATTTCTATGTTTAAATAAAATTTTGTATTTAATACTTTATATAAACTGTATTACTTTTAAATGTTCTGCTGTTTTATTATAAAGAGGTATACAAATACTATAAAGAGCAGTTATATAACTACAAATAATTTGTAGGAATATAAATATGAACAATATAGAGGATTAACTATATGGAATGAAAGTGAAATAAACTAAATACACCAGTCTAAAAATCTATTTTTATGTATAGAAATACAAAAGTAGTATATGAGGTGAAACAATTTAAATCATAGTCATATTAATAAGTTATACATTTTTTTTTAACTTTGTTGTATGTTTTAACACTACACTATCCCAAGAGCAAGAATATAAATGGCGATCAAACCATGTAAGACCACGTACGAAGTCAGTATGACGATTATCTTCGTATATTAATGAAAGTTGATTGTTTGCATCAAGCACTTCTACAAAAGCATCATCACAGCATACTGCTAACTCTTCCACGCTGTTATGTAATAATATTATGTAATTTATTATACTGATAAAATCTGTAATTTGTCAGCTTATATTACCTTTCTGAATCTGGATTAAATACGAGTCTATGTACTGGTCTAGAAGATGGAATTGATTTTGATAATAGTTTTAGACCTCCCCTTCTGATATCAACTATTACAACCTGTCCACCATCAGTACCAATGGCTACAATATTTGGTTTATTGGGGTTCCAACATATTGCCCTTAAACCAACATTTTTTTTCAGAATACCTAACAAATAAAAGATTAGATTTAAATAACATTTCTGACAACACTAAATGTTATATATAAGTATCTGTGTTATTATATGTATATGAATACATGCTTTGGGCTGGTCTTGTTAGCCTTATATCCCACATTAATGCTTCACAATCATACGATGTTGACACAAATTCTGTGTTACTTCCAGGTCTAACATCAACACAAGTGATTAAATCTGTATGAGCAAAGCTAAATGAATATGTCGCTATTAACTCTGATATGTCCCATATTTTTATACTGAAAAATAGTTATAATTCTTTATTATAAATATTTAAAATCCCTTTTAATATAAAAAACAGATTAGTTTTACCAATAATCCATTCCTCCTGAAACTACATGACCCTTATCAGCAAATGCAGACAAAGTTAATAGAGAATCATCATGTAAAGTAGCATGTCCTGCACATTGCAATTCTTTTGAATCATCAGACTTTGTAGATAGATCAAAAACTTGCAAGGTTCCACTATCTTGGCCAATTACAAATTTATCGTGTTGTAAGAAAACACCATCGCAAACACCACTGTCTGTTTTTGCATGGAGGAAGGCTTTATCCCTATCAAACTCTTTAATATCATTGTAATACCAGACAGCACCATTCCAATAGCGATCTGTCAGGTTACTTGCTCCAAGAATAGCACTTTTTTCTGCAAAATAAAAAAATGTTCATGTATTAAATAATATTTGTATAACAAACATAAATCTATTTACAAATAAATATACAATCTTTGTAAAGACTTCCACATAAAAAATTTAAATTATATTACCATTATATATATTGATAAACTGCAAGTGTTTATTAGAAACAAGTGGTCTATCTGTTATTGTCATGTTTCTATAAACATCGGTATTTAAATTGGGCGGTGTTAAAGAGTCCATAATAAATTAATTTTCAAAATTAATAATGCTAACAATGCCGAACTTAATTGATATACTGTAACATAAATTATAGCAAATAGTTATTTGTATCCGACTGTGAAAGCTATACTATAAATCATTGCAGATCACACATACAAATTAAATAGCACGTAAAAGACGTAGAATATTTATTAACCTGTATACTTTTATATTATAGGTCCTTGTATGCGATCAACTGCGGTCGTAATACATGTGAAAAGGTGTGGGCACGCAATGAGGGAAATGTGACGAATATAAAGTCAAAAATATTTACGTAGCTTGAGGATAGCTTGAGGATGTATTTCGCGCATGCGTGATACGTACATGTACATACTACTTACATTTTGTCAATGCTCAGATTGTATCGTGTTTACACCTCGCCCGTTAGAAAGTGATTTTTTATTGCAAAATACGAAGAAATGGTATTTTATTGTGTAATTTCTGGTTGCAAAACTAACCGCCCGGGTGGTTTAAAGTTGCCGCTTTTTTCGGTACCGAAAGATATCGTACGTAGACAAAATTGGGAAACTGCACTTGGTATAAAAAATTTGGAGTCTTCGAAGCATCGTGTATGTGAAAAACATTTTCCTCCAGAGAATGTGATACGATGTACAGAACACAGGGATGCGTCTGGGAATTTAATTGCTAAGGTATGTACAAATTAAATTTATTCTCATTCTTAAAGTAAAGTCATATTCAAAATATTTTTTAATTGTTTTTGTTCTAGGTACCACTTCGAACTTTTCGACTTTCTGAAAATGCAATTCCATCTCTTTCTCCGAATGGTAATATGGATGAAAAGGAAAGTATTGAAGAACTTGATAATCCTGTTCATGAAAACACATCTGAGAATGTTCTGAATGATACTATAAATCAGATTTTTGATAGTACAATTCATGACCATGGTTACACACACAATATAGTTACAATGGATATAAAAGAAGTAATGATCGATTCATCTGAAGAAAGAAATATTCAGTGCGCAGATCAAGAAGAAGAAAATATTCAGTGCGCAGATCAAGAAGAAGAAAATATTCAGTGCGCAGATCAAGAAGAAGAAAATATTCAGTGCGCAGATGAAGAAGAAGAAAATATTCAGTGCGCAGATGAAGAAGAAGAAGAAGAAAATATGTTCACGCAGTTATGTGAAAATATTAATTTCTTTCAACTACCAAAAGATTGGACTGTACATATTCCTTCTAATAAAAATAGCGTAGCTTTTTTAGAAATTGAAATCAATTTAACCAATGATAATTATAATGCTTGTCTAGTAAAAAGAAGTATTATAATAAAAGATAATATGGATATTGTATATATAGCATTGGAAAAAACTATATCTTCAGAAAAACTTAATCTTCCAAATAAATTTCACAATTTTGAAGAATTAAGGATAATACTAAATCATTTTTCTAATATGTTATTTTGTTCTGGGATAGCTGACATTGATGGTGTAAACCTAGTAAAAAATACAATTGGATATACTGATTGTCATGATAAATTAAGGCATAAAAAGTGTCATATATTGACTTTATTTGAAAAATGTGAAATGTGTGAAAAAGTGAGGAGAACTGTTAGACAAAAAAGACGCCGTATGTCCAAAAGAAATATGGGTGAGGAAATTACTGATTTTACAAACATAGATGCTTTACATATCTGGAAGAAGAAGTTTGACGCACAAAGAAGTGCGCTTTTCCGTGCAAAAAAAACAATTAGAACACTTCAAGCTCGTATTAATGAAATGAAGGTAGATTTAAGTAATATAGATATGCAAACTGTACTTAAAAAATGCAGAGATCACCAAATTCCAGATATACAGATGACGTTAATTGAACAAATTATAGCATCTGCAAAGTTGAAAAGTGTAAAAGGTCAACGATATAGTGGAGATTGGATGATGCTATGCACTTTGATGTACATTCGTTCTCCTGAAGGATATGGACATTTACAAAAGTTGAATATATTGCCTTTGCCCTGTGCAAGAACTGTTCGTCGATGTTTATCTCTTGTAGAAACAAAATGTGGTCTAGATAATAAGTTTTTTGAATAAAAGTCTATATGTTCGTTATAGAAAAAATTTAATTATTTAAGAATTCCACCTTTAATTCATCTGTTATTTTATCTGGTTATGACAATAATCTCTTGCAACATAAAGTTTCTTGTTTATATTTTGTTACTATTATTAAATTTATAATTTTTTATCTTTTTAACTTAAACTTTTAACTTAAAAGATGACATTTTGTTTTACAGCTTTTATTGTTTGGATTTATTATAATTATTTTAATAATAAAAACTGAATAAAAAAAAGTATCTACAAATTTTATAGTTAATTTTAATTACTCAAAATAAATCACAATTTTTTTGCGCGAATATGAAATGCTTCCTCAAGCTGACGCCATATGGAATTTTTGACTTCACTCGCACGCTTTGGTCTATGTCACTCTATGCTTTCGGTATACGACCTGTCATACGAATGTGTTTGCGGTATCACTTGTTTCAGGATGCATAAAATCATTATCGCTTTCGTATCATTTCCAATGTTATCGATTCAGCATAGAACAAGATTATGACACTAGCAGTGGTCAAAATTAAAACTAAGTATGACTATGAAATTAGAATATGCTTTATATCGTTTGAGATACATGTAGCTGTATTTTGTGCATGTATTTTGAAAATGTTTGGAAATGTATACGAATATGATTAATTCTTAGTGAGTTATACAAAGGTATATACGATTAGTAAGTACTAGCGATACTTCAAATTAATAATATGCAAATTTGTAAATATAAAAAATCTGCATATTCTAATAATTATTATTTACTAGAAATAAAAGATTCATCTCTACATAAATAAAAAAGGCAAAGGTGAGTGTTATCTTAAGATTAGCTTAATTTCAAAGACGAGGATAAATTACTTATACATTAAATCACCTAGTAATATTTTTTAAATACAATAATTGATAATAATAAAGATTTATCATTTTGTTTGATGTAATAAAGATCGGCATCAATTAAACAGAATCGGTTTGATCCCGGTAATTAGGAAATAGTTCCTACCGACGATGCTCTGGAATTCTGTTTATGTAGCGCGTCTTTTCGGTATTCCGAGTTTCGGGATGTGCAGAAGTAGCGAATATGATTACCGCGGTAACGTCTGTCCGTGACGTAACGGCTATACTCTTGATAATTTCCGTCGTGACGCATGCGTATTCGATTCGGAGCAAAAATCAGAATTAGTCCAACGGAATCCCGGAAAGTAGCGAGAGTGTGAGACACGGCGGTGCCGCTGTATAAAATCATAAGGAGCGTTGATTAACCTGTCAAGACGTGGTATCGTATCGTTATTTACGCGGTCAAAGGTGTTGCGGGTAATCGTTCGTAGGATTCGGTCGGCTTCCAGACAGGATGGGGAAGCCTGAGCAAATTTTAGTTATCGAACCGCGAAATGAACTGCGATTCAAGGGTACGCTTTAAACGACGACTCATTCACTTATATTCGGATTTTACTTGCACATTTCCTCCTTACTTTCACTCCTTCGCCGAGTTTTGTTCGATCCATGACTGGCAGGCGCTTTGTTGGTTAGTTAACACGAGCTGCACACGGTGCGCTACGTTGTCAAGATGACGTAAGGTTGACTCCACTAGCCAATTTTATTGTATTTTCATTTATAACCAAATAGGATTACGTACGACGACCCAGCAAAAATCATCGGCCTTTTCAGTTGTACCTAACCCCATTCGTCGTACGTCATTCGCTGTCAAAGCTAAGTGCAGTCACGAAGTCACGATTCAATTCTCAGCCTCCCCTCTCACTTCTCTTTTCCTCTAACTGATATACAGTCAGCATATTCGACGAGTTATAATCCTATGCATTTATTTTTCCCACTACATTTAATTTGTCTCTATGCTTTCCTAGACTTTTTTTCAATAAAATATAGATTTTTCATATTTATGTAAACGGCATATATGGACGTCTATTTGGCAGGCAAATTTGTTTGCGTTCAACGCACATTTAAGAATACGTACACATTGTAAGAAATACCGGAAGAACATTGTTTACAATACAATAAACATTTTTTGTTGAATGATATTTATGAAAGGATTGGTAATTTATATAGTGTAGTTTTGCAAATGGAATATGAATATATAAATAAAATATGGAAATGTTGTTTATAATTACATGTATTATTACAATTATATCATTTTAGTATTTTGAAGTGCATAAAAGAACGCGATATAGATAATAATATGACTGATGCATATATTTTGCAAAAGCAGTTATGATTGCTTTTTGTTTATATAATTTTTGAATAAAAGAAGTAATAAAAATAACGTTAAACATTTCTTATGTTACATTTTAGGTCCTTTCCTAGAAAGAACAGTCACATCGTATATAAAATTAACTAATCCATCGAATCAGAAAGTTTATTTTAAAATAAAAACAACTGCCCCAAAGAGGTATTGTGTACGGCCAAATTGTGGGTATCTTAAACCAAAGGAAATTTCACAAATAGCTGGTTAGTATTAACTTGCAAATCAAATTTACATATTACGATTGACTTATTATATAACCACAACAATTGTTAATACGGATCTTTACTAAAGTTCAAATTATTTTTATTTATAAAGAAAATGTAATTCATTACGTATTATATTTTTCAGTGACCCTTCAACCATTCGATTTTGATCCAGCAGAAAAAAATAAACACAAATTCATGGTGCAAGCTTTAGTAGCTCAAGATAATGATGATGAAGAAAATCCTGACATGGTATGTAATATATAACTATTAATCTGTTTTCAATTAATATTTATTTTTAATATTAGAAAATATTCATTTTTATCGGTTGTTTTTTGCGTTAGTCTTATTCCTGCCTTGTGCGAATTATAACATATAATTTTGTTTCAAAGTGGAAAGGCATAGATCCAGAACAATTGATGGAATCCAAGCTAAAATGTGTATTTGAAAATCCAGTAATTAAAACTTTGGCATTTGAAGCAGTTAAATCAGAAGTTACTACAGATAATGGTAAAAATAAAGGAGTTGGTGATTTCGTTAAGTCATCGCCAAAGGTAATAATTAATATCGCTTTTATTTTCGATGCCCCTTTACTATCGCTTATTATATAAGTAAGCGATATGTTTATTTTATCAGGTCCCTGGAGAAACAGAGGAAAAATTGATAAAAGCAGCACAAGAAGTCAATCAGCTTAGGGAAGAAGAGAGTGCCCTTAGACAGGAAAACCTCCAATTGAAAGTAAACAATTGAAAAATATATTTGGCGTAAATTAAGTAAACAGATCAATAATTTTAATAAGAACATACTAATTAAAAAACATACTAATTTTTATTTGTAGGAGGATTTGTTGCAATTACGAAATGCCCTGTTGGTTAACGAGGCTACGTTAGCCACCAAAAATTTTAGCTCGCAGAACAGTAGCGAATCGTCACCTCCTGTTACCAGCATCCTTATTGCTGTTGTCATGGTCATACTGGGATATGTGCTGGGAAAAATGATCTGAGCAGCCATTACTTTACCGCATAACTTGGCACGTCCCCTCTTCCCCTGTGTTTCTTAGCCTGCCCCCCTGCTACCATATACCACGTACTGATCGCAGAGGTTGAAAACAGTCATCGTATTACACGATTGTTCATAATAAATACTATAAACATGAACGGATAGTGGTTTACAATAATAGAATTATTCGCTGCAGGAGTGTGCTTCTATTTTGGTAAAGCGACCAAATTCGAAATCCTTTTTTAAGAAATAAACACTATACTCGGATGGTATAGATGCGGGAGATCCTGTGGATAAATTTTGTTATTGTTACGTATCAGAAAGTACCATTAGTTTAAGTAGAAAATTATAAATAAAAACTAAATACTATGTATCTTCATGTTTATATATTACTTCTGTTCTCACATTTCTTATAAAAGGATTCTCGCTTTACAAATTCGCTTGCGGCTGTGTCTTTGAAACCATGTTGCCACTAACTAAATTATATATGGGACACGAAAATTTATGAAATATAATTCTTTTAAACGAATACATTCAATTAGAAAAAAAAAGAATTCAATTGTTTCAAGAATTGTGGTGTATCCTTAACGTAAAATGGAAAAAGACAGGATGAATTCGAATACTCTTTTTTTGACATTCTAACAGTACTTAACAATCACACAATGTAAGATTGTACATAATGTATTTTAAGATAATATATTAATGTCTAACGTATATAGTCAGGAGGGGGAGGGGGGCTGGCTGATCAGTAGTGGTTCATGATTCAGAATTTGGATATGCTGGCTCTATCCATCAGCAATGGAATATCATTTAAGAAGTTGATGCATTAAAGTTTTGGACGCTTCAGTGTATTTTTATTTCTTTATGTTTATCTTATAAAAATTCGAAATAAAGATATCTCGGATGTCATATACGATGAAAGTTTTATATTTTAAACCTTTCTGCTGGTAATTGTGTTTTCGAGTAATTTGAAGTGGTGCATGGTATACATTGATATGGTACCGCCTAAAAATGTTGTCATCACGAATCATATAAATTTAGCTATATAGATGTGTGTATAATGTATATATACATATGTACACACACATTTATATAGTGGCAAACAGTTTGTAGATCGTCACATCACAAGTAATATCGAACACATCAGAATTAATTATTACGGGTGTGTGTATATCTATGCACTCACATACAAATATACATACGTATACATATATATAATACTCGTATATCTGTGCCTTAGAAATAGAGACAGCAATATAACATATTTGTGTTTCACTAAAGTTCCATCGTTCTAATATTTCCTGACTCTATAAGGTCTTTCCAACTCTTTTCGATAGTGAACATTTGTTTTTTTAATTGTAAAATAGGGATAAACTATAATTACATTGTCAAGCGTAAATATTTAAACTTTTATTATTTATAGACGGCATTATTTATAATTTCGAAGTTATATGTGTATATATATATAGTTTTTTCATCATTCTTCGAGTTTCTGATTGAGAAGTTACGAGTTCTCGATTTTTCAGATATTAAAAAAAGAAAAAAGAAAGAAAGAAAAAGAAATGAATTATCAGTAACTGGTAGAATGATGGTGCATGTTTAATATAGCGCAAATTAAGTTTAACAGGATACAACGATTTTTTCAGATAAAAATTGTCGCATCATTTCATCGTTTTACACATCTTTACAGATTACGAAGCGTGATCATTATAAAATTCTCTCTGTTATATTCTCGTGTTTATAATATAATTAAATAACGATCGTCCAGTGTATCGTCTAAGGTACAGGTATAAATTGCTTTTTCTGTACGAATATACGAGGCACGTAAGAAAATGGTTTGAGAATTCTCCTCTGGTCAGATGCGTTGCAGCTTTCTCGAACGAGCAACTTCCTAAGTTCCTGTTAAATATGTTATTTAAGACGATAAATACACAAAACCACGCTACTATACACCAGCACAAGTTGGAGTTTCGTCCAAGAGAAGAATTTTTTCCACACGATTATTCCATTTATCGCTTGAATTCTTAATCCATTATGGAGTGTCTCACGATCAATGTTACTACGTTATTATCACTGTTGTAGAGAAAATATAACGATACATAGAATTATGATACTAATAATACGATTCGGGAACGAAACGAACAGATTGTCATTGTGTACATAAAAAAAGAAATAACAAAATAAAATATGGCTGAACTTGTAAAAGTTAGAAAACAGTCACAACTGGATAAATATTATATATACGTATACTTAAACGACAATTTTTGACATACTGCGAAATAATTGTTCCAGACGAATGTAACATTCGATTTTCTTACTATACACGTTCAATAAAATTGCGTTAAACAAGTCCAAGTAACGATGTACTTGTACTTCAAAAATATCGTCGATCAATTACGACGAGGGTTACTCGATATCGCATAATGTTAGACCGGCATAAATATAGTTTCGAATCGATCGGGTACGCGAGATAATTTTATAGATGAATTTTAAACCCTTCATTCCCGAAAAATAGATACGCGAACCAAAGTAGAGTAGGTCAACTTATAATCAGACTACCTTCTCGGGTGCACATGCACTCGCATACTTTCTCCCTGCGCGACCATCGAACGGAAAAAGAGAGGTGAAAGAGGGTAGTGGGGAGAAGAAGGTGGAAGAAGATATCTCAGCCGAGAAACGTAAAGATCGTTAATCGACCAATTTGCAAATTTTACTCTACTTCGTCGTTATTCGGATATCTTTACCTGGCATAACGAGAAAGCAAATTGCAGCGCCATACTTATTTGGCTGAACGACGATATCTATAAATATATAGACGTAATAACGCCATATTTCTATACGTCAAGATAGGAAATTGTAAAGATCAGCGTAAACGCTACATCATTTTTGTATACATAAGAATATTCGACGCTCGTCGTTTCGTTATCTCTGTGTGCATCGTACGAACATACGCGCGTTTTTTCTTCCGCGATAACACCTAAGTCTAAGACGGAAATAATTCTCACCGTAATGTTGCTAAAAGCGAAATTCGTAGTACGCTATCGTCGCCTAAGATAAAACGGAACATGAAAAAGATTGGTCGAGCGGAACTTGAAGAATAAAATTCGTTCACTGGACACGTGACTTTCTTTAATGGAGCTCGTCAAACGACACTCACCATAGCGAGACGTTCGACTGCGAACTAAGGTCGGACAGGAGGACTTGGTCGGCCTGAACGTGCAGATAAATCAGGATCGGGGAAAAGGGAGGTGGATGGCAGAGAGTGGAGCGGCGGATACAGCGCAGAGCAGCCTGATCAGGGTGGCGGCGGCAGTAGCGACTGGCTATTGATTTCAAGGGCTTCCTTAACCCCCCGCTTTGCCGCTGAGTACCCGACAGCTTCAGGTCACCCCAAAGGGCTCTTGGTGCCCGCGACTAAAACAATTCCATACGTTTACTCCCACTACTGGTCCACCTATTCTATACCTTTCGTCCGGCCAGCTAACCCGCATGCAACTCGCGCAAGCCTTTCTTCCTCTTCCTGCCTTCAATTTCCGCTATCTACGGAGTTGCAGTAAACGAAACATCGTTCAAACGAGCAACTACATTCTTCTAAAACGACAGACAAACCTTCGAAGGAAGAAGAAACTCAAGACGCGTCAAGACTCGGTCGAACGTCAAGTTCGAAGATAACGCATGCAGATGGAAAGACAAAGACAGATAGAAAGATCGATTACCCTGTATTAGATTAGAATTCTTTCAAAGGGTACTCGATTACATTTCGCGTATCCGTGAGACGCGATTTGAACGAAAAACTAATAGAAGCGATCTGCCTTCGATCGTAAATCGTCGGACCAAGCGAAAATAGGAAGGAAGGGAGGAAGAAAGCGAAACGATATACGATAGGAGAACACGCACGAATTAAAGGCGTTCTTCAAAATTTCGCGGTTAAGTGGCCGTTCGGTGGTAAAACGAGACGGAGATAGGTGCGGGGGTGTATCAGGAAGCGACAGTGCACGGAGTCGGAAGAGAACGGAGAAGCGAAGAAGAGAGGGAAAAAGAGTAGGGATAACGCGGGGATCCTGGGTAGACGAGCACCCGTGGTGGTTACGGTACTGTGCGAGTCGGGCCGAGCGCAGACGGATCGCGGGGTGAGCCGTCGCTCGGCATACGTCGAACTAGGTGCCCCGCGTTGGGGCGTCTCCTGCCATCGAGCATCGGTGTCGTGCAGTCGATCGGGGGACGACCACCGCCTTCTTCGAAGTCACTGTTAGTTCCAGATCGTATCGGACTGGATTGGAACGGAACGGTCCCGCCTGTTCACCCGTTAATTCCCCATCGGTGTGTCAGCGCAGACACGGCGACGACGATGAGACTACGACGATGGTACTCGTGGTAGCGCGGCCACAGTGCGTCGTGGCCAGTGCGGGCGTCGGCATCGTCGTCGGTTGTGCACGCGATCGGACGAACAAGGAGATGGTGTCCCCGGATCGTTCGGAGGAAAGTGACTTGGTTGCTAACGCTACTACTGTCAGTGCCGCGTCCGCGTACAACGTCCTCGACGTCGTCGTAGCCGCTGCCATCGCCACCGCCGCCGCCACCACCAGCGTCGTCCTCGCCACCGCCACCGCTGCCGTTACTATCGCTGCCGTCGTTACCGCTACCGCCACCGTCAACGCTGCCGTATCCACCATCGCCAGTCTCGCCACTGCCAATACCGTCGTTTTTGACGCCACGAGCACGATTGCTCTTGCTGCCAACCAGGCTTCCAGCGCGACTCTTCAGACGGTCTAACCACCCCCATATCCCAAATGGTGAGTGTCCATCGAAACGTTTCCATTTTCTACAGAATTTTTTCCTTTCTTTCGCGAGTCGAGCTAGCTCAGCTCGAGACTTTCCTTTCCTCCTTCGAAACCACCCTTTCTTTCTTCGGTGCGCTTGTCCTTTCCTACGGGAGAGGAACGTACGGATAGATTCACGTTTGAGTGAGATAGAACTAGGAAGACGGAAGAGGGAGAGAGTGAGACGGAAAATGGAAATAAAGTATGCAGACAGAAATCGAGGCACAAGGAGAGAAAAAGAGAGTGCGAATGCTGTGTTGTATATGCGAGGAGGAGGAGCATGGGGAGGGGGAGAGAGAGAAAGAGAGAGAGAGAGAGAGAGAGAGGCGAAGAACGTCACACGAAAGGGTGGAAGGAGGGAGGGGATGACGATCAAGGATAAAAGGAAAGAAGCGCGAACGATATAAAAGATTTTATTTGTCTCTCGACGTTTCGCGTATGCCGTTAGAATAGGATTCCTCGTCCTGTGTTCTACGCGATCGTCGTGTCCCGGCGACTCGACTCCACATAACCTCCGTCAATCGATAATACAAGACGACGGCACCCGCGGCGCTCGGCAAGATCGGCCTAGGAACGAACACAACCCGCGTTCCTGAGTCGAGCTACCCTATCGATGAGCGTCGTCGATATTTCTACCCTTTCTCTACCTGACATTCTAGCAGCACCTGGCCTTCACCGATTACTCGTTCGATCGAAACGTTCACGCGATGAGAAGCGTCGAAAGTTGGTACGAATGCAATCGACTGTCGTTGGGCGGTGAACGACGATGTTCTCCCTTTACCTGCCCTCCGACTGTCCACGCACAGGCACAGGATATATCCTGTTCCTCGTTGGTTCGTGGCACGGTCTCAACCTCGCCCATGTTAATTGGCGAGGATCGATTTTCCTAGAAACGATTACACGGCCGCGGCCTCACGGTCGTTCAATCGCACGTTCGGGGCCCAGGTTTCCCGTTAACGTCGATGCGAATACCTCGGAAACTCGGGGTTAACTGGTTGCTGAGGTAAAGCGATAAGAGACGAGGTATCGTTGGTTAGGAACGAAGCTAACGAAGATCCGGCGTCGCGACGAGATCTCGTTCGTACACCTGACCGCGCCGTTACCTTTCGAACGCCATTTGCGTGCCGAAATGTAATAAAACGCGTTTTTTTACCCCGTATAGAATGCGCGAATGCGCCGCCGGTGATATACGCGCATACTTGCATATATCTATATACGTATATGCACGTATATAGATGGGTATACGTATAACGCGTTGCGCGAAGCGGATGAATGAATGCCGTGAATAAAAGTAAGTAGGTTAACGAGAACGAGATCGCCCGTTCCGAAAAACGCGATCTCTTCGTCTCGTTTTTTCCTTCGCGTTCCTTCCGCGCTCTTCTTCCAATCGTTACTGCAAACCGTGGCTCGTGATTTTGAAACTGGATCTATCATCGAGACGTTATCTTCAAGACGAAATCTTCCGCAGGTCGGGCTGTTAAAACGAATCGAACGTTGGCCACTTGGACGCGAACGTAAAGGTACATTTTCTCCGATTCTTCTGTATACACGATCGCAAACTGCGCCCCATTGTCGTATTGTTATCTACACGCGAGCTATAATACTCCCAGGCCGGGCAAATAATCATACGTATCTAGTTTCTGGTTCGAATCAATGTTTGCAATTGTGCTACTTGGAAATATACGGGTCTCCGTGGAAGCGTTTTACGCGGTGGCACGAAATCGGTAGAAAAGAACGCCTTCGCCTATCGGTTTTAACTTCTTTTCTCATTATTAGATAACGATCGGAACTGTAAGGCATGCCTTCCTTTCGCCGCTAGTTTCAACCGACCGTGTACCCGTTTCTCCAATCGTCGTTCCTCGCTTTCGTTTATACAGATACTTGGATCTTTCATCGAATTCGACAGATCGATGTCTTTCGAGCGTCACCGCCGTGAATTCCAATATCGCGCTTCCGTTCTTGTTGAGGTTTTTAAACTCTCTGTACGCCCGATAAAAAAACTCTTCCTTCTGTATCTACTTTCGTCGAACCTTTATGTATATATATACATATATATTCGATGGTGTCACGCCGCGGCAAAACTATGCATTCGTGCGTCATCGGTCTGGAGTTGCGCCATGGAATCGCTGAATGGAAATTGTTCTGAAAAAGTTAAGTACTACGTGAATTAGTAATGATTCATGACAGACATTGAGGGCATAATTTTCATCCAGCAACCTGCGTTCTAAGAACTTCTTTAATTCAGTAAAGCACGTAAAAGAAAAAGAAACTGTCAAGTTTTTAGATCTGTCGTTACTTTTTGTACAACTAAGGTAACGTTAAATGCGGTGAAATATTCTAACGCGACATGTCGAACATTCTTACCTACAAAAAGAAAGGAAAAAAACTTTTTAAATTCAACGATAACGAATGTTTTCAATTTTGAGCGTACAATGTATAATGGGCCGAGACAGAATAGCAAAATATACCATTTATCTTTTGCTCTTTCTTCGTCGATAAAAGCACACATAACGTGTGCATACGTGTACATGGTTATGATACATGCATAGGTAAAGTGCATATTCCTTACGTACATATGCATATCCGAGCGCGTGTAGTATACACGGACTGCTTTTAGTGCGCTAAGTGCACGAAGCGCATACGATAAAGCGCGTGTACTTTTCTGATTAATTTAAGGTAACGTTCCCATCTTTCGAGAACGTAAGGCGTAATTCATCTTGTAGCTGTATCGAGCCGAAGAAAACACCGTGGCGAAGATAGAAAACGCAACTAACAATCGGCGATTAATTTCGCAACACACCAATAGACGATTAAGACTTGCGCAATATATATCGGATTAAGACGATTTAAGTCATGCGATTTGTTATCGAAATAGAACAAGAGAAGATAAAATTCTAAAATTCCTTCCTTGTAAATTAGTTTGTTTTATCTGCTCATCGATACATACGTGTACATGTGTACAACGATACCTTAATGTCGTAACTTTCAAACAGACATTAATCATCGTTGGATATGTCCATTAATAAATCTCGCTCTCAACCATAGTCGAAAAGTTGCTGCTAAAACGAAGTTGAAGATTCACGGAAGAAGCGTAACTTGACGAGCGTACGTTCGTGACCTACTTCTCTCTTTCACGTTTGCTTGATCGATTACACCTGTATATATATATAAAATATACATACATATATACATATATATATGTATATTTTTTTTCTAAAAGTAAAAATTTTTATCTCCACGACTACCATCGTCCATTCTCGTATTTTCAGCTAATCCCCTGTTTCACTACAACCGAAATTAACATTCCTATCTTATCTTCGTCGAGCTTGATGACGATTTTCCTTGCCTCGTTATTTCCCACTTTTATCGCTAATCGCAATTTCCACACGCTGTGCGGTTTAATGCGCGACTAGATGCTCTACCGACTATTTCGTTCCTTTTCCTTTTCATCATACGTTCGATGGAAATCAAACGAAATGCGCATACCTGGTCTCTCGACAAACGGCTTAACGTTTTCGGATTTACGTATATGACGATGACGATATTACGTGTACAGATACATACGTATAGGTATAACGTATAGTGCAAATCTCCCGAAGGACCTGTTGGCGATGTGCCAATCCTAAATGCACCCTCGCGTCGTCTTCGTCGCAATGCCAACGTCTATGGTGCAGAAATGAGAAAAGCTTGGCTCCTGCCGTTTCGCCAAGCGCATCTCATTGATCCATTTAAATCACAAGCATCCGGAGACGTAAGTATGTGTGTCATCGTGAACGTTAGATATCAGCAGATAACCGAGAGTTTTCGTAGGATCGGTTCCAGTATTTCCTACCAATCTCGACTCGATCTCGCCCTTAAAATCGATATCGTTGAACAACGCTGAGAGAAGCATGGATTTCTTTTTTATTCGACGAGATCGATGTTACAGAGTTACGAGATCGTAAATATCACCTCGCATAATCCGCTATGTGTCATTTTCCAACAGAGATTTCTGGAGGCCAGCGCAGCGTAAATACCGCGAATGTAGGTTGTGCACCTGTTACTCGTTGAAACCGTTTAACAACAAACCTTATTTGGAAATTTTAACGCAACTTTCAGCCGGTTATATGCTTTTTAGATATATAACGCCGCGTTATTACGCTGCGAGCAGTCGCGAGTGGAAATTTCGCCGTCAGTACTGCTTTCCTAGTTTTCTCTGGTAGAACCGCGGAACGCGATAAATTTATTAGAATTGCGTTACTTTTGTTCAGAGTGGTTGTAGAATCTTGTATTTATTTTCTGGTACGATCGTATCAAAGATTTCGATTAAGGAAGTTTCATTATTCGTCGTTTGTTCGCTATTCTAAATTTTGTAAGCTACTTTCGCAAGTACTTGTTCGTTGTTCGTATGTATTTTCATGTTTTCGTGACTAATAATGCATCTACGTTGATATACTTTTATTAATTTTCTATATGGCTGGAATTTTCTTTGGTCACGAGAAACAGGAATATCGTGTAGTCGACCGCAGTTTTCTGCTTTGATTTTCATAATTATGCAATATATAAAGTACAATAATAAAGCGATAATAAAACAAGATTTAAAGCATATAGATAATAGAAATATGTTCATGTTCCAAGGTACACGAAGTTATAGAAGGTTACATTCTTTATATAACTGCTACAATGTAATAAAGACGTACTAATAACACCTATCGATAATAATGATAATATTTTCCACATTCCTACCGTTAGATTCATTTTGTAGTTATTTACTTTTGGATTTTAAAAGCGTGTTCGGAACACACCTGAAAAAATAGATAAAGAAATTACCGTACTATCCCCACGATAGCGAACGAGATCGCGTTGTTATTGGGTAGCAATAAATTTACGTAATTTCATAGACGGTCCGATATGACTCGCGATACGTTACTTTTACTACCGATAAATTTCGCGTTTCGTTGGACGGTGAAAAATGTCGAACGACATCATTCTCCATTTCGCATCGAACTTTTTGCAACACGTGCATACAAACACGAGAGAAACAACCATCTCGAAGGAACTAGGAAACGCGACAAACTCCGCGAACTCGATATTTCTTCGTTGAACGAAGATCTATCGATCTCTGGCGACAAACATTACAGTTAAAAAGAAGTTGGGAAAAGAAAAGAGAGAAAGAAAGATTCACGCGCGTTCCGTATCTCGGTGTCGCTGGTGTTTAATCTTTCACAGTAGATGCGGACAGCTAAGGTACGGCGGAGCACAGAAGTACACAAGGAACTGGTTATAAAACTCGTTGAAAAACTGGACAACAAGACAGACACGTAACAGACTGTGAACAATGACGGATGGATTCCCTCGACAGATGGAACAAGGACGGCGAACGAAAGCGATCTGACGGAGAAACAAGCGGCAGAGGAGGGGAGAAAGTCTTTGGATTTCGTTTAATCTTCGACGCGATACACAGAACGTACGCGTTAGTAGTACGCGACTCGTCGACTAGTACTGTCGTTCCTTTCCGTTCGCTCGTCGTTACATAAAGCGGTGTCTGTTCGGTTTGCCCTTGTGTTACTTGAAAATATTTCAAGAACGTCGAGTTTTGTGACGAGAATGCTGGTGAACGTTACCGATTTCAACGTCATCGAGGAACTAGATACAGTCGAGATTTTTGATACAAGGTGAGCGATCGAATGTTACACACTGAAAGTACGATAGCATCGAGATCGTTGCACATCGTTCGAAAGGCCATAGATTTTGACAGAGCCTGGGTCGGTATATATACACGGAAAGAGAAAGTTAAAGGATTTCAGTGATCTTTCATTTAGGGTCGTTTATTTAAATTTTACTGTACATTAGCTATTGTTGTCGTTGATATTCGGACACTCTCTAAAACAGAGTGACTTTTTTAAAGTTTGATCAAACGAGTTGAGCTTCTTTGAGAAGTTAGAATTAGTTTACCAAATTAGTTATCTAAAAAAAATGTTGGAGAAACTACGATTGGTAGGAGTCGCGAGAAGAATAGTAAAAGTTACTTTTTACAATTTTTTATCTCAATAATGAGAATGTAGTGAGAATTTAAACAATACGTTTTGCAGATTTACAGGCTCATCGGTCATAAACATGTCGAAAGTTTTATTGAAATCGATCGAAGCAAAAGCTGTCATAAAAGGCATCGAAAGATGTAAGAATCTTAAGATTTATTACAATTAGAGGAAAGTTGTGAGAAACTGTGATTTCGTCAATTTTAACGTCGTCTAGGTCGTAGCAACGTTAACCGATTCTGAGCATATATATAACTGTTATAAATCTACAAAACGTATTATTCGAATCGTCGTTACAGGCTTGTATAAGAAATTTGGAAAAAAGTGAATTTTACTATATTTTTCGCAATTCTGACCAATCGCGATGCGTTGAAAATTTGTTGTTGGCGTGTTGACTAGTAAACCAATTCCTCTAACATTTGAAAAAGAGCTCAAATCGTTTCATCCATTTTTAAGAAGTTTTCCTGTTTTTAAAGAGCGTCTGAATATTAACGAGAATGACTGTACCTACATACGTATAGACATCGATCCTGGACGAATGAAAAATCAAACGTGTCCCTGATTTATCTTTTAATTATTCCGTTACTTTGTTTACGTTCATCGAGTTATTTATATATCGTTGATGTATCGACCCATAATAAATATACATAGATCCGTGTTGGTTGTTTCCATAGAAATCAATATAAGTCGATCGAACGAAACTCGTGCCAAACTATAATTATAACGCTTTGATATCTTTACACGAAACGACGAAATCAATTATTTTTACTTTATTCGTTTACCTTGCTCGTTTAATTTCATTATCGGAAGAGAGAAACTTTGCCAATTAGCAAGCGGAATTATGTCGTTATCGCATAGAGGCAATTTAAACGCGCGTTCGACGTTATGGCTAGTCAGAACGCCACCGAGGAAGAATCACTGCTATTCCGTTCACCGGCTATCAAACGCATTCCACGCGTGTCCATTACACGAATTTATGTCGAGTCGATTTTACACATCGTCTCGGTACGTCCGAGTTCTAGGACGACGTGCCGTGAGAATTCCGACTCGGTGCCCCGAGTCGCCAAGCAAGGTCATATTGGAAATTACACTTGCAGTCTGTAATTATACATTACTCGGCCGTGTTTACGACCGCCTTTGTGCGGAGACGCATTCACGGTTTCTACAACAAGCGTGTCATCCTTTCCCTGGCATTCAGGCAATTTCACCACTCGCATTCTTTTCATTCGTATACCAGCGACGAATGGACGCTACAAAAACCGTGGTCGATCAAAGGGGGAATAATTATCGTCAACTGAATGCTTCTTCTTCTTATTCTTTCCCTCGATTCACCATGTTTTTCATTTCTTTTTCTCTGTTATTTGTTTCCTTGGTTTTTTTCGTCTTAGAGCCGACACAACTGCAAGATGATTTTCCTTGAGATCGGTCAGGCAAAGAAGAATATTACGCAATTTTATCGGGAAATAGTTTGATGCATAACCGTGAATTAAACGCTATTTGTTACGCGTTTGACGGTAGATAACGATATATCTTTAGAATGTACAGTCGAGGATGCTTACGTTTCGCTGGAATACAATATTCCAAGCTCGAATTCGATTCGAACTCGTCCTCGTCGATCTATCGTATAGTTCTCCTTTTACGACGGATTTTGTTATAGATATTATCTTCGTAGAATCTTAGATATTTTATATATTGCTCGGAACAATTAGAGGATCGTTTTTCATCTCACTTTGATTTTTCCAGTCACTCTTTGCGTCTGTACGATTCTTTGTAATTGTATTAAAAATGATCTTTGTTACAATGCCGCATGAATAATACACGAACCGATCGACTGCATAGAATTTACATTCATTGTGTTGTTTCATTAAAATTTTCATTCTTTCCGCTTAGTTGATGTAACAGTAGCGTTCGTAGTTAACGATCCTCTATTGTCCGGAGCAAAACACGATTACATTTTATCGTCTAAAAATGATTGCCGATACCACTACATCTGTTTTCTTTGTTTTCACAGGTTCACTTAGTGTATACCGCCGTCTTATAGTGAGTCGAAAACAATTCACGATCAGAGGAAGGACGTGGCTCTTCGGTACTCGCGATACGTCAGTGATCGTACCGCGGTGGAAATTCCACTGATTGCTACGTTTACGTCCGTATCGTTCGCGTTTTACCTCTTCTACCTTTCTTTGATCACGTGGTCGAGACGTTAATCGACCTGTTAGAGAAACGGCGATTGTCTCTGCCAAATTGCAGGAATCCCGAGTGGCGAGTGGTCTCGCGACTCGAAATCGAGACACGAGAAACGTCGTGGCGTGATAATATCATCGTCGAGCACGATGGCTTGCGAATTGTCTAAGGTGAGTCGAGAATGTTAACAGGAAAATGAAAAATAAAAAGAAAAAAGAATAAAAGAGATAAAATACACATCATTGTTCATAGTTCGTGCACGTAAGCGCTTGCCAATTTATCGGCAGTAATATTTCATAGCCAGCTAATTGTTTCGTAATTACCGAGTATAACCTATTACTCCTACTTCTCGAGATTACGAGATTACCCGTTGTGAGATTACGGTGTTAATTGATCGAGGCGAGATGCGATTCAATGATTCCGTAATCGGTTGCACCAAGCCAGAATATAAGGATGTTGCATACCTGTCGTGCGGCTATGTGCAATTTCCTTCGCTTCTAGAATTTCTGTATCACTAAACGCTTCGAAGTGCAGCGCACGACTTTATCGGCGACTCGACTCTCCCCCTCATACTTATTTACATCTATTATTTTTACCTTCGTATTTTATAAATTATGCGAAACGAATTACACAGAATGATTCTCGATACTCGAAACGATAAGTACGATTTTCGAACGATTAACGAAAACAATCGTTATCGCCAAGATTCGAACGTCGTTCGATCCGTATTTTGGCCGTGATATCTTTCCAACGTGCGATTTTCGCGAAGCATGGTCGAACGCTATTATTCGGAAGAATGGAAGGAATCTATGTCGTTTCGGTTGTGGTATCTCGCATCGGACGAGACCTGGAATATATTTAACGACGGTAAACGATATTAATAATGCTCGTTACCGTGGTACTTTAATTGTCGTCGTAAGACGAGCCAGTGCGATGCATGCAGGAAGCTCGGCTTAATTACTGCAGCACGATCTTGCAGTAACTGGCTCATCGTTTCCAATTTCACGTGCGCATCGGCTGGAATGAAAATTCATAAGCTTCGTTTCGCTCTAATCGATCGTTCGAAAGTTGTGTTGAAATTTCTTCGAAATTTCACGTTTCACGTCGTTCGGCCATGTAACGCTCCAGAGCGGGACTTCGTTTTGATCGAATGGCGAAAGTAGCGGTCAATTTTCCCTATTCCCCATTAACGTTTCTCTATTTCTCTTTAAACGGCTGCACTTTCGCGGTAATATTCGCTGTCAGCGAGCAGGAAAGTTGCTCGGGCTTGGCATTATGTACGTTTCTAACAAACCGTGAGCAACTTTGCGTGAATTAATCATCGTGCTTCCTCGTTCTGGCTGCTGTCAGACTTTCAACGAATTGACGCGAGAATCGTTCTGATTAATTTGCAATGAAACAGTTATGGACTTGTACGGTTTGACTGCACGTCAAGCCGAATCATCAGGAAACACGGTAACGTGGAATCACGCGTACACGCGTTCATCGTCGTCTTTTTTTTCAATTCGTGGTCAGACGTTCTTTTAGCTTCCTTCCTTCTTTGCAGTTGTGTAATTTTATCGAATCCGCTTCCTGCGTGGCTGAATGACATTACCACTTGCGCATTTGTATCCACGCTTCTAACGTGGCGTGCCACGTAGTAAAGACCAAGCAAAGAAAGATCAAAGGCTGCTTTCACGATATCGCAATCACGATACAATTACGATAAAAAGCGATCGCAAAGATATTTATTTAGGAAAAAAAAAGACGGAACTATAACACGTTAAGCTCACCGCAAAATCGCTGCTGTGCAAAGTCTAGACGAAGCTTATCAATCGATTTAGAATCATCATAATGTAACGCAAAAACACACGAAATAACGAAACCAACGAAACAAGAAAACGACAAAACAAAAAAGAAATTTATCGCTCGTTGCTCTTAGTATTCCTCGGATATGCAGCATCGGGTGGTCTTTAGTCAACACAGCCGAGGAAGACGTTGAAGGGGAGGATGATGTCGATGTTGTATAAATTCTTCTCTCTGTGTCTGTGTCCTGGCGTGTAGCTCAAACGATGGCCGATTCACGCGGCTTCAAGCCAATAAACCAGTTGTGGCAGAGCGCGGCAGTGTCGACGGACCCGGATTCGGAGTGCCTCTACGAAGAAATCTCGGGCCTTTCGGGGTCCCAGGATACGGAACCAGGGCCGGCTGGTGCCGCCGTCGGGGAGGAGGAGGAGGAGGAGGAGGAAGAGGAGGAGGAGGAAGAGGAGGAAAGAGGGAGGCTCGATTTTGGTGCACAGGTCGGCGGTAGCAGCTGGTGGAGGCAAAGCAAAGGAAGTGAAAGAATCGCCGCCAGCAGCAACGCCGGCACGGCCGGACGTAAAAGTAGCAAAAGTGTTGGAACTAGCGCGAGATCGCGCAGCAGATCGGCCGATCGGCCATCGAGCGGACGTCAGGACATCATCAGGGTGGAGGAGGAGCAGTATGCCTCACGAAGAAGTTACGTGGAGCCCGGTACAGGCGCCGTACTGCCGCCTCCTGTTACCGGTCTCAAGCTGACCAGGGGGCGTCCGACCAGCACCGTCGCCCGATATTTGCACTCGGCCTCCACCAACACCGGTCACTATCACCATCATCATCACGGGTCGCACGGACAGTATCCACCAGGCAGTATCGGTAGGCCGACGACTAGGCGACATCAACATCATCACTCAAGTCGCGGCACGTTCAGTAATGAGACGCAGGAAGAGGTACAGGAGGACGATGAAGCCACTCTACGGGAGTTGCTTGTAAGGTACGTTTCCCCGACGTACCCACCATACATATCTCTCTCTTATACTTATATACCTTAACGTTTTCTGTGAAACACCTCCACGCGTCTTTTCGATTTTATATATTTTATATAGTATTATCGTACAATGATAACGCGGCTCTCTTCTTTATACCACGTACTACTACCAATCGTCGAATAGTACGAGCTTCGCGATCAGAGTTCGGACCTCGAGCGACACTGCTATCACGGAAAAGGGAGAGTTTACGTTTCAAAATAAAATTATACACGATGTACAAATGATTTGTCGAAGACGTTGTCACATGGGCGTCGCCACCGACGTCTCTGAGAATTATCTGGATTGTTTGGATGTACCGGCCGAGATCATTTACGTATCTGACACCGGCGATCGTCTTCCGGTCCATCGATCATTCGGTCTTATCGATCTGTTTCACCTTCTTTTTGTTTCTTTTTTTTTTTTCCTTGACGAGACGCGAACTTGCACATGTTCGAACAATGTGAAGGATCTCTTTCTTTTCCGGTTTTCAACGAAACGAAGAAATTCGTTCGATTCGCGAAATAACACTCAAAGGAAAGTGAAATCTGTTATTTGTTAAGATTCGATCGTGAACTTTTAATCTTGGCGAATCCCGCGGGCGACGAATATCTCGAAACATTTTTATCATCTGATTTCATAGTTTAGCGCCTCTCTTCTTAGGATCCTGTATTGATATTCCGTAGTGATCTCTCTTTAGGCTCTTATATAGAATTATTATGTTCTTTGTTTCTTCAGCGATTAAAACGTAGTTGAATTAATCTTAGCAACCCTGCGTTTAAGTAAGTCGTTGCGACCGTGGTTAACCCCTTAATCTACAGTATCGTGTGAGAGACGTGGTACGTCGATCGGGCCAAACACGAACAACACATGTGAGAGACGTGGTACGTCGGTGTTATTGATTTATTATTTACTTTAAGATAATAAATCTTTCTTGTTCAACGATCAATTGGTAGTAATTATTTATCAAACATCTTGGAAAATAAAATTAGTTGTACCATACACATTGCATTTGTATATGAAAAGATATGTGCGATTTGCACAACTGCGGACGTTCAGCCAAACCGTGAAATGGCTCGACGTGTGATCGACCTTGTTGTTGTTTATGGCACGCGCTATTGGAAGTTAAATCGTAAGGTAAGGGGTTAATCGAACTTTGTCGACTTTTTCAAATATTATTCCTTCTATTTTAAATAAGAGTCTTTCGAAGTAACTTTAGCTTAGTGCCACGGCAGTTCAGTAGAACAACGTATATAAGCTCTTAAGACTTGCATACCAATTAAGAGAACACTTCTCGCTCTCTATTATTCGCCCCGAAGTACCCGAATCGATAGCACTTACTTATCGATCATAAACTCTCTCGTAGACAAGAATTACTATCCAACGAACCTTTTCCATGGATATTGTTCTTTTCAATGTCCAACAATACTTGCGATATTCTCTAAACGCATCCAGGTAATTCCCGGCCTAAGTGGCGGTGCCTCGTTCACCTGAATTAACGATTGAACGGAGAGTACACAATAGAGAATTAGCAAAAGAAAAGAAAGAGAAAAAGCAAAAATGCAAAAAGAAAAGAAGCAAACGAGATAAAAGAAATATAGAACGAATTAAGATAAAAGAAACAGACGTTTTCCCTGCTTATCGTTTTACATAGACTCTTTATGTATCAGAGAATGCAATGCAAGGCTTTGTGCCGTGCCATTTATCATTTATACATAAATCACACTCGCTCTAGTCCTGTACTTGTACATACTACACACCCTTGATCATAAACAGTAATATCGAGACACCGGTAATACGTTGTTATACGGTTTTACATGAAACTCTTTTGGCTGCGGCGCTCGCAGGCTTACCACTGATTGCTCATGTTCCATTCGATGTCATGTCACTTTTCTCGAAGTCAGGTACACAAATAAGTACGCAAACAGCACCCAAGACGATAACGGAGAATATCGAAAACGGGACAAAGGGAAATAGATGCAGCCGGCGAATGCACAAGGCAAAACGCGACTAGTTTGTGTGAAACACACGCACAGTATATAGTATGTGTATGAGCGTTTCTCACCGATCATTGTTTAAACCACGTTGTTCTGTGTGAATGCACTGTAATGGAATTCACGCTCGAAAACGAACAAGAGAAATTCGTTGGTGATCGGAGGAAGGAGAAAACAGCTTTACCACTGACACGTGTACAACATAGATATACATGTATATGTTTTCCATATAGACGCGACAGATACGATCATATTTCCTTGGCATCGTTCTAATCGATACACTCTCATATATCGTTACTTCGATGTGCCACCTTTGTGACTTATTTGTGTGCGTGTCTCCTGTTGTTTATCACTTTATCATGAGATCATGCTAATTTTTGTCAATTATTTTGCCGATCGATATCGTTTCGCATAAAAAGTGATGGGCCCAATTCAAATTGCAAGCTCGCTTGTGGACGCGGGCGACTAGGCAGGGGTGAGTAAGCTGGCGGCGCGTCGCATGGCGATGCGTGAGAAAAAGAACGAAAAAGAACAACAACAAAAAAAAAAAAATAGAAATTAAAAAATTTACGAAAAAAAAAAAGACGAAATGTCTTCGCACGTGACGAACCTGTCCTTTAGAAGAATTGGACGTCACGTGACTAATTCGAGCGAATATACCATTATATGACATGATTTTGACTGAACCACGACTGTGTTTCCAAACTAGGTAAAGTTTTACAGAGTGAGATAAGAGGCAGGGGCGGGCGTCGTCGGCCTTTAAACCCCCCGCCACACGTTACCCCTCCACCTTTGGTTGTGGACCCACTTGACAACAAGCTGTGCAATCGTTCAGAGTCAATTGATTGGATTTGGTGGATAATCCAACGTACGTACATATGTCGTGAACAAAGCAAAGAACAAATAGATCTGTGAGAATAAGACGAAATACTGAATCAAGAGGAGTGAGTGGGGAGGCATAGAGGCTACTGTAGTTTCGGAACACAGCCATGGTCTCCCTACCTCCCAGGTACATGGCAACATCATCACTGCTCTTTCTTTCTCTCTATCTCTATCTATTTCTCTTTTTCTACCTGTCTATTTACTTATCTAATTAATTATTTTCTTTAATCCCTCTTTTCTATTATCCCGTCTGTACCTTTTCATCCTTCTGTACAAGTATGTTTCGTTTTCTTTCTTTGTGTTTTCACTTTATCATCCGGGTCATACATTTTCTCTCTACTTCCACTAAGGCTCATGTGTTCATTCATTTTTCACTATTCACTTGTCACTCGACGTGCCTTGCGTAAATTTTCTCTCTTTTTTCACTCTGTCATATACTCACGTACACACATACTGTCTCTCTCTTTCTCTCTCTCTCTCTCTCTCTCTTTCTTTCTCTTTCTTTCTTTTTCTTCTTTGGTTTCGTCCATGATTAAAAGATCACCTTTCTGCTTGGCTGTGCACATCGATCGATAAGTTTGCTAAAATCTCCTTCGATCGAGAGATTTCTGATCATTCATCATGATCTGTGCGTATATATTATTTATTCATTGTCTACATGCAACGTTCGAATTGAAAGCGTGCATCGAATCATATTTTTTCTTATCCACTTGCACATTCCCGCATCGTGCCAGTAGAATAATCACGCTTCGCGTGTGCCGAAGCTCTCTCGCGTTTATGGGGAAAACGATCGTGATATCGAGAAGAAAAGAAAAATATAACAAGGAACAAAGGATGATCGTTTTTTTTACTGCAAAATTTTGATGAATCATTTGAAACATGCGGGAGCGTACTTTACACTTCAACGGGGACTCTAGTTTCCATCTCTCACTTTCACAAACTTCCATCTAATGTGCACAGCTCCAATAACTATGTAATATATATAATGCATATATATATATATATTAAAAAGAATATATATATATATTTAAATATATATATATGTCACCGTAGTGTTTCTCACCTTGACACTCACCTACACACAGTTTAGACGTGCTTTTAGTGGCGTTTGTACGTTGTGCTATTTTTCAATTTAATATATTTCTATGTTCGTATATACATAAACAGAATATGATATATTAAATACATATATATGTGTCTGTATATCTCTGTTTACACGCTACTCGTATACCCCCAACGTTTCCTTAGCTGCCGAGCTACCGCTGGCTCGCTGAGATTTAAAGCACGAGAGAAGAACATGGTGTACGTGATTACACCACGATAGAAATAGTATCTTGTCTTTTTCCCCAATCATAATCAAAATCACATTATCTCCTCGCGTATACGTAGATTAAAAGGAAAGAAATAGAAAAGTAAAAAAGAAAAAAAAAGTAAAGAAATAGAAGTAAAAAAGAGAGAAAGAGCGAACACACCCCGGTACAGTAAGCGTACGCTATTGAAGGCTCGGCAGTTTCCGCGCGGAGGTAGTTGGACTTCTTGTTTAGGGGACTAGGCATAGTTAGCCTTGATCGTGTCTAGTGTGTCAATGTGCTCGACAATGTCGATTTATTTTCCCGGGCGAGCCAGCGAGATTCACGTGAGGGTATGTGTGTGTGGGCAGTCTGCAGAAACAGGTCAGCGTTATGAGTATGAACTTGAGTGCCAAGCTGGACGAGCTGCAGCGGGGTGACCGCCAGCTGGAGACCACCGTCGCCCTCTGCGAGATCCGCACGCAGCTGCAGGAACTCACCAAGAGCGTAGAGTCTTGCCAGAGCGAGGTCAGCGAGGTCAAACGGGACATGGTCGCGATCAAGGTACTGTTGGTCTCTACGTTCAACGAGATATCCCGAAATTTACCAATTAGTGATCGAACACGACGAATGTCGATCGACTTTTCTATCCTAGTTATTGAAGGGAAACAGAGAAAAAGATATAGCGAGAAAAAAGAATTTGTCAGTTGTTTCGTTCTACATACACGTATGAAAATTTCTTCTCTTAAAAAAGGATATTTTGTCCTAAATCGTTCTAATGTACGGGCGTGTTAAGATACGCAGATTTCTAAATCGTATTTCCTAATGTGTTACGCAGCACGAACTAGATACGGTACAGCAGGTGAAAGAAGAAATAGAGGAATTACGAGAATACGTGGATCGACTAGAAGAACATTCTCATCGACGGAAACTTAGGCTTTTGGAGCAGGTGACGCTTGATCTCTGACGATCAAAAAAAGATTCTTATTTCTTGGTCGTGCAATTTTATGTTTCGTACAAAAAGAAACTTGCTACCGCTTTTGATGGCTGTTTATTTCTACCGATCGATTTGCATCGTTATTATCGTTATATCGATTATATTTGGTTACTTGCGTGATGTACATATTGTGTTATGATTATTCTGTTTGATTTTTCTTTTATGCGTCTGTTTGTACCTATGCACGATAACTATCTGTTGTAGCGTATGTTTTTATATAGCAGAGCGACAAATTATTATTTAATAAACCATTATGACGTTGTTCGGCGCAGTTTTATTTCACCTCTCATTATTATTTCTACCCCACTCGCTTGTTATATGATTTTCGTTTCAGCTAGAATGCGCGTTCATCGATTATTTTATTTGAAGTAGTTTGTACCGTTCGATTGAACTTTCAATCGAAAAGAAAAGAAAAATAATTTCCATAGAAATCTTCGAAATTTAATGCTTTATTCGATGCTTTCAGGGGCTAACACTTTTCCTGTCGTATGCAATACTGGCAGCAGTTTTAGGAATGTTGCAGTTTGGATACAACACTGGAGTTATTAATGCGCCGGAAGTGGTATGTTCTTCCTTTTTCTAGTTTCCATTTACTGTATTTATATTATATTCCAGTTATAAATAGGGTCGATTTAAATATATTCGTTCCTCGTTCATAAATACTTAACACGTTCACTATCAACGTCACGCACACGTATAGACAGTTTAAAAGACAAATGTCAAACAATTATTGCTTATTGCTAAAAGTATATTTTGCCATTGCGCTTGCACATTGTCCAAAAATACAAGAGACAAAGTACGATGTGTTATAGACTTCTCGTTCCAATCCAATATGGTAGAAAACGTGTTAACGAACACAGAGGAAAACAACTTAACGTTCCTAATGTAATTAAAATAAAATATGATTTATTCGTTTCAGAATATTGAAAATTTTATGAAAGACGTGTACAAGGATAGGTATGGGGAGGATATCTCAGACGATTCCGTGAAGAAATTATATTCCGTGGCCGTAAGCATATTTGCGATTGGTGGTATGCTAGGTGGTTTTAGCGGAGGGATAATTGCCAACAGATTTGGCAGGTTTGTACTATTACCGTAGCAATTTCGTTTACGTGTAATTTCGCTAGGGCTTCCTACGCGCCAGACGTATCGATATTAAAAATCCGCATCGTGCAAACGTGTATCTTGCGATCAGGTAATCGGATGATCCGATCGTTTATCGTATCACTCATCTATATATTTTCTTTCTTTCCATTCGCTGACAGAAAGGGGGGCTTACTGCTAAACAACGTGCTGGGCATCGTGGGGGCGTGCCTGATGGGTTGTACAAAGATTGCTCACTCGTACGAAATGTTATTCTTTGGACGGTTCATCATCGGTGTCAATTGTGGCTTAAACACCTCGCTGGTTCCCATGTACATATCGGAGATAGCACCACTGAACCTGAGAGGCGGCCTAGGCACGGTGAACCAGCTCGCTGTTACGGTGGGCCTCCTGGTCTCCCAGGTGCTGGGCATCGAGCAAATCCTTGGAACAAACGAGGGTTGGCCTGTTCTCTTAGGACTAGCTATCTGCCCTGCCATTCTACAGTTATTGCTGCTTCCAGTTTGTCCCGAATCTCCAAGGTAGAGACCATCGATCGTATAGATAAAGAAACATCTTCCCAAAACTGTCGCAATGGCTTTTAGTAGATACTAGACGATAGAGTTTTCTAATATGTACCTACTTAAGTGGTTTGTACAAGACGATCTCTGTTCCCTGCTTTTCTTTCCTCGCCGACCATTACAGCTTCTCTCTTTTGATCCTCTGCTCTAGATATTTGCTCATTACCAAACAGTGGGAGGAAGAAGCCCGTAAAGCTTTGAGAAGGTTGAGAGCCAGTAACCAAGTAGAAGAGGATATCGAGGAAATGAGAGCCGAAGAACGAGCTCAACAAGCCGAGTCTAGAATATCGATGACAGAGCTCATATGTAGCCCGACTTTGAGAGCGCCTCTCGTTATAGGTGTGGTCATGCAACTTTCCCAACAGCTTTCAGGCATTAACGCTGTAAGTATCGTCGTCTATAAATTTCATATACGGTACTACTGTCTCCATGAGCGAAGTTTCGAATTCAACCGACGAACTTGCGCTGCGTTTCTCTTCCACAACACGGTCCATTCGCGAAAGTGGATGTAATAGCGCATGAAATTGCCCTCTGTGTGTTTCAGGTGTTTTACTATTCGACAAATTTGTTCACTAGTTCTGGTTTGACAGAGGAGAGTGCCAAGTTTGCAACCATTGGCATAGGTGCCATTATGGTTCTAATGACGTTAGGATCCATCCCGCTTATGGATAGGACAGGAAGGCGTACACTGCACTTATACGGTCTTGGTGGCATGTTTATCTTTTCAATATTCATCACAATTTCTTTTCTCATAAAGGTAAGTTCAAATTTTAGGACATCTTCGCTTTAATTATGCTACGTACTGTAATATCGATGTTAATTAAGTAAATGTTACGTCTTTCACCACAGAGTATCTATTCCTTGATAGATCACGCGTATTGTCGTGTAAATCAATAACGATAATACATAGTATCTTTTGCGATTAAATTATTCGAGCGACAAGGGTCGAATAGGAAATACTAATCGGCTTTCGCTAAAAGCTAAAGAGAAATAAATTGCCATTGACAAGAGTTATTTCGTCGAACGTAGAAAGTTGATGAAAATCGAGATCTCTTAGAACGTTAATTACGCCACAGAGAACGTGGATTGTATATAGCTGTCTCTCTTTGTGCTTTGTCACTTCATGCACCTTGGCGAAAGGTGTATCTAACACTTTGTTCACAGCTGGAGTGCAGCACTGCATCGACAGTGAGAATTATCACCACTTTACGTATATAAATATGCATTCGAGATACTCATTTTTATTTCTCCCGACCATTCATGTAATTTGTAAGGTCTATCCTAAATCCTGCATGTTATTTTTTAATTTGCGTTATAGAGATTACTAATATTCTGTGCATCGACACATAACGAATCCATTCTTGATAAAATGATAAGATTATTATTAATTTCTAATTACACAAATACAAACGTATTTGAGAAAACAACGAAAATCTTTAAAAAAAATATATCGATGTGTCGAATACCTAGGATGCATGCGTTTTATTTTATTTGCTTAGGCTTAAGTAACTGTGCTTCTTACGAATCCTGTCCCGCTCCTTACCCCATCCCCTCCCTTTTTCACTAACGGCCTCTTTCGTGACTGCCTGGAGGAGACATTTACTCCCTTTATTATTAGTCTATATTTCGGCTCAAACCTGTCACCCTCTTGCGCATAATTAAATCAACGATAATAACGTCAATATACCAAACACGGCTACACAATTAATTACGACGATGAGATTAAATTTCATTTCTCTGTACGCTAAACGTGTGTAGCACTTTTGCTTCTTTCGCAACGCTATTCCGATGTGTATTACAATTCGTGTAAAGCAAACAGTGTAAGTCATACGCAGAAGCTACAAGAGTTCATCAGACTTTAACGTCGATCAACGACCTAATACGATAACGGTAGATATATGTCTATATATATATATACGTGTATGTATACTTATTCGAGCGTAAACGTTGTATGTCTGGCGCGTATTTATTCTCATACATTTAGGTTCTCCGAGGTCTATAAGCTACGTGTCCTGGTTACTCCTTAGGTATATAAAAATGGCCAGTCATATCGCTTGAACGCTTGAAACAGAAAGATGTTACTGTACATAATAACAGAGCACGTTATACGCATTGTCGCAATCGCATTATCGCCTTAAACACAGGGTTGAGCTGCACTATTTGCATGCAGGTTTATTACATTTCAGTTCTATTCGTTGAGTTTCGTAGGTCTTACGATTTTTGTTCTTCTGAGAGAGACTCCTCCGGCTGCTCAGGAAAGAAGAACACGATTCTACTGCCTGATAGGAGTTTTTCGGTTATGTGCAGGAAATGATTGACTGGATGTCTTATCTGTCGGTCGTGTCGACGCTCAGTTTCGTGGTATTCTTTGCTGTCGGGCCTGGCTCCATCCCGTGGATGATCACAGCTGAACTATTCTCGCAAGGTCCTAGACCTGCGGCCATGTCTATCGCGGTTCTTGTCAATTGGATGGCTAATTTTTTGGTTGGCATCGGTTTTCCAAGTATGAAGGTAAGATATTCTTTAAATTAAAAAAAAAAACGCTCAATTCGAGACAAATAAATTCTACGGGATTTCGTGTTTTCGAGTGTTTTAACTTTAATCCAACAGTGGTCGAAACGTTAAATATTTTATTTCTATATGAATAAAGGGAAGGACCAAATTAAAAGATTTTTTACGTCCGTGCGATAACTATATTTATTGTACGTAAGAAATAAAATGTTTCGTTATAGTTTATTAGGATGATAACACGTAAATGTTACTTTGTTAGAAACGCCGTTCGAGGATTAAGGTACTCGTAATCGAAACATAGACAAAAGACAGACAGTGTGTCAAGCAGAAAGAAACGATTGACATTTGTTAGTTTTACGTTAGCCCCTTGTTTCAATGTGTTACAGACTAGCCTTGAAAACTACACGTTCCTACCATTCAGTGCATTCCTAGCCATCTTCTGGATCTTCACATACAAGAAGGTACCTGAGACCAAGAATAAAACGTTCGAAGAAATTCTAGCTTTATTCAGGCATGGTAACGACAGGTACGCAATAAATAAGCCACTTAATACCATTCCTAATACGTATAGCAAATCATTAGATAGATAATCTTCAGTTCTCAAGCCCTTTTTATTTCGCTGATTTCCATCGATCTCTTTCTTATTATACGTATACGTATCGTTCTATACGTACGATGGTTCTATCAGAAGACAGCTTGTTCATTTTTGTTCGCTCCTCGCTTTTCATTTGTTGTCACGGAGCGTGAAGAAATATCCAACTAACGGAAGACTTTGTATTCACGTTTTATAACATGTGTCGATCCGTTAACGATAAACGCGAAAAGAATTATTACCTTTCCTCTCGGAAAAGAACGATCGTATCCTGTCGATGCACGATATACTGTTATCATATCCGTCCACACGTCCGGCCGTCTGTAATTTACGACGAATCATCAAGCGTATACGTAACACGTGAATTCTTAATTGTTATTCGAATCAAATGGAAAGTGTAGAAAATGAAAGGAAAATCCGCATATATTCTTGCGAATAAAAACCGGAAGGCTAGAAAGTGCACGACTTCGACTCGATTCGGCAATCGATATGATATTTATACGTTCATCGTGCGAAGATTGATAACGATTAAAAACGATTAATCGAATGGAGAGTATAACGATCACGAAACATCCGTTTGATGAGGGGAAAAAAAAAAGGAAAATACGAGTGCAGCAATTATCTTGGAATAAATCGAATCACGCATATAATATTGCACAGTAATACGCTATATCGAACACTTAATAATCTGTAAGAGCTTCTTTTAATCAACAATTACGCAGTACTATCGACTTCATTATTATTATTGTGTTGTCGTTATTGTTACTATTATGTTATTATTATATCGAACATACAACAACACAATTTCTCTAGTACTACTTTCTATACATTGTGTAGATGAGACATGACGTTTTACAAATGCGTTACCCTATAGTAAAACAGGGACGTACTATCAATTTGGTAGGATACTAATGTCACACTACACGTCCATGCGTGTATCGCTGCCTAATCGAGGCTATAATACGGATTCAACTGTGATAAAAGTTCGTTCGATTTTCTCGAGAGAGATAGATTTCTAAATCAGTATATCAGTTGACTCGTACACGTACTAGTACGCTCGTTAATTGTATCTCCGGAGTAAGAGTAAAACTAAATAATATTTTCGCGAAGATTGCGATTAGAATCGTGAACAGCGTTAACGTTTTGTAGGTTTCGAGATTAAATACCTAAAAGCTCGTTATTGGAAACAGAGATTCGAAATTCGATCGCATACAAGACGAGATTTTAACTTCGTATCGTAACGTAGGAAATTATTCAGCAGCAAATAATCCAGATTATAATATGTGTATAATATCATGAAAACGTTCATGGTAATTGTCGCATGGTTGTATAGTAACAATTTATTGTTCATACCGTATCATAGTAGTATTTGCCAATAAAATTTTCGGCATTGACGTTACACCGAACAAAGTCTTTCTTGTAATACACAGAAGGTACAACATCGTTTTCGTAGATTCACGTGTTCTATGTTTAATAAGTAATAGTTTCGTTCGACTATAAATGCCATCTATCTAATGATTTCTTTTTTCGTTGTTGTCGCATACGCGATTAAAATAAACGAGCAAAACTAATTGTCGAAGCTACGATCGTTTGTTTTACCTTCAACCTTGTGATTTATTTGAAGTTTCCGTAATTATTATAGATATTCATTTGTAAGACGTGCTCAGCTTGAAGCTTTATAGTCTTATTGTTACGTATTCCCCAAGGCCAAATGGATATTATTATATTTATTTGTTTAGCATATTGTACATGTATTATTTCAATAAATCGTTATTTAATGGTTCTGATAAATTCTTTAAGTTCTGAAACTTCCGTACTCTGTTTTGTTTTATACGATGACGAATTATGTTCTACATATCGTAATTGTGCTTTCTATGTTATTTGGAGCAGGAGCAGCTTGCGGGACAGCAGACTTTATGGGTGAGTCACGCAAAACATTCCCTGTTACTGTGGTGGCTTTATTACGATATACCATATGAATTTCTAAAGATTATTTAAATGCATGACAAACAATTATCAAAGACACCACTAGTCGTCTTTAAAAGAAAGGATTATTTTTTAGCGATCGTTCATCCATTTTCTCCTCTTCTTTTTTTTTTTTTTACTTTTTCATTTCCGCCAAACCATTCGAATCTATACGCATAAATATTTCTCTATATATTACTATTTGCTCTAACGTTTCTATTTATACGAAGGTGAAACTTCGATGTGTGTCGAATTCGATTTGAATTTATCGTTCGATCATTGCTTCTGCAAGCGAAAAATAATCCTGTCCCTGCCTATTTTAAGTGACTACCATTAACTTCGGTCTAACAGCCTGGCATGTTGAAACATCTTTACTTACTATCAGCTCATGTGAGTTTCCATCTCATGCGCTACCTAAGTCAGGCTAATTAATCGTAATAAAGGAGAGAACATAGATTGCATGAATAACTCGTTTACGACAAATTGTAATTTTTCGTTTTTCTTTTGCGAAGATACATTTCACAGTTTCTAATAGTTCTTCAGGGCTATTATGTGATTAATACAAAAAAAAAAAGAAAAAAGAAGAATGCTTTTAGCGATCTTGCGAGAATATAAAAAGAAAAAGAGAAAAGAAAGTGCAATTCCTAACGATTCGCTGGTAAGGTTTGCTATAACATAACAGCCCCGACCATTTGATTCCCTCCTGGAGCCTTGTATTTTACAGCATGCTCCTTTTTAGTCTACCAATACCCGATAAATGTTCGACGACAGATCAGTCTTGGAATAATTTTCATGTCGATAGTTGGCACGAGTTTATGGCGCTGTACTGTGCGATTGCATGTTAGTGCTTATATTACTGTTTGGCGTACAAATTCATTTCTGAGTTGTATACAAAGTGATATAGATATATTTTACTTCGATAGGCAAACGCAGCAAGAGCAGCTTTGCATATTATTCTATCATCGTTCGCGCAAAACGAAAAAAAAAAGAAAATTTTTTTTGAAGTAATAAGTAACAATGAAAATGAGTAAAAGGAAAGAAAAGGGAAATGTTAACGCGAAGCGTGAAAGCAATTTTGCGTTCAAGTTCCCTTATCTGATCAGTGCAGCTCTTGATAAACTCGCAAGCTACGCAATTATTCTTTTTCTTCTTCTTCTCTTTTTTTTTTTTTTTTACTTTTATTCCATTTGTTTCTCTATTATGAATTACGCTAACACAAGGTTTTGCCGAAACATTCGATGAATCGTTAACAGCTTCTATATATATATACATATACATATGAATGAACTCTAATCGATAGTCGGTCTATGGTTGCTTATGATTTAGTGGAATTTTATTAAATTTGTTGGTTTATAACAACCGTACGCTAGTTGATAAACGACATAGAAATAGTATAAAAAGCCATTTTCTTCTTGTCTTTTATGATCGAATGAGTGCTACTTATCAATTTATTATTGTGTATGTTTGACTTTTACTGTGCCAGTAAACGCATTTATGTCATCGATATTTTGTATCTATATTTATATACTGCTCAGGTAAATTATGGTAAATGGCAGAAGGTATAACACGAGGAAATTATCAAATTTATCAATACGATTGTTCACCGTGTTTTTCAGTCGTAACGAATATACAGTTTGGACTAGTATGCATTGGAAAGTTTTGAACAACAAACTGTATATCTAGCTCGTTAATAAAATGATATCGATGATTTTTGTTAAGAAAAAACCAGTCTCTAACGATCGAAGCGAGACTGGTTTTAACGACGCTAGGAATCACTTGTCCTCAAAGCTCAAAATACATATGGAGAACAGACTCTTTCTTTTTTTTTTCTTCTCGCTTCTTTGAAATATCTCTGCCGGAAAATTCTATATTCTTTTAACTATTCGCACGACAAAAATAGATAGCACGACTTAAGTCTCACGAAGTAGAACGGGCTACTTCGTATCGAACTGGTCGGACGACAGTCGATGAGACTGTTGTTGCGTGCCGCGTGTGATAACTCGATACGAGTGTACTTGGAAATTGCGAGGGTGCTTGGGTATTTGGGAATCTTGAACGAACCCCCTTTTTTTCATTCTTCCAACGTAAGATGCGTAATGCGTTTGTATGTCTTTTTTCTTTTTCTTTTTTTTTTTTTTTTTAATAAATAGCTTCCTTGTACGTACGGTGCGAAACTAGGATTTCTCTCTCAAAATCGAACATAAAAACGATTCGAGGCTCGTTGGCCATGTAACATTATTATATTGCAGGGAAGAGGAGCTCGCCACTAACTCTAGCAAGGAGACCGTCCTATCTGACGCCACCACTGCCAACCATACCCATGCTACTGACAAACCATAAAAATATTTTAAAAAAAACCTGATAATTGAGAACGATTTTAATCGAATAATCGAAGGTCACTATAGATTCTCGTAACCGGTCAATCTAATGGAATAATTGTTATCGGCAACGATTTAGCATACTCGTAGCACACAAACTGCTATAAGATATCATTGTATCACTGACTTACACACACATTTAAGACTAAAAAGAAAACTTTTTGAAACACTCGTTACTAGCATATATTATATTAATGAACGAATATTTCGGCATCACCGATAAAATCGTATACATATACATATACATATATATATATATATATATACATATATTCTATGTTGTAAAATAAATCTGTTTGTTTATTTAATTACCGGTTTCAGTTCTCTTCCACTCGTACATACGACCTCGACGTGGAATTTTTTTTATCGTTGGTCAAACTTTTTGACCTAATTTTCGTTTACCTTGCAGGGGAAGTCAATTAAGAATATTCGTCACGCTGAAGAGATCGAAATGTCTCATGCAGCGTGCGTTTTTTTGTCTTTCGTTTCTCGATGATTAGCAAACGATCCCGCGGACACCCGTTCCATTCGATTCGAGAGTAAATAATAGTATCGAAGTTGGATAATTATGCAGACGATAAGTACATGTGTTTGAAGTCTACTACACAGGCCAGTGAACCACTGTAATCCTACAAGGCTAGAAACTGTGAAATGAATTATCATTTCTTGAGACGAGAAAGAAAACACGAACGTACGCGCACATCGGAACTAGATAAACGAACGACAATAGGCAAAATTAAAGTTCGACTAATGGTAGCTTTGCAAGTGTATTATCGTATAGCGTGCCACAGAACAAAAATGAAATACATAATGAATTATCGTAATAGTAAATAATAAGCGGAATTACGTCATAAACCTTGAAATTTTCAAATTCAAATCCAGGTCAATTAGGATAAAATAAACTAAAAAAAAAAAACGGATATGTAACTTACGTTGACGAGTTGTTGATAAGACGCGATGTACTGTTTTCTCGTAATTCTACGACGTCGGTGCATGTTGAATCGATGCCCTTGACGAAGATCTGGAATGTAATAAGAGAAGGAAAGATTCAATAGACATGTATGAAGAAGCGGAAACTTGGACAAGTCGCGTGATGTTTTGCAGGAGCATGCTAAACTGTGTGAATGCATTAGAGGGACACATACCGCCAGCAGAGAGTGCAGCCCTGATGGTGGCCGAGGAGAAGCCACACCCTGATTCATGTAAGGCTTAAAAACCTGACCAAGATCGTCCACAATCATCTGTCACCAATATAGTCATTTCCGTCTTTATACGACAAACAATTCTTTCAATTTTCTTTTCGATAATCGACAGATACGAATCGCGATAGAAATATGATATTACGTGTTTCATTATAAAATTTATTATAAGATAAAACTATGTCCAATCCAAGTTATTTTATGTTCTTTCGAAGAATTGTTTGTTACTTGTCGCTTATTCCATCTACCTGTCATTGTGCATGTCATAATGCCATCTATGTATGTTGGTAAATTTTGTTTATTTGTAGTTTCATTGTGATACATTCGTTTTAAATTTATTTGCGACTATTATTTTTCTGCTTTCAGTATGATTCAAAAGTGCAGAGGAATCAAAGTGCTGATTATATGAAATCAAAATTACATTGCTGCTTCGCTACTACAAGACATACAAGTGGTCCTAGCAGAGAACAATATCACACTACCTATATTTTCGTGTTGACAATAGCAATTTAGAGGAGTACAATCGAGTATAATTCCGTTGTAAATGAGACAACAAGCTATTTTAATCACAATCAACCACCGATCACAGATGTATTATACATATTTAAGACGTTAGACGTCGAAAATTTAACGACATCGGTATCTTTTGTAAATGCTCATTCCTCAACTGTTCGTTTCTAATTATTCACCTTTTATTATTCTATGGTAAGGAATTTTCACTAGAAATTTACGATCTCATAAATCAGAGCAACTGTGTCTCGTAAATTATTTGAAATGCAATTTATTATTACACGATGTTCTTTTCTTCTTAGGGGGGAAAAAAAAAGATCGTTACTATCTCGAAATTTTAATTGTCTCAAGTTCATTTTCACTTTACGTAACTAAATACTTGCATTTCATCGGTCATAGTTCTATTTTAGCTTTTCATTACTCACACTGCTTCAGCCAAACACTCACACCATTACACTCGATTAAAAGTTGAATATAGTTGAATATACTTTCATTTGCATATAGAGCTTATATTCCTGACCTCACCACATATGTGAATATAAATGATAGGTGTTGTAAATATTAAGGAATATTGTGAATAGAAGTAGACACGTACTTACTTTATCGTAATCCTTTTTTTTTTTTATCATAGTTCGATAAAACTCTCAGCATTATGAGCTCTATGATTTATATACATATATATATATATGTATGTATATATGTCTCTCTTCTGTCATCTGTGTGCAGTATGATAATCTGTTGTCCTATTATTATATCTGATTCTAGTCAATTCTAAGTATTCCTATGATTCTTATAAATAACATTAGTAGATATATTGGCTTCATTTCCATTCTAAGAGTATACATGCGCTATTGACACTGGCCTTTGTAGTAGTTTAAATGGAGGTAGGCCATTAAGGATTCTTACATTAACACATATGGTCTCCACAGATCGATTTATCGATTTGTAAATGTAAAGGCATAAAAAGAATGAGGAGTCATATGAATGTTAAACTTACAAGATTTTAAAACAAATTATATATATCACATTATCATTATTTTTTATATGAAACTGTAAGACCGACTTTTTCAATACTACCGCAGTTGGAGCATGTGTGGCGTAATGGGCATGTCCGCATGAATGTAATTTACTTCATTTAGATTAAAAACAAAAAAAAAAAAAGAAAAAAGAAAACTCTGAATGGTAAATATTAATCTTCCGTATTTTTATTTCGAAATTTTCTCATCCTTGAGCTTATTTACATGATAAGATGCTAAAAGATAATTATATCGTAGAAGTCGCAGTTTGCCTATTGATCATGTAGACAAAAATTTAACTAAAACAAGTAACTTAATACAATTATTAAGTCTTCCAAACGTCATCGCTCTGGTGGATACAGATAACGTTTGAATGGAATATTCGTAACATACAAATTAATATTCGTGAGCATATCGCATAAATATTTGTAACTATAATATTGTGTTTTTCAGGTATTTTTTAACGTACTTGAGGATTAAGAAATAATTGAGTGAAAAATATTAATCATTGAAAATAAAATTATTTTTTAATATTTTTCTAGCGAAGAATTATCTTTATGTCATAAATTTCAGGATGCTGACGACAAAAAATTTTTTTAAATCTATAAAAATGATAATACATTATTCAAGTATAAAAAAGTTTTACTTTTCTGAAAAATCTGAGTATATTCTTAAATAAAATACAGAAACATGTTTGCCATGTTTTAAATAAGCAAGACGTTACTTCTTATAGACAAACTAATTTTCTACTAATCATTATAAAAAAATATTCAAACATATAATATGTACATAAATATATGAAGGTCACTTTAATCTAAGTATATATTATACAAATACTAAAAAGGATAGCAAGTATTTGCAATCATAAAAAAAGAACATAGTAATAAAATTTGAATCTCGGTAACAGGATTGCTTCATCTTAATATAAATCAGAAGTATTTAACAAACGATTTAATGCCTGAATATGCAAACGGCCCGAAGGTACATTGCTAAGAAACAGCTCGATATCCTTTAACAGTTTCTTTCTACAAAGAATCGTAGAGGCTTGCTATTTGTCGTCTATCTAAATTGAAACGGTTTGGTAGATGAATGCCAAGAGTAGAGTAACAAGTATTGCAAACGCGCATGGAAAAAATGTGCATCTGATTAATGTTGGTGAACAGTTGTGTTTGCAGCTGGATCAGAGCGATCTTCCGGCGCACCCGCTCAACCGGAGAGACCACCGCCCCCGCTTCCCCCGCCACGCTTTCCGAACAGCGGTGTCTGACAATGGGAAACAGCTCCTCTTAATATTGGTAATCTAGTGATCATGAACGCGTCAATCCCACTGCCGCTACTGCTCACCACCAACAGTCTCACATTGGAGAATCAACTATACGAAATCATCACGGAGAGGAGCAAGGCCTGCGCGGCTTTCTTGCGGAACAGTTTACGTCGAGCAGTGAACGCGACCACTGTCAGTTGGAGTGTCGCGGAGAATTTCGAGAGTAACGTATCGTGCAATCATGCCTGATTCAATGGACGAAGAGGTTGAAAATGTGGATCACCTGTTGATTGTATTCGAATATTGAATAAAATGAAGTCGATCGCAAACGTTTAAGCGAGAAGCTCAAACGACCGATTTAGTTCGGTCTCGAGTATGCTCGCACGTGAGGTAACCTCTAAGAATGAATATATCTAGATACAAGATCGAAACGTTCTTGATTTCGCGGAATTTGCCAATTGCAATTTACCGAACAACATAGAACAATAGTAAGTGCAAATAGGTGGTCGAGACATCGAAAAGACTCGACGATGATTTGGGGATTTTTCGATACGATTTTGGTAGGCGAATCAACCGCAGCGTTCGATATGAGACGTAAGAATCTTTCCCACGTGAAACGTAGGGAAAAAATAGACGAAGGACGAGGTAATGAAGATCCTCGAAAAAGAACCTAACAAAATGTTGCGAAAGTGATTGTGCCTAGACATACGTTTGAAAGATAGAAAATGAAAAGAAAAGAAAATAGAAAACGCGTAAGTTGAATCGTGATCACTAAAAAGCATTTGAACTTCGTGCGACATCGAAGAATATAGAACATATAATTGCTAGATGCGACGAACCGTTTAACGAAACCCCAGAGGAAAAGAAGGTGTATATCTATATATATACTTCACTTTTATATCGTTAATTTCATAGGTTTTATTGGAATTATATGTCATTTTGTATCACTGTCGTCTTTATAAGTCATTGCACTGTAATATGGTTATGCGTTACGTGTTTGTTGATAAATTAAATTCGATAAATTTTACGGCTGAAGTTAGGAACAAATTTCGGATCTGGAATCGACCAAATTATTATTCAGTCAGCATTAAACCAAAACACGGACTCGGTCTATCACTTTAACAGTCGCAGTGTTTAAAGACATTAACTAAGATAATGTTGTATGTCGTTATACGGTGCCTCATAAAAACAACATTTATAAGTCGATCAATCATTTTATCTTATAAAAGTACGAGGACATAGTGGTACAAACGAACGGGTGTTGGTTATTGCGATAGTAAGTTTTGAATTATGCGCATGCGCAGTTTTATTTCGATAGTCAGTTTTAAAACTAAACAGATAACACCGACACAAACCTTTTTACGAGTTAAGATTAGTATTAATATGAAGCGAAAAATGAATTACGAATTAAGCTTTGACTAACAAATGTCAAATTATTATGGAATGTCAAACCCTTTCGTTTGGACCAGAAAATATTCTATAAAACCTCGTACATTTAGAGGCATGCCTTTTCTTACTACCTTTTGTCGTTAATATTTTACACCAAAATGCACTTCATTTGATGTCATGCAAATTCTTTGGGAAAAACTTCCCCTATATGTATATAGATGTATATACTGTATACTTCTATGGTACTTACCATGTCGTTGCATAAGAAGATGTATGATAATCCTATACTATTCGATATAGTATATTTAATTCCCTATTCAAAATAGCGTTACACGAAAATTAATTACATCGTTCGAGCGATATATCTATTCGATGCCGATACACACAAACGTTTCAACCGATCGCTTTAATCGAACTGAGATGAACATTGACCGGATGCACTGTATACTGTTTCAAGCGCCATCTTTTTGTTGGAGAACAAACAACACTTAAAATTTCATTCACTCAAAGATTATATTGGACATTAGATATATCTTATACAATAACATAAAATGATATGATTTTTACAGAGAAATTAAAGCATTATTTTAAACTGTTACAGCTTTTTATTTATTTTCATGATTATACGTAACATCGATTGGAAAGTGTAAACAGATCGGATTACTTTTAGTTTTTACACACAAATTAGGTTCAGAGATAGAGTAATAAGCACCAAAGAATACACTGACACCATCGGTAAATTCTCTTTCGCGCTAGCTTATAAATAAATTAAACAATCTCTCAAATCGGTTTGCTATTTAAATATCGCGTTATAATCGCGATACAGTACCTAGAATAGAATGAAAAATGAATAAATAAATAAATAACATCGTGTGCAGTAAATCGTATGCTATAATTTAATGAAAAAAAACAAAATAAAGGGAAAACTTTTAATTATAAGCTGTCCAAATCATACAGAATCAGTGAGAAAGGCAATAAAGCTATTGAACTGAAAATATGCTAAAGTAGATTTCCTTGCATTAGAGTATTATCAGAATTCCATTATTGATTATGGATACTTAGGCTAGAGATATACAAACATATATACATAGCTACTAGTTTATAGTAGCACATTGTAACGGGCTAATGATAACGATCGCAAACTTCGTTAATATCATACATGTATGTTGAACAAAAATGAACTGTACGTTTCCCACTCGTGTTATGGATGTACGATAATCGTGGACCGAGTGCTGGTAGCATATCCATTTTTTAAAATCATTACAAGCTTAAAGACGATAATTATACATAACTGTAGTTGCAATTACTTCAACTCAAACTAACTATGCATCTGAATGATGAGATCGATGAGTCGAATTCAGAAAAAACTCTGTATTGTGTTAGAAAAATTATTTTAAGACAAACAAAGGATTTACTTTTCACGTCTTAAAATTTGTTAAACTATATGTAAATTAGTAAGAGAAATTATCTGAGATTATTAGATGTGGATTAACTACGTTTATAAAATTTTTATCTTTCATGATTTTTTTTGTTATCCTGTTGAGAAAAGGCATGCTGTGATATATATTCATTGAACATTTCGAAGCAAACACAAAATTATCTACATCTAAAAAGAAACAAAAGATAATCTATAAACGATTTTTCTACTTTCGCCACAATGAAAATTATAATTAATGTCATTAGATAAATATAACAATGAGATGCAGTTATGCCATATATATACATATGAATTTTGCAAAACACGAGACATTTCTCTTGTTTTCGAAGATCTAAAGTCTAAAGTAATTTGTAGGTGTTCAAAGTGCTTTCAAAAAAAGAACAAAAAAATACACTTCCTCGTATCAGAAAATTAATTTCACTATAATTCATCCACACGTAACGATATAATAAATAACTGGTTTCTAAAACTGTAATATTATGAATATGCATATAAATATATATATATATATATACATATATATATACATATATACGAACGGCAACCTTTATGCGAGGACCTATCCGTACTCGACATGACTTTGATAACAAAATCAGTTATGATTGCATATATAGTTTTGAGTCAATGATATGATACTAAATTCACCGTGTATTGCAACGTTTATAGAGCCTTAAAGAAAGATAAAAAAAATTGGAACAGTCCAACAAAGTGATCAGAATAACGATTTGTAAAATAAGTTCACTGCCACTTTAACGACTTGTGCTCCACGGAGAGCGCCAATATTCCAAATGTGAATGTGTACAGTTATGTGAAAAGTACTTATAACTTAATTATATTTACATAATATTAATTAGAGTTATGTAAAACTAAATAGCATGTAATAATATTAAGAATGATATACATATGTAGGGTACAGATAAAAGAAAAAACCATCGATTGCAAAACTATTATATTCCTGACAAGAAAAAGATTATGCCTGCTCATTTGTATATTATACGTAAATCTTAACACAGAAAAGTTTCTCTGGTAGAAATTCTACTTATTGACGTGATTCTTCTTTCTGAATATTTATTTCATAAAAAAGGTTATATCTTTTTAGTTTGTTTCATTTTAATTAGAATATATATTCGATCACAGATATTTGGGAAAGAAGTTAATATTTTGTTTAAAAAAGATAAATTTCTCTTCAATGGCCTGTAAACAATTTCTTATCTTCAAATTTGTTAAAATACTACAAGTTAATTTTATATTTATGAAGCATTATATAGATATCTCTTTTTTGAGGAGAAACCATTTCATATTTTCTGGAAAAACATTTTAATTATTTTCAATTCATGCAATGTTATTTTGAGTTTGTATTACTAAAAAAGATACAAACATATAATATTGCAAACATGGTTTTATTTGCAATTGTATATATACGTAGCAATTGTCTATAATATTTTAATTACATACTTATGATTAATGTATTTAAGCTGAACAGATAAATTTAAGTGGGAAGATCATATACAACATCTTTTAAAATCTACAAATAAAAATATTTACTAAGTAATATCAGTGTTTTTAATTATTTAGTTAGAGAGATGTATATGAAAAAAAGCAAACATTTTTTTTCGATGTAATTAAATATATTTTATAAAAAAAACATTTGGAATTTGAAATTTGGAATTTTGTTCTGAATACTTATGGTTTACATTCTTGATGATAGGATTCCAATGTTCGAAAATCTCTCCATGTTGGAGGTAAAGCACTGTGTAAATGTAAACCACAACGTTTACATGGATCACTAAACAGATTATTTAAACTATGGAACCAAGTCTGTAAAAATAATAATACGAATTGAATAAGTTAAATTTTATATCTGTTATATTATTCAAATCCTATTATCCTTATTACTTCCTTACCATAAATGATCGGACAGCTAATTCAGGTAATGTAGGGGAATAAAAATGTAACATAGCAGCGTGAGCATTTTCCGTTACTTTTCTAAAAACCTTGTGTCTGGACTCTGTCCATAAATCCATAGTTTCTCCATAACCTTTAACTACTACCCATTCAATCATTAAACCTTTAAACGCTATGACTCCTTTTAAAACATGTCCTAGGGTAACATGTAATACTACATTTGATGCAAATGGTCGAGATACAGATACTGTCATATCATTAAAAAGTCTATCAAATGTGGCTATTAATGAATCAACTTGTCTATAAAGGAAATAAAATATATATCAATAATCTTATTAATATTAACTCATAAGTTATAATTTAAACTATGCTACTTATAACTATGTCATTGAGACAATTTAACTTACTGTTGAGGAACATTATGATTACTAGTTTGGATTCGACCTCTTTTTGCTCTGCTAGTAGTATTATAAGACCTTTTCAGAGAATTTTGGCTAAGTATTGCTTGAGCAACATTGCTATATTCATGAACTTTATCCGTCCACTTGTAACTATTTACTAATGTACCATACAATGCTTGTCTTTCTTGCGTTGTTTCTTGACTAAGATATGTAGTACTTGCTAAATTAAATGGTCCTGGTGGTGGATTTAAACTGCTTACAGCTTGTTCAACATCTCTAAATACAAAAAAAGAATGTTTAGTACAATATGGTTTTATGATAAGTGTATTGTTAGAAATTTAATACCTTAGGTTGACATTGACTGTTGTTAAAAGTTCTTGCAATTCAAGCAAATATTTATTTTCTTTATTTTCTTCCCCATGATCAGCACGTAGTCCATTTCCTAAAGAGTCAAAGACCTGGCCAACACTTGAGCGTAATACCTTAATTGCTGTCAGTGCAGTCTGTAGCTGTTCCATTTTTATCGTTATTAATATCTGTTCATATACATCATATGCTAGTATTCCTAATAGAGCAGTCTTTCACATTTCTTCTTTCAATGTACATATAAAATTGAAAAAGATATGTAAAGAGCATAAAACCTTCTCCTATTATTAAACCACCTTCCAATAACGACAATAGTAGATTCGTAAAATAATTAACCTCTCAAAACATTACGCCACGAACAAGATACCTCATAGATCTAACACTCAACTATTCGTCACGATCATGGTCATGGAAGTAATAGAAAAATGTGAAATAACGGGAGGACCAAAGGACATAGGAAAAACGCTAAAGGAGACTAAACCACTGAGCTTGCTGAATGACTAAACTAAACTACTTTTCGTAATTTTTCACCACTTATTTGAAGTACGTACATATACAATATTTCATTTGGTACAGAAAAATATTTATGTATATTATATAACATTTATTAAACATTAGTTAAATACAAAATAATAATAATATAATCTTAATAATCATATATGTAAGACAAAAGTCTCTATTACCTTTGTCGTGGCGCCACTTTTTCCTTTCATCCCCACTACTACTCGGTCCGTCATGAATCGTGTACGCGACTGCACTAAAAAAAAAGAAAAAGAGGCAGAGACGACTCGAGCTATCTTTATACGATGGTATTACACAACGAATTCTAACTTTTCGATTAAAGCGCCTTACTGTGGACAAATTGACTAAAACTGTCCGGTCATTAAGAGTCTTATCCCCACAACAGAAGTTTCCAGACCTGTATATATGACCGCGGCCATATTAATCTTTAGAAAATTTCAATTATCTTCAGATGCAACGTAAATATTTTAAGATTAAATGATGGGATCGGTATTAAGGTCCTTAAATTTATGGTTTATTCGCGCTTTATAAGAATATTGAAAAATAAATATAGTGTTATGTTTTAAAAAATACTTATAACCTTGAAATTTTGCAAAAAAAACAATCATGAGAAAAATCTATTTTCACCATTATGTGTACCCTTGAAATGGTGTAACTTTGCCTTGAAAAGATTTTTTATATAGCGATAAATAAAGCAGATGTTAGGTGATCCTATTTATCTGGTCCACTTTGTATATGATATATATACATTTACACGTATTGTATACGCACATATGCGCTGATAGAGATGATATTAAGTGAAAATTTGACATCGGAATAATACGGACTCAGCTGTCACTTTCTTGAATAATTTTAATGTATAGTTTTGTAATTTAAAACGTGACGTTAAGAGATGATGTCCGAAAGAGATTATGCACCACTTAGTGCTGCTTGTGTACGTTCTCTTAATGATAAACTTTATGAAAAACGAAAAGCAGCTGCTTTAGAAATAGAAAAGTAAGGTTATATTTCTTGTTTACTTGTTTATAATATTATTTATTCTTGACATTTATTAATAATATTTTATTCCAGAATGGTAAAAGAATTTGCTGCACACAATAATACCGTTCAAATAAAACGATTATTAAAAGTATTGGGCCAAGATCTTGCTACATCACAAAATCCGCATACACGAAAAGGTGGTTTAATAGGTCTTGCAGCAATAGCAGTAGGATTGGGAAAAGATACTGGTCAATATATAGAAGATTTAATTCACCCTATCCTAGCTTGTTTCTGTGATTCTGATTTACGTGTAAGATATTATGCTTGTGAAAGCTTATACAATGTAGTGAAAGTAGCAAGAGGTGCTGTATTGCCACAATTTACAGATATTTTTGCAGCACTTAGTAAATTAGCTTGTGACTCAGAACAAAGTGTAAAAAATGCTACTGAGTTACTTGATAGACTAATGAAGGTAATTTAAAATTGTGGAATACACAGCATATATAATATAAAATTATTTATCTTAAACACTATTTCAGGATATTGTAACTGAGAGTGGTCTATTTGATCTAGTTGGATTTATGCCTTTATTACGAGAACGCATTTATACTAAAAATCCATTTGGTAGGCAGTTTGTAATAGCTTGGGTGTCTGTCTTAGATGCTGTCCCCAACATGGATTTTATCATATTTTTGCCTGAAATTCTTGATGGTTTATTTAGAATATTAGAGGATCCAATGCCAGAAATTAAGAAAGTTACAGACACAGTTCTGGGTGAATTTTTAAGAAGTATAAAGGCTAGTCCTGGAAGAGTAGATTTTCCAGGAATGATAAATATCTTAATTACACATGCCCAAAGTACAGATGAATTATTACAATTAACAGCAATTACATGGATTAAGGAATTTGTACAATTATCAGGTCCTCTTATGCTTCCTTATATGTCTGGTATTCTTATAGCAGTATTACCATGTTTAGCATATGATGGAGATACTAGGAAAAGTATTAAAGAAACTGCAACACAAGTGAATATGAACTTGATGAAATTAATAACTATGAAAAATAAAGAAGTTGTATATAATGCTAGTGAAACTGGTGCTCAAACTCAAAAAGGTAAAATTATATTTTCTTAAAATCTTCTAAAAAGTTCTAAAATACTTAAAGAATGATCATAATAAAAAAACTGACTTTTTCAGATTCTAGTCAAACTTATTCCCTAGCTGAAAGTTTAGATTTATCTAGTGTTGTTGAAGTGTTAACAAAACACTTAATGTATATATCAGTCCAAACAAAAGTTGCTGTTTTAAAATGGATTCATCATTTGTTCATAAACATTCCACATAAAATGTTTAATCATATAGAAAATTTGTTCCCAATTTTAATGAAGTCTTTAAGTGACAATTCAGATGAAGTGGTGCAACAAACATTAGTTGTAATGGCTGAAATAATTAGCTCAAAATCACCTGAAGCAGCAATTCCAGATTCAAATGCAGAAATGCAAAACAAATATTTTACAAAATTTATTGTAAATTTATTAAGAATATTTTCAACAGACAGACATTTATTAGAAGAAAGAGGAGCTTTTATTATTAGAGAATTATGTGTATTATTAAGTGCTGAAGATATTTATAAAACATTAGCAAAAATATTGTTGGAGGAACCAAATTTAAATTTTGCATGTACAATGATACAAACTTTAAACGTTATACTATTAACAAGTTCAGAATTATTTGATTTGCGCAATAAACTTAAAGATTTAGATTCTGTAGTGAGTATACTTTAAATATTATTTACATATTTAAATGTTTTATATATTTATATGTTTTAAACTATATGTGTTCTTATAGGAAAGTTGCGAATTGTTCAAATGTTTATATGTATCCTGGTGTCACAATCCTGTTGCAACTGTAGCACTATGCCTTTTATCGCAACATTATGAACATGCATGTAATATTATTCGATCATTGTATCCTTTATTATCGTATTATATCAAACTTTAAAATTAAATTTTTCTAATCTAATATTTCTTAATTAAAAATAAATTAGCGAAAATATAGAAGTAACTGTCGAATTTCTTACTGAAATAGATAAATTGGTACAACTGATCGAGTCTCCAATATTTACTTGTAAGTATATTGAATTATTGTGGTATTTAAATTATATTTACAGAAAAATAATGCATTTTAGATTTGAGATTACAACTTCTAGAAAGGGAAGAAAATGATGCTTTAGTATATGCACTTTATGGTCTGCTTATGATTCTTCCTCAAAGTGAAGCATATGCAACTTTACAAAGACGTTTAGCAGCAATTCCACCAACAACAAAATCTATACCAAAAACAGTATCGAGGCCAAAATCATTTAAAGATACATTTAATTTCCCTGAATTATTGAAACATTTTCACACTACTCAAGAACAACATAAAGAACAAAAACGTAAACTGCGATTAACAAATTTAACAGAAAGAAATACAAATCATGCAGACATATAAATAACATTTTTATAATATTAAATTTTAAATAATTATAAATAATAATTTATGTGATAGTAAACTTGTGTATATGTATATATACACAGATGGATACATACTTTTAAACTTTGTTATTGTATGAATTACTTGTCAAAAGAAATTTACACATTTTTATGATATTTTCTTTTTATTACAAAATTATGATATATTATCAAAATAAATTGTTTTTTCATAATATTTAATATATACAGTTAACTTTACAATTACTATTTATTGGCTTTGTACATATAAGTACATCAAAACGATAAATAGAATAAATGTATTGGTATTTACAGTCTTTTCCTCATTAAAAAAATAGTAAAATTTATGAAACATTTTGCTAGAGTGATGTATACTCTGAATCATCTGTATCATCTAGACTATCAAGCTTTGATATACGGTCAAGTTGATCTATAAGTAAATCATTTTTATATAGAATCATTGCAATTCGTTCCTGCATGACACACATGTTCTTCCATTTTTTTGTACTTTCTTGAGCGGGTAAATTAGTTTTTTCAATAGTTCTTAATTTCTCCGGAAATGTGTCTATTAAATGTAAGAAATTCTCATAACGTTCCTTGCTTTCATGGGACAAGCGATAAGAATACGTTTCTAATATATGTTCATAATTATCTACATCTTTGTCTAAGATTTGAATTTGTAGGAAAACCGTTTGTGCCATTTTATACCAATCAGCAACACATTCAGATCGGCTTATCATAGATGGTACACAAAATGTTTCAAGAAGATTCTTTATTCTTTGTCCCGTTGATGTAACCTGAAAATAAGTGGAGAGAGATTAAAAATAAATATTGGTTTTCTTTTTATAATGCTCTGCTTTCTTGCCTACATGATATGAAGATATCTATATTGAAAAAATACCTTTATTCGTTCCAGAACATGAAACTGTTCATCATTGTATGTAAGGCCACGAGTAGCTCTGTCTCTTAATAAATGTTGCCAACCATCTCGTAAACGGTCAACTAAAGTTGATGCCTTTTGGCTCGCTTTGTTGGCCCATGGACACCACAATCCACGAATAATATTGTCCCATTCACCACGCAGACTACCTTCCTTCATGTACCTATATTTGAAATAATAAAACCAATTTTATTCAAATGGTATAAATCATTCTTATTAGACAAACCAAGAGAGAATGCTAACAAATATTAATCACCTCTGATGAAGCTGCACTACCGCAGGTGCTAATTCAGTCAAAAGTTCTTTACTTTTCAAATCCAATTCTTTTTTCCAATTCTTCATTTCTAAAGTGTTTTGACTTCCAAGCTTTCTAAAAATTTGCCAAGCAAGATTTTCACTTCTTTCTATTGCTATAACTGTATCTTCTATAGCTTTTGTAAAATCTTTGGAATGTTGACATTTTTCTAATAATCTTGTGAGTTCTGTTGAGACAAGTCCACTGAAAGCTTCGATCGCATCCTGTGACAGTTTACTACACAATACTAGTTTGTCGATTCTTCTTTTGCAAACATAGCCTACAGAACAAGCTACTTTTGCTTGACTAGCATCATTTTCAACAGACACTAAATTTGCAAATACTGGGAATTTAGGTAATTCTGAATCCACAGGCAAATCAACATTATTGTTTTCTTTAGAAAATAACATTAATGGTTTGCTCTCAGATGTATTAGGATAACCTTTTCCAGGAGTACATTCTTCGACAATATTTGTTAAAAATGTATCTCCAAAAAGAATTATCTGAGCATGAGGTGCAATGTCAGTTTGATCTTGTATATGTACTTGAAGCGCTGTCAACTTTTCTTCAAGATGCAGGAAGACTTTTATGAGACTCCCTTTATGCATGTTAAATATGTGTATACGTTTTCTGCAAAGAGTATCAGTTACTTCTGAAAAGAATCGTTCAAAACTCCACATTTTTTGGGGATCAACTTCTAGTAAACCAGCTAATAACGGCGTTACAATTTTTTTTAAACCAATACTCAGCTGACAATTTTGTGGTAATTCTCTATTCCATTCGATAGGTCCACTTTCAGAAGTTTGTACACCAGATATAACACCAGATGCTTTTTTTGTAATAATATAAAACATTGTTTCTTTATTCCTACGACCACCAAACGGTCTAAATGGTAAATTTCCTGTAGCTACATGATACAATGTCACACCTATAGACCACAAATCTACAGTTGCCCCAAAGGTTTTGCCAACAGGTTTACGTAAGACTGCACGTTCATATATATCTGGATGTAAATATTCCTCCGTACCATACAAAGATACAAATTGCTGATCTTCTTGCAATTCTCTGGCAGCACCAAAATCAGTAAGTTTATAAATCGTACTACCATCATCAGCAATGAATTTCATTATATTACCTATAAGAATAGTAATAATTTATGACTTTATTAAACAGATAGATATATCATATTTTTCAAACTTATATGTTTATATTTTTATATTATATAATTTCCTACCTGGTTTCAAATCTCTATGTACTAAATTATTATCGCGTAAATGTTTCATTCCAGCAGTTAAATGTTCCAAGACTAATAAAAATTCGCTCTCTGCTAGCCCATAAGTATTTTCTGGATCGTCTAAGATGTTGAAGAGACTGCCTCCGGTACAAAGCTCCATAACAATTACCGTTCCACGTCCATCTTGCTCTTCTTCAATTGCTAACAGTTGAACGATATTTTCATGATTTACTTTTTTAAGAACTTCAAATTCTCGCATCTGTACATCATGTGGCCGCATATGACTGAGCTGATTGAACGTTTTAACCGCGACGGGTTCCCCGTTGTTTTTATTCACACCTTGAAAAACTGCACCAGTTGCACCTTTCCCAAGAACGCTAGTTGTACACCATACAAAATTTGTCGATCCACGTAAAAAAGACATTTTTAAACTTTTCGGAGCTTATACAAAATTTGTGAGTTTGAAAATTTGACAAGCAGTTTAACCTATTTTATGATTGACAAATTTTAAAACTACAATTCTCCCGTACGTATTTATATATATTATACATCTGTAAACTTTCTACTTTTCAGGATTATTCTTAATCGTTTCATAACACGTTACATGAAAATTTATGCGAATGATTAATAATGCACTCTTGTCAGTGATCAGCAACTTTCGAATAAAGTACATATGTATCGGTACAATTGTACAACTTGTTATTCAGTGTGTGCAGGAGCGTAACAGTACTTCCAGATCCTCGGCCTTTCATGCAGTGACAGATAGTAATAAATAATAATTCTTATTAAAAGTATATAATGTTTAGCGAGATCTATATTATGTTATCAATCAAATTCATATAACAGTAAAAGTGCATAAAAATTAATAACACAACAAATTAAATGGTTTCGTGTATTATATCGCGTGACATAAATAATGTATATATACAAAGATGGAAAAAAGACTCATAAAACGTTACATGGGTAAAGGAGCTATTGCTGTCTATCGTCCGCTGTCATGCGACTCACGCGTTGCTATATTGTTTTATTTGCATGTGGTGGCACTTTCGGCCAATACGCGTATTTAACTCTACGGTCTGTCAAAAACAACCAATCAGATCAGTATTCTTTCCAGAAAACCTCTTTTCATCTCTGCTACGTATGCGATTGTCATCAAAGTAAAGGCGTTTTTAAAGATTTCAAGGTTACTTCTATTTCTTTATTAAATTATATATTTTTTCTACATCGATCGATGCGTTCTTTATCCTCTATAAAAACATACTGTGGTGCTTGTATACAGAAGCGATTAACTTAAAAGATATTTTAACCACAAGTTAACAAAACTTTTCATACGAAAGACAAGGGAAACATAAATTGGTTCTGCGTTTCTTTGTCTTTTATACGATAGATTGTATGAAATTAAAGTTAAAGCATCTTTCAGACGAATCGTTTAGACCCTATACTTTTATCAGTTGCGATATACACTCTGTATAGAGATACACCCTCTGAAATTTCCTCTCTGATTTTGTATGATTAAATAAGTTGAATGAAAATCCATAATAAACCTTGATAACTTTTACGATAACGTAGAGTTATTGAGAAGAAGATATGCAATGCATGATGTAAACATTAAATCATTGCAACATTATTAACGTTGAATTAAGAATATTGGATTAAGAAATATGAATCGCAAGAAACAGAGTTTAGACGAACTCGTCCGCATATACTTCTCAGCTATATAATTTAATTATCAGTAATTAAACAAGAAGAATGTCCTACGAAATATAATATTACTTGTGACAAAGTTATTACAGTTCTTTATTAAGTATATTTCAATAATTTTATAATTATTCAAATTAGTACAAAAAATGATTATACTTCGTTCTTTATCGTAGATATCTTATAATTTTGTTAGATCAAACACCAAATTATAAATTTTCTGAAATGTACAGAAAATTCTTTTATTGTAATACTCCTTACCTCTATCAACAATTTCATGTTTCATCGTACGTTAAAGCTTGATAAGTGACATAGAAGAAAATTGAACGTACGTCGTACGTGTTCTATTCGGTATTAGCGAAACGCTTAACCCTTCTCCTTACAGATTCAGGGGGTTAATAAGAGGGACCGAACGAATATCGTGCTTTCAGTCTGCGTACAGCGCAGAGCTACGTACATATATTAACGCATTGTTAAACGTTCTTTGCGTCTTTATCGTACAGGAAACGATACTTGCCATTTAATGGGCGAACAAGCGCTAGGTCTTGAATAAGCGTTAAGCATGTTCGCGAATATAGTTTGTCGAAACTAAATGTTAGAAACAGTGTGACTATACGAGATACGTACGATGGGTAAATTGGTGTTTTTGGTGCTGTTTGTTTATTCTGTGGGAATTTCACGCTACTGCGAAACTACGTCGACTCCAAATCGGTAATTGTAGCCGATTAAATTCTATGAATTCAAATTCAAGATAACGATCAGATTATCGATCGCGACAATGTCTTAGTGGACGCGTTAGACGTCGATAACTTTACGAGAAGAATATGCCGTCTTCAAGTACTAACTAATTGCGCGTATAATTTTCGTAAAGACTAGATAATATATAGAAGAAAGATAAGAAGATGATAGATAGAATATAAATAAAGTATAAATGAAAAAAATATTTAATATATAATATTCAGAAGAAAAACTGTGCGATTGTTTGATAGAATCTCCAAGCTTGATTTCTAAAAAGATATCAACTTTCTTACTTAGTTACGATATTTGGTAATATACAGTGGTATGCCGATAATCTTTAACGTATATAAATTTGATCGTAATATTACGTCGTTAAACATACGTATGCACTGCAGGGGTTGCAGAACAAGACGAAAAATAAAGTTCGTAGCATATTATTTTGCATTTGTGCTAGCTCTATTTTGTTTTTAGGGGATATGTGTTTATGGCACCGAAAAGATTATTAGCCGGCGAAACCGAAAGCGGCTGTTTGTCTTTACACAATTTGGAACTACCGGCTCATGTTCTTCTCGAGCTAGTGCCCACGATAGAAAATCAAGTATTGGCTCGTACTAGCGCCGTTGTAAAAACAGGTAAATACACTTGTAATTGAACGAAGAACTGCAAACCAAAGAATATTGCAAGAGTAACGATAATCTTCAAAGAATTACGTGCGCGCCATTATTAGTTACTTAAAAAATTCTTGTCATACGAAGAAACAAAGTTCAATTTTTCAAGTTTTAAATTAATAATTATTAAAAGATTATTCACGCGTTACATCGTTAGTTGTCTTGATAGATGTTTGTAATTTGTATATACTCGTCTTTATTGTACTGCGAGAATAGATTCACAGTTCTTTGAGATCCAATCTAGACCTTTGACATCACATTGTGTATGTACGTTATACATATTATGTATGTACTCAAGATCATCGGTATCATTTCGATAAGCGACCTCCGTCAATGGCATGCATAAACTATATATGAAATTTGCAAGATGTATCTCAATTTATATTAATTTATACGAATTTATATTATTTATTAATTTAACGAAATGTTGATGAGTTGTTAATATAGAAATACCATTGCGTTAAATTATTACTGATTTTGATTTTAAACGTTAAACACGCAATTCTTCAATTAAAATTACTATTAATGAATTTTACTTAATTTTACGTAATCTTTGTTGCGATAACGAGTAAGCACAAAACTATCAAGATGTAAGAGTGCTTAGGTGTACAGTAACATAGAAGATAAAGATTTTACTAATAAAGATCGTTCCAAATTCTACGCTTTTACTGCTTAAGGGGAAAGATGATATTTGGAACAACGTTTTACGGTATAAAAGAATATTTCGAATAACTCGTTATTTTGTAGTTAATTTACAATTGTCTAGCTACGCGAAAAATGACGTAGAAACTACAAAATAATCAAAGTTTCGACTTTCAAGAAATTCTTTTCCTATCCTCTTGGTTTTCATTTTCTCCCTTATCTCTGTAGGTGTTTTCATCTCATATCGGACTCTTTAAACAAATCGTAAATTGAAATTGTCGCTTCCTGCGGGGGGACTGAATTGGCCGACTCCCTCTCTGGAGAGGAAATAAGCAATCGCTAGAATATATACATGAGAAACCCATTTATATTATTATATACGGGATGAACAAATTTAATCCTATTATTATTGAGAAAACTTTAGTATCAAATGTTTTTTAAAGCTCGTATGGGCAACTGTAGGAACAACGATTATCTAAATCGACGTGTAATTAAGCAGCTAATTGTTTGCAGCCTTTCTTGGTATAGCAATTTAACGATTAAGGATGTCCTTTTGCGCGAATGCATTTATGTCAGACGAAGACGATTGCTTCGATGTTGCAAGCTAACATGGCAAATAATCATATATTACATTTTCAAACTTAATATTATAAATTGTAAGCACCAGTTCAATCCCAAAACTTTCTTTCCTGATGTTATCTACGAATTTCCCTTTTTCAGGTACAGAAACATGCCTGCACTTAACAGTACCGCAGACTGCTTCCAGAACCGCAAGGCTCCGATTAAAAATCAAATTCGACAAGTATCCCGATTACGTCGTGGTATCGGAATCAACCGTAGAGATCGAGGATGATTCTTTGATCACCTTCGTAGAAACCGATAAACCGACCTACAAGCCCGGTCAAGACGTTAAAATCAGAATTCTTATGCTTATGCATGATTTAAAACCGTCGCAAAAATCGGTGAGAAATTACTTCGTTCCAAATTTTTCATTAGATTTCTATTGCTTGCCTGAAGTTATCGTTTCGTCGTTACTTTGAATATGTTTCGAAATTTTCGTTGCTCGCAGATTCCAGAAGTATGGATCGAAAGTCCATCGTTAGTGAGAGTAGCGCAATGGACGAACATAAGCACGGAGAACGGGATGGCTCAGTTGACGTTTCCTTTGTCTCCGGAACCAACCTTGGTAAAATCGAAACGTCTATGGAGAAAATAATTAAATGCGATCAAGTTAAAGAGAAAGTTAGAAAGAACCGAATACTTCGAATCAAAAGATAGAAAGAACAAATCGACTAAACGAGAAAATAATTGTTTCAAAGACTAAAGACAAGTTGCTATTTTGTTAGATAAGAAAAATAAGAATATGATGGTTTTCTCTATGCTTAAATAATTTTATATAAACCCTACGTGTAATTTATGTAACAGGGAACGTGGAACATAAAAGTAATGAAAGAAAGAGAGTATTCTAAGTTGATTCACACTACTCGATTTGAAGTAGAGAAATACGTTCTGCCAAAATTTCAAATAACCATCAATTCACCACAATATATTCTTGCGGATGTGGAGAACGTGACTTGGAACATCTGTGTCAAGTATCGTTATCGTATCTTTACCATAAAATTTCAAATATTATGAACAACGTTGCTAAGCTATTACATTAATGCGTAAATCGTATTATACATTAAGATTAAATAATGATTAACATTACAGATATAGTTACGGTAAACCTGTGAAAGGTAATCTATTGCTGAAGTTAACTCCGCAAACGCCAAGTTGGAGAAGATTGCCCAATCTTCCGGCAATACGTTACGAAACGGAAGTACGTATACACGAGCCGTTTAATGCAAAAGTGGTGTAAGTAAAAAAATGCTGGTTACCGAATAACGAGGAATAGAGTAAGAGTTCCATAAGGAAGATCGTTGCTTATTCCGCCATCCACCAAGAAACTAACGAATATATACTTGTTCTCGAGATTTGCAGCTAAACCAAACAGGCAAAAGATCGACCTATACCACTTTTGCATCAAACGGGCCATACATTTTTCTTCTATCGTATTCATTTTGATTATCGAAGTGGAAAGGTATATCAAAGACGAAATAAATATTTTAGCTCGATAAACCGGATGGTTGCACCGAATTTGTTCTTTCTGGAACGGTTCTTGGATTGGCGCATTGGAAAATGGATCCGAACAATATCGTTCTCATAGCCGAATTCACAGAAGCCGGGACTGGTGTAGTAGAAACTACGATTAGTAGAACCGTGGTGATGCACGAAGCACTGAAATTAGAATACGAGAATTATACACCTAAATACTTCAAGTTCGGTTTACCTTATCATGGAAAAGTGAATTTTTATCTCATGCTTATGTTACTCGAATATAATTTTTAATCTGTCAGTGGTAATAATTACCTTATTTAAATCGTATCTTTTTATGATAGTTACGAGTTTTGCGACACGACGACACGCCCGCTCCGAACGAAAAAATTCAAATTTGCCTAAAAGTACGTGGAAAAATCGAATGGGACAAAGATGTTGTAGAATGTCGTGATTTTATGTCATCGCCTGATGGTTTCGTCGATTTTGTCGTACCACCGCAACATAAAAATATCGTTTTGTTAAGCTTTGTCGCCACCGCCGTTGATTATCCGACAACCTATTATCCACCAGACCAACGTTGGAAAGTAAGTAACATTGATAGTAACTTATTAATATTGCTACTAACTATCGTTAGAGACTTATCAATCCTAATAACATTTTATGTTTATAAACATTCAGATTTTAATTTCTCATAAATGTTGGTCTCATATACAATTTATTTCAGGTTTTCATGAATCAACCATCAGCATCTACCACCGTAAATCCTTGGTATTCTCCGTCCGATAGTTACTTAACGGTAGCTCGGGGAAATCAACCGATCACGTGTGGCGAAAAGTATTCCTTTAACGTTATGTATACGACACCCCCTAACATGAGTGAATCCATTTCTTTCCATTATTCGATCAATTCCAAGGGAGGTATTTTAATATATGGACACGTAAAGCACAAACCTAATCGGGATACGGTGTTGAATTATTTTGAATTTCACAATTTATTGGGTTCTATTGAATCTTTTGCTAACAAAACGGAGCAGGAAGCTATAGTACACAGGTAAATTTTTCTAATATTTTTATACTACGATTTCTAAATTGTGTCATCGATAATTCGTTAGCTCTCAGCTAAAAAATATATATTTTTTAGATTCCCATTAAGCGTTAAAGTAACGCCAAGCATGGCTCCAGTTTCGGAATTGCTACTTTATTACGTACGATCAGATGGTGAAATTGTCGCAACAACTTACACAATAGAAGTTGGCCACTGTTTTGAGAACAAAGTAAAAACCGCATGGCATACTGATGTTCAAACACCAGGATCGGCGACTCAGTATCACGTGGAAGCTGCTCCTGGATCGCTTTGTGGAATCTCTGCAGTAGATAAATCGACCCTATTTTTGGGTAAATCGAAATCCAATCTGATCAGTGCCACTCAAACGTTCGACCAGTTGAGAAGATTTCATCCAACTCCAGAGCCACATTTTCTATCGGCAATTCATTGCAAATGTACGTCCTTGAATTATTTATAACTTTGATATAATTATTGACGTAATTTGTAATATTAAATTTGAATCGTACAGCAATGGCATCAGAAGGAACGAACGAAGAGATCAATCATTTTCCAGGATTTACCGAATTGCGAAAAAGGAGAAACACGAAATACAACGTAATATACAACAAAAGGGTTAACTATGTGGACGCTGTACAAGCTTTTGTCGTAAGATTTTTTGCGTATGCGTTCATCCCTTTAACCTCTAGACACTCTAAACGATTCGATCTTGATTTTCATAGGACTTTGGAGTGATTGTAATGAGCGATCTCGTATTACAAACACGACCATGCCCGTGGATGTACATGGAACACACAGACATGTTTCTTGCCTCCCATGTGTCTTCTTTCAAGTCCTTCCATTCTGGCGAGTTTTTGCTAATCTTTCTTATTACTAACGAATTTAATCTCGTGTAACAAAGTACGAAAGGTACGCAATGCCATCGTTTCCCTTCAGTTTTTTACGAACATAAAGATATCGTAGGTCATTTTCTGTTTTTAAAAAATTCCATTTACTTGGCATGTGTAATGCATGTGCAAATAAAAGAAAAGAAATCGGGTGTAAGTTTGTACGAATCGATGAGATATACATATATGTATATTTACAGAACTAGAATAAACGAAAGACGTTCTTCGATCGTTCGTCCAAGCTGACGATTGCGAAGAAAACAATTGCGACCTATGCATTCGCAAAACTAGTGGATTTTAAATTCAAAGCTTCACGCTCCATGCTTGCAAAACTTCTTTATGGAAGAAAGCGACTAAGTATAAAAACATTGAAATTTTTAACTTGTCCAATAACAGATGCTGTTGCTGCTGCGGCCATGGACCCAGGAGTAGAATATGTTGACCAAAATCCGGCTCAGACGGCTACACTTAGATCATATTTTCCTGAAACGTGGTTGTGGGAATTGGTGCCTACTGGGTATGATTGAAATACATTTTAAGAGCGTACTGAATATTTCGAGAGTGCTAACAATCCTTCTTATATGTCTTCTTGTGATAAATACGTTACTTGTTGATCACGATCAAGATTCGATCAGATTTATTATTATAACTATATATTTAATTATTTTTCATAGGAAAGAGGGCAAAGTAACGATAGAACGTACACTTCCGCACACCATCACCGATTGGGTTGGATATACAACATGTATTTCGCCGGTTCACGGTCTTGGAATAGCCCCTCCGACCACTATAACAGCATTCCAATTGTTCTTCCTGGATTATAGTTTACCGTACAGCATAAAACGTGGAGAAATAATGCGTTTCAAAGTGTCCCTTTTCAATTACATGCATCACAGTTTACCTGTAAGTGCATCGTTGTAAGTTCGTCTATAACACAGTGGCGGATCCAGAAGCCTTTCTGAGGAAGAAGTAACAAAAGGTGTAAAAGTACATATATAAGTACATTTTTGAACCTTATTTTACAAGATATAAATTTGCTTGTAATTTTTATTTTAATGTTTCTATCTTGTACCATATCTAACTAGTTTTTCAAACTGTGACATAATATTTTTATATTTTATTAATCTTGAGGAGAGGACAGGCGACCGCGCTACTGCCCTCACTACTGCACTCACTTTGAATCTGCCACTGTTATAACAAATAAATTCTTAAGTACTAAAAGATATGAATTCTCTTATGCATGAAATTTCATATTTTTAAATATACTTTCTAATAGATTGGTTTTAGGCGTATACCGTCTACCGAAATTGCATTTTATTTCAAATAATTTTCCCAACTCCAAAATCCATGTATTTAATAATTTGTTTCATTTATTAATATACAGGTAAAAATTAAAATGGAAGAAGTAGAAGGAATTGATTTGCATTCGTCGAATTCTATCGCCTCGTTCTGTGTAAAACCACGAGACAGTATTGTCTATCAGTACATTTTGAAACCACGAGTAATCGGAGAAGTTAACGTAACAGTTGCCGCTTTCATAGACACTGATTTTCCTGAACCATGCGGACCAGAGACTGTGGTATTTACGCGGTAATTAAGAATAAATAAATAGCTCGTACTGTCAAATAGTAAAAAAAAAAAAAAGAAACTTCCTAATAGGAAGTAAGAATAAATTTTAACGATACAAAGATAAGAAATAGAAATTAATAATAAACAAATAACTAATCTATTCATATTTAAGGAACGTAATGCCTGATCTATTCATGTTTAAGGGACGTAATCATGAAACCGATTCTAATTCTACCCGAAGGTTTCCCCATGGAAGAAACGAAATCTACGTTGATTTGCCCGATGGATTTCAGCGATGATTCCGCGTTCATGTGGGAATTGACATTGCCTGAAGATGCGGTGCCGGATAGTGGGAGAGCGTATTTAAATTTGATAGGAGACATCTTAGGTCCGGCACTCGAAAATTTAGATAAACTTGTACAATTACCAAAAGGTTGCGGTGAACAAAATATGGTACTGTTTGTTCCAAATATTCACGTGATTAAATATCTGGATGTGATCGGAATCGATAATCCCGAACTTCGTACGAAAGCGATTAGGAATATGGAAAAAGGTATCGTTACATATTTTTAAGAAAGAGGAATATTTTTTAGCAAGAACGATTAATGTACTTGATTGAAATTTGTTTTATAAAATTGAAAAAAAACCTTCCATTTTTTATTGATCAGTTAAGGCAGTATTAACCGTTTTTATTACATATTGAACTTAGGATACCAGAGAGAGCTAACGTACAGACATGTGGATGGTTCTTATTCTGCGTTTGGAAGTAGTGAAAGCTCTATATGGCTGACTGCATTCGTATTAAAATCATTTGCTCAGGCTGCAACCTTGATTCATATCGACGAACAGGATCTTAAGCTATCTGTTAGCTGGATCACATCGCAACAATTGGAAAATGGTTGTTTCCCCGTAATAGGCACTGTCTTTCACAAACAGATGAAGGTTCGCCAAATTTTCAACTGTTCGAATGTCTCAATAAATTGCAACAAGTTTTACTTTAGGGCGGCCTTGAAGAATACGATGGCTTGTCATCAGGAATAACAGCATACATCCTAATTTCTTTGCTCGAATCTGGTGTTCCTTTGTCATCGTCTGTTGTTAATAATGCCCAGAGTTGTTTGGAAAAGGGAACAGCTAGTGGTCACAATAATCTACACACTACGGTTCTCACTACATACGCGTTAGCATTATTGGGAGATCCAAAGGCCAATTCCAGCATGACATCTTTGATGAATCTCGCTACACGCTACAAAGTGAGAATGAACATATATAATCGATCAGGAAATATATCTTATTTCTAAACTTTTTTCTTTTCTATTTGATACTTAGTTAAAATATATCTATAATTACGATTTTATTATTCTTAATACTTGATCTTTTTACGTTATAGAATCTAGTTTGGTGGGAGGATAAAACTAAGCCTTCAATCGGTCTAAGCATCGAAATGACTGCATATGTCATTCTTACCTTACTGAAATTAGGTGATGGACATTTGATTGAAGCCTTGAAAGCCGTTCGCTGGATATCAAAGCAAAGAAACGCCGAAGGTGGATTTACGTCCACTCAAGACACGGTTGTTGGACTGGAGGCTCTTACGAAATATGCTATGACTGTACAACATAGAAATATCGATTTGTCTGTTCTTGTCACTGCTAAGGAAGTGGATTATGTCTACAAATTGCATAACGAAAATCGTATGGTTCTTAAGCAAATTCGTTTATCTGTTTTACCAACTATCGTAGAAATCTTTGCTCAAGGCAAAGGATGTGTTTTAGTACAGGTAAAATAAATGTCTTTATCTTTATTCAAGAATACAGGAACTTTGCTACGAACTCTGTATATAATTATTTACTTGCAATTTCTTTTTCGTTGCAAATTATATAAACATTGCGTTTCAATTTTAGAGCAATCTTAAATACAATGTCCCGCATAGTACCGGTTCAGATGCTTTTGATCTTTCGGTGAGAGCCCGTTCCGTTAGTCATGGAAACGAATGCTCGTTACAAGAAATTACAATCTGTGCTCGATATAAGCTGGCAGATGAGGAAAGTAACATGGCTTTGCTAGAAATTGGAATGATAAGTGGTTACGTGCCTGATCGAGCGAGTCTTCACTTGTTATTAGATCCATCTTCAAGTAAATTCACTCTCTTTCCTATTACAAATTGAATTAACGGATAATAATACGATATTAATTGAAATCTATTCATAAATTGCAGAAGTTAAACGATTCGAGGAAGACCAAGATACTATGACGATTTATTTTGATAAATTAACTGGACAAAATACTTGCGTCTCGTTTAGAATAATACAGGAGTATTTTGTCGATCATCTTAAGCCAGCAAACGTGAGGCTTTACGATTACTATCAGCAAGAGCTTACCGTATCCACTGTAAGTCCAGACGATTTCTATTCAATTTTAATTAGAAAAAAAAAGATGTAACGATTGATAGAATAAATGCTTTCAGAATTACACAATCGCTTCAATTTGTAGCAGCGCGGAACCAGTCGATGAACAAACAACGCCAAATCAACTATCTACTATGAAGCAATACAAAGAATTTAATACCAGTCCGGTGAATTCCTCTTTCTTCGTCGTCAATCATGAACTAGCAGTGCCAGATGGAATAGAGGGACCAATTCCAGTTTATATGAAACCGGATGCCTATGATAAAACAGAAATGGCTATCACTACCAATGGATCACCTGATTTAACACCGACATTTACAACGGAAGACCAAACTGTATCAACTATACAAATAGAGAATGAAGAACCTGTACAGGTATTTATATACATTTCAAACTTTTTTAATCGTTCCAAACGACTTGCGAATAATTAGTCAAATAAAATTTGTCAAACAACGAAAAATCGAAGAAAATAAAAAGATTCGTCGAACTATCGATAGAGACAATTTCTTACAGGTGGAGCCAGACATTGAAATAAAGAACACTACAACAATCGCCGAGACGAATATTCCGTGTAAGTAAAATGTATTTTACAATCTACAACAGTTACACGTACAATTATCGTTTCTCACGTTACATGTTACTTTAGTGCCAACGGGAGTAAACCAATCATGTCCCGTATGTATGGAGTTACCGTCAAACATTAGCGATGTTTATTGTTCGGCAAGTAGCGCGGTTAAAGTAGCAATCAGACGACTTCGCAAAGTGAGATTGCTGCTAGACTTGCATTCATCCCGAGAAGTTCAACGTCTTCGTGCCACGGTCGAGTTCACTTTAAGCCCAAATTGTTCCTGTTTACAGTTAGATAACCGTACGTAACGTACTAAGAGACGGGGTACACATTGATAAGTTAAACCACCATACCTCGATACACATAACACGTACACCGTTTTACAATGTATATTTAGTATAAAAAAATATTTTCTTGCAGCTGGAAGTTTTGCATTAATCATAAACAAGGATAACGACTTTCTTGCATCCGGGGATCAGAAGCAAACACTGAACGATTCGTTTCATATATATGGTTTACCAATGGTAAGCGGTATGCCTTGCAAATTGGCCGAGGCACGAGCCTCTTGTTTCAATGAAGAGAACATTCAATGCACGTACGAAGATCCCTCGGTTTACGGTTAGATTTAGTATACCTATCTTAATGTGTTTAATGCGCAAAATGTTTGAAACCGATTGTGTAAATTTCGATTACAAGGATATAACACTGTATGTTCTGTTTTCTTTTTCAACTGAACTAATTTCGCGCAGGGTATATACATGAATCTTTACTCTTTTCATTTTCTGTTTTTTTTTTATCTACAAATATATCAGTTACATAATATGTAAGTAATCATAGGATAAGCTATAGTCCACGTGAAAACATAAACGAACATCATCGTCGCAATTAGTTATATATGTATCAGGGAATGGAAAGTTCCTCTTTTTTTATATATATTGTGAATAAAGTTTTCAATATAGTAAATTGATTAATTTATTCCTTCGTAATTTTATATATATGTATATGTATATATATGTATATTGACAAGTGAACACGCAAAAAAGCGAATATCGGTTTTTTGTTTGTTATACTTTTATTTATTTATTCTTTGTATCTGATCTGCTACTGAAATAATTATTACAAATTAACAATCACCTCTCGAACTTTTTACTACATTAAATATTATTTTATTACAGCAGATTTTACGGTTATCTATTTTATTATTACGGCTCTTTTTATTTATCATACTAAGTGTTTGTCATTTAATGCTGATGGAATTGAAACATTTTCTCTTTCTATCTTTTTGCACAGCTACAGAGAATATTTGTTATAAAGCTATCGATCTTTCTTCTCTTTCTTTCTTTCTTCGTCCTTCTTTTTTTATTGTTATTTATGTAATTTCCTATGTTCGACTTCAGCATTAAATACCAAATCGCATTATCACTGGAAATGTGTTCGCTATTTATCCACATTTGTAAACGGTAAAATGCTTGCTCGAAATAAATAAGACTATTTGCACTGTTCGCTAGAGAAACTAACCGTAGCGACGCTTCACTAAAGTAAAATGCAAAACCTAACACCTGCATCAGGAATGAAAGGAACGATTTTTGAATGTCTATAAATTGGCAGTAGCGTTTTCAGTTCAGTCGGCGTCGTTTCCAAAGATTTCAATTATACTCTATTCAATAGATATTTTTTGCTTGTAGTTAGTACATCACCGTTTATCCGTACGAATAAACAACACGGTACATGTAGTAGATATTATAGAATCCTATTCGCAAATGGTCACTTAAGAAAAAACGAGACGAATACGATTAATAATACTTTGTTACACTGGGATCATAATTTTCATCAATTAGTTAAATATGCGCAAAGGTATACATTCACCAAAAATGATGTATTAACGCACTAGTCATTTTCTCGCCGATCTGATATACATATATACGTTTACTTTTAATATTTATCGATATTGGAACAGCATTGCCCAGGCAGAACACAAGTACTGTGACGAAATGTTGACTCAATATTTATGAGAATATTGGTCGAACACGTTGGCAGTAAATGCTCGAGTAAATAGTAAATGCACATATCTCAACAGCTCTCCTAACTTCGTAGATATCGATATTATAAAACAGTATTATACAATATTTACCCTAATGTCAAAAAACACAGTGATACAAAAATTCGGATATGTAGAATCAATATGCAAGAGACAGACATTGCAATCGCGAAGTATTCTAAATACAAATCCATGGTATTCCGAAATATGGATATACGTTTTAAAACTAGGACTAAGTGGTTATCATTAGTTTGCTAGAAAAGTGAACCACAGTTAATAAAAATAAAATAGAACCCTTGAAATAGAAGATTACTAATTATTGAACAATTTAGTAATTATTTACCAATTTAATAATTTTGTTGTAATTTAACTAATAATCTTTAGATTTCTAAAATTTTTTATAAAATATTATTCATATATATCGTTTACTATTAAAAAAAAAGTTGGGAAATTTTTACAAACATATCGAAATTAAGGATTTTTTAAAAGTGTCACTTCTCTAGCAAGAAGGCAGTATGTGTAAAAGACAATTGGTATAATCTAAAGAAATCTACTCTAAGTTAATACAAAAACTTTCAAGGTGTGGTAAAATTAACTTACGAATTGTTCAAACAACAAAAATAATGCAGTAATACTGTAGTCTGGAAAATACAATATTATTGTATATCGATATTGAATAAATATTAAAGATATAAATCTCGATGGAATCGGGCCAATATAAAAACTAATTCTAAAATTAAGTTCTACCTGGGCAGTAATACTCACATACATTTACGTTCAATTTTGTCATACCAAACAGTATTATATTGGTTGACAAATGCTACTATTAGAACCTGTGCTCGCATGGAACACGATACTGAGTAGAAAATAAAAATAGTCTGAAATAAAAATGACAATTGTGTTTGTGCGCTTCATACAGGAAAATGAAAGACAGACAATACAGGTAAAATTAATCACTACATGTAAAATAATAATACATTAAGACACGAGCTCTATATTAAATTATATATGCAGATTTTGTATTTCTTCTTTAAATTAAAATATAAAGTATTAAATTGCTACTAAAATATGATTCAGTCAGTCAGGTTTTCCATAGTACTGGCAAGCATCAGGCATTAGTATCAAACATCAACTTAAGTTAAAACTTAAAGTTGCAATAATATGTAAATATACTACTTTAGTTTATAAATATATTATTTAAATCTTATTATTTTAAATTATAAAGTACGCGTACGATATAATAAAATTGGGCTCTCTAATTAAACAAGACACGTCGTTTTATCTTTGCACTGAATTAATATATATGTATATATTATATATATTATGACACGCATTGTGAAATATAAATTAAAGATGGATTTAATATAGAGCTTGCCTTCCTTACATAATTTTAATCAAACTAAACACGATATTAACGAATTCAGGTAAAAAATTGGCTTTACTCTTTGAATTTTACGTCAGTGCACCAAAATGCAAAGAAGTCAGTCTAACTGATTATCAATTACCAAATGTACGTTCGTAAAGGTACATATATACGCGCAATAAGCGCAATTTTATTTGGCGATGTAAACACGTTATTGTTCAGACTTGATAATGCGTGTTGCGATTGTTGCAACGGTCGCAAATATCAGATGCATCAGAAATAACAAAGGAACTTGTACGAACATCCGTATTATAATACTCAATAAATTTTAGGTGCTGAACGATCGTTAATGGGACCACTGGTTTTCCTTAAAGAGGTACCTTTTCGTATTTGATCCATGAGAGAATCCCTGACTTGTAAAGGATCCATAATGGGTACACGATTACCCATTATGCGTCTTACGCTTGCGGATCTACTCGTTGTATTATTTCCTTGCAAGTTTTGCTGTTGTTGCGCTAATTTAGCATTCAAAGTCTCGAGAAAACCAGATGGTGTTTTAGAATTTTTGCTTATCTGCTGTTCAATGGAGTGCTTTCTGGTAGATTTGGGACTACTATTCGTATTGTTACCACTTGTAGCATTATTACCTGTACTGTTAATGAGCTTAGCACTGAGAACCGCCATAAAACTTTGGCCAACCCCTCCCGGACCTTGCCCTTGAATATTTACACCTGTATTGACAGTAGTTATTTGTGTAGTATTTGAATTACGTTCTTGAGAAGCTGAACGAATGGCTGCACATGAACGTTCAACAGATGATCGAGTTACTTGCAACACAGCATTATGTGGTAATGTAGCAGACGCATTGTTATGCGACTGTGCTTGTCCTGTAGCTTTCCGTAAAAGAGATGGACTAGCAGGTGTATGACGTAACTCTGTAAGAGTCCTTACTGTTTCCGACACTGAGATAGATCTGCGATATAGAATATATATTACGTTACATTAGCGTTTTACGTGCCATTGAAATCTTTCATAATAGACATGGAAAAGAATTATATTCTACCGTTGAGGAGTAGGACTAGCTGTAGGTGAAGAACCTTCTAACAAAAACGCTGGCGGGGGAGGAAGATTTTCAGTTTCGTCGCAAGTATTATCAGTGCGTTCATCGTTAGAACCTGCTGAAGGATTATTGAATGTAGCAGTTATAATAGTAGACGTTCGTCTTGTTGGTGGTGGAGGTTTATTCACTTGCTGCATCGATCCTCTACGGACCGTTAAAGTAGATACAGCACCAGGTACATTCCATGCATTTTCAGTTGGATTATGAAGTGAATGAGAATGTGGTATAGTAGTTTGACTTCCATATCCACTGCTAGATTCAATACTAGATTCTGATGTTTGACTTCCACCATCTTTTTCCGTAATTTCAGTCTAAAAATATATTTAGCTAAGCACTTATAGTTACAAAATGTCAAATGTTGTTGCCTTACCTTTTCAGTTCCTGGTGCTGATAATGAAGCAGGAGGTGGTGGTAAAGGTAACTGCATCTCTTGAGCGCGACTTGCAGCTAAATTTGCTAATTCGTGCATGTTCACATACATTGGTTGTTGAAGTTGATGAGTTGCTAATTCTGTATTATATCGTAATATTATATGTTATTTTCTAAACATTAACATAATTCATAAAGATTAATAGAGACCTTTTGCTAAGTGTGCTGGAAGTGGTAACTTAGGTTTCCCTCTAGGACTTCCAGGAGGTTCATTTTTTACTGGAACTGTTGGTCGCTCTAAACTGGAACATCTGTTTGGTATAGGAGGGCGATGACTACCATTATTTCTACGCAATTGTACTCTAGATGCTTGTTGATTAGAGGAAGAACATGAAGAGGAAGAAGAAACTGGAGAAGCGGGTTGACTATGACAACAGCTACTATTATCTGGAGCTTGGAATGTGTAGACACTGAGTGCTGGTCTTTGATGGCCTTTTTCATAAGCTACAAGAATAAGTGTAATATTATAAGTAAATTATACGTTATTCTTTATCATATATTTTAATTAATAATTTTCTTACCAGAAGAAATCGTGTGCGGTCGTTCGTTGATTGTGTTTTGATTTTGCCTATCATACTGAACTGATGTTTCCTGCAAGTCAGGCCAAGTAGCAGTAGTTACAGGTCTTGTTGTAGTACAACCAGTATTTTGATTAGTTTGAGAAGACACATTTGATACCTACGACAACACAGTTTAACTTCAAAAACATAAAAAAGACATACACCTCAAAGGATGCAGTGCTCTATTGAATATTGCAAATAAAAAGGAAAAATATGAAGTGCTGGCAAGCAACTAGTGTCTAACAACCTTACCTGATGTTCAGAGATTGGTTGTGTGTATAACGTGTCCTGAGAAGTGAAGCCAGAGTCACGGGAACTACCATTTACCAAGTGGCGTAGTGTCATCATACCATTGATGCTGGAGGGCCTGACACCGACAGACTACAACGAGTACAACATCGACTACCACATACACACTAAGCCGATGCCAAGTGGCATTCATGCTATGATCCATAAGCAACTACTTGCTTAAAATATGGCTAGTGCATAAATAGTGAAACTAATATGCCATGCACAAATGATTGACATTCTTAGTATAATAACGAAGCAGAACGAAAAAGATGTAATATCCGTTATTTATGCTACCGTAATTTTCACCTGAGAAAGTGATCTGTGCCAAGGGTGTCCAGATGGACTTGGATGACTTTTACAAGAGCCACTGCTGCTACTAGTCAAAGAACTAATTGAACACATTGAACTTTTTCTTGACCCAAGTGACAGAGAAGGACTTGAGGGCGGCGTAGCAAGTGACCACTGTGTTACATCGCAACCTTTTATATCTGTTATTACTTGCTCTGATGCAGGAGGTAAATGATGTGGAGAGGCTGCATGTCGTTGTAATTGATCAGAAACCTCTTGCAAGTGTGTCAGTTCCATTAGCATTGCAATTTCTTCATCCTATGTTTGTTTTTTACATGTTATTAATAGTGTTATTTGAAATTAAATTATTAATTACCCGGTAATTATAATTGATGTTACTAACAAGTACTGGTTTCAAAAATCTGGCAAGAAGACAATATCTGCCCCTTTCTTCGAGTAAAGCCGCGCGAACGGCTTTTCTTTCCGTTTCTTCTAAACTTAGCCGTTTTTCTTGAACAACAGCAGCTGAAGATTCTAGCATTCGATTCAATTCAATATCACCTGATAATGTTCCATGCCCTTGTGTCTGTCCTTGTAAATGATGACCTTTTCGTGCTTTTTTCTTTTGCAAACGTAATGTATCAGTAGATCGCTTTCTTAATTCTGCTTTTGCTTTTTTATATTCTGAAATTAACAGAATTTCAAGTATATTTCAACATTTCCAAATATGTTATCATTAAATATACTAACCTTTAGCATGTTCTTTATCTAAATTTATTAAAGATTTTTTCCAATCTTCTAATTTTTCTTGAAGAGGCAACACCAAGCAATCCATAATAGCACTAATAAAAGAATATGTAAATAAAAAATGCTTATTTAACAAATAAATATTTAAAATTATTAATGTTTAATGAAAACTTACCTAGTAAATGATTTCATTCGTGTTTCTACTGCTTTATGTCTAAGACATATCCGGGTTAAAGCAGTTCCAATTTCTTTTGTTGCACCTTAATTACAAATATTTTATTGGACTAAGAGCTAACATTTAAAAGTATTTCATAAAAAATTAAAAAAGAAAGTATGACACAAACAAATATTGATGTATGATTGTTTATAATAAACATAGAAAATAAGACATAATTCACCTCTTGCACTAGTTGCAGCATCAGCAATTTTTTGAAAGGTTTCAAGATATGCAGAAATAGCTAAAATAGCAGCCCTAAAAAAATATCTAATGTAATTAGAGATATTATATTATTGTAAAGTAAATTTTACAATACATCTGTAATTAAAATACAAGCTTGCAGTAAATTTTATTTTTATGTTTTATGCACAATATAATTAGTATTACTATTGAATACAAAAGTCAAATCTTAAGTTTACTAATAAAATAAATATTAAACTGTAATCAAAATATAATTATTACCTTAGGCAAGAATGTAATTTGGTTGCTTTTGAAATTAAATCTTCCCATAATGGTGCTCCATTCTAAAAACAAATTTTTATAACATTTTCTTATTTACAAAATAAGAAATATATAAATAATTTATATATACGATTTTTATACATTGTACAAATACATATTATTACATTTGATGTAGATACTTTTATGTTATCATAAAAATACAACACATTTAATAGGGTAATGCAATCACATACGCCTACCTATCTTTTCTGATTAGATAATTTTATGAACTAGGAAGCTACCTGAAGAAGAAAATTGAATTGTTACATAGCTGCAATATTACATGCATTTTTGTGGCTGTTTAATAAAATTAAATAACACTTTATAAAAAATTTATATATGAAATTTATTAAATAGGATTATTTTACATAATTTACTTTGTTATAAATATTATTCGACGTTATATTCGTTGTTTATTAGTTCCATCAAGTAAAAAGAATATATACATTTATTATCTTGGAAATATGAAAAAATATTTCGGAACAGTATTATAGAACTAGAACAAGTGTAAATTAGCTATCGTCCTCGTTTTATCGCATTAAAGTATCTCAATGGTTTCGAAGAGTAGTTTCCAGAATTAGGACAATGGAACCATATTTTTAAAAGGTACCATAAGAAAAAATAACTAAAGGAATATGTTGCCTCTTCGGTCATACTGATTTCATAATATTTACGAAATATGTATATGTATTAAGAACAGTTGCATCGACAACGCGCCTTGGCCTGCATCGTTACTTGTGCAAAGGTAGAAAAGCGTACAAAAAACAATGAACAGGAAAAAACGCGGTCGCGCTCAAGCAAAATAAATATTGAATATTGACACACCATTAACGTTACTTACCTTCATGTCAGTTATAATCTGTTGAAAGAGGCCACCCAAAGCACTGCACTCTCTCTCAATTGTTGCATCCATCTTTGACTATCCGAAATTTTTTCCTTACTTGGCTCCGATAAAGTTCTTCCACATTAGAATCGTAGAATAGTTTTACTTTTTGTTATCCATATAGATATATACAAAATTTCCGTAAGAATATCGGCGATTTGTAAGATTCGCCATTTTCGTAACAAGACACAAGTTTGAAGTAACACAGGGAAATACAACTGAGTGTATTTACCTACACTGTGCCTCTCATATATCTGTATCACGAATAATTTCGAATAAAACAATTTGGAAATCGAATGATCACTGTGCTATTTTCACAAATATTTTCCAACAATGTGCAATCATAACACCGATTAGTTTTGCCAAAGAAAATTGTAAACACTAGGGGACGGGTATCTCAACACAACGCACTCATTCTGACGAGCAACTATGGCTATCGCTCTCGCGTCTGCGTCGATTCTGTTTTCGTTGCAATACCTGAATATCTGTGCCCCCTACGGCGACCCCGTTTCACAACTTCAAATTGAGGATTCGGGGTATATCTAATCGTTACTCAGGGTAACGGCTCTCTCTACCCCTTAGACTTTAGACAATCACTTCCGGAGTGTCGACTACTTATTGAAAGAGGACATCCTGCATCATATCTCGCTTATTCTGATTGGTTATTCAGAGCAATTATGGGGAAATGTTTGCCATATGTAGATTCCTATCTGCTGTTCTTGTTCCTAGATCGTACGATTAAAAGGGGTTTCTCGATTCGAATATTGACACGAAACACATGTGAAATTGGAAATAATTTAAAAGAAACAGATACTATGAGCCTCATATTAAAATATAACGAATCATTTTACGATATCTTACTTAAATATTTTACAATGTTAAGTGAAATTACAAACATTTTTAAATTTATTGCCACTACTGGATTTATCGTAGTTGTTTCTTTTATACTCAATTACATTCATGGTACATACATTTTGAAATTTCAAACTTCTGATAGCTGATAATTCCATGTAAATTAAAATCTTATTAATTCAGACCTTTTTATATATTATATTCAGCTCTGTATATAGATTATAGATAAAAAGAATGTTTTTAATATCTTAAATTTTGCGTTTAAATTGCAGATTATCGTTCTAAAAGAATCACGAATGAGTCGAAATACGACTTATTAGAATTACAAAAGTTTAACACGTATAATCGAGTAATTGCCAGACATCAAAGTATTATCAGTCATAAAGAAATGTTAAATGCTTTGGAATATGCGACTGATGTAAATTGCTTACCTATTAAATATCGTTATATAATATGAATTATACTATAAAATATTAGATATAAAATTCTGTATTAAAAATATTTCTAAACATATTTATTCAGTTCTTATTATTAACTTTATTTTATGATTCGTCATATTTATAAAATATATAGAATTATATGTATTATTTCTTAGAAATGTTATGACAAATTTTATGCATTAAAATGCATTGATATAATAGTAAATTGTCCACAATTGGTAAATGTAAAATCTCTACCTTATGGTTTAACACCTTTCCACCGTGTCTGTTTCCAAGGTCATAAATGTTTAATTGCTTTTATGTTAGCAAAGGGTATGTATAAAATAGAATAATAATACAAAACAAAATTATAGTATACATAATATAATTAAATATTATAATACATGTAGGTCTCTTTCATCTCTAAATTTGCATATAGGTGCTGACCCTTCCCTTGTCACAACAATAGGAGAGAATGCTTTATGTATGGCTATTTATTATTTTCTTAATAATCCAGTGGACGATGACTTTTCTTGCCTTGAAATGATTGCAAAAACTGGTTAGTTATTACAAAAACTTAATTTATTTTACCAACATATTTGGTGTTTTAAACATAATATTTTCTACTTTCATAGGATGTGGATTTGGCTTTGAAGACAAATGGTACAATAGCTTATTAGAAATGGCATTTAATAATAATCACATAAAATTAGTACAATGGTTAATTTTACATCACAAACTCTCCTCGCACAAGTCCTTGCGCTGTTTTTCTACACCACCAATATGAAGGAATTATAAATTTAATTAAATATTATGTATATATATATTAATCATTATTTTTATTCATTTTTGTATATGATATATAAAATGTAAGTTATGATATGATATGATATAAATTACAAATATAGGTTATGAATAAGAAATACAATATTTTGATTAATATTTGTTAATGTTAATTAATTACTTAATGTTTTTTCACTAGAAATTCTTATTTCTTTCAAAAATTATAAATATGTACTATTATTATTTGTAACAAACCCAATAATAAACTAAAAATTGAATAACAAAATTTTAAAAACTGATAGTAACAGGTTTGAGCATTTGTAATTACGTCTATATACTAATACTTTATATACTATTACGTGTATATGCATGGCAACTATGTGAAGACAATATCCTAACACAGTTATATTCTTGATGATAAGAGAATTTTTTAATATGTTACAAGTAGTTGATATGCAAAAGTTTAATATAATAAAACGCGCATGAGCATAGCACGACAATATACGTTACATTTCAAATAAGATATCATCAAAAGATAAGGTTAAAGTTTTAGAAATTCTGTTACATGATGGCAAATACCGGTTTATTAATTATAACAAATCCTACAAGAGTGATGAAATTATTACCGATGATAAAAAAACACGTATTAAAAACTTTATATATCCGATATTTTCCAGGAAAGGATCTATTTCTCTTTGATAATCAAATTATTACAAATCCTCACTGGCGAATAAGTCGTTACGCTCAAATCGTTGCCGATATTTATATCAATACATTTAGTATATCTTCTCCACTTGATGTTCGAGTGTTACTTACAAATATGAAAAATCCTAATATATCAGTAATAAATACCAAGAAACCTGTGGAAATAGTTATTTTTGATACACCTTGTAGTAAAAGAGAAGCTGACATATTCATTCAAAGTTATTTAGCAAACAGTTCCATGGTTTGTAGTTTTATTAATTTTACCGATGATCTAAACTCAGGAAACTTAGATAGTGTAACATCTTGTGTTAATGAAGAAAAAACTTACAAGAATGTAGTACTTGGTGGTACATTTGATCGAATACATAATGGACATAAAATATTATTAAGTGAAGCTGCATTGCGTTGTACAGAGAAACTTACAGTTGGTGTAACTGATACAAATATGTTGTCTGGTAAGAGTATACAGATAAATATAAATTGTAAGAAATGTAATTCATATATTACTGATTAATAAATTATTACAGAATCTCATAAATGAAAAGTTTCTTTATAAATTAAATCTTGCATAATCCTTAATATTTTAACTAATCTACTGAATTAAATTTTCAGCAAAATTATTGTGGGAACTGATAGAACCTTGCTCTATAAGAATTTTAAATCTCAAAGACTTTCTAGAAGACATAGATCCAACTATAACATATGAAGTTACGGCTATAAATGATATGTACGGACCAACTAAATGTGATTCAACATTTGAGATGATAGTAGTTAGCGAAGAAACAAAACGTGGTGGAGATAAAGTGAATGAAATGCGTGAGAAAAATAATTTAAACAAATTAGACATTCATGTCGTGAAATTAATAAATGATGAGAATCATAAAAAACATGAAGAAAGTAAAGTCAGTTCTAGTAATCAAAGAATACGATTATTGGGAACAAAACTTAAAGCTCCTGTATGTATTATACTAAATTGGATTATACAAAGGTTTTAATCGTATTAACTTTTTAGCAAATAGGGAATAAACCTTTAAAACCTTATATCATTGGCTTGACTGGTGGTATAGCAAGTGGAAAATCATCTGTAGCTGAGAAACTACAAAAATTGGGTGCCGCACTTGTCAATTGTGATAAAATAGCACATGATTTATATTTACCTGGCAAAAAGTGTTTTGATACGATAGTTGAAAATTTTGGTCCCACTATTTTGAAACCTGACGGATCTATTGATAGAAGAGCACTCGGAAATATAGTATTTAATGATCAAGTAAGCTTTTATTTATTTCATATTATTACTAGCACCTAATATTGATATTTTTTGGCTTATATTTAAAAATATAAATCTATTTATAGATGCAATTAAGCAAGCTAAATAAGATTGTTTGGCCTATAATTTTAGAAGAAGCAAAGAAACAAATATATGATTTCAACGCAAAAGGATTTGATGTAATTGTAATGGAAGCTGCTGTTTTGATTCAAGCTAAATGGCAACATGAATGTCATGAAATCTGGACATGCATTATTCCACAAGAAGAGGTAAACTTTTAATTTATAGATTAAATTTTATAGATTAATATTTCATGTTAGAGTACTTTTTGTTAATAAAATTTAGAACTTCTTTGTTCTTCTATTCATAGGCTATACGACGAATAGTAGAAAGAAACGGATTAACCGAAGCTGATGCAAAAGCAAGAATTCAAGCTCAACCAAATAATGTAGAACAAATCAAAGAAGCAAATGTTGTGATATGTAGTTTATGGAGTTATAACATTACCGAAGAACAAGTGCAGAGGGCATGGAACGAATCAATGACATTTTTAACCAACCAAGCAAAAAGTTAACAGAAATTATGTTAGTATAAGATCGCAAATATCTATTAAATTCCTTATTTTTTGCTTGTATAAAATATAATTCTTAATAAGTTGTGCTAGTTCTAAATTACATTTGGGTAAATTTGAAACGTAATTTTTCCCACATTAATTGAAATGATTAATATGTCTTTAATTATAAAAAATATTTGTATGAGAGAATAAGATTAGTTTTAAGAAATAAAAATTTGGGGAGAGGAAGTATATTTGATTATATTGCGTACATATTGTGCAAACAAAATAATGTCATATAATAAATCTAAACTTTTATATATAATACATAATATTCACGTGTAAGTATGCTATAATTATAATGCACGGAATGTGAAAATACATAAATATTTTGTAAAAAGATAATAATTGATTTTCTTGCAATAAAATGTTCGCATCAAAAATAAATTTTTGAATATAATTCCTAAAAACAGATGATAAAAATTTATTATGCTATATAATATTGAATAATATTATTTTGTAAACAATATGTTTTCATTTAAAATATTTTTATCTTCTTGATTTATATAATGATGCATTTTATTAAGTATTGTACTTATGAATGATGCAAAATCTGCTTTTAGTTTACTTCCACCGCTTTCTATATTACATTTAACATGGGATACTTTCATAAATGTTGAAGCTGTTTATATAAAATAAAAAATTATAATAAAATAAAAATATATAATTTTTTGTGAATATTACGATTATTAATATTATAAGTCATAGATACTCACAAATAATTTTTGATATTTCTGGATTTCTTTTTTCTGGGTCATAACAGAAAATTGCACATCTATCTGGATCTAATTTTGTTTGATCAATAAAATAATCATATAATTGTTGAATTTCTTTCAAACATTCATTTGATTTTTCATTATATACAAGTATAACACCATGCACATCTTTTCTTATAGCTGGCCAACAACTTTCAAATCTGAAATATTTTTGCAGCACATTACACGTATTATATTATTTTTTAAATAAATAAAGTACTGTTTATATATACTTATGATCTCCACTACAGTCCCATAATTCAATATCTTTTGCGATATGCTTGTTATTCACATTTATGTTTTGTACTTCAAATTCTAATATTCGAACACCTTTAGTTGGATGATAATCATAGGGTATTTCCGTAGCATCGGCAAGAAAATTAGATATTGTTGTTTTACCACTCTAAAAAATATTTTTTAAATAATTGAAATTTTAGAATTAACTCAATTTGTATTTTTGTATACATTATAGATATACATATTGATTACAAGTTCTATTTAACACTACTTTTACATATAGTAGGTGAAACAAACAATGCAATAAATTCTTGCATAATAAAACAGTAATTACATAAAGATTTTACAACTGAAATATTACCCTAACAGGTCCTGTAACAATTATCTTTAGTGGTTGCATATTATATGTGTACTTTAATTTAGTGCAGACACTGTACTTGAACCTAAGTGTTTGGAAAATTGTCGCCATAACAACTACTTATATTTATGAATTTTATAGTTTAATCAGCTTTCTAATAACAAATCAAGTATTTATATTTAAATATAAAAATTTATATTTCGTTGAAAATGGAAGAGAATTTGTATTTTAATGCGTAATAAATATTGACAAACATAAAATTTATTTATACATGTCAATTTATTATGATACATAAACATGTCATTTGAATACAATACAATACAATGAGAAACATTAGATACAAAATAAGGATATATTACATATTAACCGTTTTAGTGCCAGCGGTTTTTAATAATCTGTATCGGATTGTGCCATGCAGCGCGATAACGCTTCGAATTGACGATCGCGACCAAACGTCGCGACACAGTTCACTACAGTACGCGAATAGCGCGATTGCGCTTTTATTATCAGTTATTGTTTACCTGGAATTGTTCCCAATTAATTGTACAACTTTTTCTGCTTTTATAAAGTACAGTATATAATAAAATACACCAATTTAGTGGTGTTAAAACTAATTAAAAGATTACGCTATCAGTTATGACTAAATAAAATTATAATCGAACAATACCATATTGTAAAAGAATATTAAAATGTATTATGAATTTTTAACTTCGTGTTCAAGTCGTGTTATTTATCTTTAGTCATCTTTAATGTTTTTAACTTTATCTATATTTTCTTATGCTTTTAATATTTACTCATAATTTGATGTTTCGTATAAACAATATGTGAAATCATTAAATGAAATCATTACCGCTAAGTATAATTGACCATTTAAATAATTTTTAGACTTTTTTGTTTAAGTAACGAATATTAGTCCTCGATATTTGGAGAAGTGGGCGGCGGACAGCGTCTAGGTTGGCTTGTCCGAGCGAGGCTAAGTGTTAACAGTAGGATAAGGCTGAGGAATTGGAGAAAAACTGTTCCTGAATGATTATATGGAAAGAATAAGTTTATTAGATAATTTAATAAAGAGTGTAATATCATATGGAGCAAAAATTTGAGGATAGAAGGAATGAATTAAGAAGAATACAGTTAATACCTAAAGTGAATTTTGGGATTAAACGGGCAGATTACATAACATTAGAAGAGATCAAAAATTAAAAGATGAAAGTATGTTTGGGCTTTAAAACCATCAAATATGAAATAAAGGCAGAAGAGGTAACAAGAAGAACCTTAGCCAAGGAAGAAAAAGAAGGAAACAAAAACTTCCAAATGTCAAAATAAGTAAAGAGAGATACCTAAGAAGATTTAAATATAGTCAGGAAAGATTGGAGTATTTAAGTACAAACGAGAAAAAATGCATTCTTAGAAAATATATGAGAATGTATAACTTCAAGAAGAATTGTTCTTAAATTTAGTAGGATAATAAATTCTAAGTTTGACTGTAGATATAAAGATTTGAAAACAGACAAGATACCAAAGCACTTAGTTAATAAAGGGATTAAAGGAAGCCAATAAGATTGATACTTAGGATGAGATGCGGAAATTTGAAAGAATAGAATACGTAGGTTTTGATATGATGAGAAACATAGAATATATATGTGCGGCGGAGGAGGGTGGGGGATTGAAAAAAGGGAAGATTTGTGATCTTAACCCAATAAAAGTTCAAAAGAAGGAACATGATATTGCATAGAGAAAGGAAGAAAAGAATAGAGATATATGAATCAGTTGTGGGTGGTAGTTGCTGTTATTGAGTTTAGGAAGCGAAAGAAGACAAGTAAGAATAAGAAAGTGCAATGAAGCAAGATAATAGAAAATAGTTTTAGACTTAGTTCAACTTTTGTTTAGATGAATTTTAGTTCTGTAAGTCAAACAACTAAAGCTGTTTTCAAGGCCGTTGGACCGAAAAATAAGATATACTAAAAATAATGTATAAATGAATTCTACATGTTTATATATTTAAATCTTTTTCCTCATTGCAATTCTCAAATTTTTTGAATGTTTTTTGTAATATGCTACATATACACGCAATATATCAATTAAAGCAGTCAAAGCAAAATGAGTAATAGTATGAGTAATACTATAATATAATAGTATTATTTTATAATATATTACAAAAATTATTGATGTTTGTAATATTGATGTTTTAAGCTATTGGTTGGTCCATTACTGATGAAGCTTCATCTGGATAATTTAAACCATACAAAGCAAAGAGTGCAGATTTCGCTGCTATTTTCTTGGCATCCTTTTTGTTCTTTGCTGTAACATACATTTATTTTTAATCCAACATAAAAGAAACATATAAAATAAAATCATTAGTTTACAATTTGCTATAATATATAACACATTTTTTATATTGATGTATAAAATAAAGATATAAATGCTTAAACTAAAACAGAAATCATATTACCTGTTCCTGAATATTCAATACCATCAATATCAACAGCAAGAGTAAACATTGTATTTGGTGGATTACCAACTCGATTAAGTTCTACGTATGTTAAACCTGGTCTCATTTGATTTAATAACATTACAGGGTGTATGTTTGTTGCATTAGGTGGAAGTTCTTTCTGAACTGGAGTTTTTTGAACATGAGAAATCTCTCTTTTAATTCCTTTAACAGGTGACGGTAATCCTGGTCTTGGAACTGGAACTGATGTTCCTTGATTATGCCATTCAAGGAAAAGTTTATACAATGCAAAACTAGCCAAAGAGCTCCATGGAATTTCATCACTTTCATCAACAGTAGTATCCATTGGTGTTACACCTTCTTCGTTATTTTCCTCTTTTGATATAGTAGATGAATCCATAGACTGAACTGATTGTCCATCTGACTCAGCATCAATACGTGCTTTCATAGATGCTGCCGTCATTTTTTCAAGTAATAATGCTTTCAATGCATTTTCAGCAGCATTTTGACGAGCAAGTGGTTTAGATAGTCCTTGTCCAACATAAGTTTTACCATCAAGCTATTTTTAATAAAAAAAATTATTTTAGGATTTTAGTATTTATAATGTATAAACACACACACTAAATTATTCTAAATACCTCTGCATGAACGAGATACAGGGAGTTTGGCATAGGTCCTTGAGTTTCAGGAAATGTGAACTGGACTCCAGGTTTCATTTCATTTAGTACCATAATTGCATTCTTGGGTTGCAATGTCTTTCGTAGACGTTGATTCAAACGAAGTCGTTTTAGTCTTTTATTTACTCTAACTGAAGGTATAAACTTTATGTAATTTATTAAACAAGAGTATATTTTATTAATTTTTTCCATAAATATATATATATATATATCAGTATATCAATATTCACAATGATTATAAATATGCAATAGCTCAATAGTAATCTATTAGAGCACATAGCAATAGTTTCAATCTTCAAATTTGCGCAGTGGATTGTCATCATTATGTATATAATGTTTCTATATTTAGATAATTTATGCAATATAAATTTCAAAATTATTTCAAATGTAGTTAAAAAACGTTTTAAATAAACTTAGAAAAAAACAGAAATAAAAATTGCTTCTTAATGATTATTTTAAATACTTACATCCGGGTGCTTTACGCCTCCATCTTGGAAGTTGTTCTTCTATTTTAGTATCTGTATCTTCACTCACTTGATTTTCATTCTTTACTTCAGATGTGCTATTACTTGTTGGAGGTGTAGGATTAGAGTTAGTTGTTAAGGGAGATGTTGGAGTAGGAACTAATGGTTGAGAAGATGAAACAGGATTATTTTGCATAGCAATTGCACTTTGTTGCTGATTATGAAGAGGTAGTTTTAAAATTGGTTTCAACCGTTGTATTTGAGGTTGAAATTGTGATTGTGATTGTGTTTGAGGCTGTGGTTGAGATTGTTGTTGGGACTGTGATTGAGGCTGTGGTTGAGCTTGGCTTTGAGAAGAATTGGCAATGGATTGTTGTGGTTGTTTAATTTGCTGTTGCAATTGTTGTTGCTGTTGTTGTGGTTTCCCTTGCTGTAAATTCTTTGCTGCTACTTGTTGCATTTGTGGTTGCTGAGATTTGCTATGTTGCAAATTCCTTGCTGCTACTTGTTGCATTTGTGGTTGTTGTTGCTGTTGCTGCTGCTGTGGTTTAAATGGTTGTGCATTTTGTGAACTTCCTTGTTTGTAATTACTTTGTTGATTTGGAGGAGGTTGTGTTGCTTGAAAACTGGCTTGCTGATTGTACTGCAAAACATAGGGTGGGTCGCCGCTACACAAGGAACCTGTACGGTTGTGCTATCCCACCAAGGTCTAGCATCGCATATGCACTTGAAAGCAGTCTAATGCTACTCCCATAACTCATACCAGCCAAATTATTTCTGTGGCCTATATTTCCTTATGTATAACTGAACTGAGTTTACATAAAATAGAAAATAGAAAAAAGGAGAGTAAAAGGAGAGTAAGAAGAAGAATAAAGATTTTCAAGCCTAAGTAAAAGTTTCATTACTATATGCTTTATATCAATAATAAATATAATTTTGTAACATGTTGTGTATAAAATTTGCTCATGTTTATGAAAACAAACACTTAAGCTAATAGTGAAATAAAATTTAATAAATAATGAAGATTTAAACAAACAGAAAACTTACATGCGCCATTTTTATATTTTAAATCTACTATTAAATCATAATATTTCAGAGAAACCTACATATGTAGTACCAAGACAAGTTTATTTTTAGTTTGTACCTAAAGCGTAATTACTAATAGTGACAAACAGTTTAGCCTAAAATGTTATGTAAACATCAGTTCAGTATGTTATTAAAAATATGGCCTATGGCAAGCTACGCTATGGGGGTAACTGACGAACTAGCCCCTGGCTGAATAGACCTCCTCGGTATTGTTGTATAGCTACTAGTTCCTGCATTGCAGGGGAGGGGAAAGTAGGGACCACTAATTAGTACATGCAAATGGATGAAATATTGAAAACAACAAATGGAAATATTGAAAACAATAATTACACATTCTAATTATGATGAATTCAAAATATTTCACACACACACACACACACACGCACGCACGCACGCACGCACGCACACATACACACAAAATTTCTTTCCTCTTATATTAATATGACATAAAATAAAAAAATAATATGCTGTATAAATGCTGTTATTTGTTATGAAAGATAATGATCTTAATAATATTTGTAAAAAAGTAGATTAGAAAAAAAGTAATTTAAGAATATTCAATTTAAAAAAGAATTTAAATTTTACATGTTAATATATATTATTTTGGACAAAAACAGGATGATTCATTTGAATTAACCAATTTCGCTTTTATTTTTATTTTATTGTTACTAGTATTATTATTTAGATTTCATAACTCTATTCATAGTATGATCGAACAAAATTATCAGATATTGAGTATATTAAAAAGTACTAAATGTATTTATTTTAAGTATCAAAAGAATGATCAATAACGTTATACAGATATTTATTCTTGTATTTATGAATCATTTTGTCGTAAATTTCTAGTATATGTACATCAAATGATATTAGTGAATATCATTGTATTATATATGTAATGTATTTATATACATCATAAAAATCTAATGTAGTTTAGTATTTGTACTAGATTAATATAAAAAATACTTCCATATTATTTTTATACTGGAAATATTTTTTGTGTACATACATATGTATAAGTTTAAGAAATGCAAATGTGTATTTTATATTTTGTAAAAACAAAAAATGCATTTCTAAATAATACTAATTTAAATTACTTAAGATATTAGATTACTTTACATCACATTTTTTCACTGTATTATGTATAAAATTAAATATATCATATATTTAACATCTTTAGTATATTTAAATAATTTATATCAATAAACAAATTAAATATAATTATAGAAAAATAAAAGAATTTTAAGTTCTGGAATACTTAGATAACAAATATTGAGTGAATGTGTGTTTTGCATCTTTTCATGTATAAATTTCTAAATTACTTAAACAGATTTTATCGATTGATATAATGAAAATGTGTTATTCATTTATTTACATATTACATACTACGTATGTTTCTATACTATATGTAATTATATGAATCATTTACTTGGAAAATTATTGTTTTCAAAATATATATATATACATATGCTTCTCTTATACTTTTTAAGTTATTGTTATGCAGTAAAATTATTCTTAAAATAGCAAACTTACAGTGCTTTGACCTTGATATGGTACATTTGGATTACTTTGGTTTCTCACTGGAAACATAATTAATGAAATTATTGGTATCTTTTGTTGAAATCAGCGATAATAAAATCAAGAAAAACACATTCGTGGCTTTATAATAAATACAGTGAGTCTCAAAGTTATTCACACATACAGGAGGTTATAGAAATATGAAAAATGAAACGATAATAAAGGTAAATGTTACCTAAACCAGGCAAAGACCCACACCAAACAACATCTTATAGACCAATATCACTACTTCCCGTGTTTTCCAAAATACTAGAAAAAATAATTTACGCCCGCTTAAAACCAATAATAGAGAAGGAAAAATTACCATATCAGATCACCAATTTGGATTCAGAAACAAACACTCCACGATAGAGCAAATGCACAGACTTACAAATGAAATAATTCTAGCATTAGAAAACAAACAATACTGTACAGCCCTCTTTATGGACATCGAGAAAGCATTTGACAATATAAACCACGAAAGTCTACTTCAATCAATCAGAAAACAATCCCCGGAGCAGATATACCATTTAATTAAATCCTACTTAAGCAGCAGAACCTTCGTAGTAAAAATTAAAGACACATACTCTGAAGTTAAAGACATCAAGGCAGGGGTTCCGCAAGGAAGCATCTTAGGACCAATTCTATACACACTATACACGGCCAACATACCAACAACTACTAATAGCAAGATACTGACATTCTCGGACGACAGAGCGGTACTAGTCAGGCACACTGACAGCAGTCACATCACTACAAGAACATATCACAAAAATAGAAAAGTGGCTTCAAGTTAAACAGATACCTCCAAACATTATACTGAACGGCACGCACATAATACAAACAAGGCAAGTCAAATACCTAGGACTTCACTTAGATACACGATTCACATGGACACAGCATATTAAATCTATAATAGACAAAATACAATTAGCAAGGAGACAAATTTGGTATTGGTTAACAAGTCGAAAATCCAAACTAAGCATAAAAACAAACTAAAGATATACAAAACGATCATAAAACCAATTTGGACGTACGGAATACCACTTTTGGGAACAACAGCAATGAGCCATATAAGCAAAATAGAGACAATCCAAGCTAAAATTCTTAGATCAATTGTAAACGCCCCATGGTACGTTAGAAACGAGGACATATGGAAAGACCTTGGAATACCAACGGTCAAGGAAGAGATTAGCAGATTCGCAAGAAGGTATAGAGAAAGAATAGCAACGTACCCAAACCGACTGCAGTGGAAACGTTCAACACAACCATAGAAAGAAGACTAAAAAGGAAACACCCAGCAGATCTCACAAAGGATATATCTTAACAAACACGAAGATGGTACCCCATTGGGGGTAGCCACCCACATGATAATCAAACAGATAGAAAATTCTACCAAATGTCCAAATTGGACAAATTGTGAATGTGAAATTTTAAATAAAAAAAAAAAATAATAATAATAAAAGTACGTTCAGCACTCTTTATTTAAAAAATGTGATATTTAGTCTTTGAATTATGAATATTATATAAAGAGCAATGAAATTATTAGTATAGTTTTTGACAAGACAAAATGTAACTATTCCTTGCACTTATTCAGGTTATAAAATTAATGACACACATGTAACATTCTATGAAAAACAATTCAAGTACCCAAATACTGCCTTATAAATTCAGTATAAAACATTATAACAATCAATTAATATCCACCTTGGGGAGGTGATAAAACAAAAAGGATATCTCGCCAAATAAAAATTCTAATTATTATTATACAAAATTATTAAGTTTAATAACATGTGTTGCTAATTTTGTGATCACAATTAATTCTTGGAATTGTTTCGCATTATTTTTTCATAACCACAAATGATAATTTTATTGTTTTTTTCCATAGATTTCTTAGTTAAAGGACTAGAAAACTATATTTTTTAAATAAAAAGTGCTGAGAATACTTTTATCATCTTTTTATTTTTCGTATTACTGTTAACTTTCTGTATGTGCCAATAATTTTGTGACTACCTATGTATACAAATTTTACATTATTCAAGTTCAAATTAACATGTTAAACGAAAAAATTCTTTTTCATATATGAGCATATTTTAAAAAATCAAAATAAATTATAAAAATTATTTTAGAACATCATTTTTAGCATCATTGAGGAAGTATAAGGTAAAATTATGTCAAAATATTCATTGTAGAACGCCATTCTTTATGAACCGGTATATAGGTATCGATTTTCTTCTACTACAGCCATATACATACCTTTAACTATTATAAATAATGAACAAAAAAATATATCCACTACATTAAAATATCAAGGAAAACAATTACAAATTTACTGTAAAATTATTTAAAGCTACTTACTATTGGGATAGCCTTGGCTTTGTCTATTTCTTGGATACATGTTTTGAGTCCAAGATAAATCACTTCAAATATAATTAGTTTCAGAACATAAAAATACTTTTTTACAATACATTTAACTCTGGAACGTAGGGTAGAATTAATTTTTATGAAACACTAATAATATTTAGATACCTTTACAACGTAGTCACAAAACTAAGGAATGACTTCCTATCTCGTTACAGAGAAGTAGGAAACAGGGTTGGCGTAATCACTGTTGCCAGTTGCCAGGCGAATTCCCTCACAAGGGAATAATACATGGCGTTACATTAACTCCACTGCCACTCTATACTATGTCATTTATATTACGTGACATGAGTTACGTTCTATATGATGTAAATTAATTACAGTCAAATATTTTTTTAGCAAAAAGATTTGCATGGTATTTTCTTTTAAGAAAAGGTATGTATAAAGTAGAATAATAACACAAAACAAAATTACACATAACTATATATATTTATTATACAAAATTACAGTATACATAATATAATTAAATATTATAATACACGTAGGTCTCTTACATTTCTAAATTTGCATATAGGTGCTGATCCTTCCCTTGTCACAGCAAGAGGGAATGCTTTATGTATGGCTATTTATTATTTTCTTAATAATCCAGTTGACGATGACTTTTCTTGCCTTGAAATGATTGCAGACACTAGTTAGTTATTACGAAAACTTAATTTATTTTAACAACATATTTGGTATTTTAAACTAGCGAATGTCGAGACTTGTTTATATGATCATGCTTGACTGGAAACTAGGAAATGACGTTTACTATTGTCGGAAATAGCAAGAACAAGTCTGTCATATGGATTATTAAGCGCATGCCTTAATAATAGTTCGCGATTTCATAATTTTAATGAAAACAAATTTTTACAACATCATTGTCTATTCTGTTAATTCGTTAAAATTAAATAATAGAGCAAATTTTCGTCATGTATTGCGTAAAAAACAATTTTTTACAAATTTAAGTAGGAAAAGTACAAGTTACCGTTGATACTGTAATATTGAATGCAAAATTTGAACAACTTTTAATTACTAATTGTTAAAATTAATTACTAGAAAGTACAATATTCAATAAAACATCTTTTTGTTTGAGATCTTTTAGCTACACTTCTGAACAAATTCAGTTCATATAAATTTACGCAGAAATAAAGGCACTTGAAATTTATAAATATTAAGGACTAAAAATAAAAAAATATGTCTATATTATGCTAATAGTAATATTTTATAGCAATATATTATAGTAATAGTAATCACAACGTATTCTTCAAGATTTAATTTTTTGCTATTCAAGTAAAGTTCTATTATACACAGTATTACAAATTTAAAGTAATCCTTCCATTTCTTGCATAAATTGCATATATGCATCATCTTTTGTTTTAGGTTGAGTAGTTCGCATTGGTTGCGTTTCTGGTATCCTTTCTGAAAGTCTTGACAAAATACTTGGTTTCCTTTTATCATCCCTTTTCACACGAAGAGAGGTAGGTAAAAATCTTGTAACATCAGCTGCTAAATTCCTAATTTGTGGTTTTGCTTCGATAGTTGTAGTGCTTTTACCGTCTTTATCTTTTCGATTAATTAATTGTGGTGCAGCAGAAAGTACATTAGGTGTTTTAGGTTGTGATCCTGTTGCAGATTGTGTCTGCATTTGAGGATTTCCTATATTTGTCATATTTGATAGATTTGGCATTTGCATTTGTGGAGGAGGCATTCTTGGCATACTTGGTGGACCAGGTCTCAACATCCTCGGCATTCCTGGTGGTGGGCCTATAATCACAAACAAAGTAATGATTATCAATTTATTCATTACCATTTATTCATTATTTATTACAATATTTATATTGACAAATTATTAAATAGTGTGTATTATTCTTACCAGGAGGTAATCGAAGTCCAATACGGGGCGGTGGGGGCGGTGGCATCCTTAAATGTAAAGGTGGTGGTGGAGGTCTATACATTAAAGGAGGCGGCGGCAATCCCATAGGTGGCATTGTGTGTGGTTGTGTATGTTGAGAATGAGAATGTGATGTATGTTGATTATGGTTTGATGAATGGTCTGATGCCCCTGGAGGTTCTAGATCTTCTACTTCTGTTTTATTATTGCCAGATTTATTATTAGACTTTGAATTAGATTCATTTTCTGCTTCCAGTAGTGACAATCGAGCATTTAAATCTTGAGCTCGTTCAGTTTCACGCTTTTTATGAACAACTTCCATTTCACGCATAAACTGATCAATATCTTGCCCTGCCATAGCTAACATTTTCTGTTGTAGAGTAGTTGGTTTTACTTTAGCTATGTCTCTTTCTTTTTCCTTCTCTTTGTCACCGTCCTTATCTTTACCGTCTGATTCTTGTTTATTATCTTCTTTGTCGTCTGCAAATCGAATTGTTCTCGATTTTGGTACTGATTCTTTAGTCTATAAATAATTTCATGATCATATAATATTCGTATTTCTAAAGTAATAATGTATTAACTGATTTAGAACAAATTGAAATACTAACCTTGTCAGACATATCTTCATCGTCACTTGATAGATCCGGCGGTGGAAAAGGTGGGACACCGGGTGATTCTTTATTAGGTGCTAGTGTAGGTATAGAAGGAGATGTTGCATATGCACTTGTCTTTTTTAAAATACTTGGTGGTATTGGTATGTTCATAAGCGGATGATGCTGTGGTATGTAATGTGGATGGGGCGGATACATATGCGCTGGTGGTTGCGGCATATCCGGCAAAGGTATTTGTGAAGTTAAAGAACCTATAAAGATATAAGATTATAAAATATGTACATGAAGTGAATGAAATTGTAGATAATACCATAATAATAAACACCAGAATAAGTAATTACCTGAGTACATTCGAGATATGTCATTAGCAGCTGATGGTAATGGAATTTCATCAACTTGTACTTGTTGTGCATGTCGTACAGCTTCAAAATATGAAACGAGATCTATTCTTCTACGTTCATATTGTATCAATTGTTCTTTTAACTCTGCCCACTTTTCCTGATCATCCTTTGCCTGTAAAGAACCAAAAATAAATATGTAATATTTTACAATATGTTAACTATCACCATTGATTTAATATTAATAATTAATACTTACTTAAAAATTAATACTTACATACATTTTCAAGACACGATCCAAGGTCTCCTTCAATTTCTTTCTTTTGTCTTTCAGCACTTTCTCATTAAGCGGTGGTGGCTGCATAACATTATATTCTGAAAATTAAAACATAAATATATAAATATATAATAAATAATAAATATATAAATATTTTCATAAATATATAAATTAACCTTCATAAATGTATAATATATAACAAAACAATAGTTAACAATTCATAAAAATGTTAACTATCAAATATTTTACTTACCCATTTGATCTATTTTTTCCATTTCTTCGATAATCTGAGCCGGATCTTTGCCCTTTAGAACGGCAGCGCGTACTAACTGCCGTTGTTTTTTATTTTTCTTTAATTCTTTTTTACGTGCCTCTTTACCTGCAACAAATTTGTTATAATAAGTTATAATAATTATTAAATTTATGATTTTTAAGTAAATTTCTTTGTTATGTTATCAACTTACGTGCTTGATCGGTAGGATTCATATATTTTCCACTTTTTGTGGTATTTATCGAACGGCGTCCCATGTTTTCTCACTTAAGAAAACTGTTTACGACGTAAATTTATATTGTATTTTCACAATTTTTATATTAAATAAATTAATATTTATATTTATCGTAACTACGGGTACACCGACTATACTCATTATACACTGCAGAATGTATACTAAACTGCTGCAGCTGTGCAACGAAATGGAGACGTAAGTAACTGTAAATCGTTGTGTACGTCCTCTACATGAACACTACATGAACTAGCTAGCGCCAAATTCAAATTGTAAACTAACGTAGCCGAAGCAAGGAACAGAGAGATTTTACCTATGTAAATATTGATTAATTGTCAAATTATCTATCAGTGATAATTATAATCATTTTCTAATTGGTTTTTCCGTCCCTTTTATTAAAAGTTCTTCTTGCCGAGGATTCGAACTCGCGACGCGTTGTCCTCAGTTCTGGGTCTTAACGAGCGTAGCTGGCTGCTCCGCCCACTTTCTAATTTAGATATTTATCTAAATTATCGTAACATATCATAATGTCAAAGAAATCGTTCGCTCTGCTATATGATAAACTTCAATAAGAACAATTATTATTAATATTAATTAATAACAATTTTTCTTATCGAACCATAAGCAAATTGCGTTTGTTATGTAAAATACGAAGATATAAATAGACCAAATAACGAGAGAAAGGGAGGAATATTGTAAAGCTAATCCCGACATCTGGGCGCTATCCAAAAAGCATGGAAATCATACTACATTAAAGATTTCTTAATCTGTAATTAGTTTATTAAAATATAGTTATTTGTATCAAGTTTAATTCATTTAAGTTTGGGTTTCTTTGTGTTCTTGCATGTCTCCTGTATGTTATTTTTTAAACCATTTGTTAATTATCAAGTTTGTTTATTCAAAACTTCTAAGCACGACCAGAGTACTTTAGTAACAACCCAAACTGAAATTCTCCACGCAGCAAAGAAAATTTGACTACAGCTGCAGTAATCAAATTTTGTTTACGTTTACTGTCTTGTTTCAATGGATAGACTATATCAGAGAGGAAATTTCCTCTCTGACTATACTGAAGTTTTCACGGTTTGTCCAGTTCACATAAAGTGATTGGAGAATGGATTAACTTGAGTAACAGATAGGAAAGTAATACTGGTACATCAAAACAGTCTCTATAAAATGTCATGTAGGTATATTTATGTATGTCGACCCAACAAAATTTGTAACCTTGTTTTTATCACAAGTAAAAGCCGACACGCTAAGAATTATATGTGATTATTCAGGTATATCCTTTAGATATGCCTCTAGTAATACATAAAATATTAACAGTGAAGTACATTCATTTAATATATATATTATATCTATGTGATTAAACAAAATGATATAATATTAGAAAATAATTCTAATCTGATTTAAGCAGGTTAATACTATACTAATATCTACGTAATTTCGTTTAAATAGTAAAACTAAATTTCAAACAATATTTTTATAGTTATGTTACAGGAGAAAATAGAAAAAATGTCTCATATTATTGCACATGATATTGACAAAAAGCCACGGACAAAGGATATTAAAGTACAAGAAGATATTACATTTTATCAAATGGGATTTTCCCAAAAAATTTTGGATGGATTATCTCTTTGTGGTTTCCAAAGACCTTCACCCATACAATTAAAAGCAATTCCTTTAGGAAGATGTGGTTTTGGTATATAATATTTTCTATTTTGTATCTGTATATTTTAAGTTATAAGTTATTAATGTATATGTTAACTACAGACTTAATAGTACGTGCCAAATCAGGGACTGGTAAAACTTTAGTGTTTTGTATAATATCACTTGAAATGATTGATATAGATATATCGTCTGTACAAGTATTAGTACTAGCACCTACTAGAGAAATTGCTGTACAAATTGCACAAGTTTTTTCATCTGTAGCTTGTGAAATAGAAGGTAAATATTTTTCTAAATTTAGTTAAATTTATTTGTTTGATGTATAATTGGAGTTATGATAATAAAATTATTTTTTTAATTTCAGGTTTAAAAGTTGAAGTATTTATAGGAGGAACAGCTATAGAAAGTGATAGAAAGAAATTGAATAATTGTCACATAGCTGTTGGTGCTCCAGGTAGAATTAGACATTTAATTGATAAAGAATTCTTAAAAGTTGAAAATGTTAGATTATTTATTCTTGATGAAGCAGACAAATTAATGGAAACCAGTTTTCAGAAAGACATTAAGTTCGTATAATAATGAAATATATTATTGACATTATTAAAAAAGTAAAAGTATTATTCACAATAAAAATTTTCAGCTATATCTTTTCAAAATTACCATTAAGTAAACAAGTTATAGCATCAAGTGCCACTTATCCGGGAGATTTGGAAATATTTTTACAGGCATATATGTGCTCTCCTGTTTTAGCATCCCCAGATAACAATGAACCAATACTTGTTGGACTCACGCAGTTCATAACAGTTGTTCCTTCTCATCCAAATGTTATGAAACAGGTTTGATTTAATTTTCTTGTTTTGTATAATCATACAAATATCAAACCAGTTCATAAGTTCATGTCCATTTTTATTGTACTTATTATAAAAACACATGGTGCATAAATTATTATAAAAATAATAAGGAATCGCACTAAATAATGGTAAATATATTGTAAATTCATTTTCATATCCTTTTATTGTTTTATTACAGTTAAAAATATGCATGAACTTATGGACTCGATCTACTATATTAAATGTTATAAAATTATTTTAATACTAAATTTTAGGTTCAAATAAAAGTAGATGAATTAATAAAGATATTTAACAAAATTCCATTCAAACAAAGTTTAGTTTTTTCAAATTATCAATCAAGGTAAGTATATTTTTATAATTTCTTTTATTTACGCTTTTTCAAATAATTAAGCACCATGCATATATATACTTAAAATACACTGTCTTTTACAGAGCCCAATCTGTATGTAACAAAATTAGTGCTATGGGTTTTAAAGCAACCTTTTTTGCTGGAAATCAAGATATGAATAAAAGACTTGAGGCCATTAATAAATTAAAGACTTTTAAATGTAAAATAATGGTAACAACTGATTTAACTGCAAGAGGTATAGATGCAGATAACGTAAATTTAGTTGTAAACCTTGATTTACCCATAGATGCACCAACATATTTGCATAGAATAGGAAGAGCTGGACGTTATGGATCTTATGGTCTCTCTATAACAATAATTGCAGAAAATGAGTTAGAAACATTAAAAAAATTATTAATGTCCATTGGAGGTCCAAATTTTTATGTACTGAAACTTCCTTTTGATTATCCAAATGATATTTGGAATACTTCTAATACAAAATTTGAGAAACTTTACGCAAAATCTGAAAAAGACGAAAATCAATTTGACATTAAGCCTATCACTACAGGTATTAATGATTTATCTATGAATATTGCTAATATAGAAATACAGAATAATATAAAGTCAAAAGTTAATGAAACAACAGATAATATAAATAAAAAAGTTACAGAAAATGTGGAAGAAGTAAAAAATAATATAATGGATTTTTCCTGTTTAAGAAACATGCCTAATTTACAAAATAAAATAAAAGTTAGTTCTTTGTTTGTACCATGTATTAATCCGATAGATGAATCTCAATGCATTAAAAAGAAGAAGAAAGAGACTACAATCATGTCGTACAGTGTGTCTAAGCCTAAAATTATATATAGTTTTACATTGGATGCCGCAATCAATAATCCTTCCAGCTGGCAGAAAAATAATGAAAATGTGGTATTTGAAGTTGATTTATCAGATTTACAAGAAGATGATTTATCAAATTCTAATATTGATATGATTATTGAATTTACAAAATATAATTTTCAAAGTAAAAATACAGAAAAATCTTCTTTTCATTATAATTACGTGAATATTGATGTATATTCTGAAGATACCATTTCTAGAAGTACTGTACATAATGAAATGCAGAAACAAGACTTAGAGCAGAAAATTCAGAAAAAGAGTGATGTAACTGCTGATACTCTGATAACTATCTCAAATAATGTTCAAAATAGCACAGATGTTTCCATTTTAGAAGAATTGAATTTTCATCTCACAGAATATATGAAAGGTTCTAATACATTTTGTGATGAGTTATGTTCAAATGACGAGGAAATATTATTGAAACAGGCATTTATTTGGAAAAACAAACTTGATTTTGAAATCAGATTACTAAATAATACAATGGAAGTCATGAAAGAATCTATACAAAAGTTTATATATCAGAAACACATTGAAATGCTCAAAATATTTTATAGAGTACAAAAGAAAGCACTCTTATGTGTTTATCCGGAAATACGAAATGACGATGAAGTAAATGACACTTATTTATATTTTAGAACTTCTGTAGACGAAAATGTATTAGAACTATATAAAGAAATAGAAAATTTCAAAAGTTTCCATCGAAAATGTGGAGAAAATTTTAATGCATATTTTCCATATCCTGTTGAATTAGATTCATATATGCCAAATCTTATGATCTCCAACACAGACAGAGAAGATTATCTCAATGCATTACGATATTTATATTCAAATCCTTATCCTAGGGAACATTTATTGCAAATAGCAAGTTTTGTGGCATTCATTGATGAGCATAGAAAGTACAATTTAATACAAAAATTAAAAAGTTTAAACAACTGTTCAGTTAATGAATTGTTAACAGTAATACAAAGTGAATTATCTAAGAAGGAATCAAATAAAAATGAAAGTAAAGAACAGGAAGAAAAATTATTAGAACATTTTGATAGTATAAATCGAGGTGAAAACGTTATTAATTCAAAGGTTGATATTTTACATAAGGCACTAGATAATACTGGAAATATGACTAGTCAAGAAGAAAACGTCTCTCTAAGTGATAATAAATGGGATAAAATGAGTAATAACTATAGTTCTGACAATTCTATATCAATTGATTTAGGTTTGGATGATCTTTTTAAAATACAAAAAGTTACACGTCATGAAAATTGTAACTTGACTAGTAGTACATCAAGTATATTTTCTAGTGAAAATGATACTGTTAAGGAACATAGATTGAATGGACAAGTAAATCCGAAAAATAAATTTCGTAGACGGAAAAGGATTCAGAAACAAGGAGATAATACTGCTAAAGAACAATTTATTATCAGATCATCTGATAGTACTGATACGTATGAAAAACAATATACGTCACAAACGCAATCAGATTTGTCATCTAGATCAATGACAGATCGGTTAAATTCGTCTTTTATAGAAACAAATTTAAGCAGAAAAAGTAGTCAGAATATTCAAGATATATCTAATTGTCAAGAGTCTTATGTAGATAATGAACCACAAAGTTCTGTTTCTGTTCCTAGAATTAATGAACATCGAAAGAATAATTCATGTAATTTTTCTCCTATACCTTTAACAAAAAATGTTTCACAGAGACATTTAGATAATGAAGTTACAACTGAGAAGCCTGTAAATTTACAATATTACGCTCCTTTTTATAATTATATGCCTAATGTTCCTCATAATCAAGTAGAAGATTATATGTATATACCTGGACATTTGTCCAACAATATATTTTCAGAGAATGTATATCATTTTCCTCATTCATCAAGTAATAACCTTAATGAAGTCGAAATTGACCAGTTTTTATCATCATTAAGAGAGGAAACAAATCGCTTGCATTTGGAACTTTATAAATCAGAAATGCTCCGTAATGCAATGCAAAATTATAATTAAAATTAATAAGATAAAACAATATTATGAACTTATTATCAACAACTGTTGTATATGTGAGGCATGCATGCAATACACGTCTGTATGTGTACGTATTGTATGCGTGGTTAATCAAATTGTGGACTGCGTAATTAAATTTTTTGATAATGAATCTGTGATGAATTAATGGAAAATCATTCTTAAATTAGAAATATACTGTACAAAACACTCAGAATGAACTATGTTTATATTATCCTAATAATTGTGGGACAGTATTCGTGTGCAACTCATTTAACATTTGCTAATCCTTGTTTATCAATTGATATATCGTTAATTTCAATAGAAATCACGATAATATCTTATAAAATGTAAAACTTGTTGATTATGAAAATAATATATTTATAATTATTATTTTCGAAAAATGTTTTATAGCTTGTATATAATTATATTGTTTTACAATAAATATTTGAAATATATACTGAATTAACTGTTTGATATGTTGTACATGAAAGTATTCGTGTGCGTTTTTTTCATTTAATATAAATTAATGTTTTTAAAATTTATAATCTTTACATAAAAAACAATTCATCATTCTTCGCGGTAAATTAATTTAAATAACATTTGTGTAATTCAACAAAATTATGTTTCTCTTGCAAACTTGAAATTTATTATTACTGATTTTAAATTATACAAAAGAATATTAATAATATGTAATGTTCACAGTACAAAAAATATTAAGTAATTTTATTTATTCGAATGTCATATAATGATTGTGAGTTAGCGGGATCAGGTTTCTAAGGCGTTTCTTCAAGGGGAACGAGAAGAAAAAAGCCACCTTACGAAACTCGTCTCGTGAGAATTTGGGGTACGCGCTTGTTGTGTCCGTCCTTTATTCGCAAAATAATCGTTTGAGCAGCCCGCCTAGTATATACTTCAGTCGGTTACCACGTGCTTTCGCGTGAAGGAGTCTCTTAATCGTGTACGTGGATGTCGTATGGTATTAATTATTAAATATTTCGTAATTATCTTTTTTTTGTAGATTACGTGCGTTCGTTCGTATACGTTTAGTGCTTGGAAAGAAATATGTCATTCTCTAGGAAATACTTCAAACGGATCCCGATTTATGCGGTAGAGAGCCACAATGAGGTGAGTTTATGAATGACCAACGTCTTCCTAGTTTGTTTACATCGCAACTTATTCTGTCCAAATTTCCTTGTTAGCACACCAGAGGCGCTACAAGCGTTTCAACTACCAATGACGAATTGGTCACGTGATCAAAGGCGTTGGAAATTAAAATCGTGCGATGTTAAATTTAAACTGTGGTACAAAATTCGAATTTTTTTGTGAAATTTTGCATTGTTTTATTAGGTGCTACCATTCATTTATCGGTGTTTGGGATCGAAACACCTTCCGTTCGAAGGAAACGCGTTCGTGCATTTAGATTCGCATCCTGATATGCTTATACCGAAAACGATGTTGGCGAACACTGTATGGGATAAAAATCAATTGTTTAGGTATTTTAGATTTTTTATTGTTATTGATAATAAGCTTTATTTTATTATTGAATAGAAGCTGTTAAGAAAATTTAATTACTTGTTAAATATACTCTCTTATATATTCATTATAACGAACCTATTTTTTATTCTTTTTATTATTAATATTTGCATATTTTTCTCATTTAACGTATTATATCTTAATATATAAATAAGGTAAATATGCATAAAAGCGGAGCTACCCTCATTTCGATAATTTTTTAATGTGTTCTTAAGGTCACCAGTCTGAAGATTTTAATGATAATGGTAAATCGAATGTGTGGAAATAACCTCATTCTGAAAAAAATTTTGTCTAACAAACTTATTTCTGATTAAATTAAAATTAGATGTGGGTTAGATTAGGTTTTGTTGTTAATTTCGTTGTATTTTGTTGTCGTTCGTTGTTATCAGTAATCGAAATTAATGTAGAATATTTGAATACAACGATATGTTCTGTACTAATTGTGAGTCATCTTTTCTCGAGTTCTTTTTCGATCTCAGTAAGAAAGGTAAACAATTAAGGAATCTGGTTAACTACATTATATTAAATGCAAATAATGTGTAGAAAATTATATACTTTTGAGTAAACTCTTTTTTGATAATAACTCTTTCATAAAGCGACCCCAATTAAAACCTTCGCAACACTACTCAGGATGATGACAACATATATATTAAAAGATTATCAAAATTAGGGTTAGGTCTTTTTTATAAATAGTTACCATAAACAAATACAAACAAATACATCCAAAAATATTTTGGAAGACGTATCGCGTGAAACAGTTTAAATATAAAAAGAAGATCGAGTAGGACGCTATATTAAAAAAAATTTGTACGTAGAAGGGACGAGGACATTTTCAATTTCAATAATTTTTGAGAAAATGGGTTCGTAAAATCATTCTTGAAATTAATTTTTACATTTAAAAAATTATCTTTTTATTTCTAAATTTTAATCATTTATGAGATATTAAATTACATATCTTCACCAATAGTGAAATTAGCATCGAAAATTGGATGTTGCCTGCTGCATATGCCGGTCACTTTAAACACCTTATCTGGGTCAAACCACCGTGGGCGAATCAAATGGTCGATGGCGTGACAACCTTCTTCATCGGCAAGCACAAGGACAACGGATCAATAAGGTAAGTTCTCATCGCATTATTTTATTTTTATTGCATGTCAAACTGAACCGTGGTTGTAAATGCACCATGAAAAACTTCGACGCTATAATGGATGTTAATCGTTACGTTGCATTTCTACATTGTGCAAACACATGAGTGCAAGCAATATATGTGCAATGATCATTTAATGCATATTTTTATCGATATCTGTACATTATATCACATGTTAGTAGAAAATAAGCATTTTCGGATATTATATGTAACTTAATATTATATGTAATATTATATGTAATATTATATGTAATATTATATTATATGTAATATTATATGTAACTTAATATGTAACTTGTGAACGGCCTTTAAAAATAATGGTATTTATAATTATAAATGATAAAGATATGAAAACTTCTAATAAAATTATTAACCCTCCATAGGAAAATTGCATCGTTGACGAGCCAGGCAAAATTTCATCCTTGGATTTCTATTCTTTATAAAAACTCTTTTCTTATTTGCAAATATTTTTTTAACATTTGATAGCGAAGATATTGATAATTGTTCTAGAATTTTTTCAGGTTTTTCGAAAACTTGGAATAATGAAAAAAAAGTAGGCTTAGATAATAATATAAATTACCTAGTTTGCCTATGGGCGGTTAATAAAGAAAAATGGAACTGAAAAGGAGAAAGTGAGACGTTTCGATAATTTGACATGATATTTTTATTTTACAACGTGTAAAATAAGAATAACTATAGACCCATGACGAATCGTAAATTATATTTTCTGAAGGCGTGTTAGTTTGATTTTTTAATTACATTGTGCACGTGTCGTCTGATGCGTTTAGGATAACATGCGAAGCCATTCGTACATTGCGCAGAGATTAAGTTCCAGATAAAACAGACATTCACGATGCGCTCATCGTTTGGACCGAGAATTATTTTTCACTTCGTAAAAGCGAGCGAGGGTTAAGTGCCTGCTCTTGTGTCGATTAACATATATGAACATGCCACTTCGTATACATTTAGGATAGCTGTAGCATAATATTACATGTGTCCTCTCGTACCGAGACAAGCATCAGAAAATTGTCGACAGGTGGTACCAGTTTTGCTACCAAACGTTGCATCTTATTATCACCGTTGCTTGATCTCAGTTTACGTGATAACTTGTTGTCGAATAGTAAAACGGTATAATTAATTAAAACATTATAATCAACACTGTACAAGTATGTAAAATGAATCTGTTACCGGTGATGGAAAACAATGAATGTCAAAAATTTCATTTTCATTGAGATATCGTACTTATTGAACGAATCATGCTAGTGTTGTATATTAGTATTCTTTGGTTGAGTTTTCAAGGAACTAATTTCTTTAAAATTTCTTTAAAATTTCTTTAAAATACAGAAACTGTTTCTATACAAAGCTAGGTTAGGTTAGTAATAGTCAGTAGTTGGTGTTAAAATGCTGTGAATGAGAACGATAAAATCTAAGATGTATATTAAACGATTTCGTATTACATTTAAATTATATATATTGTCGTTTTAGAGAAAGTTGTTTTAACATTTTTCATGCTCGATTAATTATCGTAGATATTCATTACGGCAATATTGTTGCAATATCGGGCAAGTATTAGATTTGATTATTTTTATGACAGAAGTTACATAATTATTAGCTGAAACATGTTCAATGAAACAAGGGTGTGACGCAGCGACGAAAGACATAACAGGACGGTAATGCACATAAAATACTATAAGGTTTGAGAATGATTCATGAAGTATGTGTATAGTGGTTTTATTGTTCTGTCGTGGTTCTTTGTGCGCGCGTTATTCAACGATATGAATGATTGCTTCTCTGTTATGAACATGAGGTCTAATGCAGATATTTAAACTCGTATGTTACATCTATAAAGACGTAACATCGTATTTTATAACTTGATCACGCTGTAATTATATTCTGACCATAACGCGATACGTTCAATTAGCTGGGTAATTTCGTTTTAAATTACTACGACTAACACGACCATCTAAATCAATGGTAACGGGCTTGTCAGCTCCTACGTAATATATCTTGATTTAAATCCTGATCACTGACCTTTTATGAATATGACGCTCAAAAGTGTATTGTACATAGTATTACTCATCAACTTTGAAAAGCATTTAATAAATTTCGAAATATTTGACATATATTTGGTAAATTAGTCGGTATTTTCAATCCCGTCTTTTTTAATTTCTCCTTTTTAATTACTGTCTATTTGTTTTTAATTTTAATCTCAAATGTATGCAAATGGTCGAATATAATTTTGTTGTATTACTTACATTGATCGATACATTTCTCCGGAAGAGAAATCGAAATATTACTTTCACAGATTCACATAAACAAAAATATATTTCCATTCGCTTCCTAGATACATTAAACTTGTTATAAATGTTATAAAAGGCCGTGTTTTTTTTATATCCTGCACACGATATCCTGATGTAATGAAATTTTCAAGCAATGATCCCGCAAAATCTGATATATCGATTCTTTATCCATACACCTGTGATCTCGTCGCGAAAATAAGTATCGACTTGAATCAATTCTGACGAACACCGCGAAAGTCTTGAATATCGGTTTACATGGTTCGCGGAAGGTGGCAGACACGCGTCGCGATGAAAAGTCGTCACAGTCGGTTAATCCACGATGGAAGGGGTAAAACTTGGTTGACAAGACACGAGGGTGAGCGCGGGGCTGACCGAGGAGTGGTAAAAGGAAAAAGGCAGGTAAAGTAGCAAAGGGAAGCCGACACGGTGCGCCGTGGCGATATCTGCCAAGAAACTGGTGGCCGTGATGTAGCGCTCCGCTGGGACTTGAGTTATGTTTCTCGAATTACCGTGGATATATGTCCGTGTACCGTGAGTGAAGCACGCGAATTATGCCGTTGTCAAGACTTCTCCGTGTTCTCCGTGTGCTTCCATTCATTCCTTATCCGATGAATATTTTGATTACGTCGATTCCGTTGCCCCCTGTGACTATCTGGAATTCTAGCTGGCTATCCACCTAGATTGGAACAGACGTCCGCAATTTTAACGTTTTAAATACTCGTCAGACGCTTAACGATTCGAGGAATCGGGTACATACAATTAAGCCGACCGCGGAATTATTTCTCGTCTTCTCATTCTCGTTATCTCCGAGCGATGAGTATCTTGGTCGTAGCTATTCTCGATTTATAGTCCGGTGTATAAACAAAATGAAATATTTTCATATTTTAACGTATATATATATATATATATACACTTTAGACTTGCCACGTGGAAATGGTAATCTCCTTAATTTTTATGTTCGAACATACATACATACATGTACATATATATACTTCTCTGGGACAATTTGCGTATTTTATACATTTGATCGAGTTGGCGAGGAGAACTGTCGAGCACAAGCTATCAGAGAGGAAAAGTTTATATCTGATAGTTTTATATGAAACAAGAAAAGTTTACCCTTGATTAGACTTTAAACGCGTAAAACGTGTAGTAGCGTCTTGGATCATTAACTGTACGCGTAACCATTAAAGTGAATTACGACGGATACAATAATTTGCCAGTTACTAATAATTGCCTTCTCGTATGATCAGGATACCGTGGGTAGAATCTTCTTGATAAAATCTAAAATACGACGACATCGACCGCTTTTCGTCGAAGTTATACATATGTAATCGCGCGTACCCACGCGCAGGTGTCGATCGAAAGCGGATCGATTTGCATTGACGATCCACAGGATGCACGATTTTCTAACTTTCTCGATGCTCTGAATGTATTTTCTTTTTTTTTTTCAATGACTTACATTACTGGATACGCGTAACAACTGATCTTCCTTTGATAGGGGATTATCACAACACGATCAAGAGTGATACCATTATTAAGATAAACTAGGATGAACTTTTTTTAATGGAAACAACGCATCGGGGATTGGCATTCGTCGACGCGTGGATTCCGATGAGAACGCCCGTGCTCGGATTTGGAATTACGTGGTTTTTGCGTCAGGCTAATTACTGGAATCGCTAGCTCCCCGCAGACTCGATGCATTTGGCTGTACACTGGATATCTATATCTATTTCGACTTTGTAGCACGAGAGTATCATTTAAATTATTCTTCGATCAAACGCAATTTTAATTATTCGGATTAAAGCATGGAATTTAAATTGTATATCGTATATTGTTATCTGGTTATTTAATTATTTGGTAAAATGAGATTTACACATCTTCGATGGTAGAAAGAAATTTTTCTCAACCTCTACGTGTTTCCGTTTTCCATTCACCTTGATTCGCCGGTGACTCTCTTTTTCGTTGTCGTCAAGGAAAGGCTCGAGAAGCTTGGTTGTGGGGGGATCGCGACAATGGACAATGGCGCAATAATCTACAATAGAGATCCGCTTGGAGATTCCGTGTCGAATGAATAGGGTCCCTAGGACAATCATCTCGTAAACTCGGTTTCTTTGCACGCCCCTCCCCTATCGTTCCGCGGTGTGTGTTCTTTCGTTCCATATTTCACGTTTTGTAGTTCTGCGGACGCAAGAATCACCTACTTATGCGAAGTTGTTCTAACTAAGGAAGTTCCCTCCCTGTGTTCCATCGTGGGCAACGTGACCTACGCTACTTCGCGTCTGCTTACCGTAGTTCGATCAGCCAGCAAGTTGCTTTCGTTGTTCGGTGCCGATAATGAAAAGCATGCGTAGCATCTAGCTAACAAATTACGCTAATTTACAGAACACCGAGCGTTTTTCGTTCTACCGGGGAAAGTTTAATTTAACTTGTTTGGGCTATTACGCGTAATCGTTTTCTTCGATCGCACGCGTTACAACACGCGAGATTTTCTCTGAATAAACGCTATCAAGCCTCTCTTAGAGAGATTCCAGGCTATCTTCAGATAACGATACTCCTTCGGAATTCGCGGAATGTGATTCGCACGAAAACGCTTACGTAATTGGGACCTTTCCGTTCTTTTACGTCCGGTACCACGACCACAGAGATCTCAAGCATTCCTCGAATTTCTGGAAAAACAGCACCGATGTCACGGAATACGCGATCGGCCTAATGTGTCCCCATACCTAGAGCATAGGAGTAAATACCTGCCGTGACTGAGAGACCCCGCGTCTCGGTTCTTTGAATACCGGTATGGTAGAAGCACGTCGAGATTTTCACTCGGTGTCTTAATCGCATAACTTGTTCTCGGTAATGCAAGCGAGGCTTATATTTCCTGCCTTTTTTCACCGGGAACGTTTATCAACACATTAGAAACGCGAGCCGGAGGAAAGTTCACGGGTTGTAGAGCACAAATTGCTCTACGCTTCGAAGTTTGAACGACTGTCTTTGTCGAACTCCTCGACGAAACGTTGACCGCTGCATTATTTACAAATTGCGTCTGTTATGCGAATAATTCTTTACGGAAGCGTTCAAATTCACGCGTGAAATTGGTTCTAATTAAATTTTCCACCCTTTTCTTCTGATTGTTGCTCGAATATTTATCGCGCAAGTGTTTTTGCGATACGCGTTTAAGAATACTCGCGTGGAATTTCAATTTTTCTTCCCTCGAAGAATGTGAAAATCGGTCGTATCGTGCTTCCTATTCGTTAATGTAGACTCTTCAGTCATTCTTACATGATATTACGATAAGTTGGAATTGGGAACTTTCATTTTCTAGTGTTTTTCATAGTGCTTTCTAAACTTTAGCGCGCTTATAAACTTTTTCATAAAGATTCGTCGTAAATGTATGTTCGAAGAAAGAGAGTTCGATCTCTTCTTTATTAAGTTAGGAAAATTCTATAACTTGATTTTCGTATAAATCTCTAATGTGTCGAACTATGGTAACTCGATCGAGGATTTCATATAAAAAACGATCTTTCAAAATTTCTATCTTTCTTCATAATAGCGAAAAGATACTCTGGCATCTCTAATTTCTATTCCATACATTTCCATTACTTTAAACAAAATATTCATCGCTACATTTTACGTAATTTCTGTGAATGTATCTGTAATTATATCGCAGAAGGATTACGTACCTAGGTATGCGATTAAACCACGAAGTTGTGAATCTCGCGATAAAAGTTTTTATACAATCGGTTAATTTTCATTTGACCGTAAGCTAACACGTAGATTACTTTTTGTCATTTTTAATGATTCGTGTATCATCGTTATTATCTAAATTACCAAAAAGTTTCACAGTGATCGTCTTGTTCGAACTGCTTTATACGAAAATCGAAAAAATACGATGCTTTAAAAAAATTCATTGTCTTCGATTAAAAATTTTCATGTATATTGAAATATTTTAAATAACAAAGTCCCTGGCTACACAAAGCTTACACATTGAAAAAATCGAATTAATTCCATCGTGTCTGCCGTCCGTCGTTCTTACGTACCCCTGTACATAAACTCGGTGAATTAAATTTCATTATATCGCGCTTTTCGAATAACAATAAACGCAGCTGCTAATTGAAATCCCTTTCGTCGATTCTCTTTTGCACGCTTTGCTCGTCGATCTTATCCAATTTTTACGTCCGTGGTTGTTGCGAAAGCGAACGTCGAACATTTTTACAGCTGACGCGAGAAGCTATCGGTTTCAGCGAAGGTCGCGTGCAATTAACATAAACGCTTCGTGCAACCTGAAGGCGTGACGTCGCAGATCCGAGTCGATAACGCATCGTGACTGCATCAGGCTACATCTGCACGTGCATCGCGTGTACCGCGCGGTGAATTTGTTCCGTGAGGTCGCGAGATTCCTAGGTGAACGCTAGAGAGACTGGTGTCGTCCAATTGGTAGCCTTGATTTCTATGGTATCCAATGGTCGACGATGGTACACTTTCCAGGAAGAGGTGGCCCAACTATCGCTGTGCCGCTAGAGTAGGAGGACAGAGGTTGCTCGAGGTGGGAGAAATTCTAGTGGATGGTGAACGCAATCGTCAGCCATCGAGATTTTTTTTCCATTACCATTACGCGCATTGTATATCGTCATTGACCACTGCCAAAGTAGAATAGGTGTTAGGTATAATTTTTCGTTTTTCCATTGTTCTCTACGACGCCTCAGTATAGGTTTGCATGTTAGAATTATACGTTAAAAATGTACATCTCTTAACAGAGTAAAGGATAATTCTATGGGTAGTTATCAGCGTGTGTTATTGAATAATTCTCGTCGTAGATTTACGAGAGGTATTATCTCAGTACTCCGTTATCTTGATATCTTCTCTTGGTATCTTAATTTTCAAAGTTGGCTTCTATTAGCTACAGATTCTATTTCAATTTCATTCTATCATTCCGAGCTACTAATTTCACGGCCACTACAGATTCCTTTTATCCAGTCGTCTTCCACGATATAACGCAGTACGCGTTGTCGAGTTTCGAGGAAGTTATCGCTCATTTACGAATAGAAATGAATTCACCGTGGATTCGATCAGCATACGATCCTGGTATCCCTATCTAATGGCTTATCGCGATTCAATTATTTCCCGTAGCGGTTACTATCTGATTCCATGGTGCGGTCGATCCATCATCATTAATGCCGGTGAATGAAAGCGTACAAGTACATTTTGAGGAATGGAAGGGCAATAGGACGGGGCAATAGAAACACCTATACCCCAGGTGCAGCAGGTCCGGTGTAATCGGCGCGAAGAAATAAAAGGGTGTTGGTTTAAAGAGTGGTGCACGAGGTGATGGCAGGTCAGGGCCGAGAAGGTAGCACAGGAACGTGTCTCAAGTCGCAGGAGCGTGGGCGCCAGTTGGCATATCACGATCGTCGTCAGGTTGCTCTACACATATCGCCGGTTCTTGGTGAAAAGAACAAAAGGGACCGCCACCGACGTGGACCAATCGCGAGCATGGTCGCGGCACGACTCGACCCCGAGGAATTAGTAGCATCGACCTCGCAAGGGGATCGGTTCCTAGGGATCTCGATCCTCCTACTCCTCCCTTCTCCGTCGTGGTCGCTCGTTGTTTCTTCCCCGTCGATTGATTCGTCGTGGTTGCCTCCTAATTGATCGTTAGCCGCGTAACACCAAGGCGGCTACGTGGTTGCCTGGAAATGTTCCCGATCGGTTCTCGAACGAGAGCTCGCACACAGGGATCGATCCGTACGTGGGATCTTGGAACGTTTCTTGGTGGTAGTTACGTGCGAACTCGCGGTTAATTGCGATTGCACGATATGATTGAGGGCGAGAGATCTGTAGAGGATCTGTAGAGGATTTGTAGAGGACTGTAAGATAGAATAACGATAACTTGCTGTTGCAAATCGTCAAATATATTTAAAAGAATTAAATATATTAATAAATATAAATACTGTCGAGAGACGCTTGTACAAACGTATTCGCTAAGACATTGTATAATTGCTCGCTGATAACTCGTAGATATTGATCGATAATCCGTAGATACTCGGTATATACCTATTCGTCCACGATCGTGTCAATTTATGCTGGTCGGGGAAGCGCCGGAAAATTCAAATTTGTCCTTGTTCGACGGGTGTCCGTAGCGGCGACACTGTTTTGCCCGGAGTGTATTTATTATTACGTTACGTGTATCCTAACGATCTTGATACTCCGAGGTAAAACAACAATATGATTTGAATTGTCCTTTACTAATGTGCCGCTACAACCCCCGCCCCTATCAGTGATAGCGTTTTTATTAAGTTATATTTATAAAATTGTTTACACTATTTTGTCCTTGGTCGTCGCTATTTTAAAAGTTACCGATACATCCTGTGTCCGATAATTTACAACTCTTAAGCGAAACTTGCCTGAAACCAATCGGAAAATTGTACTCTTCGGCCAGACCGCGTAACATACTTATTCCTGGTATTTTCTTCCGTTGTTCGGTTATCGTTATTTGCACCGCTTTCGTTTCAGACATTCGATTTTTGCTACGCTTATGTTGTTGCGAACTGCTCTTTTAATAGTGCACCTCGTGATTTTCCGTTCCTTCACTTCTTGTAGATTTTCGGGTTCTGCAGCGGGAATACTTTTACTTTGACTTCGCAAAGGTTCCCATAGCTTTAAAGCCATAATTTTTAAATCGACGCTCCCGCTTATCATTTTTTGTCTGCTCCACTCGATGAACTCCGTCGATCAACTGTTAAAAGGAAGTTATCGAATTTCTGGGAACCTCCTTCTGCATCTGCGACTTCAATTACAAGTAAATTATGTCGATCTGCACATCCTTGGGGTAAGGTCGAGAAAGCTCGACCAGAAGTCGACCAGAATACGATGAACACTTCGACGTATACTTGATAGGCTGGTTTTTTTGACCAAAATGTCCCTTGTATTAATCTTATAGCTTCTATCCATATATAAACGTTCTCTTTTACTCCGGTTCACAATATAGAGCACTTGTAGAGGACTGTAATATGGAATAACGACAACCCGTCAAATATATTTAAAAGAATTAAATAAATTAATAAATATAAATACTGTTGAGAGACGTTTGCACAAACGTATTGGTCAAGACATTGTATAATTGTTCGCTAATAACTCGCACATATTGATCGACAAGATACTCGGTATATACTGATTCGCTCGCGATCGCGTCCGTTTATTTATACTGATCGCGGGAGAGCCGAAAAATTCAAATTCGTCTTTGTTCGACGGTTGTACGTAGTGACGACATTGTTTTGCCCGGAGGTTATTTATCATTACATTACGCGTGTCCTAACGATCTTGATACTCCGAGGCAAAACGACAACATGATTTGACTTGTCCTCTACTCATGTGCCGCTACGGATACTATCGCGATACGCGTGCGTGTGCGCGCAAACAAATAAATCTTTTGTCTAAACACTCGGCTAGACTTGAATAGCGTTGGCGATATTAAGAAGGCGAGATGTTCGAGCGTTGCTTCTAATTGATTCTACGATTGGCATACGAATGGGTAGAGCGTTACACGCGCGTCGTAGAATGTCTACGCATCGTTGGACATTCAGAATGGCAAAGTTGTGACAAAGGTCGAGTTTGTTCGTTGCACTTCATGGTCCGGTTTCGTTGGAATTTAGCGGGTACGCGGCCGTACTTAGGCTGTCTGTCTCGTTGCGAGATCACGGTTGAAAAACTTGACTGGAAAGAAAACTTTGCCGCGGTAACTTGAATGACAATTAGAGCAGGATCGGATGGAATTTAGGCCGCCTGGTCCGATCAGGCACGCACGCTTAGCCGGAAGCCTATTAAGCTGGAATTTCATAATGGGGGAGTGCCTGTTGACTATAGTTTCGATGGGTTATGCAACTTTCGCTCGTTACGGCGAACAATCGGCTTTCCTTCCGACGCGTATCTGGATTATCCATTCATCCACGTTTTGCTACAATTAAAACATCGTAAACGCAAGTTTATGCGTTTTATGTTTTTTTTAGTGTTTCAATGTAGCGCTTAGACGATAGAAGAAATTGAATATAAAAAGGGTAGAAAATCCAATTTGATTTCCCTATTTTCAATTTTTATTAGAATCAAATAAAATGTGTTTTTCTATCGACTTTCACGAAAAAACGAAACGAGCGAACACGTCACAATCTTTCGTATTGAATTATACGTGTATGGAAACGAGCGAGAAGTTGATTTCAAAATGCAACAAATAATTATGCATAATCAACGTTGGTGGATGTGTGCGTACGAGAAAAAGGGGAGTCCGATGCCTGATTTCTTCGAGTCCAGAGCAGATGTTTGTTAAGTAGAGTGCCGTATACGATACACGTAACTTTGGTAAATGTAATTCCAAGAAATTACAGATACGTTTAACGCGAACAATAATGCATAAGGTCTCGTTGCCATGAGCATTGCGCGACCGGGGCCTCGCGTTTCCTCCCCCAATTACATTCGATTCTTGGTATTACATACGTTCGCATGACTCGTTTTTAGATTCCTCAACAGAGATACGTGTATTGCCGGGAGGTCCGATCTGGATGATGATGATTATGATGATGATGATGAAGATGATGATGATGGAGATGGTGATGGAAATTGCGATCGTGACGGACGGTAAATACGTACATCTGTCCCTGAATCCCGAAGTGTAGTGTGTAGAATTAAGTTGTGTTTACGGTGTGAATGATACCTTAGCAACTATAAAGGATACTGGCATATACCCGAAAAAAGTGCTACGCGAAATAAGCAGCTGGTGTAATTGCAGTTACGGAAAGGATATAATTGCGATGGGAAATACCATACAGCGTGTTACGTTACAGGCCATATATACGGCTTGCGAAAGTTTTCATCTTTACGCGTGTTTCTCCTCCAATTTCTCAACTCGAAGTTTCAAAGCTAAAAACCGATAATGTCTAGAGAAAAAATTTCGTTATTTTGTTACTTCGTTACAGTTTCACTCGCTCGTAACGCACGAAACCCGTAAACTTATCGTAAATCACGCTCAAGTATCGCGTTACGTTGCGTATTTCTATATTTTTCGTTTCAAGCGTTAACGACAGACGGGAATGTCTTCTAGCGAATAATCCGAGAAACAAACATTCGTCTTGCCCGTACCAGTTTCTTAGTCCGTGATGTAATAAGATCGAATATTTTAAGACATCGATCAAACCGTGCTATCGTTTCCTGTTTAATATTTCTTTTGCGAGAAAAGAGCGAAATAAAAGAAAGGAATTCCATCGTTTATCGATGCATACGCGCAGTCTCGATTATCCGTATCAGTCCGGTGCATTCAAAGCCGAGCTATACGCAATTGAAATACGAAGACAGCTGTATTGCATTTACCGTCAATAGAGCCGCGCTAGTATTATGGCAGATCAAAATCATACAGAGAACCGTATTCACGTATATCGCTCGACCGGCTGTGTGTTTCGCAGACCTCTGAATGATTACGGGTAATGCCCGACCGATTCCATACTCGATACCCGATAAAAAATAAGAGCAAAATATCTCACGTGGCTTGTCTGGACACCGGCGATTCGTTGAATGCACGCTCGAGAATGTCACGTTACAACGAGTTTACTATCTGACTTCGAACGAGGTCGCCTTGTCAGAAGCAGCCTTGCAAGGCTGATACCGCGTCAACCTCGTACCTACGCGGAGAGAACGGTTATTTTAGCCCGCCTCTAGAAAAATTGCTTCCCACTAGAGCAGCACGCGAGACTAGCGCGAACAGGAGAGAGAGAAAATGTATGGCATTCGAACTGCGGCTGCGCTCGCGAACGCACAATGTTCGAAGGAGGCCGGACAACCCTGCGTTTTTATATTTCTTCGCGTAGTATGGAGCAACGTATATCGATGGTTCTCGTTCACGCTCATGCGGTTACCAATAGTCACGATCGGTCCATATTTAAATACCAGACGGCCGTATTAGACCTCGACTCTATTATTTCATCAACCAGATGCGTAATAAAACTGGCTGTCGAGTAGTAACAGCTTGGAATTGAAATGCACCGTTGTGCAATCTCGTTGTTCCTCTTGGTACATCATAAATCTGAAAGCCCAGCTGTTCGTAGTCTATCAGAAGTAATCGTTTCGATTTTACACGCGATACCGAACAAAACTGTTCGTTACTATCAAATTCTCTGTCAGTAGGCACACAATCGTACGTCTCGACTTTCTTATATCGTACGATACGTATTACCTGTATCGGAGCAACGTCATTCCTGAAAAAGCATCTTGTTCGAACCGACCACTTCATATTTTTCTCTGACGTTATATTTACACAAGGAATCGATGTTTCCACCGGATCTAAAAGGGGTTTTCAGCTATAGCGAGCCACGTTCCTCGGTGACGAAATTATACGGCGGATTATCTGGTCGCCTCGTTGTCGGCACGGCACTGAAAGCGAACGTACGCTTGGTTTTTGATCTTACCGCGACGATTTGTACCCGCGATCCACGTAAGAAGAACGTGCCCCGTTCTCTTGGCCTGGCGAAGGGGAAGTGTCCTCTCTCCTCCTATCTCTCTTTCCACCGCTTTTTCTCCGTTCCACGAGAAGAGAAGAGAAAAGAAGAGAAGCGAAAGGAAGAGAGAGAGAGAGAAAGAAGAAGAGAAGAGAAGAGAAGAGGAGTCCGTGGGTAAGATCCGCTGCCGTCTCTCAACCGTTGACAAATAGTCGTCGTGGTCTTTTCCACGTATAGAGTATACGCGCAGCCTTCTGGTGCGCGGTTATACGCGGCCTGGCTCCCGCCATGGGCTTTCGCGATTTCTTTTTCACCCTCGTGCGTTTCACCATGCGCATAATTGCCGGTGGGTGTCTCGCGTGAAATGCAGCTGCGCGCATGCACATTCAGACGTCTGTCAAGACACCGGGGACGTTCGTGCGTAGGCAGCCGATGCCACGACGCCGGGGATAAGATCGGCCCCGAGGCCCGGTGATCCTACCGTTTTTTCTTTCTTTTTTTCCACTTCTTCTCTTTTCCTTTCTTTTCTCGATCTCCGATCGGATCGCAGGAAGAAAGATACCGGCCGAATTGTAAATTCATAATTTCCTCGAGTATCGCGTTTCTTCTTAACTCCTCCCGTAATCAGTCCAAACTCGAGAGAATTTCGTAAGCGTGTCGCCACGAATTATAGCCTCCTCGTGTCTCATCGTGCGTCGCGTTATAGTATTCGATGTTTCTTCGTTTTCTTTCTCTCGCGTCTGGGTGGTTTCTGTGAATATAAATGAATTTCTCATGAAGGGCGAAGATAAGATTCATCGTGATAAGTACGTTGGTAGATATCGGTTTATCGTTTTCGATGATATCGTTTCTTACGATGTTTATCTGTAATACCGTGACACGCTATGTGCGTCCTGTTAAAAAATGCGTTTCGGTATTGGTATCCTCGCGTCTGAGTTTGCGTGTAGTCCTCTACTTTATTCGATAAAGTCTGTACCAAGGTATGCTACGTGTAGCTCCTAGCTAAGTTTTCAGGTTTTATCAATTCGTTCGTAGAAATGTTTCAACACATAAAACCTAAATGATATAATTTTATGATTCTTCTATTGACTATACTTACTAAGGATTGGCGCTAAGTACAAGAGAGATCAAGTGATGTATTGTCATCAATGATTGGCGCACATCGTACTCAATAAAGATTGCACAAGATTGCATTCAATAAGGATTGCTCTATCTTATTAAAGAATAATCGACTTGGGCTCGAAAATACCGTACAACACTTGTCGGTAACCAAGAGCTATTCTACATTAAGCAGCATTATTAGATAATGGGTGACCGTGCGCTGTGTACTTTTCAACAGAGGTTATTATTAATTTCTGTGTCTTCAATTTTTACAAGTGTTGAAATTTTGCCTTGTACTACTCCAATTACTCCTTGGATGGCGTATATTGTATGGTTCATCAGTAGCCATTGACCGTCATTCTGAAATTTATGTGATCGTTATTACTACGTGACTACCACTACGTTTCTACGATTTCTCTTCTGATCGGTATTGGGAAATAATTTATCAGCCCACGAGCTTTTCTTCGGCAATACCATTAATAAATTATACTTCTCAGAATATCTCACTGTGCCAGTAATGAAATTGATATGTGATTTCTCTGTATGTACGATCCTCCTTTTCGAACGCGCTGTTAAGAGGCCAGCCATTCGCAAGATTTATTCATTAATGTTTGCTACAAAGATGTACAAGAAGCAAGAGCACATCGTTGATAGAGCGAAGGTGTCATAATTCATCAGACTATATCCGGGTGTTTAGATTTGGCGTAAGGCATGTAGTCGACGGTGGTGGTACTTGGTGCGCACTAACTCGGCTATACGATAAATTCCGGCTGGCTTTGGATGACGTATAGCCGTCCTCTCGTTGCGAGTGTATTAGGCCATGTTGTAAATCTCGAATTCTTTCTGGCGTTGCACGTGAAATAAGGGGAAAACTGCAACGTGTTAGCAAAAGGAACAGCGTCGGCTATGAGACGCACGCAAGAAAACAAAAATGAGTTAACGAAAGGGGGAACAGAGATGAAAAGAGAAAATGTAAAGGAGAGAGAGAGAGTTTCGTCTAGCGCAAAGCTCTTCGAGCAAAAGATGATGGATTGGTAGCTTATTCGGTGACTTTCTATAACAATCTCGTAATTTTGGGGCTGTGTAATTTTACAAGCAACGAGTCTGTGCACAAAAGTACGAGATTCATAACGCTGTCACTATGAAGTGGCTTCCCGTTTTTCCCTTTTACCAATGGACAAGCTTCGTAATGTTCTCTAGTGAGATTCCATGAAATCTCTGTAGAAGTTTAGAGTGAATCCATTAGCGGGTGACAGCACGCGAAATTAAACGTTAGAGTTTAACCGAGAGTTAACGCTATTAGGAGATACGAGAAGATTTATATTTTTGTGGTAGGCTTGGTTTTCACGTTCCTATCAGGCAAAATGATCGTTTGATTTATCGAAAAATGTGAAATCGTCTGAACAACTTGGTCTATGTATCATTTCGTTTCTTAATCTTCGCGTGGATAGCGAAGTTTTGTGCTGTTTTTAAAAATACTATTGTTCCTCGTACATAGATTGCAACTATTTGCGAGCACTCACATTTTTATAAATAATAACTAATGGAGATTCGTCCCACCCTTCCTATATAAAATATAGATATTACAATGAGCGCTCTACTTTGCATATTTTATATACCTTTACATATTATTACACGTTTTATATATTCTTGCATTTCCATATGTATAATAATTATCTATTTGTTAAACGGTAGACAGATTACTTTCAGGATTCCAGTAATAATCCGGACAATTATATTTAAATTATTAAATTTTTAAGGTACCACTTGATCTAAGATCCATTAAATCAACTCGCTTCAATTAAAGATTTTATAAATGCAACGACCAGGGTAACGATTGTTATAATTAGCACTCGAACTATATGAAGTTCGAATTTTATATTACTTTGTATATGAAGAAACTTCTTGAGTCTTGGAATTAACTTTGGTTTTAGAGTACGTGTTGAACCTAATCCCATCCTCGTGTCTGTAACGCGAGCTACGTTTAGAATGACGAAGTTGACACAAGGTATTTTCTCTAATCTTTCACCGTAAGATTCATTCCAGCTTGTGTCTTCTGCGCATATGCTCCCTATTTAGTTGGTAATTAATTATGAAATATGCGTGTAATATTTGTTTCTGCGCAAGACTTAGGTATATTGTACGTTTAGCGGGAACAAGTCTTTAAAGTCTAAACTTACATCCTATTCATCAATTGATATTATTAGAACTATCGCCAACACTGTCGCATATGCGTTGCACACGACACTTTGATTTGACCCTTTGTAATCTAGTCTCGACATACAGGAATCAGTCGTACGGCATTCTATCGGAAACCTTTTACTTGTTTTAAGTAGACCGGTTTCTACGTTGTGCTCATACTGAAAGCAAGGAACATTTGATGTAATATATGCACATTTTCATACATTGTAGTACGCGTTAGGATCGTTATATAAATTAGCCTCAAAGTTGGTTTACTTAAGAATAAATTAAATATTTAAATGTGAAAAATGTCGGATTGCAAAACGCTATATCGGGATATGTAATTATTGTATAACATAACAGTATAAGATATTTATCGAACTTTTTGTTCAGCATCTGAAATAACATCTGACATCGTGTTTACTGATTAATGACGACGCTCTTTAACTCTTCATGCTGGTCATTTACATATATGTATCTATGCATGTCGCGTGTCATTCATATACTTAGACCCCTGTCAACGGCTATATTTCATCTCCAATATTTATTACTTGTTTATTTATAATATGAATTTTGAATTATTCCCCGAAACATCGATATGTCGTACTCAGGATTGAAATTACATTAGTATCCGTCTAACCGACTACGGAAATATTGTTACGATGATCGATTTATCGGTAATTTATATGTTTGCTTGGTTGCACGGTTCTCTTCGGCTAATACCTGGTTAAATATACACTTCAAACGAAGGACAATAATTCTTCATCAAACGCGAACGAAATTATCTGGATCCCGTTTCAACGGCGCAAATTTGGATGCTAATATTTCCCAGATGTCACGACGCTCATATATCGTTTCCTAGAAACGAGATGCGCAGCGTTGGTTGGCATTCCTTGGCTCTCGCAGCGAAAGGTTGCTCTCTGAGTTATTGCCGGCGCATCGATCCGAGTTTTCACTTGAAACTTCACCGGCTAAGCGGGGACGGATACCTTCGCCATTCCGCTGCTCGCGAGCGCTGTCCTGGTTGTTTATTATGCGTTTGTCTTACTTACGCACCGACCGCGATTTATTACCCGGGTACACCTAAGTTTTCTGTGAACTACCCCGAGACCTCTCTCGCTCGTAAATGCTGACGAGCCCGCCAGCTTCGACCACGAACGTATTTGGAATCGCTAGGCAGGTTGCAAGAAGAGAAAATTGCTCATTGTTCCAGATTTGATCTTTTCTTGCTACATTGAACAGACTGCTGCTTTCGACGCCAAATACGTATAGTCGCTTCGCGGACGAACTGACGTTTCCGATAGACTCTTCGCTTTCTTTTTCAACGGAGTCCTTTAAACATTTCTTTTTAGCATTTTTCGTCACACAGTAGAAAGTTTAGATTAAGTTTATTATGATTTCTTCCTTACTTTAATTCATCGAACATACACCAACGTACAGTCGAATGTACAGTGCAGATAAATGAGTGATAAATAGACTCCGTCAAGAAGAAGCTATCAGTCAGCCTTCCTATTAATTTCTGATCAACAGGAGATCGGTTGTTCGATGCTTGTCATTTGCAACCAAATGTCATGTTCGATGATTAGATCGACACGTTCAGCGTGTATTCAATCACCTCTGGAAATCACGAAACAACGATTATCTGATCCTTTGGCATCGACACAGCGTGATTCTATTAAATTTTAATTTTCAATACTGGACGCGATTGGAATAACGTCGATTATCGAATCTGTTGATCGAACGATCCGCGACCTTCTATCGGCTTCCGCTTTTGAAGCGACTTCGAGGTGGTTGGTGGAGATCGTGTGCTTGTCAGAAAGGGAAAGAACAGAAACCAGGAGAATTGCGCTTCTTCTCCGCTTTGTTCGTTTCCCCGGATCAGTCTTCGTCGACCGGTAAACCTCGCGTTTCCCTGATAGCGTATCGTAATTAACGACTAATTACCGTCGACTCGTTATTTAATAGAGTTGGAGCCTTTTCTCGGGATTCACCTCGCGCTGGATCAACTGGTTCAACTTCACGAGCGCTCTGGTTAGCGTTAATTAGTCGCGCTCGTTTCGACCTTCGGTGTACCTTGTTAATTATCGTCCAAACGATCTTCCGGATCTATTCAACCTTCCTGCCTGCTTCTCGGAAGGATCCTAGAGAACCAGAGAAGACAAGATCGTGGCGGACGTGCGCCGGGACATATTTATTTCTGCCGGTGCCGATTCACTTCTTTTCTCCCACGGTAACGCTGCTCCGTTTCTATTTTCGCGGCACAGCCACCAGTTTAACACCGGCGTTAATCGACAGCGCTGGCAATTAAACATTGACGTATCGCCCCTGCCGTTGAATGCGAGAATCGATCAGACCGAGCTGTAACGAGCTTCTCCCCTTCCAAAGATATTTCGCCGATGCATGAGAGACGGTCGATGAGAACAGCGCTATTGTCGTTACGCACTCGTCCGTATGTAGCGATGAACTTGCGCAATAGGCAGTAATTATGGCAAAAAGTAGTCTTTTTCTTGATTGTATCATTGTTATTAGCTAATACTTGGGAGTGCAAGCACGTAAGGCGTTAGATGGGAATAAGAGGCAAGAGATAAGAATGTGTAAAGATGATTTATGACGAATATTCGATATCTATGGTTCTATGGGTGCGCTAGAAATAAGACGTTTCTAGAAATTACAAAAATAACAATTTTAGAGAATATCTTAGGAGAAACTTTGTGGAATAACGAAAGAAGGGAAACGCAATACGGAGAAGATTAATGGTATGAAAGAATAGAATATTAAGCAAACAGAAAAGAAACAATCATATAACAATATTGCTATAGATCCGTTTCCGTTTGATCCTTTCGAAAGTTTTTATTGTATCATTTAAATCGATGCGGTCGTTGACCATAAGAAAGCAAAGATATTTCGAAGAATAGGTGATAGAAATAATGTTCGAAAGATAAATACTAAGCGTAGTTTACAAGTTTTACTTTTACTTTCTCGAATAAAGTACACGAATAGCATGGCAAAAGCTTCGAATGGATTTCACACTGTAAAATAAACATTTATAAGGTTGATCGAAGGAGCAGTTATACGTAGCTAGAACATCTTGTAAAACGAGTAATATTTAATCTATCGTCTTGCATAAACTTTACCGAACGACATTCGTCTTTTCTGTTAGCCAACCACGCACTGTCTTTTAGCAAAGTTCGAACATATCCGGTTGCATAGACGTTCAGCTTATTATTCTTCCTTCTTCGAAGAGCCGCATGGTTGTGTGCAGTTTAGAAAGAAAATCTAGAAGAGCTGCCCTAGCCAGGCGAATACGTGGGCGAATGTATACCGAAGATGGGCTGAAGAAGTGAATCGGCGGGGCTTAGGCAAACAATTCAACTTATCTCATGAATCAACGTTTGATCCCTGGGAACGAGTTGTTCATCGAACAGCCATTTCTTGTGCCTCTGGTAGTCAGGTTATTTGAAAAAACAGGAACGTTACTTGAGAAAGCAAACGACCGCATGGTTAGCGAGTGGGTGCTAAACTATCTGCGACATGAGTATTCGATTAACCTCGTGAACTCTGTCTAACGCCCGGAAAAAACGAGGAATATCTTCTTCTTATTTGAATTTCGCTTTCTAACATCGATGTTTTGGTGCGTTCGTGATAATTAGCGTCGTGGTTAGTTTACTGTTTTATTATTCCATTCGGTTGGTCTTGGTTGCATCACGTACAGTTTACGATCGTCTACAAACTTTACGCTCGAACCTTACGAAAGAAATAGTTTTTCGTGTCCTTCGTTTGTAATTTATTAATCGAGTATTATCCAGCCAGCTTAACTACTAAAATAATTGTCCGACCAGTGAAAGGGAAATCCGTCGATCAAATCGGTAGACGGTAGAATTAACACGTTCATTGCCACCTGGAGCTGTTCGTGATAGGGAAACTTTTATTAAGTGAAAAAAAAGTAATCAATCAATATTTACTTAAACTATAGTTCGATTTAAAGTATCATCACCACGCGTTTAACACCATTTATCGTTTGCCTCTTTCTAAACACAGAACGTGTTGGCCATCCACTTGACGTTCTTCTCTGCGAATAGGTAAGCATTTGAAAGTACGTAATTTAATTGTCATTTTCGACTTCGCAGGTTTCTATACGTTTCTAATCCTATTTGACAGCTATACTCCTAATAATCGTTTCCTCAAAGGCAGGCACGTTCGATGCGTAAAAACTAAGGCAATTCCTTTTAATGCCGTAGCATAGTAACGGATGTAGTTCTTCTACAACGTACGCTCTTGTCATTAGTGTGTTTTCAATGAAAATTAGACGCGACTCAATCTGTATTCGAACCTTCCGTTAAAGGGACAGAGTCGGCATTACTTTAAATGAAGCGACAAGAAAAACTCTGCCATCTGTCGCAGCCTGCGAACAAAAAGGATAGCCGTTGCTCCTTTGACTGTCATCGACTTTTTCCACGTGGAAGACTGGCGGTTTTTCTCTGTCGGGTCCTACTGTACGCTGTCAAACCATATTCGATTCCGAACGAGTTCGTCTCGTTTCTTCGGCACATTAGCCTTTTCCGCGGCCTCGAGTTCGTTTTTCCGTCGCCACGGAATCGCACGGAACTTGCTGCTGATTATATAAACGAGCTAGATCGCTGTCACTGTGGTACAGTCGTTCGAATTGATCGGAAGTTGACGAATCGGCCTTTGCCTTTTCCAGAATATCGTCGTGTTATCGCGCACGCAACCATTCCACCTGGTAATTAATTAACGAAAAATCACGTTAATCGATCGACACACGCATGTACGGTGTCGACTTGCTTTCCTTATACAAGAAATCTCATCGATCGAAATTCGTTGCAATCGCTACACAGGTTCGCGAAAGTATTCGAACGCTTGTAAACATTCGTTATATACATTCATGGATATAGTATGTGTGTTATAGGAAACATTTTGAAATTTCATTGGCACAGATTTCTTTCCGAGTTGTCATTTCTGATTATCGTTATTATGTTGGTTAAATTTGACACAAATCGTGATTCGTTGAAAGTAGTAGTTTGTTTTAGAGATTTTTCATAGATATGAATTTCGGTTTCAACAATTTATTGCCTCGATAGTAAGCTCGACGTTCAATTGGCATTCGATTTTATAATTTGAAAATAAAGGCGGGATTGGAATCTAAACGAATATCAATTACTATCGAACATAAGGGTATGGCAAGCAGTAGCAACAAACACTGTTACATAGCAATACAAGGGTATGGCAAGCAGTAGCAATTAACACTGTTACATAGCAATATTGCTTAAATTCTTCAAAATATCTCGTTTGAGATACGAAGTGAAAAATATATCCGATAAAAAACTTCTTCACATCGTTGTAAGTAGAGTCTGCCTTCGTTATAGTTAATTGCCAATTCACACCACGAGCGTAACTCGATATCTCATGACAAGAAGTTAAAACTATCCATAATCGATGATAAAATTCCGACACGGTGAATTTAAGCGCAAAATCGCGTGGCGTGATCATTCGGTGGAATGTTTTCGCGTTTCGTTCTCTTTGTTGCTGCAACTAAGGAAAAGTAAAAGAAGGATAGGGGGAGGAGTTGAGTCGGTGGTTTTTTATCGCTGCAGCTCGCAAATAACGAAGCCGGTATAATTGGTATTCCTTCGCGGTGCCGGGTCTTTGCAGGTTTCGAACAAAAGGTGTGATGAAAAAAATATCATAACGACGATCGGTTCTTCTTTTTCGCGTCTCGAGACCGATAGTTGCCACCTGTCGGAGGTTCTCGCTGTTCTGTCCGAGACACGAACAGACAGAAAACATTGCGATAAAAGCGCCGCGCCAAATACGGCCGAGTCGTCCGGGACATAAAGCTTGTTTTGAGGAATCATTAGAGGTGAAATAAAATGCGGTACGCTCCCTGCGCTACCGTGTCCGGTTGGAACAGGCACGTATATAGCCTTATGGCATCGGTACCTTCCACGGCTGTCGAGGGACAAACGTGTCCCTTGCCGGCGCAGACATGACGTAAATACGACATCCGGCCCACGGTGACTTACAATTTCATCCAACATATCGGAAAAGTAATTACGAATTTTCACTAGACGCGTTACGATATTCGTATCGTAGAGTTCAGACGAGAGAAATACAGTATGCTCGATTTCGTTGATTTCTTGGCTTTTAAAACAAGTATCTAAACTTTTATGTCAGCCGGAGGCTACGCTGGTTTACGAAAGTATGGCTTACGCTAACCATGGAAAATTTTTATATACTACGTTTACACATTACACGCGTGTAAAGTTTTTGAATATTAAAAGACATTCGACGCACGCTCATTTTTATAAAAAAAAATTCTCTCTTCCTTTTTAAGTACACCAGATTCGTTTTCCGCTTTAAATTCGATTTCGCCTGAAATAATTGAAGAATATAGAAACTTGCAGTTTTTATTTCATGCAAATTGCGATTTTAGTTTAGTGAAGGAAAAGGAAATAATAGAAATTTTGGCTGTCGGCCGTTCGTCATTTCGTATCTATATAGCAGATGACGTTAATTAGATATAATTAGATAGCAGAGGGTATCGGCTGGCGAACCGTTCGAATTCGAGCGTGAATAACGGTTGTCACGATTGTTATCGATCGCGGTATCTTTGGGGTAAAACAGGTCACACGTGCATAGCATCGGCGATCGTCCTCGAGATCGTTAACGGTTCGAACGAGCGAGTTTTGTCAACTGCCTCTTACCGTATACGAGCGTGCTTGTAACGTAAACATACAATTAATGTAAATCACATTCTTTCCAAGATCGATCTTGATGTCATGCTTATCATACTCCAATGTGGAGACAATTAAAAATTTCTGGGTCATCGAGTTTATGTTTTACCGTTTACTGTAATCTCCGGATGGATTTAAAGAATAAATAAATAACGTATTCAAAGTTATCTTTTAAATTCTTTATTTCTTCTCTTTTTATCGAAGAAGGGGAATTTGTGACCTCCTATCTACTTGTTAATCTTACGATACAAATACTTCATGCGAATTTTCTTTTTAGTTTTATAGGTACGATATCGCACATTTAATCTTCCCGTGAAAGCTTCAAATCTCTTTTAATCGAACACATTATTTTCGACAAACGAAGGTCTTATAATTTAAATAACCTTATTGTTAGTGTTTTTAATTATTAACTAATCTCTGGTAATTTGAATAATCCTCCACGTATGTTTGATAATGTCGCGATATATTGAAATGATAAAAAAGCGCAAGACAATCTTTTACACAAAATGCTATCGGTATCACACCGGTTTTCTTAGATTCGACAAATCTGAATTTTCTTTCGTTGCAAAAATTCTGAAAATATCCATATCAATGATTAAACGTACTTCTTCTTACTATCCGTGTAATATGGATAAACGTTTAAAAGCGACGATATAATGCAAATAACACTATTATCGAAGGGAGAAATTAAAAATCGATCGAGTGGACTCATCGACGTTCACACCTGTCGCTTTTTTTCCAACGACTTCGTCAAAGGGCGCAAAGAGAAATTGCCAATGCGGTAAGAACCAATGCGCGCGTGTTGTTTTCCGAACGGAGCTCATTGTTTCGCGGTGTTGTTCGCAGCAACGAAAAATCAGTCGATCGTGCCATAAAATCACGTTGGCATTTATTGCGGCGCGTCTTGCCCTCGCTGTGCTCAGTCCATTTGTAAAACAAATGCAAACTCGTTCCTGGGCTCGTTGCCGCCTAAGGTTGCTGCTTGTTGTCGCTCGTATGTCCCTTTCACAATCGGTAACCTGCAAAAATAGGAAGAATATATATATATACACAGTTTACGATTATCTACAAATCGTGCGGCGGTTATAGGAAAACGTCATTCTTTCTTCTTTCTTACCTGTGACCTATGGTGAAGAAATTATCTTGCATATATGAAGATATCACATCGTATTGATGTTACGTGGAATGAGAAGTCGATTCGATTCTGCGATGGCTATCTTTGGTGTAACTTCTTTTTCGAAAGGTTTGATCAAGTGGTAGGATATTATCGTAAAAGTTGAGCAAGCAAATTTTCCTTTTTACGGAAAACGAAGCTTGAGTTTCAAACGTTCGCGGTTGGAGAAAATTAATATTTTTATATAAATGTCTTTGGTTCGATTAATCGATTAATCATAGCTTCAAAATATCTTTGGATCATTATCATATGATAGATATCCGGTTAACCGGTTAATTTTTTCTGTAAGAAGAATAACAAAGAAAGCTTAATATTAATAAGTTTGTTTACTGTTCGGAATTTGGAGGCCATCCGTTTATGACACGGACAGGCCCACTCCGCTCGTTAGGAGATTCCGAATTACGTGTCAGGCCAGAAAAAACTCAGTTGTGTTGTAAACGCAACATTTACAAATAAATAGTTACGTATTTATAAATTTCTACCAATAAGATTATTTTACCCCATAGAGATAATTATTATAGTACTACGAACAACAAACGCAGGAATCTAATACGTGAGAAGCTTATGGTAATTGCTCACACAATTGCTCGACAAATAACCTATTAATCCAATAATACTCCAAGTAGTATAGTGTAGTAATTTTCAGGTATCTCAAGATCCTCGATAGCTCGAGTACTCAATTTGTAGAATAATTAGCCGTGGAACAAAAGACGCGAACTAAAATTCCAATTTGTACAACAATCTGATAGGTTGACTCTCCTTTCCATCGAGTAATTGAACGATCATGCAAAAATGTGTGTCGGAGCTGCGATCTTTGATCTACGAAAGTGTTCGCGTCAGCGTGATCGTGATTGAGTCGATAGAACGAAAGTTCAGGCGAACGTGTTCATTTGCGGCTCCTCGTGTGTTAACACGGATTTTCACGATCTACATTATTCAAAATCACAAGCAGACCTCTTTTTTTCTTGGTTTAACTCTGGATACCGGCCGACTCGGTACTAGTTCCCAGCACGAGACGGCCATTTATTATGGGAGACAAAGGTTACGCTCGCGGGCCGACAATGGTTGTAAGTGCGCGCTTCCAATGGCCGTCGAAGACAATGCCTGAAGTCGGTTTAATGTCAGAAGGGCGAACGATGCATAATTTATTAAGTTGGTCCTCGTTTCGCGCCGCGGCTTCAGCGTCATCCGCAACTGCTTATCTTTCCCCCTTTAACGAGACAGTTTCTTACCAGAAATGAATATTGCTTCGTCTTGACATTCATATTATTCCGTATCTTTGATATAATCAATTGGTAATGAATTTCAACGCGTTCCAGATTGTAAACTTTTATGTTTCGAGGTATAAAAATTAATGTCCTGGTTTAAGGTAGCCTCATTTTAGACAGATTATTTTAATTCATGCAAATATATAATCGATTTCGGGTAATATGTACAGTGTACCGGGTCTGTCATAAAATGAGAATGCATATTAACGAATTTGCCGATGTTAAGAATGAGAAGATGTTGTTCAAGCGTTTTCTTTGTCATTTTTTGGCAACTGAACGCTGAAGCTTGAAACGCGCTTATCTCCTTGTACCTTTTGCAGTACTTTGCAGTACTTAAAGAGGGAATGATGGTGACAAGCTTACGACTGAATAAATGTAAATAAAAGTATGTTATAAATAAAAAGCGTTATTTATAAAAACGACGATGAAAAAGACATATAACGATAATATCGTTAGGGTAAAAGGAACAATTGCACTGTCATTAAAAATTGCTGTATATTCCCAAAAAACATCAGTGAAATTGAAAAGATTCGACTCTCAGAAAATGTGCATTTAAACTTTGTCTGGTGTTCTTATCGATCTTTCTCGCTAACGGTGAATAAAGACTCGGCTATGTATCGTTTTTAATCTAACCAACCGAACCAAGTAACAAGTTTGCGCTGCAATTATTACTTCCTGCATGGAAGTAGGTCGTAAATGCGTATTCGGCGAATTTTCACCGACGACGGAGGGGTGAAATTAATTAACGAATCGTCAAATCGGATGCGGAAGATTGAATGGTTATCGGCTTAATGCTTCGGGAGGGTGGTGAAAAAAATTGCCTTCAAAGGAACGATGGTCGCAAAACTGGAACCGAGCTGGGTCCGCAAATTAATTAAGGTGCTCACAATTAACAGTAATGAAAGCGAATGTTTCAACTACCTCGTTTTTAAGAATCCGGCTCCTGCCGGGCACGTTCCTTAATCGCAATTAACCGACTGCGAAAGTAATTAAGATCGAGGACCGTCGCCACCGAGTGTAGAAATGAAGAAAAGGTTCGGTCGTGACAAAAAAAATACGTGGGGGAAAAAGTGAATAAGACGACCGTCCGCAGGAACCCTGTAATTAAGGTGTTTTAATTGGACGCTTTCGCCTGCCAATTATCCTTGTGATTCACTCGAGGAATATTGTGCCTGTTAACCCTATCACTGGAATTAGGCCATTTCTGATTCAACGAATAAGTAACGAAAAGCCCAAGTATCGTACAGAGAGAAGGATGCTCGATACTTGGTATCTTCGTTGTTTTCGTTTCAATTCTCGTTCGTCGCGACATTGATATCTTTACTACATCGAATTGGGAATTACAGGCAAATTACGCTACCTGTTGAAGGTGAGGAAGTTGATTATTTTTCGCAAGATATATTTTAATTATCGATAAAACCAACCGGTATGATTTTTTTCCTATACGAATGTATAATTGATTTGCTAGTGTCAATTTGAAATAATAAAATCGATATCTCGTTACCTACTAAACTCCTTCGATTCTTTATTCTCTGAAATCAAATTAAGCAAGGTCTTCGAAATTGATAGAAAAACTTCGAATGCTAATGAAAACAGCGATACTTGAATAGTAAATATTTTTCAGCGACAGTGTATATAAAAGAATGTAAATTTTCTACATGTGATAATAATCTGTAGAAATATTTATATCTTGTTAGTCGAAGAATTCAACTTTTTAATCATTGCTGCCAATTACGGTTCTCCCGTTATAGATATTTGAAAAATGTAGTTTTACTGAGAAATATCATAAAATTACAAACGCTAGGGAAAATTTTTGTGGGCAATTAACCGTTAAAAATACGTAGATTGAAATTCTGAGAAGATGTCTCGGTAAGAGTTTCAGATAAATGGGGAAGGCGAGTAATGTGTTAGTGATATTTTATTTTAGGTACATTTATACGATATGTACTTACACAAGGAGAATGTCAATGTTATATCTGGCGATATTTACCAGGCGCGTTATAACTATCAGATAAATTTATCCTACCTGCAATTACATCACCGAAGGTACACGATTCGACCATCCCCGTGTTCATAAAACACGCCTGCTAATCGTTATATTCGCTCTTTTCGGGACGAGTTCCGCCTTAATTGCAAGGGTTGGTGGTCAATTTGCTTTAGGTGCGGGAAAGCAGCTGAGTCTTTCGCATTCTGCCGCTAAACGCTTTCGTGTTTCCTACGCGATGGTTGTGCATTTCAGATATTTTATGTGGCTGCTTGTCTTTTGTAAATTCGCCACTTCCATTACATATTTTTTCAAACATATATTCTTAAAAGCCGAGGCAAGAGATTCAAGTTATTCGTTAGAAAAAGTTTAATAGATTCGTTTAGAGTTATTCCTTAACCAGACTCTTCTATCATCGTGAAATTAAAAGTTAAAAGAGACGAATCAACTTCAAACAGGTTGATTCGATCCATCCTTTCAAATACAAATAACGATAGAATCTTTAATAACAGCAGAATTCTGTTTTTAACGGAAACGAAACGATGCGTTAAAGTATAGAGGATTCGCAAATAAAGAAATTGCATATTTGAAAAGCGAAGTACCGACTTATGTAACTTATCTTTCTCAACTAATACTTTTTACTAATTACAAAGTTTAAATACATATTCTTAGGTTGAATTTATCGAAAGATTTTGAATTAAAATACGCAGGATCCTCTAGAGTACACAAGATTATCCTCGTCAATTTTTAGCGTGCTAAGAAGATTGAATAAATAAAAAGCTAGAAACGAATAAAATTATAAACTGAAATTATAATTGATTATAATTGAAATATTTAAGTCGCATTAGTTTACCTATACGTCTGTATTCAATGTCACTGATTCTTTCTCGAATACCGTCTCCATCTGCGAATTTTTATGAACCGGATAACGATTATCATCGAACGAATCTCATCCTGGGAGGATCCTTTTCTTCTTCTGCCTTCTATCACCTGCATCTGTTTCTTCTGGTGAACAAAAAGAGGGCGGAGGTAGCGAGGAAACGATATTTTTGGTGAAGCAGAGCCCGTCATCGCGATTACCGCGTAGGTCGTTCAACCTCTCCGAGAGGAAAGACAAAACGCATGACAAGTCGTGCAAAGCGAAAAACGAGAATTTCGCACGCCTAAACGTTCTGCTCCCTAATTAAACGATAAACGATGGCACTGGGCGACCGGAAATACCGTGGATCCGGTGTCGGAGGCAGCGTCCAGATAAATCCCCGTGCCGACATTGAGATTTGCATTCTTTTATTACACCGGACACGCCAGACAAAGCATAAACGTCGTATCGACTAGCAGACTTCGTTACACGTCAGAGTTATGGCTTCCTTCCTAAATATCTTCGTTTCTTTTTTCTGAATGATCTTATCGTTCTAGTTGTATCTCATTTGCCTCGGTAATGCGTGCTCGATCGCTTTTATCCTTCTTTTTATGATATTATAATTTAATACGTAGTCTACCAGTCTCTTTTGTTTTCTTTTTCTTTCATTATTTAAGCTTTCAAATCTTTTACGGATTTATTCGCTATACGTTATAAATATAGATAAACACTTAAACTTATGCTTTGCTGTTACAGTCCTAGAGAAACGACAAGACACAATTGCACGCAAGTACATTTAGTTTGACGAGTAAAATGGTCATACTCGGGGGTAGTTGTAACTTGAGTTCCACAAGTTGTAAAACTACTCTCATTCTTTAAGTCGGTGTCTTGATAGCTACGTGTACATGAGCATTTCGGGTCGGTAATTATGCGAACTCGAGCGAGAGACGCAGCAAGACTGTAACGATCGGCTCTGCAGCGAATCATCGTAACGATCGTTTCGCGCGAATCCGGCAAAGGAATGGAAGAGGATCTAGCAGAAGCTTAGAATTCTAAATATCTAGTTATGATTTCAAGAATATAGGAATTAGTCGTTACGTTGGTTATCGGTCTTTGAAAACTTTCGAGTACACTGCGAGAATCCAGGAGGATGATGTTGCTAACCTTTTTTATCCTGCCGAGTTTTTCCATTCGGAGGTTTCTTTTGAAAGGTACGATACAGATTTTTCTGATTTTGCTTCTTCCTAGCTTTTTACAGTAACTCGCTACTTTATCGTATCTTTAACGTTAGATTCTTGACTCTTCTCATAACTGTGATCAATGCTAAATTTAATCCTAAACCAGGAATATATCTATTAGGTTGTTCGAAAAGTGTCTTTCTTTTACAGACACGTCTTTTACAACAACGCATTTTTATACAAACATGAAACTTAATCTGTCGAACATTGTGATCTTTAGTTTGATAGAACAACATGGATCATACGTAATTCGATAAAATAATATAAAACAGAAAATATCGTGTATCCGTTATTTCCTTCTAAAACGAAAGAAACTTTTCGGACGACCTAATATATTGTTCCAGTTGTATCGTTATCCGTAAAGATTGGCTCATACTCCACAAAATTCGTAGAAACTTTTAGAATATGAGCGGACATACCAACCACCCTGTATAACTGGTGGTACAAGAAAAAATTCTACGCGAAAAAAGAAGTCGAAAATATAGAATAAAAATTTTTTTTTTTAATTTTTCCATCGAGACAACGATCTACAGTGAGATCCGTTATAACGTACCGCACGCGTACCGAACGAAAATTCAAAGTGGATTTTCTCGAAAACAAAACCTCAAACGAAAAATTTTTATTCTATATTTTCGACTTCTTTTTTCGCGTAGAATCACCCCCTTTCCGCTTGTACCATCAGTTACCAACCACCCTGTATAGTTAGATCGTTCTAAGATCTCAACAGCGAATAGACACATTTAACATCACTTAAATCAAGTGTCTCCGCAAAACGAATTTTTAGCCATTTCCAGTTATATTGCTCTTTTTATTTATAATACTTAACATCAAGTACTTTTTTTTAAATCAATATCTACTAATTATACATAGCTGCCCGAGATAAAGCCTGGGGTGAAAATTAAATTAAAGAGTTTCGTTTCAAGTATTTTTCTATGTTTACAGTCGTTTAAGTGTTCAAATATTTATAAACGATAGTATCCAAATACTTATGTATGTTTCGTTACACACGATCTTAATTGCGTCTTCTGTTGTTTTTTACTTTCATAAGAGAATCTCCGAACAATTCTCTGTACACGATAGCTATCTGAATTCATTACGGCCTATAAAATACGAGATTAATTGCAGCGATAGTTTTTTTGCCTTTTGTTCACGAAACGCTGGACATCCTTGTCGCGTCCTATTTATCGTTTGTGCGAACCACCGCGGAGATATCGAATCGGACGAATATGATCGTACACTTCCGTTCATAAGTACTAGAACACCTGCTGGTTTTATATGAAATATATCAATTGATCTAAAGTATCAAGGAAACAATTACTCGATCAACATTTTTTTTCCATTTTCGATCCGTTTTCAAATTTCGATCGATTGTTGTACATGGCGAAAATCAGTTAAAATTATTTGCAAGAATAATATTTATAATAAGTTATGACAATTAACCCTCGATTGGCGTCATTGAATTACAAATGATTCTAGTAATTTATGTTATTCTATTTATGTTAGATTATAAAATTTAGAGTATTTCATTTCATTTTATTTATGATCCAGGTTGAAGATGTCTTTCGGCTGGTACACCTGCCTTTTAGGATCTTATTTCGCGATATCAGATTGACTTGGTACAATACCACTAATTAATTGTTAATATATCGAACGAAGGCGTGTGTGCTAGATGGAAGTTGTAGATAGTCGAATAATATTTTGTCGATACGATCTCATGTAAAAATGAAAGTCGTTAATATTTGACAACAGTTTCTGTTTCAGATAAGGCTCCTCGTATAGGGCTTATATATTTTGTTCCGATTGTGTATGTTTCTTTGTGAGTTCGCAATTATTGATACGACTAAGGAGAATCGAAGAAAACGGGTCAAACGTGAAATTCATTGAAATTTCTGATACTAATTCCGGAACTTGATCTTTCCGATTGATCTTTTCCATTTTCATGACGAATCTATCTTGTTGTGAATTTCTTGCGCTAATCGAGCTAAACGAGCTTGATAAGCGTCAGATTTTAATTTTAATAGGAGAAAAAGAGATTAAATAACATTAGTAGGAATTGCGCGAATTCCTTAGAATTTAGAATTAGAAGAAGTTTAGCTGTGAGTCGTTTTAGTTCCTCATTATGAATTTTAAACATACATAATACGCAGATTTATGGTTAGCGTTAACTAGAGATAAAAGTTACGAATGCCAGTTCATACTTTCGAAGTTTCGAGCATTGTGAATTCATTGCGCACTGAATTATAAAAAAGACTGTTTCAATGGTACGAGTTTTATATCTCTTTTGGCCTTAAGACCGAGTGTAATTTTTATTATTTCTCATCTTTACTCGTCCGACGACTGAATTAACAATATAAAACAACTTGTTAGTTCTACCACTGACATGGTATATTCTTGCAATTTACTCGTTTGTTCCTATATTCTATGTATCATTCTCGACATCATTTTACGCGGATTAAGCTTTGCAACAGTCTCTTCATACGTCCATCGTTCCTTGATCTTTTCATATTCTTAGATCCATACTCTGTTGCTTTTTTGTCACTCTCCTGTCTTTGGTATACATCAACGGTAATTGTAGAAACTAGCGATTTCAATTAAGCTTGTATTGTATTTAATTTTATACGCGTTACATAATAAAAAAAAAAGAATTTTACAATTCGCGCTTGAATCGATTTTCAACGGTTATGCTTAATCAGGCGTGTCTAAAGAGATTTCTTATAACATTTTTAGAAAATTGTAGGTATATTACGAGAGTGGATCTTTCCTCGGGTCTTAGATACGACACTGAGATAGCCTGTAAAATTTCATACGACGCGTATCTTCCTCAAACGCTGTTGGATTAGAGCAATCATTAACGTAAAATTACCGATTATGGACTGAGAATTATTATTTATTTATTGTTGAGGTTGACTGATAGAAGAACGAGTGGATGAATTTGTAATAGAAAAATATATTGAAATAAATAAAGGTATAAGAATATTATTATTTATTTTTTGTCGTTGTACATTATTATATATATATTATATTATTAGTATATTTAGTAATATGCAATATAGTATATTATTATTTAATGTTGAGGTTGACTGATAGAAGAACGAGTGGATGAATTTGTAATAGAAAAATATATTGAAATAAATAAAGGGAGAAGTATACAATACAATAGAATCGATAGGGAGCACGTTCACATATTATTTAGTAAAAGGAGATTATCAAAAAAAGTTAACCTTATAGCTCTAGCTAAAGGCTACAAAGAACATAAATAGAAATCTATTTATTAGTTCCTTTATTCCCCTAGACCTTGTAACCCAAAATGTAATTTACATTCAAGGGCACAATAATATGGACCTCCCCTTATTTAGAATATTTCTACGTAACAGCGTCTCCAGGTCACGGATATACATAAATAAAAACGTAGAGCTTTTCTTCAAGTAATTACTTCAATATTTTTAGACTATGAAAATAAGATATATAGGAAAATAGGAACGAACTTTCCAACAAAATTCCACTTTGCCTCCTCTTCGTTTATCGAACGAAATTTTATTTTAACGTTCGATTGATTCCGCTTATTCAACTCTCTATAAACTCCTATTACGCGAACGAAAAATAACAACATGCACGCAACAGTGAAAACTGTTTTATAACTCTTATAACACGATCTGTTATAATCTATTTGTAAACTGTCATTGAACGAGTTCAAGTAAACGGAGTTTCTACGATATTTCCGAGGCAAAAAAGATTTTCAACGAGCAAAACGTCGTACCATATACACGAAACCTCGTTAAATAGATAGATTAAAGTTATCAGGGATCTGCGAAGAAAACACGAGAGCGGAATAAGACGAAGCATTTACGAGGGGCCCGCGCAAGTATCGATCTTCATAGATCGAGGCAAGGTAGATGATAAGAAGAGGGGTAGGGAGGACGTTGGAAGAAACAGCAATTTATCGAGAAGAGCTGGTGGCTCTAATATACCTTAATAGATATCCTATCGGCTGATTGGGGTACTTCACGGTTGCTAGCGCAACCCTAAATGCCGTAGCCGCAGCCACGGCCCTCGGAACTGAAAGTCGGCGGATGCGTACTATTAGAGGCCCGACGTACCGTTTTACTGCGCAGTAAATGCAGGTATAAGGCGCGACTTTTAAATTCACTTACACCGTGCCGCGGCTCGGAATTAAAACGCGAACTTTATTGCACTCGACCGGTTCTCTCTGTCTCGCTTTGCAACTTGCACCGTTTAGCTTGCGGCCGAAACAGCAGAGTTGTTCGTAGATGGTAGTAGCGGCAGCTGGTGGAAAACGAGAAGAGTATCGGCTTCTGTAGATACTTCGGGGGATGATTTGCGTGGCGAGGACCATGCGATGGATGTCCAATGCTCGGCTCGCAAATGGACTCCGACGATGGACAGATTGTAACCGTTTTGTTGCTGAGACGTTACTTACAATTATGCCTCGGAGCTAGGCATAACTCGATGTATATTCTTCGAACCTCTAAGTTTTGTTAATCCGTGGCTTGTGATTTGAACAAACAGCCGGCTATTGGTCGTCGATCGTTTCGAAAGGGTTTAGAGACTTTTAGCAGATCGTTAGTTTCGTAGTTCTATCGTGTAATCTTCAGATACACGTAAAGTATTCCGAGGAAAGTTCTAGGTACAAAATATTATTCTTGCAAATTAGATAAGCGTACTGTAACTTCCGACGAGGACAATTAAATTATGTTTCGTCTTTTTATTTTTGAAGAACCACGTCTTATGGATATTGTGTAACAAACATTGGTTTCCAACGAGATTTTATCTTAGTCGTTTTAAATGATAACATTCGGAATTATTTTCGTTCGTGTACGAACGATTCATTTAATTCGTTACTATATTCTTTACTGGATTGATAATTTTCTTATCGAAGCATTTTCTTTCGAGAGTATATGTGTTTCTATAAATTTTGCTGCCACGCGACAAAAGTATCGAGTAAAAGGTTACATCCTAGAGATGATAACCAAAAATTTTCATCTTGATACAAGACACATTCGTGTACCTTTTATTTCGAAATACCGATATACAAGATTCTAATGTTAACTCTAACTACTCGTACAACGTTGAACCAAAGCGAACGAACCGACACGAGAGAACGAGATCCCTTTTGCTCGTGTAGGAGCACGTGTAATCACGTAACTGTCTCTGCCAGAGAAAGGGCAATGTAGTCTTATGTTGCCAATTATCGTTCAACGCGAACGTTCGAAAACGTAGTTAGCCAGGGAGGCAGCCTATTGAACGCGTACAACATAACACGCGAGAATTATGAAGAACGAGAAGAAAATGGTAACAGCTTATTTAAATACAGCTTTATCGCGGTCTCCGTTGATCGTAAATTTTAGGATTCCATATTCTTCCGGTTTCACAAGCGGTGCGAAATGAATTTATGAATACGCGTGGGCAATACATTACGGCCACGTCTAATAAATATCAAGCCTCTTCATTTACCTGTCCGAGCAATACGCTTTCTGGCGAGATACCGGCCGACCATCGGTCTTAGAACAATGGCGGGAACGCGGAGCCGCGCGTGTTACGCAAACGCTCGGGCAAATTTCGCAATTCGCACTACGCTCGTATTTGTGGGATTTGTGGGTGGAGTTACACCGAGATGTTTTCTACGCTTGACGAGAAAATGGCAGATCCGTATCGTGATCGCGAAACGACCAGAAACGGGGCAGTTTCGTTTCTTACTTACGGGACACGGTTTTACCAGATCGTACAAAACGTCGCAACGCGGCTCTCGTACGAAATAATACGCCCCTCGCTTCTCCTCTCGCCCACGGTCCTTATTTTTCAGCGTTAACATCAATCTGCCATTCGCTTGGTAATGCCAGCTACGTGGGCGATGCCATTCTGTACTATTCGTGTACTATTGGCGCCGCAATGTCGTTGACTCTGTTGATTTTAGCGTTTATGCTCTGAACAATTAGGGACAACGTATAAGACTTGTACGATCATCTAATGCAGATTGAGGTTTGAAAGACCTTTAGATTTCTGGTGATATTGGCGTGAAATTAACGAATTAGTCACTGTACCCATTCTGACTGGTTCCAGTATTAATATTAGCTGAATGTATTGATAGCATCGTCACTATAGTTTAGAAATTCAGAGAAGTTTAGGAATGTATTTAGAAAGTCGTAACAGGTGTTCTCTTTTCTTCCGATTAATTTGTATAGAACTCTATACCGAAGTCCATTGGGAAACTTATCTTCATGGTTCGTTAGTTTTAAGTGCAACGAAATTAAGGAAGAAATGGTATCCATCAGAGAGGTCGTGATTTGCGTGTGCAGATCATAAAAGCAAACGAGACTACATTTTTATATTCTACTTTCGTCTAATGCTTTCCTGCACAGCTTTTACACCTACGATATCGCATTCCACGTGTTTTTTTTCCAGTACATTCATCTTTTAGATGGCTTTACTACGACGCGAATTCGAGATGAACGCAAAACATTTCTCAGGATCATTTCGCATAGACACGACACGTGATGTCGTTGATCCTAACATTACGACATTTTCCCGTGATTTAATGCTTCTAATGACAACGTCGGAAGAACCATTCAAACTCCGTATGAGACGCCATAGCGTTCTTATTATTCTTCAACGTCCACATCATGAAACGCAATTATTCTTCGTCGTACGGAAACTTACTCGTCGATGGACAAATATTTTATATAATTGGTACGCACGTAATAAAAGTTCATTAATTCTTTCTATTGTCTACGATTTTCGTTCGTATAATCACGTTCAAATACGTAAATTTAATCAGAGAGAAAGTTTATTTAATTGAGCACTGAATTTGCTTCGAACAAATAGAATTCATGTAAATGGAGTTTTACTGTTCTCGAATGAATAAACATTCCGAGTCTCGTATTTCGAATACTCGATACGTGATACGTACCTCGCCTGTGAAAATCAATTAAACGTTACGACGAGTCTACCTGCTGAGTGGAAACGTCACAATAAACGGCCTTTGATCCAGTTCCATTCGTCGGTAGACGGAGATCTTCATTGACGGTGAACGATTCGACGATACTCGTGCGGTAAGGAAGGGCGTAACAAAGACGTAACGGCAGCGGAAATAACAGGAAGTCGTATGAAACAGCGTTTTCCTAAATGGTGACCATAAGCTCGCGAAAACTAATAGCGTAGGCAGATAAACGTTGCGCTCGTTTTATTATCGAGATAACTCGCTTCACAAGAGCTGCAAGTGGGTTTGATGTAAGAAACTTTGTTGCATAAGCGACGATTTTTTCATCCTCCTCCACGGTTAGTGGTAATGCCATTCGATTATCAAAATAGCTGACCGTATATAGACGGTTGACTTTCGATAAACCGTAATCGAATGACGGTGTGAAGCCATGCCTTGATTAGAAATCTCTAGGAGAAGTAATATCGTACGCGTGATATCGAATATGGATTAGTAACTTTCGTGATGCAGATTTTTCTAAACAGAATAAAACGAAATTTTGAATTGGTTCGCTGTCGATTAAAATGATCATCTGCTGGAATAATTGTCCCAAAACATTTGAACAAAATTGTTTTGCGTGGATTTTATATCTACTTATTTACCTATCGATAACACGTATACTCTTCATAGGATGTACGTTTTGAAACAGGGGATACATAGTTGTTCATACGTGGTCGAAACAATTAAAGTGCTAACAATTTACTACAAGTTTCTAGTAATTCTAAAGGATTTTCATTCTACTATCGCTTCTGTTGTCTATGTTGTACGAAATTCGACGTGATTCCCTACAAGCAAATCTACTTTTCATTCGTTTCGAAATCTCGATCAGATGCTATCGTATATTACAAGGTAACGAAATATCATTTATTATAAATAATACAAGAAGAAGACTTGGCCGAGAGTTTAGCCAGATATATGAAAATGTTAAGATGGAATCTTTATGGGTTGATTTTCGTCGTACATGATGGAACATCGAAGCGGTATACCTTCTGAAATGAAGCAACATCGTAAAACAGTTTTCCTGGAAATTATTCCAAAGTCTCGCCCGCAGGTAAGCAGATCGTCTCCCGTCGATCAGGTTCTCGTCATTCAAATTCAGGATGTGCCGCGTCAAACGGGTAGATAGACTTACTTCCAGAGTAATTACTTGCATGTCCGCGCTGTAATATAGCCGTAGTTCGTTACACGGCACTGGGAGGCATGCTTACGTTGAATTTAGTAGCTAATTTCAAGTTAGCCGATATGGTCGAAAACCACAGTGTGTATAGATTATGGTTTCATTAAGTAAAAGGTAGAGGTAAAATAAGTTGGGGGATTACATGCCGAGCTTGCCGATCAATTTTTTATGAAAGCGTTGGTACTCCCGCTCGCCTGCCAGTTCTTTCTCGATCGTGTAATCATCCCGTGGATACATAATCAATAATCGATACTATAGGCGGCGAAATCATTCGAACCTTCCAGCTTGGGGCAGCGCAATGATCGATAAAGCCGCCCACGCAATGAAAGAACGCCCTCGTGCTCTCTTCCATGATTCCGCTGACGTGCGCTTTCCATGCGAAAGTTTTTCATTGTATACCACCGATGCCGGGTATCCGTGAATGCATCACCGTATCCATCAGGATGGGTTGCTATCGGTCGCTCGTCACGTTTTATTGCAGCCTGCCGGTAGCCAATGTAGAACATTGATTTGCAAACTCGCCTCGAGATGGGCACACCTATAGTTGCCACATACACCACGCCACCGGTACACAGAGTACAGGGTAGTTCATTTATCTTGATCAGTACCAGTAACTTTTACGTAAAATGCTATAAAGAATGTTTCACGTTGAAGTTACCTCGGCCGTGCCGCGTACGTAATGGCTTGTCCAAGTTTTTTTACGAGCTTCATCGCATGCTCGTCAATATTTTTCGTGAAATATCACTTACCGATGATCTTCCCAGCGAGTTTTACGACCTTCGTCTTTCGCATCTTCGTACGTGTATACTTAGGCCCTTTTTAACATCGAAATTTCTCGTCTGACAAGATTTTTGGTATTTCGAAGTTTCATGTAAAATAAGAGGTTTTTTTCCATTTTCGACTAGAGAACGAAGTTTTTCGATCCGATTACGATCACGAGCGATTCTTCGATAATAATTTTTCCACCTACGAAACTTACTTCGAAGGAAGAATTTTTTTTAAGTCGCGATTCAACAACGAAATCGTTCGATTATGATTATGTGTGTGTGTTTTTTTTTTATAAATAATTGTCGAGATGTTTGGAAGAAAAAATTTATTGCAAAGGAAAAGTCCGTCTCTCCTAGTGAAGAATGAAATTGTTCGATTAGGTTACGATTACGTATGTGTATCTGTTCCAAAAGAAGAGTTTATTTTCGTTTTAAGGGTCGAGTAGAAAATTCTACGATCCCCGATCGATACGACGACCATACGATTACGCGTGATCAAGTATCAGACAAAATGACAATCTTCGATGAACTTTTTCATGCAGAGTAAGACCGATACGAATTTCTCGATGTCGAAACAGTCTTCTATGAATTCTACTTGTGTGGCAAGACGAGATCGTGCGCACACAGAGTACGAATTAGCTATTTGCTACGGTATCGCGTTCCTTCGGCACTTTAACCTCCTCATTCTTTTACCTGCCAGGCATACACAAGTTCTTGCCCCAGAAATCACAGTACTTTAGTCCTGCCAGGTTTATATTATCGAAATTGCTAGTGAATGTTTTACTGCAATCAGATACTGACAATTTCATACCTCGCGAAACCTGGTATGACACAATACTATGAAGCGAACGTTGATGATTATAGCCGGAATAAAACGAACTGTAGTACAATTATTCTAAAATGTACAGCACTCTCTTCTCCTATTGACTCGAACATGTTTGTTTTCATAAGACAAACAAAGATAAACAAAATATCGTTTGCATATTTACATAACGCGATTGGTTTCATAGAAACCAATTTACATAAAGCATAAATTGCTATTGCAACGTACGTTTGTCTTTTTGCTTTTCCTATATATCTACCACTAATCTTAATTAGGTCAGCAAGCTTTCATTAACCTTTTATTAACATAGCGAAAGAGAAGGCTACGGTTACATTCAACACTATAAATTTTATATACGTATCGTACGTAACGCAATTATCGATATGTATTTTCCATTAAAAGGTAAATTTATGTATTTTTCTTATCGGATACCAGAAATACAAGAAATCTTGACGATAAAATTACCTACTTTCTAAATCGTTCGTTTTGAATTCCTCGACATTTTATCACACTGTTGTAGTATTAAAGTAGGAAATAGATATTTTGTCTATCTATAATAGTATTAGTAAATCAGCAATTTTTCGATCAAACGTTACGTAGCCACCGAAAACGCCAACAGACGTGCAACGATATCGACTCGCTCGATCCAGATAATCTTAATCGATATGGCTGTCTCACGAATCAATGCTATCGGTTTTCCTAATGGCCCGTATCGGTCTTGGAAAACGTTCCAGCTCGGTGAAACAGGTGATGCCTCTGAAAGCTGGTCGAGCGAGGTCCGGTGCAGATCCTCGATGCGTAAGACTCCTACGCACGACTCGCGCGGAACATTATCCCTGGAACTCTTTTCGTAGCGGTGACGAAGAATAGGTAGCACAAAGAATAAGAAGTGGACGTGGCAGCGTCACGGAATAAAGGAGGAAGCGTAGAGGGTAGCGCGAGCAAAAGGAAGTGGTATGGAACAAAGAACAAAAGTGGGCGAATTCCCGCTCGCTCGAGATAAAGAGGAGGATCTGGTAGGTGGACGAGAGAATAAGGAGAAGCAGAAGACGAAGAAGAAGAAGAAGAAGAAGAAGAAGAAGAAGAAGAAGGCTGGTGCCTGCCTCGGTCCGGGAGATATTCGCCGACTAATTGAATTTACGAGCTCGCCGAGCAACCGGCGTGGGTCGTGCCGGTCTTTGGACCAGATTCAGTGTCGGAACACCGCCATTAGTGGCCGCTACGCCTGATTCCTCCAGTATTCCACGACGATAATCGTAAGTTCCGCGATCATACGGCAAACAGCCGAAAACTTCGTCTCTTCGCGTATACGTGACCGTGATATTTGATACGATACCAGGTGTTCGCCATTGGTGCCATTATGCTCCTGTTGTTGTATTTCTCTGTGCTTCTACCGGCGACCTAGTCGCCATACCGATCTGCGTTCACGTTTGCGGCCGACCACGGGACTCGTATAACACGCGTCGCAGATTTTGTTAGGATCGAATCGTCGCATCTAATGCCGTTCTCATTTTCGTGGGAGGTTTCTTGGGTGATTTTATTGGTTGTTACGCGTGATGCTGACCACGAGATTGGCGAGTGAAGTAGGATGTTCGTTGTATTCTCTCAGTGGTCGTTTTTACGATTTTGTGCTCTTGTCGTGGTGAAGTTAATTCGAAGATAACTTTACTTCCATCTTTAATTTTTTTATTTAACGATACGTTGGAAAATTTAAGGATGTTTTTGTGGCGGTTTATTTTAGTCGAACATTATGAAGAACGAGAAAGGAAGAATTTGGTTTGAAATTCGACTTTACGTGCTTGCTCCGTTGGCATGGTTCGAGTGAATCTTTTTTCTCGATCTTTACCTTTTTTTTTACGATATGTAACTTGGTCGGTGTCCGGTCGCTGAACAGATCGATTCAATGGAAAGGAACCGGTCTCTGTTTGTTCGTGAACTCGCACCGACAACCGGTATAACTAACCTCCCTTAACAGTCAACGTGTGAGAGCGCAAAGTCGAAGAAAAAAGGTGCTATAGGCCACTAACACTCGCCTCCACACCTGGGCGTTCCTAATCTATTTTCGCAGGAATACTTCCTTTTCCAACCTGGTGACCGCAAAAGAAAATCATTCATCGTTTAAAATATACTTTGAAAACAAAACCTCCAATATGTTATCTACGTATATTCAAGATATATCTCTTCTACCCTGCCTGGAATGTGTTATGCAAATTCTGTTCGACGAATAATTATTTTTCAAATATTCCAAGTTCCGCTTAATCTCAAAATGTTAAAACAAATTCTTGCTCGAATCGTTCAAACGTTTCTAAAATTCCAACTAGAGTGTCTATAGAGAATATCTACGTATCCTTATTTTCCAATAAAGTATTTCTTCATCGACCTCCGCGTTTCGTTTTCAAACGAACTTCTCGTCGTCATCAAGTTCCTGCGATCGTATGAAGATATTATTAAACGATACGAAAAATTAACTAGTATAGGTTGTAATAAGTACGACAATGTGCAAATACTTTTTGCAAGCACCGTGTACTTATGAAATATTTTCCATTTCTTCCATATCAGGCAAGCTTTCCAAAAATACTAATTCTTGGAATGGAAGTAAGGACAAATGTATACTATGGTAGACTATTGAAAGAAACACATCCCGAAGTGGTTCTTTTCATCTCGGTGATTTCGTAAAAAATTCAGTAGGACGCAACGCGCCGTGGCCCCCTTTAAGGGAGAAACGTTTCATCCATTTTT